>NC_139723.1:13819607-15019607 GCF_964211835.1 Anser anser
GAAGCACGGGCAGCAGGCTGAGGGAGGTGATTCTCCCCCTCTGCTCTGCTCTTGTGAGACCCCACCTGGAGTACTGTGTTCAGCTCTGGGGCCCCCAGCACAAGAAGGAGATGGAAGTATAAGAACGAGTCCAAAGAAGGGCCACAAGGATAATCAGAGGGCTGGAGTACCTCTCCTATGAAGACAGGCTGAGGGAGTTGAGTCTGTTCAGCCTGAAGAGGAGGCTCCAGGGAGAACCTATAGCGGCTTTCCAGTAAGTGGAGAGAACTAGCATACGGGTCTACAGGAAAGCTGGGGAGGGACTCTTTGTCAGGGATTGGAGTGATAGGACAAGGAGTAATGCCTTTAAACAAAGAGTGGATTTAGATTAGATATTAGGAAGAAATTTTTTACTTGGAGGGTGGTGAAGCAGTGGAATAGAATGGTAAAGATTTGGAATGGAAGGGGCTTTAAAGATCATCTAGTTCCAACCCCCTGCCACGGGCAGGGACACCTTCCACTAGATCAGTTTGGTCAAAGCCCCATCCAACCTGGCCTTGAACACTTCCAGGGATGGGGCATCCACAACTTCTCTGGGCACTTCTCTAGAATTTCTATGGTTCTGTGGTTACAGTTTGCAATTTCTCTGGCTATCCTCTCCATTAGAAAGGAAGAATAATGGTTGTCCTAACTTGCTCAGGCCTCTCGATATTTGGTCACCTTGGTCAACTTGAGGGCAACTTATATGCAAATTATACAGGAAATACTCATCTCTCTAGACATTGCCTCTTCTAAAAATAAGAAAACAGACAAACTCCGCTTATGTTCGAGTACCTTTATTCCCATTGCATGCAATTAACCATATTTCTACCTGGAGATAAAAGCTGGAGAAAAGGCAAGGTGTACCTAATCATAAGTGGTTTTGATACTTCTGAGTTACATGAACTTTAACTGCTTCAGGCAATTTGGAGACATTTCCAGAGAAGCCGTTTGTCTGGAAAGCATTTTCTGCTGCCTGGTCTTGTACTTCTGTTGGAATTATGTTGTTAAACAGAGAATAGGTGAACTTTATCCTATATTATCCTATATACACTTCCAGGCTCCATGGAAAAGGTTCCTGCTCTTGCATGTAATGGACTAGATTCTTTCTGCCAGCTTTTGACAGGGCATGGCATCAAGCTACCACACAGCAGGTGGTTAAAAGCAGCCAACTTTGCTTGTTTATAGCTAATTATACATCTTCTGCAGTTTATTGCTAAAACAGTATGGAAAATCTCTCTGCATCGTCATTTATATTCATGGCCAAAGGAGAACAAAGAGTGTGCTCATGGCTTGTCAGGTTGGTTTTTCTGCCTTATCATTCCTCACCGCAGGATCTTATCAGACAGAGTCATGGGCATCAGCCAGGCATCTGTATCTTATTGTCTGCCTCTTGGATATGATGCTTTCCAGTATGCTTTGCTTAGTACCTCCTCATTTGTCCAATACAACCCCAGGGATGAGGGAGGTCATAGCAAAGTCTTCAACATCCCCGGTCTCGCAATCTGCTACCTCAAGATTTATGGAGATGCAATTCCCACAAGAAGGGAAGACATCTGTTCAAATGTTATCCTGTCAAATTTTAGAAGTTTACCTAAAAGAAAAAAAAAAAAAAGCAGCCTCATTTTTAACAGGCATACTTGGGGGTGAAGTTTCCAGTAGTTTCCATGGTTTCAGCATAAAAGGGATAGTACACAGAGTATATATTTAGGAATCCTTTAAAAGGCTTCATTTTGCCTTCAGGATTTCATAAAATTTGAAGAGGGAATAGGCTGGCAGGTGGGAGGTAGGCATTTCCTTGCTACTTTACATGCTGTGCCAGCCAAGAGAGTCACAGTTCAGGGAAGTAAATGCAAATGAATCAACACTTCCAAGTGATATTTCTTTGCTTGCACTGTAAATGACCATCAGCCACAAAATTTGTCACAAGCCCTTGCATGCTGACAAGCAAACAAAAAAGCATGGAGATTTAACAGTAGCAAACTGATTCTGAGGATATTGGACAATGCTGATAAATTTTGCTAATGACCGTGTTACACAGAGACTACGGTCGGAATGAAATGTAAGGGAATTTTCTCATCAGAAATCTCATTTCATATTCTAGTCAGATGATTTGGGTGACAATGCCTAACTTATCTTTTAAATAACTAATAATTATATATAAGTACGCAGAAAACATAAATGATGAGATATATGTTTATAAACTAAGTTTTCTGCTAATAGCTAAAGATAACTCCTAATAATCCAAAAATTGTTAACATGTAATTCCATTCTCTAACATTTATCTATGATACAATCCATGTCAGAGGAGTATAATGGAAATTAATTAGTTAATATTTGTTCATCACAATGTGAAGTTTTCTAGAATCATAGAATACCTTGGGATGGAAGGGACCTTAAAGATCACATATTTTCAACCCCCTGCCATCAGCAGGGATGTAACCCACTAGACCAGGTTGCCAAGGACCCCTTCTGACCTGGATTAGAACACCTCTAGGGATGGGGCATCCTCAGCTTCTATTGGCAACTTGTTCCAGTGTCTCATCACCCTCTGAGTAAAAAATTTCCTCCTAACTGCTAACCTAAATCTCCCCTCTTTTAGTTTAAAACCATTCCCCCTTGTCCTACCACTACCTAGCCATGTAAAAAGTGGCTCTCCATTTTTTTTTATATAATCCCCTTTTAAGTATTGAAAAGTTGCAATAACAGAATCACAGAATCACAGAATTGAAGAGGTTGGAAGGGACCTTGAAAGATCATCGGGTCCAACCCCCCTGCCAAATCAGGTTCCTTACAGCAGGCTGCCCAGGTAGGCATCCAGAAGGGCTTTGAATATCTCCAGAGAAGGAGACTCCACAGCCTCCCTGGGCAGCCTGTTCCAGTGCTCCGTCACCCTCACTGTGAAGAAGTTCTTTCACATTTTGATGCAGAACTTCCTGTGATCCATTTTGTGGCCATTACCCCTTGTCCTAACCCCACAAACCACTGAAAAGAGGTTGGCCAAATCCCTCTGTCTCCCACACTTCAGGTATTTATACACATTGATGAGATCCCCTCTCAGTCTTCTTTTCTCCAGGCTGAACAGACCCAGGTCTCTCAGCCTTTCCTCATACGGAAGATGCTCCAGGCCCCGTATCATCTTTGTTGCCCTCCACTGGACTCTTTCCAGGAGATCCCTGTCTTTTTTGTACCAGGGAGCCCAGAACTGGACACAGTACTCCAGGGGAGGCCTGACCAGGGCAGAGTAGAGGGGGAGGATCACCTCCCTTGCCCTGCTGGCCACGCTCCTTTTAATGCACGCCAGGATCCCATTGGCCCTCTTGGCCACGAGGGCACACTGCTGGCTCATGGTCAACCTGTCGTCCACCAGGACCCACAGGTCCTTCTCCTCAGAGCTCCTCTCCAGCAGGTCGTCCCCCAGCCTGTACTGATACGTCCGGTTGTTCCTTCCCAGGTGCAGGACTCTACACTTGCTCTTATTAAACCTCATTTGGTTTCTTCCCGCCCGTCTCTCCAGCCAGTCCAGGTCTCGCTGAATGGCAGCACAGCCTTCTGGTGTGTCGGCCACTCCTCCCAGCTTTGTGTCATCGGTGTACTTGCTGAGGGCAGATTCTATTCCCTATGAGGTCTCCCCAGAGCCTTCTCTTCTTCAGGCTGAACATCGCCAGCTCTCAGCCTTTCTTCATAGAAGAGGTGCTCCAGCCCTCTAATCACCTTTGTGGCCCTCCTCTGGACCTGCTCTAAAAAGTCCACATCCTTCTTGTGCTGAAGACCCCAGACCTGGATGCACCACTCCAGGTGGGGCCTCACAAAGGCAGAGTGCGCCTCACAAAGGGCGCAATCACCTCCCTTGACCTGCTGGTCACTCCTCTCTTGATGCAGCCCAGGACGCAGTTGGCTTTCTGAACTGCAGTTCCACACTTCTGGCTCATGTAGAGCTTTCCATCTACCAGAACCTCCAATTCCTTCTGTGCAGGGCTGCTCACAAGTTCTTCTCCTAGTCTGTACTCATGTCTGGGATTGTCCCAACCCAGACGCAGCACCTTGCACTTGGACTTGTTGAACCTCATTAGGTTCATGTGAACCCACTTTTCAAGCTTATTCCATTTCCCTCTGGATGTCTTCTTTTCCTTCTATTCTATCGACTGCACCACTCAGTTTGGTGTCATCAGCAAACTTGCTGAGAGTGCACTTGCTCCCACTGTCTATGCGTATAAAGATATTAAGCCTCACCAGTCCTAAGACATGCCTGAGGGACAACACTTGTCAGCAGCCTACACCTGGACATAGAGCCATTGACCACAACTTTCTGGATTTGTTCATTCAGCCAATTCCTTATGCACCTAGTATTCTACCCTTCAAATCCATATATCTCCAATTTACAAATCAGGGTGTCATGTGGGACTGTGTCAAAGGCCTTATAGAAGTCCAGGTAGATGGCATCAGTTTGTTTTCCCTTGTACATAAGTTATTGTCACTAGCTGGTTTGTTAAATTTATTTTCACAAACCTTGTACTATGAACTTTTACAGATTGATATTTACAGATTAATATTTCAGTGTGTAGATTTCAACCATGGATTCAAAGCCCAGTATTGCCATCTTCCTTTCTTTTTTTCACATAAACACCCCCCCATTTTTATATTTTTTTTTTCTGAGTATGCTTTTCTCTGTTTCCCAACATCAGTTTTGATTTGGTGGGAAAAAAAAATAAATCTTGAAACTGGATATATGTCTTAAACTCATCATGATTTAGAAAGGAGACATTTTAAAAAGTGCTAAAAAAATTTCAATTTGACTAATGAGATTACTCTTCAGCAATGTTATGAGGAAACTAAAATGTAGGTTCTCTTTCAGTATTTCAGGGAAATATTTTACATAAAGTTCTGGGCATCTATCCAAAACGTGAAATTCAAGCATTATATTCAACTGATACAATGGAAGAATACGAGGAATCAGAGATATCTGATCACATTTATGATGAAACTATTATTTTCAGTATCTCCTAACTGTGTTTTCAAGAGGAAGAAAGGAATTTATAGATTAAAACTTAAACTCTTAATACAAAACCATTCTTACACCTTTTTCCCCCACTCAATGCAATATTTCAAATTTTAGCTCTTGGTTAAAGTTAACTACACAGACTACTACATTCAGAGAAAGAAATCAAGGAATGCCTGTCCTTATAAAGATTCTTACTATCATTTTCCTTGAGACTGCAGCTTCTACAGCCAAACTCTGAAGAAAATATTTTTTTTCTTCCATAAGAAGTCAAAAAACAACAAATGTGAGAGCCAGGACATTTTTTTCCTCCATTTTTGGCATTAAAGCACACTGTGGCTCGGCTTGATCCAGTTTTCTTCTGCCTAATACAATGCAATCAGTGTGAAGCTCTAATGCTTTTGGCAATCAAACACCATCTTTCATCCAAAAATCCCAATGACATTAACTAATTAGTAAAGCTACAAAATTCTCTTTGAAGTTCACTGTTCATAGTCATTTTTCACAGAGTATACCTGAAATATATAGAGATTACATGCATTGCTGAACAACATAAACAGTCTCCTAGAGGAAGATAAAGTGGATTTGAAGAAGTCTTTTTTTCTTTTTCTTCCCCTGTATTTTTTATGCTAACTACTTCCTAGACTGTGCTGTATACCAAAACTCTTTTTTAAGAGTTAAACATTTCCCCTCATTTTCTGTTTTTCTTATTCCCTCTTCTATCTCTGAGATAAAAAAAAAAAAAAAAACAAAAAAAAAAACCAAAAAACGTATATGTTATGTCAAATGATGAAAGTTGTTGTCCTGCTGTTGCTAGTTTTGTTTCTAACTTTGCAGTGTCAGTAAGTCAATACGGAGCATGAGCTTAACTCCTCTATGTCCATTGGGCTTAGTGTTTAGACATTACTGAACAAAGTAACCATTTAGGTTCATTTGCTTTGTCCATTAAGTGTATTTGCATTCATATCTTCTGTATCAATTTGTCTGCTGCATCAGCTGAGGCAATTTCTCCAGTTTGCAGAAATGACATCTTCATTTCAATGTGCAATCAAGGTTGTCTGAATACCAAATTTGATACATCTGATAAATCAGATTCATACTCAACACAAATGTAAAGAAGATAATAAAGATAAATTTGATCAGTAAAGTCACAGAAGATGTCTTTCCTTCTCATGAACTATTTCACTAACCACTCTGGAAGCTTTCCTTGTTGCTTTCAGTCTGTCTTATGAAACTTGATTAGAATCATTGTCTCCCTGTTTCTTTTGCCTTTTGTTTTGCTTTGGTTTGATTTTTTTTTTTTTTGCTTGTTTGTAATTTTTTTTAAAGGGGTATAGGGTTCTATATTATGTTTTATTAATCAAACTTTCAGTTGTTTCTACTGTAGATATGGACTGTAGCGCTTATGATGGGCAGAGGATACTAAACTTTAAATCTTTTATTGTTCAACTTTGTTCAGAGTTAACTTGCATGACATCAGTAGGTTTCATGTAAAAATTCAGTTTTCACAATGTAAGGGAACAATTATTGTCTTGAAATTTCCAAATTCAGTTTTATGGGAAAGCTGATGTATGCCAAATATTCAGGAAGATAAATGTTTCTTATTTAGCATATCAACAATAGGAGAATGAACACAGAATGAAATTATTCTGGCCAGATTAAATCAGTGATTCATAGTGCTCAAACCACCCACAGTCTTGTCATTTTGTTTAAAATTTTTTGAAACATTAAAATGAAGTTCTTGTTCTAAACATAAAGTTCAGTGGATTACAGAAAGAAAAAAAAAACTGCAAGGAGAAAAAATGTGTTAATGCCATTAATACCTTGTAATAAAACAAAGTCAGTGCTTTTTTGACCTTATTCCCTCTCCATCTTAACTGTATTCTACATTTGTAAGGAACATAAAGATATATTTAAGTTTTCATGATCTTTCATAGATCTTGGAAGGCTTGTTTTTGACAAACATGGAGCTGAGTTCTGAACCCCCAGGCTATTTTGTGCTCATATGGCAAGATTTTGAGCCATGAAGACATGCCGGGACATCTAAAGTAGCCTATCTACAGTGGGTTGTTTTTTTTTCACAAAACTCATCCTAGTCTATTTTTAAGTGAGCTTAACTAGCCTTAGTCTCTGAAAGTTCTGATAATCAGCAAAATAATTCTTCAGGAGAAAAAAAAAAAAATGATAGTCCTTAATTGTATTTCCGTACTTTGAACTAGGATGAATCATGAACATTCCCTCGTTTCTTCAATATTTTTGGTCTTTCACAAACAGGTTCACCCTGTTTATTCTCTCATTATTTTATTTTTTGCATCTCTATATCTCAGCTCTTTGCTCAGCTGAGTTGGTGGGAGTGGCCAGGAAAATTTGCAGACAGAAAAGGTCAGGTGTCAAGTACTTGCTTCAAGTTTCACTGTTATCTTTGTGGTACAAGCTGCATGATCTCCTCAAAGATGGCAGCAAAGATGATCTATATGGATGTGTCTGACTCCTGTTATCCCAGCCAATTTGCAACATCATTGTGGATACAGGGCTTTACAAAGAGAGTGTGCTATGGTATGAGGTAAGGGTGAGTTTAGCCCTCTTCAGAAATTGCTAAAGAGAAATGAATGTGATGTCAGTAACATGGAATTCTTATGTAAAAAGAAAAACTGTGAAAACATTTGAACTAGTTTTAATCAGTCTTACATGTTGGATTTGCATAGATTAAACAGGGTGGAAGACTCAGTACTGTGGTTATATCATGTAACCAAGTAAATCCACTATTTTCTCAAAACTACTCATGCACTGCCCTTTTCACAGAGATTATTTATAAACATATTTGTCCATCTCTATTTTTGTTCATCAGAGTAAGTACTGTGCAGTAGTGGAGAGATCTTCCTTCAGCACCAGATATGAAAGGAAACATGGTATGATACCTTCAATATTTTTGGATTTTAAAGTAGATGTCCCAAATGGGCCAAATCCTAGACCCTCACAACTGAGTCTTGCGAAGGTACCTGCATCTTCCTTCTATCCATGTGTTTTATTTGACACTTGTCTTTGGAGATATGGATATACATGGATATACATACTCCCTTATGCATTAGAGTTGGTTTGTCTTAGTGGTATTTTAGAAAGAATTATGATTACAGAGTATCTAGGGGAAGAAGTGCATTAGCTAGAGCTCTGGTTGAAACCAGCAAAAATATTAATAATTAATCAGTTTCTGAATTCCATCCGGTTTGTCAGTCCTTGCTGAAGGAAAACTGAAACAGGGGTTACATTTAATTGTATGGTCCCTTTGTAATGACATGGTACTAATTGGTGTTGCTTCAAACGGCCTACTTTTTTTGCCATGATTAATTAGCAAGGTAATCAATGTTCACATTTTTTTTTTATCATTTGCAGTAACTCACACCAGATTTTAGGGCTAATTGTGCTAACCTTATTAGAGTTAGTACTGGCATGATGGACAGTTAATAAATTTCAGACGTTTCAATGGATCGTAACAGTACAGTAACCTAGAAGTTGATCATATAAGGACAATAAAGTAAAAAAAAAAAAAAAAGTTATAGATATACTCTAACTGCTTGATAACCTCAGAGAGGACAATATGATACAGAATGAAAGGTCCATTGCATTAGTGAAGTACAAAACTAAATTCATTTTTAAATAAATTCTGGTTTGAATTAAATGTGGGTGAACAAAATTCCTGACTTTGTGGAAAGTGTAGATGTATGATTAAGGTTAATATCTTAAAGTCTTCAATACATTGTTTGGGTGAGATTGGATCTTTATTTCCATCAAAATATGCTGGTAATGAATGTGTAGGGATAGCCAAGCAAAATTTAGAGTCACATGACTCTGATCCCAAACTTTTAAAGCTCACAAGACTTTTCTTTGGCTGTGGTATGTTTGAAGGTGTCACTGCTAATACTCCCTCTGTATTTGGGTATATAGCATTCTCGGCTGCTAAGAAGGCTACCATATTCAAGTGGCAAACTCCTGCAGACATTTATCTGTTATTAATATAGATTGCAGTATTCCAGAGAGGGTGAACCACAAACGGGATGAGGTAAGTAGCATAAGGATGAGTGGAAGGCATTGTGAAGAACTGAACCCTGGAACTAGTGCTAGTTACTTCCCTGCATATGGTCAAGTTCTAAATTCAGCATTCCCTCAGGACCTTTGTACAGTATAGTACAGACCCAGGTCTGTATCTTTTAAGACATAATGCCCAGGAAGTTAACAGTCTGTTTCCAAGGCAAAAGGTAGTTCTTAGCAGTTCTCCAATCAGTATGGCATTCCTCTGCAGAAATTCTAATCTTTGTCCTTGTAGCAGAAAATGGTGTAGAGACTCTGATGTGGATGGTGCCACTGGAGTACACAGAGGAGCTCAGAAGACATAAGACTAGGCCAGGGCTCTGCTTTTTATAATGTTTGTTTTCACAATCAAGATTCCACAATCAGCAGCATACTTTTGAAGGCACTGTGGGAAACATCATGACTGTGCTGCTCCAGCATTTTCTGAAGAAATCAGAATGAAGTCACCAAAATGCTTCTGATCAATATAAGAAGTGACTTTAGTTCTCAATTATGTTTGAATGATCATGGCAGCAAAGAGAATTGCCTGAGGACTGGGGGATGGCAAAAGTCTCATATATTGCAAAAAAAAAGCAAGAAGGGGACAGAGAATTACATGTCTGTCAGCCTCAACTTGATCTCTGGGAACAACTAATCATGGAAACCATTTCTAGGCACATGAAGAAAGAGAAGATGATCATGGATATTTAACGTGGGTTCACAAAGAGAAAGTGTTGGCTGACCACCTAACAACCTTCTACAATGAAGTGACTCTCTTGGTAGATGAGGGGAGCACAGTAGATACCAGAGAGACTTAGGTAGATTGTCAACACTGTCTCCCATAAGACTCTCGTAAGGAAGCTAATGAAGCATGGATTAGATGAGCAGTCTCATGGAGTTTATTCTCCACTTGAAAACCTCTCATCTTTTCTTTCAGGCAAAGATACACTAAATTGCTTGTAAGCTATAGAAGGCCTGAATTTTTGTAGGGCATCATAAATGGTGTAGGCCACCACTTATTTTTTATGTTACAGGAAAAGTGATTAATTTCCTTTCTCCTTACATGAGAAATTTATTTTCTGCTGCACAAGAGACAGTTAGTACCAAAGAAACAAAATTAATTCATCTTGCATCTCTCCTCTGTTGGAGGAATAACTTAATCGTAAACATAACTCTGAATTTCCTCATATCCTCTGAATCCCACCCTTTTAAGGAGTTACACTGATTAGCCATTCTACCATCTAGTTAGGAGAATAGGAAAGCTGTTTTTCTATTTTCTTGTGGGCAAAAACACAACATCCTCACCACCTCCAGCATAAACGCAACAGGCTTTGGACAACTATCATTGTGATAATTCTGATTTTGCAGTTAAATGTAATTCCTGATATACTTGCAGATAATATTTACAGGAAAAGTAGAGCATAAGAAAATACACTACAAATTCAAATTGACTGTCTATGCCTAGCCAGGAAGCCCATAATTTGCAATATTTGGCATCCAAGTTCACATATTGCTTAGAGTGTATTAAAGAACCTTGATGTGCCAAGTTCTTGCCTGAGTCAAAGTTGAGTTTGATAATATTCTTGTCAGCATAGGAAGGAAGGGAGAATATTATCATTTACATTCAGTGACATCTTTGTGAGTCATCCCATAGATGATATATACTGGTAGATGTGCTGTTGATAGACATCCTTACAGCATAGCTTTCTCTAATCGTCTGGACACAGTATTTGATCAGTGGAGTATTTGAAGAAAAGGAAATCAATGTTCAGAACAAGAAACTAGTTCTAATCAAAATGGTTTCTGGTAAGCAGCACTGCAGTATAAAATCCAACATATTCAAATATTAACTAGTCAGGAAACTGGTAGAGATGTAAGGCTGTAATTTACACTTTATGGCACTTGATTATAAATGACCATAAAAAGCATACTGAGTATGAATCATGCTTAAAGCATAATATCTTCAAATTTCACAGATGTCAATGAAGTCACCATCATAAATCACTATTTTAGACTGTTAATTTAGAGAAATTTAGACTTATGTGGTCTCCTAAATTTTGGTTTATTCAAACTCTTGAAATGCAAGATCTCAGCCCAAACAAATGTGTTCCTCTACATCTTTGGGACTGATGAGTGGGAATAAGGCAGAGAGAGCAATAGAAACAAAAATGAAAAGCACCAATTAAAATCAAAGTAGAGCACGAGAAAGGCAAAAAGAAAAGTTCTTCAGGCAGTCACCACACCTCCTTGATATTATTATGAACATGTTATTTTGCTTACTGGTTGATTAGAATGGTCCACTTACCATCTATACTCAACAGCTTATGATTTACTTTGGTTTTGACCACATGATCCTTTATCTTGCACAATCTATTTTGGCTGTCATTCAAAAAAAATGTATTTTTTTATAAATTGTAAGTAAAACAAAGGTAAATATAAACTTTTTTTTTTTTTTTTTTTTTTTTTTCTCTCTTGACATTCAACCCAGAAATCTGGAGACTAGGACTCCTCTTGGGTAGTTTGACTGGCAACATTTGATTGCATCCTTGCCCATCCACGTTTTCTGAATTAACAAATATATAGATTTTTACTATCAGAAATGTCTAGAATGATTTTTGCTTTGGAGAGAGTTTGTTTCTGGCCTGAGGTCCATTCATTACTAATATCCTCAGAATAATGTGGAAATGCTACCCTGATGGTATTTTATAAACCTTGTGTTGGCCTGATGATTAAAAGTGTGTTTTACTCTTTACAAGTAGAAAATATTGTAGTAGTTACTTTCTCAGGAACAGAGAATAGAACTCTGCTTCTTTTTAGAACATCGTATTTATACTTGGTAGTATTCACAGCATTACGCTGTGTCATTGTGGAATATTCAGAGGATTATGCACAAAAAAGAATTTTGGAGTGTGTTTTTGGTAAGCATATACCTTAAGACAACTGTTGTTTGCTGTAACAGGCAAAATAAAAGAAGCTCATGTACTCTTGGCACACACTGAATATGTATTATTTTTTTGACAAAATAAAATAAAATTTAAAATAATAAAAAATAAATTAAAAAAAAATTAAAAAGGCAGGGTCTTATTTCTGATTTCTCTGGAGTAGCTGAGTCCCTAGAAAGTGAATGGACCACTTCCAGCTTCGTTTAAGTCACGTGACTCCTGATATATCTCAATCAGCAATCCTGGATAACGTACAATTTACTGACTGGAGGCTCCTGGGGTCTTGAAGCCTACTTAATAGGCATCTCAGCAGCAATTCTCCCATAATAACATTGCTGTAATACAGCTACAATACTGCAGAGTGCTATTGCTGTAATGATGTATTACAGAAAATGTGGTGTTGGCCAGAAAATCACCAAGGGAACTCATAAAATGTTATTTAACCTTTTGTTAATTTAAAGGCTCCAATATTATCTAATTTATTTATTATGTAAGGAAAGGGGCTGAAGTCAATTACACAGTGGACTGTGAAATCTGTGTATGAGCTCCAGTTCTTCAATAAATTATGGATAGTGAAAAGCAGAGATTTAAACTTTAAACCTTGCATCTAAAAGCTGACAAGGTATAGCGTAATTTCTATTAGTAACTGGCATTGTTGTTCAAACGGAAGACAAATATTTAAAGCCATGGTGAGTCCCACTGAAAAATCTAGGAACCAAGGGTCTATGTCTTTTTTTGTTTCATTAGCAAATCCCAAAGTCTATCAAAATTTTGCATAAATAATTCTTCTTTTTCTTTCTTTTTCTTTTTCTTTTTCTTTTTCTTTTTCTTTTTCTTTTTCTTTTTCTTTTTCTTTTTCTTTTTCTTTTTCTTTTTCTTTTTCTTTTTCTTTTTCTTTTTCTTTTTCTTTTTCTTTTTTTCTTTTTCTTTTTCTTTTTCTTTTTCTTTTCTTTTTCTTTTTCTTTTTCTTTTTTTTTCTTTTTCTTTTTCTTTTTCTTTTTCTTTTTTTTTCTTTTTCTTTTTCTTTTTCTTTTTCTTTTTCTTTCTCTTTCTCTTTCTCTTTCTCTTTCTCTTTCTCTTTCTCTTTTTCTCTTTTTCTTTTTTTCTTTTTCTTTTTCTTTTTCTTTTTCTTTTTCTTTTTCTTTTTCTTTTTCTTTTTCTTTTTCTTTTTCTTTTTCTTTTTCTTTTTCTTTTTCTTTTTCTTTTTCTTTTTCTTTTTCTTTTTCTTTTTCTCTTTCTTTTTCTTTTTCTCTTTCTTTTTCTTTTTCTTTTTTTTCTTTTTCTTTTTCTTTTTTTCTTTTTCCTTTTCCTTTTCCTTTTCCTTTTCCTTTTCCTTTTCCTTTTCCTTTTCCTTTTCCTTTTCCTTTTCCTTTTCCTTTTCCTTTTCCTTTTCCTTTTCCTTTTCCTTTTCCTTTTCCTTTTCCTTTTCCTTTTCCTTTTCCTTTTCCTTTTCCTTTTCCTTTTTCTTTTCCTTTTCCTTTTTCTTTTTCTTTTTCTTTTTCTTTTTCTTTTTCTTTTCCTAAAAATAAAATAAAACAATTCACCTCAATTAAAGCAAAGCTTAGTGTTCTGCACATTATAATGGGCTATTACCATAAATACAAGCTGTATTAGGAGGTGTGAACTCACTTAAATATAAGAAAGTCAGTTGCACCATGAAAATACAGAACCTGAGGACCAATTTAGAATGAAGAGAAAAGGGGTTGGCAAGAGCTTTCAAAGGTGTAGAAAGACTGCAGTGATAGTCTTCTGTACAAGAAGTCAGTTACAGTCATTACATGGTGAATTTCAGTACTTGGTCCATGATTACTAAGAATTACTAGCTGCTGCAGAGCAATAAAATGCCAAGCCCACTTATTTTGCTAGCATATGAGCTGTGTATAGCCTTTTAATTCACCAGTCAAAGTTTGTTGCAGGGCAAAGTATCATAGAAAGTTTACTTCCAATAAAATAAGTAAAATCAACAGAGGATTGGGGAGTTTGTTTGTTTATTTGTGGTTTTTCGTTTGTTTGTTTTTATGGAGTACAGGATGCCCATTTTGGATGTAATTCACCATTGTGCAAGTAAGTGTTTGAATCACAAACATTAGTTATCTGATAGGATGATTGAAACCTCTTATATAAAAGAGAGCTCATACATATTTCCACTCTTAATGTGAATGATATTCCATTTGCACATGCAGTCAAAAGCAGCGTGAAGCAAAGGTATATGAAAGGACAGTAATATATATGGAGTATCACTAAACTCTGATCTACTTCACTTGAAATGTTAATTAAACACACCTCTTTTTACGTGTCTTATTTGTAATTACAAACTCAGATGAATTGCTCTTACTTGAATAATACAACAATGCAAAATAATTCCTAAACTTCATCTTTTGGGCTGGTGTTAAAAGTAGTTGATGTAGCTGAGTGTGGAACTGGGCTGTCCACAAGACCTCATGTTCATAGTGAGCTCTTCTTCAATTACACCCACACTAATCCACTGAAATGACAGGAGTTATTTCTAACTACAGATATTTAAGTGAAGACAAGATCAGTCCTGTCTATTGCAAATACGAAGTGTGCCCATACTGTTAAGACTGGGGTACTGGTTAAATAAATAAATAACAGCCCAATTCTTCCTTTTTAACATTCTTGCTAGGTGACACTCGGCATGACTACCACTGAAGGCTGTGCCGATGAGAATGAGGTTATAATATGGCGGTCTTCTGCGGCTTCAGAATGAGAGGATCCCTGCTCAAGTAGCTGGAAGAAGTTCTAAAATCAGGCATCAAGTGGGCAAGGGAAAACTGATACAGTGAGTCATGCAAGCGGTGCTAACTGATGGAGTATATATGAATACTACGTGTATGTATCTATTTTTGTAAGCCCACATATTCTGCAAGTGCATGGTAAAGCTGAAAAAAAAAAAAAAATCCTCCAGGAGTGTTTTACAGAATACTAACTTTGTTTTGAAATGCAAGGGCTGCATATTTGTCATTGGAAGGGTTTGAAGCCTCATTACTTCTTTATTGTCAATATAACCAAAGTGCCCTTTTTTTGGCTGAGTCTGAAGTGCATGCTATATGGTGCCTCCTCATCTCCCTCTCTCATCTTCCAGTCACCTGGGGTGGGAGACGTGATGGCGTACACCACAGCTCCCTCCCTCTTCATGCTCCTGGATTACTTTTGAGGGGAACCTGGGGTGCAGCATGGGAACACCCCATGTACAGCTCTCATCCTAGCATATGGTCTTCATTTCTGGTTTCAGAGCTGGGAATGGCAAAGTGCGTCCAGATCCAACTGCTTTTATATATAGTCTTTGTTTATCAAATTATGGGATGTGATGTACATAGCACTTATACACAGGCCGTTGTGTTTCACTAACCAGTCAGTACAGTAAAAGCTACACTCGCCTCAGATGCATTGCTCTTGGCAGTTCATGTAATTAATTGAAAATTAATACATTATATTCGACCTTTTGAGGTGACAGTTATAAGCAACATATTCTGACACATGCAGCATGCCTACTTAGAGGGTATGGAGTTCATAACAGGACTACTCCCTTTATATGTATGTCTGTAAGAGTAGCAGCCAGAATGTCAGTAATGATGCTCTCTGCAAGCCTTTGGGATTTATCGAATTGCCCGTATTCCCTGCACAAAAGGAGCACAGCTAGTTAGGGCATGGCCTTATCCCACACCCACTTCCATTTCAGAGCCAGCTCTGAGGAAAGGGTGTGCTGCCCTTGGAAAAAAAAAGCAAGCTTTTATTCCCTGTTTCTCACAAAGTGCTCTGCCTGCTTGTGTTTTCTGTAGGTAGAGTTCTGCTGGGAGCTCCCTGGGGTGCAGTGCTTTGAACTTCTCTGCAGATACCATGCAGCCCTCTAAGTTAGTGGTGATTAGAGCTCTGTGTTTAGAAAGTATATTCAGAGATACGTTTCAATACCTTACAGAGTTCTTTGTGGCTGCACAGATGCTTCTCTGCTTCTCTCTCATTTCATACCGTAAAAATATATCTCTGTATATTGGAAATGGTAGATACCAATCTTTCTTGGCTCAGCTGTTTCATCTTTCCAGAGGAAAAGCAACCACCCAATTATACACACTCATAAATTAACTTGACAGGCAACATACTGGAACTGCCATGCTTTCCTGAGCTGTTTAAATTGTTCATGAGTTCTGAGTCCTTACAAGCAGAGGCCAGAAAGGAACATTACAAGCCCCTATGGAAACTGTGTTTCTTCTTAATTTTTTCAGACTTACTGGCAACGCATTCCATGGAGGTGATAACTATGCACTTCTCTATCTCTGTGGAGTCATTATGCTAAAGAAGCCTCCTGTGCTCTCTCATATAAACATATTCTTAGTAACATGGTTGAGCTCACTGCTGGCCCATTCATCATTATCACACACACATACACAAAAATAAAAAAAAATAAAAAATAAAAAATGCTGGATATACAGGATTGAAGGCTGTTGGAAGTTTACAGCTGAAAGTAGGATATTTCTCCACTGTTTTTTTCTCTCAACCTTCTTGCTCTCTGGCATCTTAATTGTGAAAAAAGAAAGACTGAGAAAAATTAGGAGCACTGATTACTCCCACAAATATGAAATATAATTTTCAAGGTTTGCTGAAAGAGTTCAAGGAAATGCAGGATGTTTAGCATCTTGTCCAGCTCATGTTGCCTACAGCCTGATTCTACCATGCTCTAAACACCTGTCTTCTTTTCACACCACATCCTCCAAACAGAAGTTAGCCTCAGAAATATCAAAGGAACAGTATGCATTCTCAGCTCTCACTCTCTTTTATATAATAATCAGTTCCTGCTTTCCTGTGACCAGTGTACCTTGACATTCTTCCTTTTAGAAGCTTTTAACATGGAGCTTATTTTTGATAATTCATTTCTAAAAGGCTGAATATAAGCAGAGTGCAGTATGTCATTTCTTGCTCTGATTCCAGAGGGTATATGGATGGGTTTAGATACATTTAACTGACTTCAGACATTATGGTTTTCTCCTCGGTCATATTATTACAGCTATCTTATATTGGAGACCTTTGGGAGAGACATGCATTGAAGAACTCTGATGTTTTATATTTAATATTTAAGGGAAATATTTAATATTTTTGTGAATGGACTATTTGCCTTAAATTTATCCAATGGTAGATGGTCTCCTGTACAGTTTTCATAGTGCAGTTCATTGGCATCAGAAGGCTGTGGAACTGTTTGCATTGATGGTGCTCAACTCAGCATGACATCAGGGATAAGATGTTCTCCTCCACATCTTTACCTTTTGTGAGCGAGGGCCTTGCACCAGCAAAAAGGCTGAAACCAGAACAAGCCCTCATGGTATGAAAACACCTTTGTGTTTACACCAGAAAAGTCCATCATATAAAGTGAAGTCACAGCACAATTTTAGGCCATGGATCCATACTGATTCTGTGCTTGGCAAGACAGTTGTTCAGTTGCTCCCATTTGGAAGAAGCTGCATCTCACAGGCCAATGACACAGTTCATCCATGCTTCAGTACAAGCACAATGGCTATTGATTTCCCTTATACAGTGTGCAAACAATAATTACTCATTCTTCATACTGCAGTGTAATCAGATCACTTTTCCTCCCAGCACCACATATACACTTTGAAATATGTGTACTTTGATCTCCTTCCCCACCCTGTTTTTTCCCAGTGCCTAAAATACTCTTTCAAATCCTGTAAACCTCTGCAGTTTATATTATATAGCATTTTTGACTCTTTGTGAGCCTGTTTTATATAGTCACAGTAACAAATACCCAGTATTTGGTGTTGTAAGGTCAACAGTCACAATTGAAAAAAAAAAAAAAAAAAAAAAAGGAGAGGCAAAAGTAAATTTATTCTGATTTTACAGATGAAGAACTAGAAAGTTGTGACTGGCTGACATTTTTAGACAGATCTTGTCTGATAACCCTTTCATTTAGACAGAATGTGAACTGTGGTGCTAGAAAACATTGCAATGTCAATTATTTTTTTCCTTGAAAAACTGTCCTATATTTCTACTGCTTTTTTCAGTCTGCCTCTATTCATATCATATCCTCTTTAGAAACTTAATGAGAATGGCAAAACTTGCTCTTTTCATTTCTGCATTGAAAATCTGTTCCAGATTAATTCTGAGAAATGCTCAAAAAGATAGTTTGAAACACCAGTTGGTACTATATCTATCAAGACCCGAATGTTTTGGAACTCTATTCTTCACGTGCTGTAAGTTTGTAGTCTCCATATGTTGAAATCTATAGCTAGTATTTCTTTGAATATCAGTGCTGTGAATATCAAGTTTATACCAGACGTGTTGAGGAAAGGGGTGGTGCCATCGCATTGTGATAGCAAATCTTAGAAATCATGCAACCATGTAAGAGAAGTAGGAAAAAAAGAAGAAATAGAGATATAGGTAGATATATAGATTGATATGTTTGCAATTAGATGAGTTACTAAGAAAATAACACAGCACATTTCCTTGCTTCCTGGGTAGTGCATAAGCTGCTTTGTAATTTTCACAATGTGAGCTGTAGAATTGAGAACTTGGCTTGAAACCCATTGTGTTGCCATTATGACTTCAATTACAAAGCTGTGCCTTGTATTGTTGGTTTCATATCAATGATAGCTCTAAATCATAATGATCTAAAATGAGTTTTCTGATTCAGCCACTGTGCTGTTAATTTGCCTATCAGCTCACTTTCTGACTGCAGCTCCTCCATCCTGAGCTGACTGAGCCAGTGGCATTGGCTCCACTGATGGAGCCCAACCGTTTACAGAGGCCAATGAACTAAAACTGACGGGAGTACATCTGCTATGGATTTTCAGAGCTACACCCTTAATATTGCAAGAAGCTGAGCAAATCAGAAGACAATTGGAAATGTTTCTCACTAATTTTGTGGGTTTAGCAAATGCAAGTGAAGGACACGATCCTATAAACAAGGGAATAGCCATTGTGAGTGCAGCATTCAGAGTGTACTGACACTCTCTCATTCTAGCATAAAGAGCCAAGAATTCTCCCAGGTTAGGGAAATAAATCCAAATTGTAAAGAATTACACCAACTGCATCCGTGAATAAGCTGTCAGGGAGAGCTCAGCACTATGCTGCAGAACATAGTTTGAAAAACAAACAATAAACAGCATTGCATTTTGAACGTGTTTCTATTTTTATTTATTTGTTTATTTGCTAATATGAACAATATGGCTAAATGTATTTAATACATCCCTCCCTGGGTATAGTACTGCTGCGGGGAGTCAGAGAAACTTACCAGGAGGAAGGTTGCAAGCAGGATCTGAAATGTTTTTGTTTGGAAACTAAGTGATGCCCGAGGTAAAACTGCACAGTGTTAAAGCAATGATAATTGGCTCCTCCTGGCTTTCCCCACTAAGAGAAATTGAAATTCAATTCACATTTAGTGGGAATAGTTGTGAAGCAGAAATTGTCATTGCTGTGACATTGTGTATTTTTGTATCAGGCAGTTTTCAGAAGCCAAGAGAAAATGTTGTCGTAAACTAGAATATGATCTAAGAATGCATTTCATGGAGGCAGTACAGCATAAGCAATGAATATCTTATGCTCAGTAGTAGGGCTATGTTAACAGTGTTGTGCAGGTTGTTTGTATACACTACAAAGGACACAGAAGTATACTGTTCTGACAGATGCAGTGGTACTTGGATGATAGCTTCCTTTCTGCAGCATAATAGCAGCATCTCCAGCAGTAAATTAGGGGCTGAATTATTTATTATGTTAAGAGATGGATATTTAAAAGATATTTGGAGAATTTAGGGTTACATGTTCAGGGATGATTTTAAAATGATAGAGTGCTCATTAGCCCAAGGCGGATTGTAAAACAATCTCCTTAGTCAAACTATTCCAGCTGTTAGATATCCTCACTGTTAGAAAACTTTTCCCAATCACTCATATAAATAACTGCAACATAATCTCATTCCATTCCCAGAAGACACAGCGGAGAATTTATTCCTTTATTCCTTGCTGAACCTTCTTTAAATATTTTTGACTATTTAAAGGTGTTAGGTTGTTTTGTTGTTGTTTTGTTTTTGTTTGTTTTTTCCCTGTCCCTTTAATTTGCTCTTCTGCAGGCTACAGAGACCAAGGACTTACATATTTCCCCACTTTCACAGATTAATTAATTTCTCCAACTGACTGACAGTTTTTCTTGACTCAGAATACTCCAGATTGGATGGGGCTTAGTTCTGACGTTAGAAAAATAGACCATAGAGAAGTACAAGTGTATTCACCTGTCTTCCAGATAACACTCCTCTTTATATCTTGCTCTGTGGTGAAGGTGGGAGGTTTTGTTTTTGTTTTATTTTGTTTTCATTTTGTTTTGTTTTCAGAAATGACAACTTGTTAACCACCAGACTCTTTTCTACAGATCTAGCTCTCTGTGCCATCATTTGCCACCCTCCCACCACACACATTATTCCTCCCCACCATGTTACAAATTTTGCACATTTTCTGGTTGAATTAAGTAGTATTTCTCAAAGTGTTTCTCCAGTTTCTAAATGCAGCTTTGTCTTCCACTATGTATGAATTCACTCCACCCTGACACAATTAAAGTCCAGTTTCTCTGCAATTTTTATTGTACCAGTAGCCTATTTAATGAGACTTTGCAGCACAACAGTGGACCACTGATAACTAATGTATGTGATTCCAACAAGGGCTATTTTATAATAGTTTCATATAGGCTGTATTTCTCTTATATGCTTAGAAGAATCTTATAAATGCCATATGCTGTACTAAAGCTAAGATACATGATGTATATGTACACTTGTCTATTCACAAGTGATGTTTTCTTGCCATAGGAAGAAATTAATTAACTTGATGCTTCATATTCTTTATGAACTTGTTTCCTGATACTTATCTTTTTTTGTTATTTTATAGATGTTTTAATATTTCTTTCAGTACTTTCTGCCAATGAAAGTTAAGTAGATCAGTCTATAACCTCTTGACTCCTCCTTTTGTCTTTTTAAGGAAGAAAATACTCCTGCTACAGTATAATCTGCTGCGCTCTCTCTTATCTCCATGATAAGGGAAAGAAAACTGCCATTAACTGTGCATCACTAGCCAGTTCTACATATTTGAAAACCTTTTCAGAACTCAAACACTGTTTTAGGCTGAGAACTTACATCTCTTTCCTTCATAGTCCACAAATGTTTTATTGAAGATGAAAGTTAAAAATATACCAAATACTCTGGCTTTCAGTGTAATGTTGGTAATTCTCAGTCTTCTGCAAAAAGCAAATGCTTTGGTCTTCTGGTCTTCTTGGTATCAATATACTTGCATTATTTATTTATTTATTTATTTAATTATTTTGCCACTGCTATTTTACCTCTGGGAATATATGTATGCTGTCCTACCTAAAGGTGTTTTGTAGCTTTATTTCTCTGAAATGCTGGGAAATATCCTTTGAGGATGGCAGCACATGTATCTTCATCCTATGAATAACTTCCTGCTGTTAAATACCTCTGACTGGGTTAATTCAAACAATACAATACACACAGTGTAAGATGTAATGCAGTTAATTTTATTTCCCCTGTAATATTAAGTGAAAGCCTTTGGTCTTAGCATACAACCAGAGGACCTCAAGCTTTGTGCTCGACAGCCAAGGAGTCTGGGTGGTTGTTTATACCTTCAAAATTTTGGTGGGCAGTTGTCCTCAGCTAACATATTCTTCTGGTGTCTCAGAACACAATCTTTTACTACATATTAAAGCAAGGACCGTGTGTATTGGGTTTACATGGCAAGGTTTTGGTAGCGGTGGGCTGCAGGGGTGGCCTCTGTGAGAAGAATACAGGAGGTGCCCCATGTCAGATAATAGCCAGTTTCAGCTGGCTCCAAATGCACCTGCCACTGGACAGAGCTGAGCCAATAAGCAACGTTGTTTGTGCCGCTGGGAGAGCAGATTTAAGAAAGGGGAAAATAGATAGATAGATAGATAGATAGATAGATAGATAGATAGATAGATAGATAGATAGATAGATAGATAGATAAAAATGCTGTGAAACAGCAGCTGGGAGAGAGCGAGGAGTGAGAAGCAACCCTGCTGACCCCAAGGGCAGTGCAGCAGGAGGGCAGGAGGTGCTCCAGGCACGCAGCAGCAGCTCCCCTGTGGTCTGTGGAGAGGCCCTGGGTAGAGCAGGTTGTTCCCCTGCAGCCCATGGGTCCCACATGGAGCAGATCTCCACGCTGCAGCCCGTGGAGCAGCCCCCGGTGGAGCAGGTGGATGTGGCCTGGAGGAGGCTGCGGCCCATGGAGAGCCCCCGCAGGAGCAGGCCCCGGGCCGGAGCTGCAGCCCGTGGAGAGGAGCCCACGCAGGAGCAGGGCATCTGGGGGGAGCTGCCACCCATCGGGGACCCATGCTAGAACAGTTTGCTCCTGACGGCTGGATGGACCCCGTGGTACGGAGCCATGTGGGAGCAGTTCTTGAAGAGCTGCTGCCTGTAGGCAGCCCCCGCAGGCTCAGTTTGGGAAGGACGGCATCCCGTGGGAGGGACCCCACGTGGAGCAGGGGCAGAGAGTGACCGGGAAGGAGCGGCGGAGAGGAAATGTCAGGGACTGACGACAGCCCCCATTCCCTGTTCCCCTGCACTGCTTGGGGGGAGGAGGTGGAAGAGGGTTTTCTCACTGCTCTAGCTTGTTCTTAATAGGTAATAAATTTCATTAATCTCCCTATGCAGAGTTTTGCCCAATAATTGTTATTGGCAATTGACAATAATTGACAATAATTGACAATAATTTTTATATCTCTGTCCTTATCTCAACCTTTGATCCCTTTCCATCGTAATTTCTCCCCTTTTCCCTTTGAGGAGAGAGAGTGAGAGAGTGGTTGTGGTGGAGCTCACCTGCCTACCTGAGTAAAACCACCACACTATGCTATCAGTATTAAGTGATTTTAATGGAGAACACTTCTGCAGTGTGTTTATTTCTAAGCTGGTGTTGCTGCTTACCTAGCTAGACTATTAAATTTGTCATAACAGCAGAAAGTACCTACATATTCCTGTGACATTCAGCTACCTGCAAAGAGAAAGAGTATGAAGTTAGGAAGAGCAGTTACACCAGTATTGTTAATGGAGGGACAAAATTTTTCCTTGTTTCTCAACTTTTCCTGTGTTATCTCTGTATAGGAGGGGGGAAAATCCTGTTTCTACTCAAAACGTAATGAATGACAGATTACACAGAAGGTAGATTCTTCATGTATTCACCTCT
Organism: Anser anser; assembly: GCF_964211835.1. Taxonomy (NCBI): domain Eukaryota; kingdom Metazoa; phylum Chordata; class Aves; order Anseriformes; family Anatidae; genus Anser; species Anser anser. The sequence goes on from NC_139723.1 coordinate 13,842,852, forward strand.
TCCCAACTGAAGATGTTTCTCTCAAACTTAATGAGATAATGGAAATTGTTTGGCTCCATATGGAAAAACAATAATAATAATAATAAAAAAAATCAAGCAAGCCTTTAAGGAACATTTTTCACTTTGTAGGAACATAGGAGTTGCCTGAGTGGATCGGATCTGTTGTTTAATTAGTTTAGCTTGCTCCTACCCTTTGAAGGAATGGTCAACAAAGCCTTTAGTAAGTATAACTTCACTATAGGCAACATTTTTTTTTCTTCATTGATACATGGTTCTGCTTAGACCTGGAAGCAGAGGATGTCTTCAGAAGCTGTTTTTAAATACTTATAGAATCATAGAATCACAGAATATCCTGAGTTGAAGGGGACCCATAAGGATCATTGAGTCCAACTCCTGGCACCACACAGGTCTACCCAAAATTTTAGACCATGTGACTAAGTGCACAGTCCAAACGCTTCTTAAATTCTGACAGACTTTACCTCTATAACTCTTAAATACTTTTATTACTTACATTTCTGTTTAAAAGTTCTAAGCTCCTGAGTTCAGTGATGTCCTTTGGAAAAACCTGGGAGAAAGAAAAAGAAAATTGTGGCTTGCTGTTTCTTCAGTGCTTTACCTATCTATTTGCCTTATTCCTCCTGGGTCACTGTATATCAATGAAAGGGATTTTTTGTTTTTATTTTTTTGACTTATAATGAGGTCTAAGGATGAAATTTCATCGAAGCACATTTTTAGTGGTCTTTTTCCCACCTTTGAACAGATGAACGGACACACAATGTAAACTATATTATTTGAACAGTGTTCCATCTTGTATTTCTGTAAAACTTAGGGTAAACTTTCAATCAGCATGTTCTTTGGAATAAGCTTGAAGTGTTTGTTCTATATTTTATATTGAGCTTGGGATGCTGTCTGCTGCTGCTGAATGGCTTGTTAACATTTTGTTTCTGAAGCACAATTTGCATTTCTGTGAAATCAGGGATTAAACACTGTGTGTAGATTAGAAATAATTCATGTTGAATTAATAATATATATATTTTTTTTCTCTCCTGCTTCAGATTTTGTTTTGTATTAGAACAGCAGAGTATTCCCTGGTAATGACAAAGGAGAGCATTTCTCAGGTGAAAATAACATGAAAACATTTAAATTGGAAGCAATTCATGTTTTAACCACTTGCTTACTGACCAGTAAATGAGTTTTGAACAAGTAATGTGCTCCCCTCCAGAGATTTGAAGTAGTTGGATGCTATGTTTAGTTCATCTAATGGAGCGTGCTACCAAGCCTGTGTGAAGTAGTTTATCCTAGCAAAAGTACTTTGGCATAGTGAACGTTTAACTATATGTAATTTGTATTGCCAGAATTCTTGTATCCAATGTGTTAATAATGATCTGTACTGAAATGTAGTTTGTGAGAAATGTGTAATATGCTTTTTATAATGAAGATCTTATCCTTACAATCTGTTTTCTCCTTAACTTTAATAATACATACAAAAAGACAGAACTGGATGATAATAGGACCATTAGCTGTTTTAGTTTCTAAGTATTCAATTATGCCTTTCTACATTGTTTGACTGTTTTGTAGCTGTAGGCAGAAATAAGCCTTTTTGTTGGAGGTGGTTTATTTAGGTTGGTACTTTATTGGGTACTTTGCTATAAATAACTTCAATCATTTTAATGGCAACTTTGCAATCAGTGAGAAACCAAGAACAAGTAATATGCATTTGATGACATAGATCTCTGAAATGAATGTTCTTTCTCCCCTTCATTAAGGAAGAAATGCATTATAAAGTGAGCTAATGACGAAAACCTTCCTGCAGTCTGAGTCTGCTTTGCTGTAAAGCCCTACTATTTGAATGAGATGTTAAACCTAGTTTGCTTCTGCCCATCAATAGCATCTGGGTAGATATCTCTCTGTCCTCATAAAATCATCTTTTCCTATTAAAGTGCTTTCTAGTATCCAGACAGTGCAAATTGTTAATGAACATCATGGACAAAATCCAGCTCAGGAAAGAAATTATTTTGGCAGGAGCAGGCAAAGAACTAGCACTGCACAGGATTTTATCATTGCTGCACAATTCAGAGACAAGAAGAGTTGTACATGTAAAGCCTGAGGAGATGAATATCTTTCGGTTTCTTTACTCATTATTACAGTAATAAACCAGAAGTCTGTAGCACAAAAAAACGTCCATATGGGGTGTTGCTGAAGAGGGGAGTACTGTGAGGAAGTACTATTGCTTTTAGTTCTCGTTGCACTACTCTGCTAGTAATAGGCAATAAATTATATTAATCCCCCTACACTGGGGCTATTTTGACCGTGATGATAATTGGTGAGTGATCTCCCTGTCCTTATCTCAACCTTTGAGCTTTTTCCATCATATTTTCTCCCGTTCTCCTTTGATGAGGGAGAGTAAGATAGTGGCTATGGCAGTGGCCCAGCAAGGTAAAACCACCAGAACACATTGATGGGATCTGCATTCCAAAAGCAAAAATAATTACTTTTTCTTTTCCCAGCGAAATTTATTATTTCTTTTTCCCATACATCTCCTGACTGAGATGCCAGCATATCAATATCACTGTGTGCCTAGACCTTGTCCTGTGCAGTAGAGAATGAATTGAAATCCTCACAGCTACGTCCAGCCCTCCTCCAAGGCCTGAGTGGAAACTTGAAAGCAATGGACAGAATTACCAAAGTAGACTGGAAACCTTCCTGCAACAAATGCTCTCATGGGACTTCCAACATAAGGAGTCTCTTATGTATCTATTTTATTGCATTAGAGTTGTAATGTGCCCAATCACTGTGTGGTATTACAGCCTTACAGCCAAAGTCACTACTGTAAAAAATGCGTAAGAAAAGAGAAGAGTTAGCTCTATGAGCATGGGAACAGTAGAAGGATGACTCTCAGGACAACTGTCACATGTCAGACAGTCATATTAAACAGAGGCCAGATTAGTTTTTAGGCCTTTGCAACTCTTTTTAAAGGCTCATGAAAATACATTGTGCTCAAAAAAAATAAAAGGTCCAGTGTGCATTTATTTATTTATTTATTTATAATAATTTTCTTTGTCTTGGAAATCCATGGCAGTGCTTTAAGAATAAAATTTTACAGCTAATAATTGATCACACATAAATAGAAAAGTTTGTGAAATTCCAACACATTAACCTAATTTATACCCTTGAGTTAGGGGTTAATAGAAATCTGTAGTGAGTTCTTATTTCATCTAGGTCAGTTAATTTGTCTTTCTCTTATGTATGATTCAGATGGGAGTACAGCGATTGCTAGGCATTAAAAGATGTACAGAAAATGTATTAATCTTGGCTAAAGAATGGGTAATTTTTATTCTCCTGGCAGACTTCCTGCTGTACTTTTCCGCAAGAGCTCACAACCACAAACCATAGAGCTCCATCTTGTTCTCCAGAATTCCTCTTCAAAACTCTTGGAACACATGTCTGTCTGCTGCTGCTGACTAGGGAAGACTTCTTATTAATCTGACTCCTAATTTATCTGACTCCTTATTAATGTTGCATATTTCTTTTTCTTCACCTTCTTCTCCATATCCTTTTCCTACCCTAGAATACTCAATCTACTCCATTTGTGTGTATAATTTGCTTTTTAAGTTTCAGTCTGCATAACTGTCTCAGAGGTGGAATTTTCAGTCTGTTACTTTATATAGAATCTAGTTTAGTAGATCCCGACTGCCCATCCCGTGCTACTGTGGTATTCATACTACATGATATTACAAAAATCATTATTTTCTGTGTGAGATGGAGGAAGTAACAATATTGAAACTATAACAGCTACTGCAGTCCATTGCAGGATGCTTTCTCTGTTAAGTGAAATTCCAGTGGAGTTCATTTTTATTTATTTATTTGTTTGTTTGTTTATTTATTTTCTGCCAGCTTTCCAAATATGTGCTCAATTTCAAGCAAGTATCAATACCAGAATGTTTAAGGAGGTAGTCCAACTACAAAACAATAAGAGAAGTTTTAGCTCCCATTCTAAAAATTATAGAGAGAAAATGAACAAATAAATACTGTACTGATGGTAATCTGTGAGATCTACCAAGTGTTATATAGAAGTTATGAAAACAGATGGTTCTTCATAGAATCATAGAGTCATAAAATGGCTCAGGTTGGAAGGGACCTTAAAGACCATCTAGTTCCAACCCCCCTCCCATAAGCAGGGACACCTCCCACTAGACCAGGTTGCTTAAAGCCCCATCCAGCACGGCTTCGAATAATTTCAGGGATGGGGATTCCACAGCTTCTCCAGGCAACCTTATTTTAAAGTCTTTACCAGATGAAAAATCAGTTGATTGATCAGCATACAAGTGATGTACATATTGTAATACTGAGATGGCCAGTTTTGCTTTACACTTTGAACACTTTCGCTAGTAAAACTGGAGTGGAAATTAGTTCATTCATTCATGAATTACCAGGGCTTCAAAATGCAAAAATATATATATATATATATATAAATAAATAAAGGTTTAAAAGAGGTTGTGCTAAATAAGTATTTTATTTATTTATTTATTTATTTATTTATTCTCTTTTGTGGACACACAAAGATTGCCAAAATTATAGTACGTGATAAGGAATGGTACTTGGGTCTAAGTACTGAGAAAGGGCTTCCAGTTGTAGATGGTGGTTTTCACAGGAAATGGGTAGCTTGGAGCTTCAGTTCATTTCAGTGGTAGTGGTCAGAAGTGTTATGTCATCTCAGCTGTTTGGCTGCTAATCCCCAGCTAAGGGAAAATAATGAGTTGAAGAAGTGGTAGTATCTTTAATAACTGCAGCTAGATCTATGAAATAAGTTTTGTCTTTTTCCCAAAGCATCAGTGCAATATGCAGTGCAATGTCGTCCATCCCGTAGTAGCTACCCCATTGCATCTCTAAACAAAACAAAGCAAAACAACAACAACAACAACAAAACAGTATTCTGCATCAGAAGATTGCTGTCCTCTGCAAGCCTGAAATGGTCTCTCTATTTCCATGGGCTGAGTTTCTAGACAGTGTAAAATGCAGTAAGGAATAGCGTAACAAGGTCTCAGCTCTGTGCAGCACAAATAGAATGTTTTCTAAGTCTCTTTGAATTTTCAGCAGCTTGTGAAAATAGACGTTTAAAAAGAAGGACATAGAAAGAATTAGTCACATTTACTGTAACAGTCATGTATTTATTAACATAAGTACTAAACCATTTAGAAGGCTGACATTGCATCGGTTTTCAGTAAATTAGCTATAAAGTGATTGTGGCATTTTGAATTTGTAACATTCTGCTTTAAAAGCAATCTAGATGTTTATTTGTGTTACTATAAATAATAACAATAAAATTAACAGAGACTAGATTTATCCTTTGAACTTTAAATGAGACAAGTACAGTCCATAAGTTTTTGTGATGTCCATTACACTAGAGCACAAGTTTTGTACGTATTCTTTAAAAAAAAAAAAAAACAATTCAAGTTAAAATACGTTTGTTAAAAGGCAAACCTTAAACTTGAATGTGTTTTCATGGCAAGGAAAAACCTGCTGTCAGGGTGGTTCTTCACTTTTCCACACACACTACAGTTTTTTTTTCAAGGCAGAGAGGCCTACGTAGGCTACATGGAGACAAGAGATCAATCATACTACAAAGAGATCTGTGTGAAAAGTGCTGCACTGAGTGTCTTGTTGCATTCTAACTTCAAGGCGCTTATACGAGCTGCTAGACAGGAAGGCATTCAGGTCTATATTTATTGAAACACCACTGCTAGCCTGATTACACCGTGGAATTTGCTTTTGCTCTATGAATTTTTGTGGGGGCTTAGGCTGTGAAGGAAAGAATTTCCTTTTGAGACGATGGATGTTTTGATGGTCCCCAGAGTGGCTGGATAACACATATTTTGAAGAATTTCATTTATGTTTTTCTGGAGCTGTATCCCATACCTGTTGCAAGTGATTTACTTTGTAGAAAACTGTGGGAATGTGGAAGATATGGTTGCAAGATTTGCAGGCCTGATGGTACCCTAGCCACTAATACTTCAGCAAAGGTGAAAAACTGGTTTGCCAGATTAAAATCCAAGATTGTTAATGTGGATTTCTGCACTGTATTTTCTCACCTGGTGATGAATAGATCTGCTTTTGGAAATATAGAGGGCAAAAGGGATCATCTGCATCTTAAATAGTAATATATGCCTGTGGCAGCAGCAAGAGGACAAATGAGAATCTGAAGGTACGTACAGAAATAACAGCAATCAGAAGATGCTGCAGATCTTTTTGCCAAATCACCCGTAAAACACATTCAACCATGTGTCATGTTGATATGTAGAGAGATTGAAAAGTTATAAGGTTGGAGAGCTGTCTGTCTGATGTGTAGTTTCTTGTCAATTTACTTTGTTGAGTTTTTCATTCTCTCCTTAATTACCACTGTTCCACCTACACAAGCAATGAAAGACTCAAATTCCAAAATAGCATAAAAATCTTTCTGCTATAAGTGAATACATTTTTTTTAACATAAGCTAATTTTTTATGTATCTGAAATGCATTTTGATTGAAATGGCAAAGCAGTTAAATTTACAAAATGAATATCACTATATTTTCATCTTTATTTTGTATGAAATAATCTGGAGTTCTGTACTTCTGTAGAAGAGTTTGAGCAGCTGGTGTCTTCACAATTTAGACATACATTAATTCAGAGACTTATTTTCAGTGGTGTGGACAGATTTCATGATGGGCTCACTGAGTTGTTCATACTTCACAAGGATTTAGGTCCTACAAAGTGAGCAGCTAGCAGTCTTCACCAAGATCATAGGAACACACCGTAGAGGGTGATCACGGTCAAGGATATAACATGCCTCTTCTTGTGGAAGAAAGCAGTCACTGGTCTCCAGCAGACTGTTGAAGATACAGCAAAAAAGAAAAGGAAAGCCAACACATCTGGATTCCAAAAAGATCATTCTGGAGAGGAGACAATGGGTTAAGGAATTTCATGATCACATGCAGTTCCAACAGAAGTGTCCATTGCAATTAACACATTCAAAATTATTTTAATGTCTTGAATCAGAATCGTATCAATTTTATAGAGCTATCAAAGACATTTTCCTGAAAACTCTTCTTCCTCCAGTTCCTCTGATTGTAATGCCACTGTGAATTCCAACCTGGTAGAGGTCTGAACTCCATGCTCATTTTGGAAAAGCATAAAAGAAACCTTGCAGAAAAAATAGGAGGGTTTTGTTAGATGTTTGCATTGCATGACTAATAAGCATCAATCTCCTGATTCTGAATAGTCTTCTTTAAGGCTATAAATGCTTTAATTTGTTATTCATTTTAAGCAAAGAAATAATCACTGAAGCTCTAGAAGATTTGGGGTGGGGAGTGGGGCAATATATATAACAATATAAGAAATCATATATTTCTTTTTCAAACCTCAGGCAAAAATCATTCTTGCTCAGTAAATATGAACACTCCATGCAGCGCTTGTTTAAATACAAATGTAATGTTGCTCTCAAAATCAAAGCAGCCTCTAGTTCTGAACAATTCTCTGCTATGCTAAAGGGCAAACACAGCCTTTGAAGTCTACATTTGGGAATCCTGAAAGAGGATTTCCAAGCCAGTTGGCTAATGCTTCTGGTAATCTAAAAGTGATAGATGATCTCTGTGATTTTTTGCTAACTGAAATTGCATGGTGATAAAATTAATGACCTAGAGTAGTTACAGGTAACTTACAATATCTATAAAATATTGAATGCATAATAATATAATGTTAATATTACTGTGTGAGAGAGCTGATGAGAATAGCAATTAAATGATGTTTGTGAAATCTTTGACATCATTGTATGGAAGATGCTATATACAGCAAGTGCCAAATATAATGATTATCATCAGCAATATCTTTCTCACTCTAATTAGATGATTGAAGGGCAAGCCCTTGAACAATGCTGCACAGGACAAGCTGTTCATCACTGAATTTCTTAAAATTTTCTTTTTATTAGTATGCTAAATGAATTAAAAGAACAGCTACGTACTGCATTTTTCTTTCTTGCTGAGATTGTTTTTTTTCTAAAATAATTGTTGTGAAACCTGCCTTGGGATTGGTTTTGCTTTGATTTAGCTCAAAATTACTTGCTTTGAAGGAGTGTAGGTTTTATCTGTGAGCAGAAATAGTGATTGATGATCCTTACTTATTGTAGTCCGCCCCAGCACTAAGAAGCATAAATGCAGGTAATGTTTGCATGTTTGCTGCAGTGTTAGTTTGGGTACTGACTTACTAGCTCTGTGGTATTTCACTTTTTTTTTTCTTTTTTCTTTTTTCCCAATAAATTGAAAAAAATAAAAGTCCACAACACAAATAAGCCCTAAAAAGTCCAACACTAATACCACTTATGGTAATGAGCTTCAGCTAGGATTTTCTGTCATCTGTCTCCACCACAGATACTTATGGATTATAAATCACAGTGCTCACACAAGTGAAGTATAATTAAAAACTTCATTGTGGCTTTAGTCCTATGCTCTTAAACAAAACTTAGTATGTTCAATTCTTATGACAAAGTTGCTTTACATGGAGACAAAGCCTTCTTCTCTCCCTAACATGATACTTTGAAGGACTGCTCCACCTGAGGAGGTGTTCTGGTATAAATGAAAAGGCTGCTACTCAGTCCTTTTTGGACATGCAGTGGGTGTTTCACACCAGAAGGTGCACCCTCAGCAAGTTTGCAGATGGCAGCAAGCTGAGTGGTGCAGTCAATACAACAGAAGGAAGGGATGCCGTCCAGATGGACCTGGACAAGCTTGAGAAGCAGACCCACATGAACCTAATGAGGTTCAACAAGTCCAAGTACAGGATGAGTCGGGGCAATCCAAGACATGAGTACAGACTGGGAGAAGAGCTCATTGAGAGCAGCCCTGCAGAGAAAGATTTGGGGGTTCTGGTGGACAAAAAGCTTGACATGAGCCAGCAGTGTGTGCTTGCAGCCCAGAAGGAGAATGGGACCCCTAACACAAGGACATGAACTCCTCCAGAGGAAGGCCACAAAAATGATCAGAGGGCTGGAGCACCTCTCCTATGAGAGGTCTGGGGCTGTTCAGCCTAAAGAAGAGAAGACTCTGGGGTGACCTCATTGCAGCTTTTCAATACTTTAAGGGGGCTTATAAAAAGATGGAGAACAATTTTTTGTTTAGTCAGATAATGACGGGACTAAGGGGAATGGTTTTAAACTAAAAGAGGGGAGGTTTAGATTAGATGATAAGAGGAAATTCTTCACCCAAAGGGTGGTGAGGCACTAGCACAGGCTGCCCAGAGAAGCTGTGGATGCCCTATCCCTGGAGGTGCTCAAGATCAGGTTGGAAGAGGCCCTGAGCAACCTGATATAGAAGGTGGCATCCCTGCCTCTGTCAGGGGGGCTTGGAACAAGATTGTCTTTAAGGTCCCTTCCAACCAGAGCCATTCTATGATTCTATGGATCTTCCTGTCCAGATGCTCAGCTGATGTGCAGGTCTGGGAGAGAAAACTTGAGGTTAGGAAGTACCACTGGAGTTGTATGGGAAAGCACAGCCTTTGCTACCTGTGGCTCTGACAGGTGTTTTCTTTGCTTCATTATTACACGAACTGTTATCCATATGTTTGTCAATTCAGTTAGTGGAGACGTGAATTCTTATACCAAAATAAATAAATAAATAAATAAACTTTAAAAACAACAAAAAAAAAACACGCAGCTGTTAAGGCATATGGAGTGCAGGCTTTCATTATTAAGCCGGCCTAGACATAACAAATTCCTAGTATATGTGGTAAATTTGTTGAGGACTAGATGGGAACAAGAGGGCAGCTTATCTCAGAGTGCTGTTGTTTTAGCTTTTGAAAAAAGTCCAGACACACCTCAGAGGCTTCATCTTGCCAGTAAAGACAGTGGGTGCTCTGTGATACCTCGGTGTTTGAAAAAGTCATGTAACCTTTCAGAGAATTGTCCTTTTCTATTTTAACATAAAAGCAGTGTAGAAGTGTGCATTTGTGCTCAAGCACAAGAGTGTGAGAAGATGGTCATCAATAATATTGTCTTCAAAGTGAAACTCAGAACAACACTACATATAGTAACAGTAACTACTTTTTTTTTTATTTATTTAATAGCAAATAACAGTGGTCCTGTGCTGGACCAAGGTCAAGGCTTATCTCCAGGTCTTTCAAGTCTTCAACAAACAGAGAGCACTACGTTGTAATGCAGGAAGATAGCTTCAGATCAGGGCAGATTACTTTTTATTTCCTCTGGATCCATTTTCTACGTAAATACTGACACAATGCTCATCTGATAGCCTAATCAGGGTTTATGCTCTTCATTAAGAGGGAAGGAATAGGAAAATAAAACAATCAAAGGAAATCTTCACTCATCTGTTTGTGTCATACATCACTGAAATTGTTTATCTGTGTATGTGCATCCAGTAAGAAATGATGCTGTCTACTGTCCTCTTTCTGCTAGTCAGACTGATGCAAAGAAGCCCTGTCAAGCTACCGCTTGTAATCCCTTTGCTGTATAGCAGCCCTTCACTCCAGGCTCAGTGGGATGAGCTGCTTGCTGTGTTCACAGAAATTGTGTGCGAGTGCAGGTGAACCACTCTTACTCTGGACTTTGTAATATGCTCATGTCCTCTGAACAAGAAGGGCTACAGTAGTTTTCTGGCATTGCAGTACAAGTAGAATTGGCCTAGCAAGCATACATATGGATATACCAGATAAATACGCTGAGTTCATGTCACCTTCTCTGTCTGCTACCAAAATGCTATTTCACAAAAATGGTGCTGCAATTAGGGCATTTTGAGTGACAGTCTTCTGACATGCACAGTTTCATACTGCTAGATTTCCTATATGTTTCACAGTCTCTCTATAGATAAGAGAAGATTTCAAGGTCTGTTTTAAACTTTATTCTCTGAAGCAACATATGGCCTCTCTCCCTCTGCTGCAAGTCCTTCAAAGATGAGCTAACTTGCTCACTAGATATACCTATTGTGGATGGCATGTAACTTGGACAACTTATTATTTTCATTATATGAAATATTTTTATTTTTATTATTTTTATTTTATTTTATTTTTATTCAGTTTCTGTTATATTATTAACCAGGTGGTATCTGTATGCACCTGAAAGTACAATTATCAAGTCTTTTTTCATCCTTTCCCTTTCTTGCTCTCTGTCTCCTTATCTCATTATGTTTGTGAATATATGTATTTACATACATATGTAAATATAGATTCTTATCATTTTACCTTTCTTTATTGAAGAGAAGGCTTATTTTATGGTCAACTGAATTAGGAATCTCTGTGTATGAATTGTTATCTGATTAACTTCAACATAAAAGATATAATGGTAATGTTCTCTGATTTTTTTTCAGAGGTTTTCTATATGCAAGCAAATTAAGTTGACACTTTGACACTTTTAACCAATATTTTCAGTAAATTTCATCTGGAGTTATTTTCTTCTCTATCTAATAGCAATAATAGTAAAAGCTAATGTCTGCTTTCTTTTTTCTTTTTTTTTTTGGGGGGGGGGAGGGGGACACAACAACCACGACAGGACAAAGACTGTCCCACCATCAGCAATATGCTGCTTATATTAGTAGTACTGCTGATGGTTTTGACACTGTGAGGAAAAGAGCATCAGACTGCTAGCTGTTCGCCTAGCACAGACTCGGGGTTCCTTTTCTGACCATTGTTTCAAGAACCCTTAATACAGCAGTGCATTAATTCAGACTTCATATCCAGTGTATAAATTAAATTATCCAAATAGCACTTATAAACTGATTTAAGTGCCTGAATATATTTTTTTTCTGGCACATGCTATTGGCTTAAATTCAGCGAAAAATCTCAAGAGTAGTGTAGAAAAATTAAGTAGCTCCTCTGTGCTCTGTCAAGTTACCTCAAGGCTCATCTATAGCAGAGGTAGCTAGGACTGGGAGGAAAGGTGGGTTTTTTGTTTGTTTGTTTGTTTTTTGTTTTTTGTTTTTGTTTTTGGTTTTGGTTTTTTCTCCATATCTTTATATATTGACTTCTCAGGTAGCCTTACCCATATGGATGCAAACTCATGTAAGTTGTGATATGGGTACTGCTACAATGTAAGCAGAAATGGATTTCAGCAATTTCACACATACTGCTTTGGTGCTACATCCAGTTCCTGCTGTTCCTTGTTCATTTCCTTGTTTAAAATATATATATATATTTATTGTTTAAAAGTTCTCTACATGGACTCATGAAAGCTGCAAATGGTGAGCCCACTGTTTGGGCTCTACAGTCACAAAGGAGAGCTTATCTGCCAAAAAGCACTGGTGGTAAAAGCTATTTTATCTTCATAAGATACTGAATTTGTGTATTTGATCTGCTTCTATCACATAGAACTACTTGTCATTGTATACATAACTACTGTCACCTACCTTGCTTCTTTATTGGATTTTAACATTCAAAGTCTGTCATTGAAGCTAATTTTAAAATTCAACAGAAATCTTCAATTTCCAAAATTTTCCTCTTAATCAGGACTTTCTTAAGTAATTCTTACTGATCTGTGGCTACAAAGCCTTATGTTTTTATATTGTGTCTTACATTTTCAGATATATTCATGTCGTTCTGCTTAGTCCTTTTTCCATCTATCAGTCACATTTCCACAACAGGTTGATTTGGCTGTGCCCAGTACTTCAAAATAGCTAGCCAATAGGACAGAACTAATAAAGACTGACCTTAAAAATCCTAGCAGCATTAGAGCACTGTTTTTTTTTGTTTGTTTGTTTGTTTGCTTGTTTTGGCAAAATTAAACCAAAGCAAGATTTCATATGCCACAACTTTTTTTCTTTTTTTTTTTTTTTCAGAGACATAAGAACATTTCAAAAGGTTTCAACAGACACTGATTTCATTTGTCTAAATAGATAAATCATCCATGTGGAACTTGTCTTGACCAGCATGACAGTTCTTATCCATGATTTAATTTGCAATCTTTCCTCTACATTTTTTTTTTCCCTCCCCTGAAGAACGAATGTTTAAACAGAGGAAGTCTGAAGGTTGTAGGGGGCCATGCATTTTAAACAGTAATTATAAAGAATACCAGCATAGAAATATTTCCCAAAACAGACTTTGTTCTTTATCTATCTTTGCTTCGTCAATCGACATCGACTGGTGGTGACATTGAGGTATTGGAGAAGGAAATGATCTTTTATGAGAGAACAGAATAGAGAGATTAATTTATTTTTTTTTTCCTAAAAAGACTCCTTTGCTAGGGTATTGGGTTCAACAAAGAAGTTTAATTCTGTCATTTAAAATCAAATGGCAATGGAACCATATTGTAATACCCGACTTTACTTCTACACAGTAGATCACAGGAGTTTGCCATAGACAGGCAACCGTACTTTTTCAAAGCATACTGACTTAAGAAAGTCAGTTACTGTTTTGAGTGGACCATGAGTGTGATCCATGTTTTTTTCCTGATTCATTCCAGGAAATATATATATTTTTCTTAAAAAAAAAAACTGAGAAATATTTTATGTTTGATTCATCTGTTTGGCCAAGCCTTATCAGAAAGTTTGTTCTTCAGTCTGGAAACGGACTGGATAGAAATCAATTAAAAATTGTATACTTTTTCTGCACAGCGTTTTAACTCTTTGGGGTCACTTAAACCTTTTAATAATAAAGTGCATGCAGGATTTAGAAAAATTTGCTTGATCAATTTAAGCATTGTTTTTTAGTGACCCTCTTTGAATTTATCAGAGGCTGTTTCTTTCAAACTGTTTTGTTTCTTCCCTGTGCCTTCCTCACAACCTTTGAATTATGTGAAGGCAATACAAAATAACCCAGCCACATGACAACTGTCCCTGTGACTAGTTTCCATGTCTCCATAGATAAACCTAATGCTCTTCATGACACTTAAGTGAATCCCGAGCATTTCAAAGCACAGATCATGCAGAGAGAGAGAACATAGCTATATTTTTCAATTATATTGAGATAATCAGTCATTTGTTCAGACTTATTTACCTTGTTTGTGGACACAGATTTTAAAGAATCACTTACGATAATGGGTGGTAGTGGTGGATAAATAATCAGTTTATATCTTTGTATATCTTTATATCTTTGTAATTTATATCTTTTTAAATCGTATATCTCTGGCTTGGGTTCTTTGCAATTAGAAAGGGCTTTCATAAATAAATAGATTCAGGAAGCCATATACCATACTTGACTGAGTGTCATTGCAGTATTCTGCTGCATATGGCAATTTGATTATTCGGGCAAGGAATAAATTGATATTAAAAACAACGGAATAATGTTATAGTTAATGACTAGTATTATTACATATTTTTATTATTATGTGCAGATAGAAATCCTACATTTCTGTGTGCCTCATAAATACATACGTAGTTATGATCCACAAAATCTCAATTTAACAAAACAAAATTGGAGACCATACGTATGTATCATTATTTTTCCTCTTAAAGTTTTATCATGTATACAATCAGTTCAGGCAGTGCATTCTTGTTTGGAGGGGAACTTCAATGAAGACTTAAGCTTGACAGTAATTTTTTTCCCATTGATAGTGTAGGTGGAAGTATTTTTTACAGATTTAAAGTTCAATACTTCCCAATTAGAAAGAATTAGACACCTTTTTAATGGAATTGCTTAATCAGAACAAGTTGCTGGATCATATAATCAGTATGAATGAAAAAAATGTCTTTTTTAGAAATTTGAAATCCAAGAATTTCTGTCAATAATATCATCATAACAATTATTCAGTGAGGAATGGATTTAAAGTCTACTAAATCAATAAAAGGTTTTGGCTTGCATTTTTTTTCCATGAAGTTCTGTGACACGGAGCAAACTACATGGACCTTGGGGAACTGTACATCACATAAGAAGCCATAGCAAAGTCCCTGAAGGTTTGGCTTCATCCTGCAGAGATATCTATGATGTGGCATTGTGTTTTACCACAGTGGGATCTTAGGATGAGTTGAGAGGTCTTCATAAGGAATCTCCAACAGTTTGGGTCAAAACAGACCCCTTAACAAAACCTTCATGAAGAGTTGTTCAAGTATATATGCTTTCTTGATGAAATGCTTCAGTATAAACTCGGATGGATTTATTTTTAAGAACACAGCTACAGTATTAAAAGTAACCTTGAGTAAAATGTAAGTGTACAAAACGAACTAGAATATAAATATACAATTGTTTCTATACTAAAAATCAGTCTGATTGCTTACTTTTATGAGCAAAATAGGCTGATTTTTCATCTATTTTAAAGTTAAAAGAAATAAAAATAAATAAACAGTTATATTAATTGCTGCTATACGAAGAAGGAAGGAAGGAAGGAAGGAAGGAAGGAAGGAAGGAAGGAGGGAGGGAGGGAGGGAGGGAGGGAGGGAGGGAGGGAAATCATTGTTGGACCTGATAATATTGAGATGCCACAATGGATGCTATTTCTCATTGCCCAAAGCATGTGTAGGTAGACTGTGGTGTCCACTGCTATTTAAAAGGAAAACATTCCTGTCAACTTTACTTCTGCAGAGGGACAGAAAACCAGACACCTGTAGAATCTTTCTAAGGTCATTTTGTTTCAAAGCTTTTGAAGCACAAAGTGAAGATCACCTGATGATAAAATTTGCTTTCTGCTTAAACAAAGTTTTAATTATTTTCCAGTTGAGACATATTTAATGTCTAAGTATGAAAGCATAATGTACATTTTAGAAAGTATAATTAAAAAAGCTAGGAAAGGATATTCAAGCTCTAGCTTTCTGTGATACTTTTTTTTTTTTTTTTTTTTTTTTTTACGATAGGTAATATTGCTCAGAGGGGGAAAAAAAATGTGGTTATTTTGCTAGACACATTTTCCAACAAGTCTTAAAGTAACAATGAGCAATTAACCATTCATATATTGCTGTTTAACTTCCTACTATATCATCGCTGTAGCATAAACAAAATTCAGAGGATGATTTCAGTGAGACAATGCAACCATATCAAGTACAGAGATAATTTTTTTTTTTTTTTGCTGGTTTGACCTGCTTTTACAAATTACTCATCAGTTAATTGAGCATGCTCATTCATGATTCCAGTAAAATTCATGAATAAAGTAAGTAAGTAACAGACTTACGAACAGGCATGAGACATGTATCTAGAATAATCACTTCAGATTTGGGGAAATTATGCTTATACTATGTATCTGTCACCCTGGTCATACCTGCTTCTTAAGAATCCATGCAAGACTGTCCCTCTCTGAAAGACTGATTTTAGGAAGGAAAAACTGGGAAGTTTTCAAGCACCTTGCTCTTGGATTTTTCAGACAGCAGATGCAAAGATCTTCAGTTTTGCCTAGACCTTTATGAAATTTAAAGAGTTTCTCTTGTCTTGCATCTCTCTTTAGATGAGCTGTCAAGTATAAAATCTTGTGAAGCATATTTTAGGGATCGGGAAAAATTGTTCTCCTTGTTGCTGAAACTTTAAGCAGTTTTGGACTGATTCCTTGTGAAATACCCAGGATGTATCTAGGCTGGAAGATGTTCAGGAGATGGTGGCACAATGGAAAACATTAACATGTTAGAAACATTAAATTGAAGTAACAGAAGAAGGATTTATCAAATAGCATAAAATCTAAAGTTCAAATAATTTAGTATGAATTTTGCTAAAAATTAGCAAGTGTAGAAACAGTTGTAAAACTTTGTAAAAGAAGAATTAGATTGAAGATTTTTCTACTTGGTAGTTAGAAAATTTTAAATCTCCCCAGTAAACATTTTTATAGTGGCTGTTTTAATCTTTAATATTTGCTTTCTATTTTTTGTTATTATATCCAGTTCTCCAGTGCCTTGCTACGTTCTAGACTGTGGTGGTGCCCTTTGCAGTGAGTGCCACCAACTAGTTGAATGTCACCAGGAATAACTGATTAGTTTTAAATATAGACATTACTGTCTGGCATTCAACACATACGATTTATCAAAAGAGGAATTAAAATAAAGCCTCCATTTTCTTTTTACATATAATTTGATTGTTTTGTACAAGTTTTACTTCCTTTCTAGTTCAGTTTCTCCAAAGGGTGTTTTTCTTCTTTCCCATTCCTCTTGTATAAAATTTCTTATTTGTCCCTAAGCACATCCGTCTGTGTTTCCTAACTAGAACTTCCTAACTTCTTTGTCTCTTTCTGAAAAGGATCAGCCAAATCTGAGTGTGAGTATTTAAGGGATAAGGTATTATTACTTTCATCAGCCACTTTGATTAGTTAATTGCCTCCATCATTCCTTGGAGTATTTTATTCCATCGCCTACCTTCTCTTGTTACTGTCCTTTCCTTGCAACCATCAGCACACTCTTACTAAATTCAGCAGTAAGCATATTTAATGCAATTCTCACTACAGAAACTCAGCAGCTTAATTACTAGCATTTTCTCTTGATGAAAACAAATCATTATATGAACCATATGTTTGGTCATTAATAGCATTTTAACAGCTTGTATCCCTATGTTTTATTCAGAGATGGATATCAAGTCATATGCAAACACTTTTGGGAGACCATATACTTGCCTGGAGAAGCTGTGGATACACCATCCTTGGAATTGTTTGAGGCCAGGTTCGATGGGGCTTTGGGCAACCTGATCTAGCAGAATTTGTCCCTGCCCATGGTGGGGGCAGGTTTGGAATCACATGGCCTTTAAGATCCCTTCCAATCCAAACCCTTCCATGATTCCTTGATTCTATGATTCTACGGTTGTCCACAGCAGGGCACAAGGCAAGTTAATGCCACATACGGAGCTTCCTCACGGACATGCTTCTTGTTTCATCACTTTCTGATCTGATTCCTTACTTACATATTTTTATGTATTAATATCGATTTTCTACTATTTTTCTGGAATATACTCTTTCCAATGTTGTGATAAAATAATATCAGCCATTGTAAACCATTATGCACAAAAGGAGTAGTTTTCAAAGTTTATGGCTATTGCCTGGGCAGATGTGTTTGGAGCCATTCAATCATACTCTTTTGAAATCACTTTTTAAAGGTAAAGATACTGATTTAATATTCTAAACACTCATAAGAGTCTACTCTCTCATATGCAAGCATGTTTAGCTCCTTAGTGCCAGCTCCTTAGTGCCAGTAGGAGCACAGTGTGATCTCCTGTCACAAGCATAAGAGCTAGAGGGGAAACACCATGTGTGAGAGCTGTATGCTGGGAGGAAGAATGATATTGCATGGTGGACAGACCTCCCTGAACGGTCTCAAGTCCAGTACACAATCTTGCAAAACGTCATTTCTGAAAGCTAAAAACATTCTACAGAGGCCTTAAGATATCTGAACCTGCTTGCAGCAATCAGTTCTGAATGAGGGTATGTGCTCAGCCTCCCTGCAAGTCTTGGAGACTCTGCCACAGGCCTATCAGGGTGCTCTCCTGTCTAATGTCTTAAGTGTGATCATGTCTTGTGGGTGTCACTTTTTCTTATTCTGCCCCATGTAGATTTACTGAAACCCAGCAGGCTGTTTTCCTCCGTGCATTCATTGCCATTTGTACTAAAGGTGGGAGTCTGAAGAACTGTGCAAAGCATTTGATCTAAGTAAGTTTTGTGAGGTCCACTTGAGCTCCATCTTCTTTTTATATAAGTCTTAAAAACATCAGAATTTCCTACATGACCACTTTTGGTAGGCTTCAGTAGGAATCTTTTTGTTCAGTTGCTTAATTAACTTTGTAAATTGTTCCTGGGATCAGATCTACCAAACCAGCTGAAATACAGTTAAAATAGAGACGGTTGCCATCCCTGCAGATCATCAGCCTACAGGGGGTGCAAAGCTGAAGCACCTCAAATGGGAATACACTTCTAAAAGCCAAACCACTGTGATGCGCATAAGGTCACACAGGGGAAGAGTGAGTGCAATCAATTTACTGTAACTCCAATATTGTTATATACCCTGAAGGCAGATTTTGCTGTGTAGGATCCTGACACTTTTGCTGCCTAATCCCAAGTGCATACTTTTTTGGTACTTATAGTACCTCTCTTGCAGACTATTATTGATGGTGGAAGTTTTTCATGATGTTATGATTTTTGCATTATTTTTAATAGTTAAAGATTTTTTATTTTTTATTTTTAAATAGCAGTATAAAGACCCATAGGAATCTGGACAGGGCAGAACTGCATTCCATTATAAAGGCCCCACACAAATATTATGCTAATGTAATTAACTATTATGAACACAGGATATAAATCAAAATAATGTGAGGGCAAAAGCAGTGCTCTTTATCAGAGATACTATAGATCAATCCCTAAAAGACTGTAAGGGAGATTAAATATTTTATAAAAGTTCACTGCTTACATAAGCATTAATATTTTCAATAATGTTGAATGCGGTGATGAAAATAAATCATTAAATATACACTCACCAGTGATTCTGAAGGAATAGTGACTGTGCCATTTTGATTGTGATTTTTAAAGGGCAAAATTTTCCATTAAAAGACAAAAAAAAAATCAATCTGAATTCAAGAGAGATTTTAAAATTTGTATGGAACACATTTTATTTGGATATCGTGTCAAATATCAAAGTACCTCAACTTACTTGTCATAAACATTCCTGAGCAGGAACCATGAGCTAAGTTTTGTATTTAAGTAGCAGAACCAAACAAGACAGCAGAATTAAACAGGCTGTGCAGAAAATGCCTGGTCACACGAACAGTCACCTCTCTCTTAACATACATCTTGGTACTCCTGAGATACACGCATAAAATCATAGAACATGCCAAGTTGGAGGGGATCCACAAGGATCATCAAGTCCAACTCCTGGCTCCACACCATGGAGATGTGTGCATTTGACATCCCGCTCTCCAGCACTTGCTTGCCTGGGTCAGTGACTTTTGGTGACGATGTAATGGGTTGGCAGTCTATTTAGACAAAGCTAGACAGATGACTGCTGGAAACGTAACTGCTGGGAGTGTGAAGACACATTTTTTATCCAAAGTAATGTTCTGTAAGAGCAATTTTAGAAGGGTGTTGTTTTAGTTTAAACCTGTTTTGGATTTGTTATGGTTATTTAGTACATGTCTTATATAACATCACCTACATATAACATAGCAATTGAATAATAGCAATCCATGTCTTTCTTCAACCTGAGTAACTATGGACTTAAGGTCTTCACCCACACATATCCCAAATTCATTTTCTTGAAATGTACAATGTGACCTTCCCACTCTGGAAACGTTTATTTAGCAATATTCTTCTTTCCTATTTACCCAGTTCCTGCATGTGTACATAGGATATACTCTCCGTCTCATCACAGATTGTGAATCTCAGATTTGTTTGCCTATGTTACACCAAGTAGTCAAGGTCTGGGAGTTCTAAATGACCTATTACGTTCCTTATCATCATGTGATTTTAAGCGAAAATTTGTGGAGAGCTAGGAAATGACAGCTAAAGAAACATGGCTAGAAAGGCTGTGTATGGTAAACAGGTGATCATTAATTGATTAATTAATTGTTCTTTTTATAAACATAGACACGCACTCGAACAAAGGGTAGAAAAATCACCTGTAGTAAATAAGCTAGTCTGTATTCAAGATTGGGAACTGAATTTTCTCATTTGAACATTTGACCTGGATAATCTCAGTGGATTTAATTAGAGAAAATTAGCAGAAGGAATAAAATTCTGGTTTCAGAGCTCAGTAAATACATTTGAGCTCCATAGAAATCTGTGTCATTCATATGTATTGATGTAACTAAAAACAACTGGCTTCAAATTTGTCATTTCCATTATAGTTAACAAAATGTGACAATTATTTGTTTTTTAAGTCTCACTCACTAAGCTGAAACTGGGATTC
Source organism: Anser anser (assembly GCF_964211835.1). Taxonomy (NCBI): domain Eukaryota; kingdom Metazoa; phylum Chordata; class Aves; order Anseriformes; family Anatidae; genus Anser; species Anser anser. The sequence goes on from NC_139723.1 coordinate 13,863,612, forward strand.
TGTTGAATACAATGAAAGCATTAATGGACTTCCTATGCATTCACATATTAAATAATAATATATTCTAGTGTTAACATGAAAAAGCATTTCCATAGTCATACAGACACACAGTTTTTGTGTGTCTTCTTTAGTCTAATCTGTGAGTGGGGTACGAAAGTAAGTCCACCTGTAACTTATTGCATGACCAGTGAATCCTGACTAGCAATTAGGCAACGTGTGGCAATACCACAAGCGATAAATGGTGGCCTTCCTCTGTGTACTAATCTGAAAGGAAGCAATAGATGTTTTCCGCTTCCCAGATAACGGATATCCTTTTTCATACATTTGTTTGGGGGGGGAGGGTGTACATTCTAAAATAAGCACTTTCAAAGTAAACCCAGACTTCATTGGCCTTTCAGATAGATGCTCATGCATCTCCACTATTTAAATATTTCATATCCAACCTCTTGGCATAACATCTGAGGAGATATACTAATGCTTGTTCTTAGAATTATGATAATTCACTGAATAGTGGGTAATCAAAAAGGCTTATTACTGAAAGACTAAGCTTGGCGTTAATGTTTCCTAGACCTAGATCTGCATAGTGCACAAGTTCTACATAGTTTGTTATGTGAGACTGTGTGAGAGTCACTGATTTTCTGGATATTGTATTTTCCAAAGACATGATGGATTAACTTAAGGAGAGTATTTAGGTCCTACTGAAAGAAAGGTTAGAATGGCTCTAAGTGGAAAACAGAAATAATAAAGAAATGATTATTTCTTTTAAGAATGATTACCCTACAATGCAACCATTCTCTCGGAGATTTGAGGGAAGAACATTTCCACAACACTTAAAAACAAATTAATAAACACAGATAGTCAAATCTCTGACTTAATTAAATGTCCTCATTACAATGCAGTTACATTGCTGTACAAGAAATGAGATGAATATATGACCCGTAAAGATGACATCAAGAATAAGGGTGTTTAGATCTTTAAACTGAACCAGATTATAAGTACCATTAATATTTATGGTTAAAAAAAATAAAAATAAAAAAAAATAAAGCTAAAATAAATAAGGAGATGAAAATCATGTTTTCTTTTTCAGGACCAAGTAAATCAATACCAAGGGTCAGGAACGAATTCTTTCTCCCTCTGTACAGGATTGCAGTCTGTAGATTCACTGTCCTTCCCTGATATTGGACTCAGATTCAGGATGAAGTTATGAAGTTTTAGATAGTTGACCAGTTATCTACCATATTTGAAAATTAATTGATCTTTTGAATAGATGACACAGATATTAATTCATTTTCCCAGAAATCTGACTTGGAATGACTCATTAAATATCCTCCACTCTGACAATTTTTCTGTGTACAGTTAATCATTTGAAGTTGACAACATGAAAAGTACACAGGCAGATATCCTGTATCCAATAACCCCAGCTGTAGAAATCGATACTTACTCTGACTTGTTGGTTTTCTGCACCAGCAGTGATGTCTTGCACTGGCATCATATATATAGTGCTACCTGTAAAATTTATATCTGAAAGTTACTTAGCATATTTCCTTTGGAATGCAGTAGTTATTGAATAACTGTAGGATACTCTGATGAAGCAGTTGTGCATGCCAGAGAATTTTTTCCAATTTTAAAATCGTCTGTGGAGTTCTTCAGTGGCTGGGCGAGTTGGAAAGGCAGGAATACTTACATTCCCCCACTTTGCACTTAATGTTCTCTATTAAAAACAGATTACCTATTAATCTCATAATTTTTAAAATGCACACTAAGCAAAAATGCAAAACTAGTAGCAGGGTAGTTGCTATAGGAGCAGTAGTTGGACGAAAGCCTTAAGTCACTACCTATAAAAGGAGTCTGACAGAAATTTTATGATGTAGAAGGTAGCATAGAACTCAGGCTATTCCAGTTATACTCCATCATCCAATAAACCTGCCATAAATCTACACAAATACCTGTGTTTATGTCACAGAGAGGACAGTTCCATTTGCAGCATATATGCACCTTTATTTCCAAGTGATTCACTCAGACTCACAAATCATGACAATCTGTTGAAGCATAAAAGTGGAGGATACAAAGCCATCACAGGAGACAGTTCAGTAAGGAGTATTATCTATGCCAAAGCATATTTCTTTTGGGAACATGCAACCCATTGTGTACACATTACAATGATGAGAGACCCAAAGAGATGTGAACATCAGCATTTTCAATACCATGTAGTTTGCACAGAGACGTAGCTTTTCCAGTTCTCCCAGAAGCACTGAAACTCCTCTTATCTTCTTATACCTGAAAATACACATAAAACTTTCTTAGTCTCATGCAGAGTGAAAGAAATACGGAAGCTAAAGAAATGAATAAAGACTGAGTATGAGAGTGCAATGGTACAAAGATTTTTTATTATTTCAGTTGCTGTTTCACAAGATTTTTCCATCCAGAACTAGGTAGACATATATGCATAATTGAAAAATACACAAATATGCCTAACTGAAATAACAAATTAACCCAATATATGAACACCCATGGGAAGTTTTTTGTGGGGAGATGGGCAGACAGCATTTACTTCTGATATTTCTTAGTATAAGGAACAACATTTCTAATAGGCAGGATTAAAAATGATAAAAAAATGTGTATATATATCCAGAAAAACAAATCAATATCTACTAGGCTTGAAACAACAGACATCAACCTGTATTTGTGAGACACAGAAACACATTTTGTCTGAAAGCAGTTTATTCTAGACCTAATAAAAGATATTCTCTGTAGCAATTTCTACTGGTTTGTGCTGGAAACGAGAACAGAGTGGTCCTTCTGGTACTGTATGGTAAGTTAGCTAGCAGTTCTAGAAAATTATTCACACATTTTTCTAGTTCTTTCACATTTCTCTTCCCATTCTTGTTTAGCTAGGTCTCAGGGTTTACATTTTGATCCCAGTTACTCCACTGAAAACTTGATGAAGTCTTGTCAGCAGTGAAAATGCCTCTAAATTTATGTCAATGCAACTGAATATAACAAAATCTGTCAATGCAGTGAAAAAATAAATAAATTGTAGAATAAAATGAGGCATGTTACTCACAGAAGAGTATATTCTTTATGAGTTAACCCTGATGCCAGGAGTAATATACTGTTGTATTAGATCTATTTCCATACATGCAAGTTTCTCTCTCTCTCTTTTTATTTTTTAATAATTGACTACCGAAAACTCATCAAACTAACATTTTCTTCATTGCTCTGCCTTCTAGGTATATAGTATAGAAGCAGTGCTGATGATCTAACAATAGCTCAAAAAATTACTGATTGATGTGGTTTTTGATTTTTTCTTTCCTCATATATATGTGTATATAAAGACGTATACAAAATATTTGATAGCTCTGTTTGCCATTTCTCCTTTGAGTTCAACTTTTATTCTTGATAGAGCCATCTTTATGCAATCAGCCAACTTTATCTAACAATGTCTTGCGTCAGTCTAAAATAAACAGAAAAGCTGTATGTTCCCAATTAAAAATAAATAAATAAATAAATAATAATAACAGAATGAATTGGTCACACAATGAACAATATATGCTGCACTTTATAAATCTTTTGTTGTTGTTATTTTTTTTAGTTGGATGTGTTATATTGAGTCTCACCAAGTTGTCTGTGGTTTTAGCTATCAAGATATTTGCTAGTGAAAATATTTAGCTCCTGAGGGCTAAAACAGCACACATTTGGCAAAGAATAATACTATAACTAACTAAATAAATAGATAGATGGATAGATAGATAAAGTTAAAAATAATAATAATAAATGTTGTGGGTTATTTAAACCTGAGGATTAGTTTAATCTATGGTGACATCCATGATGTTTTCATCATAGACAATATCATACAACTTCCAATGGTAACACCCAGTCTAGTCTAACTGGATAAAGAGCTGTTAGAGGAATTCCTCTTTACACATAGTTCTTTAGGCAACAGCAAAATCTTTTCCTTCTCGTTTGGGAGCATACTTTAATATATTCTCCATTTATTAAGATGAACCTTGAAACAATGATCCATTTCAAAATCTTATTGCTTTACAAGAAGGTAAAATATACTAAGAAATATATCTGCTTCCATTCATATTATATTGTCAGGCAGTGTGTACAGTTTACAAGAGGAGTGTTCTGGCTGCAGCTAACTGTCATTAAAATTAATTGGAAGTACCATAGGGGTTACTAATAATATCACCACCATCACATGCAATTTGTTTTATAATAACACCATGATCCAAATCAGCTAGCTCTTTCTGCTTCTGACCAAATTATCTGGTAGAGTTCATGTTTTCCTTCCAAAAATTAATACATTTAAACTCCTTGCAATTACTATACATGACAATACATCTGTCAAGCTACATTAAAACTAGGGTCTTGGGACCTGTTTAAGCATCTCTTAAATATGTACCTTAAAATGGAAAAATAAAATACCCCAGAAGAACCATGAGGTGGGTTGAAATCAGAACAGTAGCTACCTGTTTAGCTAGCACAAAAAGCTGCTTTTGAAACACCATGTCAATTTTAACACAAAATTCCTCATCTTATTTTAACAGTGATGGATATTCTCTAAATGGCTTGGATAAGCACTGAAGTGTTTTGTTTTGTTTTCATCCAACGTTTTCTTGAAAATCCTGAATCTATAAAAATGAACTAAAAATGTCTCAAGAGACTCTCTTACAAGGTTTGTCTCCCTTCTTTCTCCAGACATGGAATTCCTTAGTACTTTTCAGTGTATGCTCCTTCCATGCCATTCTCTAACTCACTATTCCCTCTCTCACTCCTTGTTAGATGTTGAAATGATTTTAAAAATACTAATTTTAACAAGCATGGAAGCAATTTTTAGTATCTCGTAAAGCCAAAGACAAATCATAGATTCTTTCAGCTGAGAAAGACAGGATACTATGTACATACACAGTGTAGAAGTTCCTGTCTTAGCTCTGTGAAGGGTCAAGCTTGATTTAATTCTGTCTTTTCAGAAGAAAAACCTGTCATACATTTTTAAACATGAAATTTATGTTAACAAGATTTCTTATGGTGCTTCTAATAAGTCAAACTTCTCCATGGTTTCAGTTTTCACAGAATCACAGAATCACAGAATCGTCTAGGTTGGAAGAGACCTCCAAGATCATCTAGTCCAACCTCTGCCCTAACACTAACAAGTCCTCCACTAAACCATATCACTAAGCTCTAAATCTAAACATCTTTTAAAGACCTCCAGGGATGGTGACTCAACCACTTCCCTGGGCAGCCTACTCCAATGCGTAACAACCCTTTCAGTAAAGAAGTTCTTCCTAATATCCAACCTAAACCTCCCTTGGTGCAACTTTAGCCCATTCCCCCTCGTCCTGTCACTAGGCACGTGGGAGAATAGACCAATCTCCACCTCACTACAGCCTCCTTTAAGGTACCTGTAGAGTGCAATAAGGTCGCCCCTGAGCCTCCTCTTTTCCAGGCTGAACAGCCCCAGCTCCCTCAGCTGCTCCTCGTAAGACTTGTTCTCCAGACCCCTCACCAGCTTCGTTGCCCTTCTCTGGACTCTTTCGAGCACCTCAATGTCCTTCTTGTAGTGAGGGGCCCAAAACTGAACACAGTACTCGAGGTGCGGCCTCACCAGAGACTAGTACAGGGGGACAATCACTTCCCTAGACCTGCTGGCCACGCTGTTTCTTATGCAAGCCAGGATGCTGTTGGCCTTCTTGGCCACCTGAGCACACTGCTGGCTCATATTCAGCCGACTATCAACCAATACTCCCAGGTCTTTCTCTGCCAGGCAGCTTTCTAACCACTCACCTCCCAGCCTGTAGCACTGCTTGGGGTTGTTGTGCCCCAGGTGCAGGACCCGGCACTTGGCCTTGTTGAACCTCATACAGCTGGCCTCAGCCCATTGGTCCAGCCTGTCCAGATCCTCCTGCAGAGCCTTCCTACCCTCGAGCAGATTGACACACGCACCTAACTTGGTGTCATCTGCAAACTTACTGAGGGTGCACTTGATCCCCTCATCCAGATCATCAATAAAGACATTAAAGAGAACTGGCCCCAGCACTGAGCCCTGGGGGACTCCACTAGTGACCAGCCTCCAACTGGACTTAACTCCATTCACCGCGACTCTTTTGGCCCAGCTACCCAGCCAGTTTCTAACCCAACGAAGCGTACACCAGTCCAAGCCAAGAGCAGCCAGTTTCTCGAGGAGAATGCTGTGGGAAACAGTGTCAAAAGCCTTACTGAAGTCAAGGTAGATCACATCCACAGCCTTTCCCTCATCCACCAAGCGTGTCACTTTGTCATAGAAGGAGATCAGGTTCATCAAGCAAAACCTGCCTTTCATAAATCCATGCTGACTGGGCCTGATCGCCTGGTTGCCCTGCAAGTGCCGCGTGGTGACACTCAAGATAATCTGCTCCATGAGCTTCCCTGGCACTGAGGACAAACTAACAGGCCTATAGTTTCCCAGGTCTACCTTCCGTCCCTTTTTGTAGATGGGCATCACATTTGCTAGCCGCCAGTCGACTGGGACCTCCCCCGATAGCCAGGACTGCTGATAAATGATGGAAAGCTGCTTGGCCAGCTCTTCCGGCAGTTCTCTCAGCACCCTTGGGTGGATCCCATCTGGCCCCATTGACTTGTGTACATCTAAGGGCTGTACCAGGTCGCCAACCATTTCCTCATGGATTGTGGGGGCCACATCCTGCTCCCCATTTCCTTCCACCAGCTCAGGGTAATGGGTATCCACAGAACAACTGGTCTTGCTGCTAAAGACTGAGGCAAAGAAGGCATTAAGCACCTCAGCCTTTTCCTCATCTCTTGTCACTGTTTCCCCCCACATCCAGTAAAGGATGGAGACTCTCCTTAGTCCTCCTTTTCGTGTTAATGTATTTATAAAAACGTTTTCTGTTGTCTTTAACAGCAGTAGCCAGATTGAGCTCCAGATGAGCTTTGGCCTTTCTAATTTTGTCCCTGCACATCCTTACAACATCCTTATAATCCTTCTGAGTGGCCTACCCTCTTTTCCAAAGATCATAAACCCTCTTTTTTTTCCTAAGCTCTAGCCACAACTCTCTGTTCAGCCAGGCTGGTCTTCTTCCACACCAGCTCATCTTTGGGCACGTGGGGACAGACTGCTCCTGAATCTTTAAGATTTCCTTCTTGAGGAGTGCCCAGCCTTCCTGGACTCCTCTGCCCTTCAGAACTGCCTGCCGAGGGACTCTGCCAACCAGTGTTCTGAACAGCTCAAAGTCTGCCCTCCGGAAGTCCAAGACAGCAGTTTTACTGGTCCCCCTCCTGACTTCGCCAAGAATAGAGAACTCTACCATTTCGTGGTCACTCTGCGCAAGACAGCTCCCGACCACCAAATCTCCCACCAGTCCTTCTCTGTCTGTGATCAGAAGGTCCAGCAGGGCACCTCCCCTGGTAGGCTCACTAACCAGCTGCATCAGGAAACTATCTTCCACGCTCTCCAGAAACCTCCTAGACTGCTTCCTCTGACCTGTATTGCATGTCTAGGATATGTCTGGGAAGTTGAACTCCCCCACAAGGACAAGAGCCGATGATTTCACAACTTTTGCCAGCTGCCTGTAGAACTCCTCAACCGTCTCCTCATCCTGGTTTGGTGGTCTGTAACAGACCCCCACCAGGATGCTCGCCTTGTTGGCTTTCCTGCCGATCCTAACCCATAGGGACTCAACCTTATCATTCCCAGACTCAGTCTCAAGTTCCACAACATCAAAACACTCTCTAATATAGAGAGCCACACCACCACCCCTTCTGTGCTGCCTGTCCCTTCTGAAGAGCCTATAGCCAGTTATTGCAGCACTCCAGTCATGGGAGTGGTCCCGCCACGTTTCAGTGATGGCAACCAAGTCATAGCTAGCCTGCTGCATGATGGCTTCCAGCTCCTCCTGTTTTTTGCCCATGCTGCGTGCATTAGTGTAGATACACTTCATCTGGGCCATTGCCTGTTCCCCTGGCCCTGACAGTGATCTCCCTGTCACACCTCTAATGAGCCTTATTCCCTCCCCACCCCCCTTCATACCTAGTTTGAAGCCCTCTCAATGAGCCCTGCCAGCTCCTGTGCTAGTGTCTGTTTTCCTTTTCAAACAGGTGGGACCCATCTGCAGTTAGCGGGCCGGTTTTATCCAGCTTTTGCAGAGAAGAGAGGAACCCAATGCATATTACACAAGTCATATTTTGGAGAGCTGTCGCAAAGATGGGGAGGTAAGGAGTATGAAAAGTGCAGAATTCAAAAGGAAGGGCCAAACTGTGATTTAATCTTTTAAAATATCTCTAAAGTCCTTGGGAGCACAATTCTCATATTTGATTATTTATTTATTGTTTCAAAGTTTGGCGGTGGTATTTAAATTTATTCTGCATGCAATACTCCAATTGAACTGAAAGTATAAAGAATTTTTACCTTACTGCAGTGAAACCCCTGGTCAAATGGAAATCACTCACCAATTAGTCTTCACTTGAAAGCAGAACAGCACACATCTGTTTTACAGTACTACAGTTCCACCATTCCTAACATGACTATGGAGGGCTGGAAGATGCTCCAGGGAGAGGACTGAGAGAGGAGTACTACTCACTGCCAAGCAGGCAGTACAAGCATAGAAGGGACTGATGAAAGTGAAAGCACTGAAAAGCTGTGCTGAATACCTTGGATGTTTCCCAACCATGTTTGTGCCCAGTGTAAGGAGGGTAGGTGGACTAGTATGTGCCCATCCTTAGCCACTGCATTCCATGGCCTTCCAGTAAGGTGTGTTGAAAGTGACTGTAGTTTATCTTGATACATCCAGCTGCGAGCTGTGGTGCCATGGGAAATGGACACAGTCCCTGCCAGTCCCTTTGTGCGCCCTTCTTCAGCTGTCAGAGCTACATCAAGCTAGGATTTTCTCAACCTGAACCTTTGTTTGCAATGAGCAGTATTTCACTTTCTAAGAATCTCAGTTTGTTGTAAACTAAGTTTTGAATCCCTATTAACAGGGGAACCGTGTAAATCAAAGTAGCAAAACATGGTGCTGAGGCCTCAAAAGACTAATTTTACATTTTGTGTACCAGTAGTACAGATGAAAAGGACTTTAATGTATGCTTAAAGAATCCAAAGCAAAATTATGTTATCTGATAAGGAACATAACTTGGCTTTAAGTATTTAAAAAGACACCACTCATAACCTGTGCACTTAGTCCATGGGCAAATTCAAATATTGAACATGTTCAACAGAACCAGGATTCTTCTATGAATATTCAGTGAACTGAAAAATATGTTAATCTCATCAATACATTATTCATTCTGACTAACTTTTTTCAGCTCTAAAGCTAAAGAATCAGAAAATATTTTTTAAATCTATATCTGAAATTCAAATCAGATAAATCATGTCAAGTAGAAACACGTAATCTTTAAAAATTGGAAAACAAAACAAAGCAAAACAAACAAAAAACAACCAACAACAACAATAAAACTGGATTGCCCACATTATTAGCATGTATTACTACTGAATAGAGTAGAGCCCTAAAAGTTAGTCTCAAAAATAAATGTAACTGTCTTATTACCTGTAGTGGCACATATTTTCTTCATTGTGAAACTTCAATCACATATATGACATCAGCCAATTATCAGAAAAATGCTAGCAAGCTGCGTCACTTGACTTTGTCTTCTGTGCTTGTACAAGCTGGGTACAAATATCAGCAATGCAGTTGCCACAGCCTGTATCATAGTATCAAATTTGCAAATTATGTATTAAGTTGATTGCCTGAGTTATATACTGTGCATTTTGTTAAAAGACAATTCAGAACGGTGTAACTCTGCACTGTAATAAAGAGTAAAAACAAACAAAAAAAAACCAAACAAACAACAACTACAACAAAAACAAGAAAACTGTGGTGCAACATACTAACATACACCAGTTTTGATTACAAGAAACGGGGGACAGGGCAGCATTTCTCTTGATCAGTGGAGCTGCTCCGTTTCCAAATAATACTGTAGCCTGTCAGTAAGAGTTAAGCATGACTTAGGCAGTGCAAAGGTGGGCCCTTGCAGTCACCAGTCTTTTAGCAGAGATGTCATTTCCACCACAAAGTTCATCATCCATGACGTAGGCCTTGGCTATTTTTAAGTTCTCTCCAGCTTTCAAGTCTGATATGCAACTCAGTAAGTCACATGCAGTTCACAGGTGTGAGAAAGATTCATTAATCACTGCTGCAATGGACAAAACTAGGTACTGAGTAAGGCATAGTTAGTGCAACAGTTTAATTTTCTGCACACCATTATTGAAAACTGGGATGAGGAAACAAAAAAAAAGTCTTATCTAAAAACATTCTGCTAGTCCCTCTAATAAAGATGTGACACTTGGGAACACCAGCAGGAGAGGAATTTTATTTCCTAATCCTATCTCATATTACAAGAAAAAGGTTGCTGCCTGACAGTTGACAAGGATAAGTTACCACTCATTTCACTGCTAATTCCTAAATTATTCTCTTTCTTGATTTTATTGCATCAAAAATGCAATGTGATTACCTATCCAAAATGAAACCAGAGTATAGCATGTTCATTTGTTAACATAGCAAGGAAGACACAGGGCTTGGGATTTGAACCTATCAAGATTGCTCTGTCATTTTTTGGCCATGCCAGTAGCTCCCTGCTCCTGGAAACATGTATACAAAAGTCACATCAGAGCTATTACAAAAAAAAAAAATAAAAAAAAAAAATGGGAGGGACCGAGGGACCGAGACTAAGCAAGGGGACTAAAACTAAGCAAGAAAATGCAAGATAGCATGTATTTTGTATATTACTGAAGCACATTGCTGTTTAGCACTGACTGGCACACATGCATTTTTGAGTTGAAAAGAGCCAACTGGCATTCATCAGCAAAGCAGAGTGCTACCAGTCTGCCACAACTCAATGTGATGGTCACAGCTTGTCAGCTTTTGTACTGGGGCTTTTATGACTTCCCGTGTGTTAATGAGAGGTTTTCAGCCCTCCGCTAGCTTCATATACTTTGTGTAGGCTGTGCTCGCGTGTATAGATTGGTCCATATTGTTAAATCTATAAATGCTATTTGGAAGTCCATGGAGAAATAAGACAGCAAGTTGGCTTCAGTGTAACACCTAATAATGAATGTTTAATTTTGCAGCTTTTATTCATGACACAAAGTCTTCATTCATATGGATGGCATACATTTTTAAAGTACTTATTTATTATTAATTAAGAAGATTATTGAGGAGAAAGTGTTATAAAATGTTATTGCAGGGTTAAATCCAATAAGAGAGAAGTTTCCTAAGATATGTGAAATCTTTTATCTATATTTGGATTTAAAATCCATAAATCTGTGTAACTGTAGCATGGACACCATGTTAATGTAGATTAGTTTTAAATATGGTTATTTATTACATGTATTCATTCACTGTGATATAACTTAACAGTTCCTTGTGAAACAGGGCAGACACTATGAAAGTAATATTTCTGTCCTTCTTTTAAGAAGCTGTTTTGAAACTATGTTTCTAACAAGAAAATAAAAAAAACTCGGAGGAATTTTGTGTGTGTGTGTCAATGGCTCTATGTCCAGGTGGAGGCTGGTGATGAGTGGTGACCCTCAGGGGTCTGTCCTGGGACCAGTACTGGTTAATATCTTTAGGCACTATCCTGCGCTGAGGCACTGGAAGAGGTTGCCCAGAGAGGTCGTGGATGTCCCATCCCTGGAGGTGTTCAAGGCCAGGCTGGATGGGGCCTTGGCCAGCCTGATTTAGTGGGTGACATACCTGCCTATGGCAGGGAGCATGGAGTCAGATTATATTTAAGGTCCCTTCCAACCCAAGCCATTCTGTGAATCTATGATTCTGTGATCATTTTCCTAACATCCAGTTGTGATTATACACATCTTTGCAGCAGGAATACAGCTGTAGGGTGCATTTCTAAATATCTAAGCATTCTGTTTGCACATTGTACTTTGCCTGGTCTATGGGTATTTAAATGTGTTCTCACTTTAAAAGTAAACCCTATGTGTTGCTGTGGTTCTGAGATATTTGAAAGAGACTATGAAAGCTTTGGTGTTGTCTTGATTTTTCCCTGCTAATCATATATATATATATAAAAAAAATACACAGAATACAAATCTCGGTTCTGGATTCCTGCCTGCCTGATGAATTTTATTTTTCCCATTAAAACATCCAGTCAGCCAAAATATAAAAATATAAATAAATTCATAACTTCCACTTGCTTAGCTATCCCAGCTTAATAGGTCATGAAGGATGCATTATTTTAAAGCCAAAATTTCATCAGTATTGCACATGATTGCATTAAGAACTCCAGCCCCCCAAGAATGCCCTTTACAAGCATACACCACCTGTCATTGTATACAGTCTGGGACATTAATGGAAGAAGCAATTTGAAAAATCAGTTTTACAATAGCATTTCCTTTTGTGGAAAATTTAGCCTCCAAGTGTTTTTCTCACTTTTCCCCATTTTGACTACATTTTCAAGTGCTGTTATTGAGGTGTTCTGTAGGGAGGGAGAACATTCCTTCAAAAAGGGAGGTTGAAACTTCCCTTTTGATAAACGAAGCTGTAGAAGGTCCAAAACTCATCCAAGGATATTGCTGAAAAAGTACATCTCAACAGTGTTTTTTGTCTGCATTTCAAGCCTGTCTGGGTGTAAAGTATCATTCAGCAGATTGTCACCTCCTCATATTCTCTTTGCAAATACTTGACTTTTTGTTTTGTTTTAAATGCTTCTTCTTCTAAGCCTTGATATTAGGGGCTATTTAGTTGTGAACAATCACAGCTGTCACGTGCTGCTGTTTCATAACACAACTATTTTGTTTTAATGTTCTCTGTTAGGTTCTTAAAAACAAACAAACAAACAAACAACACAACAACACAGTGTGCACTACTGAATTTAGAATCTTTCTGCTAATGTCTAGCTCTTCACACCTGAAAAACAAATGCAGGGGAGGGGGTGTGAAGTAGAAAGTAGGAGCAAATATTCAAAGAAACACTCTTGAAGAGTGGTCCCAAGGCAGTCTGTGTCCTGTTAAAGAAAAAAAAAAAAAAAAAAAAGGAAAGGAAAGGAAAGTACAAGGGTATAAATATATCAGGGATATATTTAAGGGCTGACAAGCACTGAGTCAGGGCTAATTTATTTCTGTAACATTATTCGTACTCCTAGCATGCCAGTGCGTGTGTTGTGGCACTGGGTCTGGAGCTGGAGCACACCTGGTGAAATGGCTGGACTCCCAAAGCACACAGAAGGTGGTCAGAGGTATCCACACAAAACATACAAAATGCAGGCCTCTTTTAGCAAAAAGATTTAGCCTGTTTTGACCAGACCACAATGGAATATACCAGCAGGACATGGCTAAATGCCACTTTTTTTACATACCATCCCACACTGAATAACAACAAAAAGTACTTTTCAAATGAGGTGAGAAGCTGGTGGACTGATGGGGATAGCTTTTTATATTATTTTCTAGGGAAAATATGGTTTACTGGAGTGTGATTGGTCTTCTTCTCTGTGTCACTGTCATGACTTTAGTTTCTGCCAAATTTTAGCTGAGAGGCAGCTTTATTTCTCAACGGCCCCATGAAAAAACAGGGAAATGCTTATGCAAGGAAAGACAGTGGCAGGTTATTGCAGTGTTTAAATGTTGGTGGATTGCTTTATCATACAGTAAGTTAATTGTTCAATTTTGTTTTAAGTTCTGTTCTGTTTTGAACCTGCACTCAGGCTCAGAAGTCTGGGAGGGAACATTGCCAGAAATGGAAGAATGAGAAGCAAAATAACCTACTCTTTGGTACTTATAATTATATTGCTACCAAATTTTGTCTGCTGCTTCTCTAAATTGTCCATGAAGTTTAACTATATAATGAATGGCAATTCAAATCCAAACTATGCGTATTTATGGTATGTTATTTTTCTCTCTAAGTTTAGATTGGAATCCAGAGCAACCTCAGAAAATGTACAAATTAAAACAAAAGACATCAGGTGCTGAACAGAGGGAAAGCTAAAGGTCCTATTTATCATGTGCCTGCAATCACTGCTGAGTGATGTATGGTGAATAATTTTTTTTTTTTTTTTTTTAATTGGCAGGCTTCAGAGAGTGCAAGGGGAATTGGTGACAAGATGATGGATCGGTTTCACCATATTGGCTTGTTGATCCAACAAACTTAAAGTGGATATTGGCATTTGTCATTCAGCTTTGGACCCCTACAGACTCCTGCTGCTGATTAGTCAAATACTTCACCTCCTTGTAATTATTGTTTCAACAGCAGAGGCTCTGAGAGATCCTCAGGGGAACAAACTTTTTGCAGCATAACTGCTAAGTGCTACTTAGTACCAGTTGAGTGAGAAGAAGTAAGCATATGGTATAAGGGGAAAAATCAGTGACAGAGTTTGAAAGGCTTAACCCTCTTGGCCCTCTTGTGTTAATAGATTTCTTATGCATCACTTCCCCAGTAGGAGGAAATTAGTATGATTAGCATTTTCTCTTTATTGACTGTGAATCACAAATTGGAAAAATGTTTGCATGCATTGCATTTTTGTTTATTCCCTTGAAAAGTTGCAACAGTGACTGTGAGGCCAGGACAACTTCTCTCATCTTCTGTGCTTAATTCCTAGGCTTTACTGCTACAGAGAAATTTTCATATTAGGTATAGGCCGCTTGTATTGTGGAGGCTACAGGGAACTGAGTCAGGTAAAAGAAGTGAAAGGAAAGCATGTCCTTTTTTTTTTTTCTTCTTTTTTGAAAAATCAGTAACAAAAAAATTTGCAATGCACTGACACAGCAGCTTCTTCCACAAACAGCATTTCACTACTAATAACAGAGCCTTCTGTGTCTATAACTGTGATTGTATAGGAATATCACATAGCTTGCAACCTAGCATGTTTCTTTCTTGATAACATTCATGATAACAGCATCTGGGGTGTCCTGAGAAGGACGTGAAAGCAGTGAAGGTCTGTAGCCTGAATGTTATACAAAGGAGAAGCGTGTGGGGTTTTGTTACATGTGAGATTATTTGTTGTGATATGGCCTGAAAGAAATACAGAGTAGATTTGTGCTCTCTGCCTGTGAAAAGAACTTCCTCGGTCCACAGAAACGCATAATACAGAATATGTTTCTTGAACATTCCCAGGAAGAGCAGAGTCATTATGTTGTTAGGAATATGAATTAGCTCCATCTACAGATCATATTGCAGAAAGACCCAAATCAAAACACCAGATCTGTAGACCTTAAGTTTGAGATACTGCCTTTCAGTCTGGATAGAATGTGTCTTAACTAATGTCTAAAACAGATTTGATGAATACTGTTTTTTTAAGGGAGATGAAAAAAATATTCACACAATGAGTGGCTGCATAACAGAGTTTGTATTATGGGGAATGGGGCATATTTCATTTTTTTCTTCATGAGATATAATAAATATCAGTTTTTCTGCTATGAGAAAGACTGACATTTTGGCTACAGCTGTCCCAGTAATATACAGTTCTAAGCCATATACAACTCTGCAGAAAAGGAAAGTAAGTCTGGAAAGCTGAACTATGTGAGGGGGTGGAAGAAGGAAAAAAAAAAAAAAAGAGAGAGATTGTAATATAAGTAAAGCAGCCTGTACTTTAAAGCAGCCTGTAAATATGAGATACAGCCCATATATATTATGAAGTTGAGAAGATTTTGCTTAACTCCAGATAAATTTTACATGGGATTTATATAAACACGCTGGGAGATGTCATTTAGACAGTTAAAAATCCATATCAGTAATTGTCAGTCATTGAGAATGGGTGAATGTATTAATGTTCACCAGGAACTGCTGGATCATACAGACAGTGTGGTTATTTATTTATTATTGTTTCCATTGGTTATTTGTTTATTATTGTTTCCATTAACGATCTGGAATAGAGATAATGCATATTACATTTAAAGATGGTAAGAAATTGGGAGAAGCTATTTGTATGTTGGAGGACAGGAAATGCATCTCAACAGTAGAGAAATAGCCTTGCAAAAGACACTGGAGACAAAATATGCTAGTAAAATATGTTGGAGAAATGGCCAAGCAAAATTAGCTTGAACTGCAAACTCATAGAATCGTTTGGATTGGAAAGGACCTCTAAGATCATCAAGTTCCAAGCCCCTGCAATGGGTAGGGACACCTTCTGCTAGATCAGGCTTCCCAAAGCCCCATCCAGCCTGGCCTTGAACAATTCCAGGGATGGAGCATCCACAGCTTCTCTGGGCAACCTGTTCCAGGGCCTCACCACCCTCATTGTGAATAGTTTCATTGTGAATGATTATTTTGTGAAAATCTTTCTATTGGAAGGCATAAATAGAAATGGAGCCTGCAAGAAATGCATTATTAGAACAGCTTCATGAGGGCCACTGCACTTCAAGAAAGACGTGAATCAGAGGCAAAAATTCCAGGGGAGTCTAGCAAACAACTAGAGGTCCAGAAAATATGATTGACAGGAAGACTGTGAACAAACTGGAAAATTTTTTGGCTTACAGAAGACTGAGGAGAAGCATCAGTACAGTCAAATAAGGATTATATTGGTGGGCATAAAATGAAGGAGAAAGTCAAATTAAATATTAAGAAATTTTCTCTTACAGTAGAACAAAGAAGCACATAATGGAGTTTCCATCAGGTGAGATCAACAAGCACTGATTACAAACGGATTACAGGGATTAGTTGTTTTTCCCTTTGAGCAAGAAAGTAGATCAATTGATCTCCTGAGGCGATTCTGGCCTGCTTTTGCTGTCTTCTTAAGAAAGAACAAATCTAGTCTTAGGATACTAGAACTTATAGCCCTGGTGGAGAGAAAAAGAAAAAAGATATCTGCTCTAACAGTTCCCTATCTGAATGACTGATACAATTTCTTCTACAATAACTAAACCTAATAAAATACTGTTACTATTCACATATTCCATGTGCATACAATTTTACTTTATGATTAAAATTAAATCTAGCATTATAATGAAGAATGGTCTTTGAAAAGAATGAGCTTAAAAGACCTAGCTAGAAGGCATTTCATAAAGATATTTCTTCAACTATACAGACTGGATTTTTGAGCTTTAATATTACATAGCAACCAAACGTCCTTTCTCCTTTTGAGCTTTTCATCCTTCCCTGGGGAGCATTCCCTTCCCACAAACAGGCATACATCTACTCATATATGAGCAGAAATAATTTGGAATCACATTAGGAACCTGACCTCTTTGCTTTTTCCTTCTTTTTCACCCTTGTTAATACTGTCAAAGAGTTCCAGGCTCTGTATTTTCTGCTTGAAAAACTAGAACGTTTTTGTCCATATAGCTGTTCCATTTGTAGATTACGCCGGTTTAAAGAGAGTTTGCTACTGCTACTGGTATTTCTTTAGCATTAACTTTCTGTGGTAATATGGCAAACAACTGTAATTTAGAAGTATTTCTAATTGGGTGGGATCAAAAAGGAGTGCAAGCATTAAAAAAAAGCGAATATTTTTGTTTTCAAATTTTTATGTCTGTTTTTCCTCCTTCCTTTTCTCAGAGCTTCTTATTAGATTATTTTTTTTGTTGTTGTTGTTTTTTTGGTGGTGTTTTTTGGGGTGGAGGGACTATAGCGTGGTGGGGTTTTTTTTGTCTGTTTGTTTGTTTGTTTTCCCTCTGGATCTCTTGGTTAAATCTCTGCATGGGTAACATATAGCAAGCCATCATTTCAAAACTAAACAAGTGGCTCCCACTCTAAAAATAAATAAATGAATAACCAACCAACCAAACAACAACAAAAAAATAAACAAAACAAACAAACAAAAAGTCCAATTTGACTGAAGAATATATAACTAGCTAAGCAGTAACACCCAACAATACATCTTTCAACTGGATGTGAACGGAATCTGTATAAGAGGATTATGCAGAATTACAATGCATGGAGGAAAATACTCAACAAATACGATATTATGAAGTTGAGTTTCCATTGAAGTGATTTAAGTAATTTATATTCATTATTTATCCATTTTTCAAGGCCATAACATAGAGCTGTAAAACTGTAAACTAAGGGTCTCACAAGAGTTAAGAAAATACTCCACCAATGTGCTTCAGATCAGACCTAGTATAAGCACTGCAGCACTGCTGTTTCTCAGTGAGAAATGCAGCTCATCAGCAAAATGAAAGAGGCTGTGGTAGACCTCAGTTTTGATCGCAACACAGGCAGGAATGTCTGGATTCCCACAGTCTCTGGTGACCTGTTTTGAGCTGTGATGAGGGGCACTGTGCAGAGCGTTTAGGTATGTGTCACAATTGACCACGAGTATGTTCCTCTATATTTATGTTTCACACATCCCAGTGACTGGAACTGCCTAAAAGTTCAACTTGCACAAACTCAGAACCAAAAATTTTTCATATAAGCCTGTGAGAATCTGAATCTGACCTAAAAACCAACACAGGAGGTCTAAAATATATTTGATAAGGAGTGCAGATAGTCTTCTCACCTAAGATGCAGCAGGGGTTCACCATTCTTGTGAATCAAGCTCCACTTCATTTCCACTTAATAGAAATCAATTCTCTTCCTCCAGCAATTCTCCCAAAAAATCACAGGACTTCGAGCCTATTCAGATGGTTGATAATTAGGGTCTGGGTGTGCGTTAGGAACAGAAACAGACAATTAGGTAGGAAGAGGCTGCTTCAGGTGAACTTAGGCCTTACTTCTCTGCTATTGTCCTGCCACAGCAAAACCAGAGAGCAAAACCGAGTGAGCACCCTCCCACTGGGCAGACCATAAGCAATGGCTGTTTGTTCATGCACTGAGGGTATGCAAAGCTCACACTGTTGGTGAAGCATTCCTATGTAATAGTCATCCGGCATGGTCTAGTGAGCAAAGTAGGGCTGCATCATCATTAGTATGCTGATGGTATACTATATTTAGAAATTATCTTGCCAATTACTTTGACTGTATGGAAATGGAAGAGATTACTGGGCACTGCAGCTTTGAAATCCTAGCATTGACAACTCGGTGGGTTATCATCGTTACTCATCACCTTGTGTTTCCTTGGTGGATCTGGCACCATGGGAGGGATGACCCAATATCACAGCACCGTCTTATGCAAAATAGTATAATATCTGATTAATTCAAAAGTGAGAAATAACATACTGTGTAGGAAAGCAAAATGAAGAAAACAAACAAAAAAACAAAAAAGAAAACTTTAACTGCAGTATCTGTGAACCTGTGATTCTGCGATCTGAGTGAAACAAAATACATTGAGAGAAGAAATCTCCCATTGCTTAAGCTTACGTGGTCATGAAAATTTTGTTCATGTAAAAAAATATTCTCCTCTAAAGTTAATTATTCTTCTGATTTAGGATAACTTTGAGATCATTCTGTAGCCTTCTTGCCTTGGAGTGTGATTTCACCAGATTTCACAAACTGAAATGCATTTAATAATTCATGTGCTTGGACAGGCATCTTCCAGGGAAAACACTTGCTTTGTGATGTTGGTGGTTCAGTGCATAGTTATATTCTGTCTACGTTGGTTCTGAGTCAATATAAAGAGCATGGCATTAGGGGATACCATGCTTCTGGAATCCTTTCGAAGACGTAGGGCAGAGGTGTGGGTTGTCTGTGACCATTGAAGATGATGAGGTATCTTTTGCATAACCCTTGTGCAAAGGGTAAATTTCAGCTTGGTTATTACCAAAATTCCTCCTGTAGCACCTACTAAACTTGACACTGTTCTGTGTGAATACAACTGATATGCTAGATAAAACTGTTGTTACGGTTGCCCTGCTTTAACTCCAAGTTTTGCATGTTCTTTGAGATCTAATGGTTTGAAATTTGATGGTTTCTTTGTGTTAGTTGTGTTCAGGTTTGTGCATTCCTTAGTCATGTTGCACATGCCATGACTTCATATAGGGATTTGGTAAGGCTTAGTGGTACACTGGGCTGAAAAATCATTTACTGTGTTGAGCTTGGCTGTTTTGGGAAGAAAAAGATATATGCCTTTTGTTGATTTTTTCACTAATTTCTATGTTAAGCTTTTTAATAGAAAAAAGAAAGATAAGAAAACTGACAGTAGGAGGCATTTATAGTGAAGTGCTTTGGTGCATCATATAAGCCCATGGGTGGGTAGATTGTTGCCATTGTTTTCTGCAATATATATATATATATATATATATATATAGTGCCTGGGGAAGGGGGTGTCCTTCCTTCCCCCCCCCCCCCAGCAGTCCTCTTTCTCTCCTACTGCAGTTGGACTCGATGATCCTTGTGGGTCCCTTCCAACTCAGGATATTCTATGATCTGTAATCTCCAGATGCTTTATCTTGAAACAAAATTAATCGAGTGAAATGTATAAATGAAATGGAAGCATGGCATTTAATTTTCAGACCAAGAGGTTAGGAGTATCCAAACTATTTAATTCAGATTGAAACAAGATTAAGAGTGTGAAATGGAATAAGGAGGAAGAGACCAGAATCTATGAATAGGAAGCAGATTAATAAAAGAAAAAAATGTGAGGTGTAAATTGACCTATGATTTAGGAGGGCAAAAGAGAAAACAAGAAGGGATCCTAGTCCACTGGCCTCTGAAGTCAGTAAAAGCTCTTCCACTGATATCAGCGGGAATTAAGTACAGCTTCCAAACAAAAAGACAGAGAAAACAAAGCTGAAAGAATATGCAACCAGAATAAAGTTGGATGAGACAAAAGAGAGCAGATGGTGTTTGGAGTACGTTTGGAGTACATAACGCACCAGTAAATGTACAGGTCTGTACATTTTTCTATGGCAGGCCCTAATATCTTAAATGATATGCTTAAATGACTGATTATTTTCTTGATAATAATAACTTCTGTAATCTAAAAAAAAAAAAAAAGGCAAGACAATTTCTATTAATACTAATTAGACATTTAAATGTCTTCCTGAGCACACTAGGTAGTCACAGCTAATTCATAAGCATTTCAGACTAATTGCTACAAAAATCTTCATTTCTGTGGGAGTGAAATTTTTTCCATGTAATGTGAGAACTTTACAAATGGTAGCTCTTGCTTTTTGAGGATATGTATTGATTTTTTAATTTTATTTTTTATAATTAATCATAGGGACCTAAATATAAATGCAAGCTAATTTTATTATCTCAGTTTTCAAATCACATTTGGCATTTAGCCTGCTCTTTTTTTTTTTTTCTTTAATGAATGACCAGCCTAAATTACAGAAGAATTCTTACAGAATCATATATTTCTTTTACAAAATTGCATTAAAAAAAATAAAAAAGTCTAGGATAATTATTGTTGTTACAATACCTACCTTGGGACATAACGTATGGGGAACATTAATCACACAAGCCATATGATATGAGAGTTATTTGAAAGTGTTGCCAGCATAACATTAATTCCATGCTGTCTACAAATCATCTTTGCCCAAACTCTAAGTGCTGGTTCCCCGATGTTTATAAAAAGCAGTAAAATAAGAGTAAATCCCAGTGGCACATTTCCCTCCAAAATCAACATTAAATTAATGTTCTCTGTGATTTTGCTTAGTAAGCAAGCAAGAAGATACTTCTAGTATTTAAATTATCCTTTGAAAATACCGTACAAAAAAGCATGTATCATAGCAGCTGATGCATTGCTGTGTCCCACTTTGGTCACCAGGTTTCCACATAGGCAGATGGCCTCAGTCATCCACATGGAAAAACTTGTAAGACTGAGACTAGAAAATAAAATAAAAAATTACAAAGGAGTTAGAACTTACTGATGTCAGTGGAATCTTTCAGTGGTTTCCATGGTTTCTGGACCAGTTTTAAAAAGTCTAAATATTCTCTGAAATGAAGGGGAGTTCATAGTTACATGGGAACTCAAAGCTGGAATATTAAATCTCATCTTTGTGTTCAACAGTAGTTTTATCTCTGGAAGGAATGTTAGCTCTTTTCTTTTAAGAACAGTCTATGTAGTTTTTACATTAAATTAAATATATTTAAGTTTTAAGTTTTGTTCTATTATTTAAATAGACTGGTGCTTTAATTTATCTTACATTTTAAATGCTTGCAAGGACTATTACTGCAATTTAAGACTTTGAGGTTAAAAATGAGAAAATGACGAATATTAGGTTTGCTCTGACAATGTTAACTAGCTTATGCTGTATTGCATTTTGCATATTTTATGAATATGTATGAATAACAAACTGTGGTAAGACAATGGATACATTTAAATGAGGAAGAGGAAATAGAACCGTATATGGTATATGATCTTATTGTAGCCAAAAAGTACCTTCTAGACATGATCTAAGTCCATCAGTTTTGTAATATCACCAAAGAGAATTCCTGTTTTTTCTGAAGATTTTCAACAGGAAGAAGAGGCCAGGGAAAGATGTTGGCCCAAAGAAATGAAGGAAAATGTAGTCTGCAGACAAATGAGATGTGCCATTTATGCCTCAAAAGCTTCTAATTTGTTTTAGTAATAACTGTGCCTCTGACTGGATGTCTGCTCAGATCTCCAAGTGGAGTTATTTGTGCTTATGCATATACTTACAGGTTTGCCACATTTATACTTGGTTAGTGTATTTTATACATTTATTTCTCTAATTTAAGGTATTTTTCATTCACCACACTTAGTAAATGAAAACTGAGTTTATATATCAAGCTGCACAGAAAAGAGAATATGGAAGAAGACAGAGGCATAAAAATACTGTCTTGAGAAGATAACAGCCTTATGGTGAGAAGTATAAACCATCACCATACCTCCTCTGGCACCTCTTGACCTCTTCCTTCCTTGATTTCTGATGGTTCCTTTTACCACAGGCTTTTTCTCTTAACATCTTCTTAAGGGGATGTCAGATTATGATGAAGATTAATTATAGGATTAATGTCCCCATAAGATTATTGTTCTCATTTGTTTTCAATAGCTTAACTTCTACCCCATATTCGCACTTTGTTTTTTTGGAGTAGAGTTACTGATCGACCTGCTGGCACCATCAAGAAAACTACCCATCACTTTCCAGATCAGATACCTGTTACACCTGAGCATATCTGAAAACTCAGGGTGTTGCTGTTTTGCTCCAGCAGGCTGCAGGCTAGAAAATTACTAAATTTCATTGTTACCTCCACTCTTTGTTTCAATTATAAGTGCCTTCTTCTAACTGCATGCTCAAGAACAATGCAAAATAACGATTCAGCAATAAGTTTTTATGCAGAAAGCACCTGGGAATTCCAAACTTGTATTTTGCTCCCATTATTAATTCCCTAGATGAGCACATATCCTTCTTTCCATATACTCACCTTAAATTGTGTGAGGCCACAGATCATTTGACATGTAGAACACAGGGGTAGCCTTTCAAATCTAACCCAATCATGAGCATCCACTGTTGTTTGGCGACTGCATGAGACTGTAAGAACATAAACACATGCAGAAATCCATAATCAAATTTGGCATACTTATGTTAACGTTGTTACCACGTGTAGATTCCAAAGCCCTGTACCTAAGGGAAAAAAAAAAAAAGGCAAAAAAGTAAACAAACTAAAAGAAAAAAAATAAAAAACTAAACAACCAACAAACCTAAAAAAAAAATAAAAAAACAAGCAACAGGGCAAACAGCAATACAGTCAAGATCTGGTAAATAAACCCCAAAGCTATCATTCTTCCTTAAAAAGCAACTGCAAAACTATGACACAGAGCTATGGGAACAGTTACAGCTGCAGAGGAAATCCAAGTGCTAGAGAAAAGATAAATGCAGTCCTTCCTACATGGTAAAAGAGCATGAAAATCCCAAACATCTATGCTGTTCAAGTCTCTTCTCAGTTCCTGGGTGTACTACCACTTATATCCAAGATGAGAGGAGCAAGGTTAACTAGCAGAAGATAGTTAACCTAAATTAAGAAAGTATTATAGAGATCTTTCCAAATTCCATTGTTAACATGATTATTATTTTAATGTCTTAAGAATTCTTTTTTTCTGAAGAGAGCAAATCAGCGGATTTCAGGATTTGTCAGGAGCTCTAGGACAAGCTTGTGTAAGCCCCTAAAACATTCATTGTGTTAATATGATATGCCTTAAAAAACTTTTCAATTATTCTCCAGCATCACTTTACTTTTAAATGTTAGCATGCTGTTTTTGAAAGTGCTTTTCAACAATGAATGAAGTGGAGACCACAGACTGCATTCTTCATTCTGGCTGTACTAATACATGAAGCATCTGCTTATAAAGCTCATGACAAAACAGCACAAGCTAGTGTAATTCCAAGACTGTTGTTTGAGTGCATCACTCTCCTCAGTTGTTATTTCTCTCTTCCAGACACCTTATTTGTATGCAATATTACTCTTCTACATACATTGCTCATTTTGTTGGTGCTCTTACTTTGTGGCTTCAACTCAGAAGAGGTCCTTCAGATGCTGTCATTAGGGTTAACAACCCAGTACTAAATCCTACCTTTATATGCTGAAAAATTAGAGAAAACAGAGATAAAAACTGAAAAGTTTAAGTTGTTTCCATGCATGATGAAGAAATAGAAGAATGTGCAGGAGCCTTCAGGAAAATCCTTGGGGTACTTGCTTCCAAAACTACATGTTGTTATTGATTCTACACAAAACGAAATTTTTAGATTGTAAATTATCCCTTCAATTACAAAACTAATTTAACACTTTAAGCAGACTTTTAGCAACAACAGACTAACTGTCAGCTGTTAAAGTTCTCCTGTTTTTTCCTGTTATTTCATGTCAGGTGAGGGACATTTACTTGATCAGTGATGACTGCTTCTGCCTTCCCATTGAATCTTCCAAAAAACTTTTTTGTGGTTGCTGAAATAGGCATCAGCAGCTGACTGGATTATACTAAACATCCTGAATTTCTTCTCTCCTAGTAGTTTGTTTCTGTTCATTTTCTACCAGTCTGCTCTGAATCCATAAATCCCCTTGATTTTTCTGTTCTCTCTTCTCAAAATCTACACTTCCTCATAAATTGTTTATGTCATATACAGGCATTTAATTAGTCTTTTGCACAGGCCATCCCTATTTTGAGGAACATCACTTGCAGAATGACTGGTGTGCCTAAACCTAAACTGCTCAGAACTTTAACTGAAGTGAAACTCCATTAATTGTGCAATTAATTAATTTGTACAAATTCCACCAAAATCTTCCAAACATCCTCACCTGCTCACTTACTCAGCACTTGGTTATTCACGGGACTGTTATTCCTGTGCCAGTCAGTGCTGATCCCCAAAGGAGTAAGTAGATGCTAATGGTTCTGATTTTTAACACTTGATGTGATTAAAGGTCTTGAAATAAAGTTACATTTCCTTGGCCATCACCCTCATTTCCAGATAGAGGATCTCCATGGGAAACTATCCTCAGGAACAATTTTTTGCTTCCTCTGCACACCAGCTCATACTCGACAACCCTTCCTGGTTCCACGTTAATGATACACAAGAGCAAGAGTTTGAGGATCTTCCTCTTACTCCATATTAAGAGACCATATGGATAGGATAGGTACTATGAAGACCATCCATCTGTTCAATCCTTATACACAGGGCACATATTTCTGGAAACTGCTATAAGCTCTATGTATGGAGCTCTTTGCAAACAAACCATAGAGTAGAATTCAAAATCAAATTTTTTTCTCTCATTTTGAACCTATAAAATATTAAGGAAGTCATACAGTTGAAAGAGAAGCATGTCCTTCAAACAAAACAAAACCAAAGAAAGCATAAGAAGCAGTGTGGCCAGCAGGTCTAAGAAGGTGATTGTCCCCCTGTACTCGGCTCTGGTGAGGCCACACCTCAAGTACTGTGTTCAGTTTTGGGCCCCTCGCTACAAGAAGGACATGGAGGTGCTCGAGAGAGTCCAGAGAAGGGCAATGAAGTTGATGAGGGGTCTGGAGAACAAGTCTTACGAGGAGCGGCTGAGGGAGCTGGGGTTGTTTAGCCTGGAGAAGAGGAGGCTCAGGGGAGACCTCATCGCTCTCTATAGGTACCTTAAAGGAGGCTGTAGTGAGGTGGGGGTTGGTCTGTTCTCCCACGTGCCTGGTGACAGGATGAGGGGGAATGGGCTAAAGTTGCACCAAGGGAGGTTTAGGTTGGATGTTAGGAAGAACTTCTTTACTGAAAGGGTTGTTAGGCATTGGAATGGGCTGCCCAGGGAGGTGGTTGAGTCACCATCCTTGGAGGTCTTTAAAAGACGTTTAGATGTAGCCCTTAGTGATATGGTTTAGTGGAGGACTTGTTAGTGTTAGGGCAGAGGTTGGACTAGATGATCTTGGAGGTCTCTTCCAACCTAGACGATTCTGTGATTCTGTGAAAACAGAACAAAACAACAGAGTGTAATCCTGTTATTTCTAAGTTTATAGGGCTGACATTTTTCTCTCCTTGGAGTTTCATAACAGTATGCCTCAGTTAACTGGATTGAAAGCCAAGGGTTGTCACAACTCAGACACAAAAATAAAGCACTACATTCATATACGTTTACAGACGCAAACCAAGATATTTATTGCTATGACTCTGTTTAAAAAAAATACTACCAGTACAGGGAACTTAATGTTTAGTAGAGAAAAAGGTTTACATACAGAGAAAGCAACCAAATAATAATTTTGGTTTTAGACCTTCCTGTATGTAAAAATACACCAGCCACATAATTTTAAAGTATCTCTTTCTGCTCTGAACATTACAGTGTAAATTTAGTTCACAAAAGCCCATGCAATGCATCTAACACATCCAAATACATTTCTATTCAGTTGTCAACAAAAATTGTCTTTGAGCAGTGACATCCTACCTTGAGCTATCTATCTGTGTTCCTTCCCCTGTTACCTGCAGAAATGTATAAATTCAAAAATTACTTTTTGAGTATTTATAGTTTACTTTCCAGAATATAAAATCTTAGTTACAATATTTTTAATACAAATACTTGTGTCACGATATTATGATCCAGTTGCAGAATCTGTTTCCAGATTTAAGACAAAAAGGAGGAATTATCTAACATAATCAAAGCCAAAATGTTATGCAAAAGAACAACATAAATCTAACAATTGAGCTCTAGCAGCTGCATACATAAAAAAATAGCTGGAGAGTCAAAGCTGCAAGGAAGTGTATGATTTTGAATTTTCTCTAGCTTTCTTTTAGTTTGTAGTAATGTCTTCTAATTGCATGCATGTGACTGTGTGGCTTTCTTAATTTTTATAATGAAGTCTGGAGTCTCTACACTCAGTACAAACAAAATGTAGCCTTGCATACAGTACAAAGCAAATATAAAACTCACTACTTAATCAATGAATGTAACGCTAATTTGCAAGGATAATCATCCTGCCAGGTCCTAAATTTAAAAATTTCATAAGAAATCACATGTTCACTCAAGATGAAATCCACACACTGTAGTGAATCCATGATCTGCATTAGTAAAGTATTTCTACACCCAAGGTCTTTGTCTTAACATATTGGTCAGAAGACTTTATGAACATTGACAATTAACTTTTACTGCTTAAAATATATTAAGGCACATTTTACTTTCAGATACTAGCATGTATCTTGCACTTTATTTGGGAAACAAATATATAGAGTTTTGCACGCATCAGAAGGCAACTTGTGAGTCACTGATTTGATAATGTTCAGTTTAGAGAAATGCACCTTTAAATTTTCTCGATGTTGTACATGTTGGACTTAGAGGAGCAGAAATATCCAGAGCTACTATTCAATGTTTTTTATCAGTGGTGTATGTGGACCCATATGGACTGGGTGAGAAAAAATGTGTTGTGGTTTAACCCGGCTGGCAGCTAAACACCACACAGCCGTTCGCTCACCCTCCCCCCTCCCTCTCTGGGATGGGGAAAGAAACGGGAAAGTGAAGCCGGTGAGTTGAGATAAAGACAGTTTATTAAGACAGGAATATAATAATAACAATAATAATAATAATAGTGATAATGATAATAGTATTAATAATAATAATGTGTAAGAAAACAAGTGATGCACAATGCAATTGCTCACCACCCGCTGACCGATGCCCAGACTATCCCCGAGCAGCCGGCCCCCCACCCCGGCCAGCCACCCCTATATATTGTTTAGCATGACATCAGATGGTATGGAATACCCCTTTGGCCAGTTTGGGTCAGCTGTCCTGGGTCTGTCCCCTCCCAGCTCCTGCTGCACCCCTAGCCTGCGCGCTGGCAGGACAGAGCGAGAAGCCGAAAAGTCCTTGGCCTGGTGTAAACACTGCTCTGCAACAATTAAAACATCAGCATGTTCTCAGCGCTCTTCTCATCCTAATCCAAAACATAGCACCCTACCAGCTACTATGAGGGAAAATTAACTCTGTCCTAACTGGAACCAGGACAAAATGTTAGGGTATTATAAATATAAATGTTAACCAAATGTTGGTTAATGGATGTTGATTACAATTGTAACCCCTTGGGTGTCCTCTATTTTTATTGATTAGTTCTTATCTTCACAGTGATTTAAGCTGAGGTATTTTAAGGAAGGCTTAAAACATGGCCATTTATCACAACTCTAATTACACAGTAACTTTGCTATCATGATCTGCATACTTGCAGTTCTTGTTGGCATCTTCATATCAGGGGAACATAACTAAATACAGCCCTGATTGAAGAGTGAAAATATTAGGGAACAATCTCCAGAGACTTGTACTGTTGTGGGATCAGAAAAAGAATGCACTCAGTCAGTTTCAAAGGTCCCAAGGTGAAGCAACTCTGGTTCCTAGGATACCACTAAATTGCAAAAGAATGAAGTAGTGGTCCCTCATCACCATAAGCTTAAGATAACCTCATGTTTGCTGCTGCAGATAATTTATATACATACACATGCAAACCTTTTTGGCCTTTTCTTCATGCCCAGGGAGCATAAAGGATCCTTGTCCATGAGAATCTTATAATATCTGCGGGAAGATAATGACATTGGCAAGCATTTCAGTGGAGCTAGATTGGTACTAAAACTACAGGCAAAGAGTTTTGTGCATTTTATGGTCCCTTCCTGAAAGAGTACTAAATCATTTTCACCCTACTTTGTACTCCATTTGACTGGGATCTGGGGATTTCTGGGATTTCTGTCTGTGGCATGAATCTCCTATTACAGTGCTCTTTAGAGCTCTGAAAGTTATTCTTTTTCATCTGTTATAGCTTCTATAACTTCTCCTCCTGACCTTTAACTTCCTGATTTGAAATCAGGCAAAAGGAAAACAAAATAGGTCATTTAGTATGATGTGTCAACACATCCACTAAACTACGCTGAGGCAGGCTTGATTTTCAGTTAATTTTAAGTTATTAAATAGTTTGATTCTATGAAGCTCTAACCATGAATATCATTTCAGGTTTCTTTATAAAAATTGTTTAATTTACAGAGTAATGGTTTGTGGTGTTTTAAAAGAGAGAAAGGAAAAAGAAGTCTATGCATAATCAGTACCTTTCCTTTTTTCATAAAAGGAAGGAAATTGAAAAATGGTCCTAATAAAAATCACAATACAGCTCTGAAAATATAGTCATAAATTACCCCCAAAACACAGACACATTTAAGCTGCAAATTACTTTTAAAGTCATCTAAAAGTAATTTGCTACTCAGATCTTAATAAAATGAAATTTTCCCAATGTTAAAGAGAGTAGCAGATGTTGTTTTTAATGCTTATTGAAAATTTGTTGCGTTGTTGTGATGCAGTCCTCTCTGACTGACCTTTTTTTCCTGTCTGCTTTGTTACATTCCATTAAAAGCTCTTCACAAAGTTTTCACCAAATTGTTTTTCATAACAATCTGGGATCATAGTAGCTTCCAATGGCAGATGTGTCCAGACTGTGATCTGGGGGCCATAAATACCTGTATACCAAAGTAGCTCTTAATAAAAGTAAAAAGCTAAAGAAAGTAAAAGAAAGACTTTGTTTTCTTTTTTCAATGAAAAAAAAAAAAGCAATGATTTTCCTTTAATATAGTTTAAACATAGATCAAGCACAAGTAGAAAAATCTAGCAATATTTCTGCATAATTTTTTAAAAGATCCCCGATTTTTTCCAAAAATTCTCTTGATATTAGTGAGAGTTTTATCACTGAATTCGGCGGGGGGGGGGGGGGGGGGGGGGGGGGGGGAAGGTTGCTTTTATCTTTTTCCTTTTCCGTTTCCTTTTTTCTCTTTTTTTTTTTTCTTTTTTTTTCTTTTTGGATCAGGTTTAATAAGTATGGGTATGAAGTACTTACTTTGGTGTAAAGATTACGAAAAACACAAGCCAAAGTAATTCCTGTGAATGCATGGACACAATAGCTTTTAAGAAAAAAACACAGAGAGGACTTGCAGTCTGCCCTGGAAGCGAACAAGCACAAGTGCTAGCATGTTGCTGACTAACCTGCGATGTAGAAGACCCAGCAGAGAAACTACACTCCTGGCAGCTTCCTTCTGTTCATTCTCAGTTGTATTGGGTTTGTTTGGCAAGGGTTTGGTAGTGAGGGGCTGCAGCATTGCCTATGTGAGCAGAGCCCAGCAGCTGCCCCATGTCA
Source organism: Anser anser (assembly GCF_964211835.1). Taxonomy (NCBI): domain Eukaryota; kingdom Metazoa; phylum Chordata; class Aves; order Anseriformes; family Anatidae; genus Anser; species Anser anser. The sequence goes on from NC_139723.1 coordinate 13,894,008, forward strand.
GAGCAGAGCCAGCCCCAGCTGCTCCAAAAGGGACCCGCAGCTGGCCAGAGCCATGCCATGAGCAATGCTGGGTGGGCCTCTGGGAAAGCAGAGTTAAGGAAGGGACAGAACAAAGCATCAGGGACTGGACATAGGCCCTATTCGTCATTTGCCTGTGCCGCTTGTTGGGAGGATGTAGCAGAGGGTGGATGGGGGTGGGAAGGTTTTTGTAGTTTGCTTTTAGTTTCTCATTGCACTAGTCTGCTAGTAATAGGCAATAAACTACATTAATCTTCCTATGCTGAGTTGGTTTTGCCCACAGTGATAATTGCTGAGTGATCTCCCTGTCCTCACCTCAACTTCTGAGCCCTTCCCATTGTATTTTTAGTTCCTTTTCCTCTGAGGGGCTTAGTCAGAGAGTGATCGTGGTGGAGTTCAGCTGCATAGGTTATAGGAAGCTAGTTCAGATCTAGAAGCAATGCTTTTCTGTTCTCAGCATTGACACATTTCAAAAAGGCACTGCATTGAGTAAGAGGTGCCAGGAATATGAGGACTGAGTCCCACAAAGTACAGGTCTTCAGTTTTGGTGGAAATAATTGTTGGATAATTTTGACAGGATTAATAATGCAGGAGAAATGATGTATTTGTCTTCTGGGGTGCAGATAGGCAATAGGATTTTATACTCCCTACCCCAAGGCAAGACCGGCTGAGAAGAGCACAGTCTACAATATGGGTAGATGCAAGAGCACTCTGGATCACTGAAATGGCCTCAGATGTCTGGGTGGTTATAACGAGTGCATGGTCAGGTCAAGAAAAAATGGGGAAGGAGTGGTAAGTTCTAAGGAGCAAAAAGCAGCTCATCTGTATAAATTGTGAAGTACTTATTTCCCTGGGGAGTTTCAAAGAAATTTTCTAGCATTGTAGAAAAGTCTAACCCAACCTCAAACCCAAAATCTGTGCACAGAATTACAAATAAGCCTGCTACTGCTGTCTTGAAAAACTGCAGTATGATAGCTTGCCAGCACAGTACATTGTTTCACATAGAAAATGAAACAGCAGGAAAAGCTTGATATTCCAAGTATATACACATAAACACATGCTTCAAAGACCTGGGGAAGCATTTTGTAAGCCACCTCTGAAGTTCCTGACTGCTCAGAGAGTCAGCGGTGGCCAAATGTGGACCGTCTTCATGTCTCCTCCTGTTTGAACCCCAGTCTTGTATTCATGTTCATACCACACTCTCATAAAGCAACCTGGGCGCTTTGGGATTGGGCAGTGATGCTAGTCAACATCAAAACTGCACTTTATGAACAGCAGCCACCCACTCTGTGCTACGTGAAGGTGACGGGGGAAAGAAAATTTCCAGCGTATCCTGAATTCCCATAAGAAACATTACATCCTTCGCTTTGTTAGCAGCAATTTCAGTCTTTACAACACAGTAGACAAATTCATGTACAATCTCTCATCTGATTTTCTTTTTCTCTCTTGGTTTATTTAAAGACAGTGAATTCTCCAAGCCCCAGGCAATAGGGCTAAAAGTGCTTTAATGAAGCTCATATAAGAATGATAATGTAATTAGTACAGCTGAGAAAATTCCTCCACAGCTAAAAGGAAAAAAAAATAAAAAGAAAGAAATCTCTCTCACACCACATCTGGGCTTTTCTCATTTGCAAATCCTTGGGGCTGATTCTCTGTTCCTGTCAAGCAGTGTAATGCACTGCAGATCTCATATAGCTGAAAACATGGAGAAGAGTAACTGCCAAACAGCTTCAGCACTGCTCAGCTACTACACCATGGGGGAAAATAAATTAATGCAAGACAAATAAAGCCAGGCTGCCTGCGAGTTGTGAGATTCCCTAAGAAATGTGATGGGTAGCCCTCAAATGATGTGCTGTTTGGGCTGCGTCTGGATACTCATCCAGACTATTCATATTTTTCAAATCTATAATGACACAAATTTGCCTCCTAACAGAAATCTCTACTTCATGTAATTAAAGAAGACTAGGTATTCAGGGTTAGGAGGGGGATTCTTACCAAAGAATGAAGAGGAACAAAGCAAAGGTGCAATATTTGTTTAAGTCTTCATTGCTCTAAAACCTGCACGGTTGTTTAATCCTGTGGAAATCTCTTAACCCTGCAGAATGACTCTGGTTGCACTAACTTTGTTGCTTATGAAACTCAGTGCATCTGTTCTGGGTCTTGTTTCTACCACCCAGTAAAATCGTGGTGTTTAGCCAGGAATGTAGTTTTCCTCTCTTTCCTGAGCTTAGCCCACTTTGGGTACAACTGCAATAGAGACTATAATATATAATATTATATATATATATATATATATATATATATAATAAGACTATATCCTCAAGAAATTGGGTGCAGAATGATCTCTGAGAACCTATCAGCAATAATTATGTTATTTCAGAAGACTATATCCCTTCCTTGTTTAATTCTAAAAACAATCAGGGAGCCTCGTGTCTCAAGAACCAAAGTGTTAACAGGGGACTATACTTTACCAGGCTGTCCTGAAGCACTTGAAGTAGAGCAGACCTGGGTTTCAAGGGCTACCATTGAGTTAAGAGGGAAACCACCAGGTACCAGACATAACTATGGTACATAACTAAGACATAACTATGGTGCACTTCCAGACTCTGGATGGTTTATGTACCTATTTCTTAATTCACATAATGCCAGCTGAGCTGCAGTTTTTTGTCCAATGGCAGTACAATACTTTCATGATAAAGTGTTTATGTAATTCATAAATTGCTACTGAGCAGTCAGCTAGGAATTACTGGGCACTCAACACAACATTTGCGCAAAGAAGATCTTCTCATAATGAAAGACAAATTGGAGATAATAAAATATGTTACCTGAATAGCTTTTGAAATTTTGGGGTGCATTAAACACAGAATAGCCAGATGGTCAAATTAGGTGAGTCTCACACTATACTTAGTGTTGTTGAAGCCTCACCTTGAATATTATTTGAAGTTCTGGGCTTCATAATATAAAAAGGATATTAAGATTCTTGAATGAATCCACAGGATAGAAACAAAGCTGATAAATGGGCTGTAACACATGTCCTGTGAGGAGAGACTGAGGACACTCGGTTTGTCTCACTTGGAGAAAAGGAGGCTCAGAGGCAACCTCATTGCTTGCTGCTACTTTCTGAGGAAGGGTAGCACAGAGGGAGTGCCAGTCTCTGCTCCCGGGAAACCAACGACAGGAGATGTGGGAATGGCACAGAATTGTGCCAGGGGAGGTTCAGATGGGGCATGAGGAAAAATTTCTTTACCATGAGGGTGGTCAGTTGCTGGAACAGATTTCCTAGAGGGGCAGTTGATGCCCTGAGTCTGAGAGTATTCAAGAGTCATTTGGATAATGCCCTCATTAATATGCTTTAACTTTTGATTAGGTTGACAGGGTCAGGCACTTGGACTAGATGCTCTTTGTAGGTCCCTTCCAACTCAGGCTATTCTATTCTATTCTGTTCTGTTCTGTTTTGTTCTGTTCCTATTCTATAGATTTAATTGTTTAGGCTATCTGAACTGAAATATTCAGGTAATTTAACTTCAAACTACTTTTGTTTTATATTTTATCCTACATCTATTAATTCCAAAACATTTTAGAGAGTTGAAAGGCAAGCAAAATATTTTCATTTGCTCAAAGAAAGACTGTTCAAGTGATTTTTTTTTTCATTCTGAAAAAGAAATGATTTGGAGGAACTGACAAGACATTAATTCACTTGTTGTTTATCAAGGGGCCCATGCCCTTGAAAAAGTTCCAGAATACAGAGACCTACTGACTCTCTAAGAGGTGGGTGAGATGACCTCTGCGCACCTTCTGTTCCCTTTACTCAAAGGGAAATGGGGGACTGACACAGGAGCCATATTTTCTGCTCACAGGACCATAGAAAGGACCATAGGGAAGCCTTCTTAGGCAGAAGAAGTCTGTATCACTCCTCACTTCGTTGCAAATGGAAAATAGTTCTTAAAAGAAGCAGTGTCTGGAAGGAGCCAGAAAGTCAAGTGAAGTGCTTAAATCTATCCCCCAAAGGGGACTGCCAAGAGATTTCACATGCTTGGCAGAGGGAACAAGCTGCATGCATTCCTGATCTGTCCTTTCAGATGATCAAGCACTATTCAGAACCCAGGCATTCAAAGCACCATAACAGCATGCTGGTGTTCACTTCACGAGGTGTGAACTAAGCTCTGCTCTTCCAGGTTACACCAGCTCATGCCCAGCAGCCAGAAAGCAGTTTGTCACCCACTCTGGAGATTACAAATGACAGGGGGTTCTTCATGAATGTAGTAAAGAATGAACAATTTCAGAATAACAGGAGGATAGTGTGTAGATAGAAGAAATAGATATAAAAAGTACAAGATAGTATTAGGATGATTGTAAAGATAACACTATGTTAAATAAGAAGTTAATGTTAAATAAGAAGTTAAGCTTATATATAAAAATCATACTTGAAGTTATTATTAAAGTAATGCTTCCAAAGCCATAACCAAAGTTCAGACATCTGATTTCCTTTTTAATCAGCTCATGAATTACTAAATTAACCAGGATACTGAACTTTCTGAAGGTCAGGGCACAAGTAAACCTTCCTGGCCCTGATGAGTTCCTCTGGGGTCCCCAGCCAGTGCACCTGCTTCCAGGAGGTGCTAACACTGCTGATCCCAAACATTTTCCTGTCTGATGATTCAGATCCCTCTGCAATGCCAGCCATCTATTTCATAGTAGTCAGAGTTACTCCTGTTCATCAGCTGGCAGACTAGTACAATAGACACCAAGAAGCAAAGCACTGCACACTCTATCAGTAATTAATACCTATGGTTCATACTTTGCATTTCTGAAATTATATATACTTTATAGCTATGACTTAGAAAACATTCACAGATACCTAAATGTGTACAGCTCTTTCTTTTTCATTGTAATAAATTATCTTATTTTAATATTGAACAGGGGACAGTTAAATGTAGTAAATGCAAGTACTCGCTTTGATATTTACATTCTTAGCAGACAAGGTTTTGTTTCCAGGTACACCAGCCCACTGATGAACTTTCCTAGTGCAAGTGAGTACACAGTGAAAACAGACTGGAGATATGTTGCTACAAGGACATGAGGTACCAAAGGTTCAGCAGAGAATTTCACTCAGGAAGCTAGCTTGAAACTATATACCATAATTCCCACACAGAAAACACTACAAGAATATTCAGGAAATAGAGCTTAACAAAGCAAGAATGATAACAATTATTTGAAACCCTCTCCGTCATCATTCTGACACCAATCTCTCTTTATCATAGAACAAAAAAACTATAATATGCAATTTCATTCTGATTTTCAGAAGAAATTTATATACCAAACCACAGTATTAGCATTGAAACATCAACAGCTATCCAGAAAATAAAGCATGTCAGGACTCTGTATCCTCTAAGAATAGATCTTCAAGAATTCAATAATTTTTTAGCAGTAAACAGCAACAAGTTAAATAGCAACAAGTGCTGCTGTGACTTCACTGCAATGAATAAGAATCAGTGTTCTAACAAATGAGAGCTTCTCTATGAACACCTACAGCCTTTACCAGAGAGTCCCTCAGAGCCATCCAGTTACCTGAAATAATAGGACATATTTTCTGCTGATATCACTCTATTTGGATTCAGTTATGATGTAAGTTCTTCACTTAAACTGCTTGCATGTTCGTGCTTTACATAAATAACTGCTCCCATCTATTAAAGAAAACAGGCCAATACATGCTCAAAAGAAAAAAGTCTGAAATTGTTACTGTAACTGTGATAAGGTCTGCAATACGCTACACTTCAATTAGTTATATCAAAAAAAAAAAAAATGGATCGGTCTTGAATCTAATTCTTGGGAAAAGAGAGAGGCAGAGAGAAACAGAGAGAGAACAACAAGTAGATAGAATTTATTTTATGGTCTCAGGACAAAGCCTACCAGATGCATAACAGTGAACACCTTCAAATCAGCTGAAGATTCAGGCCAGTCCAGAAAGACTCAAAATGGATACCATTTCTATTGAAAATTTGAATGCTATTTGAAAATGACATATTTCTGCTGTTAACATAGACTGTGTCACCTTCATCCCCAAACATTCCTAGGATATTCAGTCAACTCATATAAATGCATGTTTAAGACTATTACAATATTTATTTTCAGAGACTCAGTTCCATCTCAGTTTTCCCATAGGCATTGAGAATGAGAAAAGACCTGGTGGACTGTGTACTCCCTCTTCCTATTAATCCCTAATAAGATAAATGGTTCCCACAGAGGCAAATTCTGCTCTAGGTTATGTCAGTACAAAAGAGAATGCAGCTTTTCAAAGACAGAATGATATTCACATAATAGAAGCAGAATGTAGCCCTGTATATTTGTCTGATCCATTTTTAAATGACTGAAGTAATCAAGTTTTCACTGCTTCCCTAAGGAAACACTTTTACAGTTTAAAAGACCTAACTGTTAGGATTACCTTTTCTCCTGATTTTTCCTTCATTTTCATTTGCACAATTCCATCCTCATATCCTCCTGGATGACACAAGGTATATTGCATGAACAAGCAAGCACATACACACATGCTATATATATATGTGGTCACTGTATGTAGAGAGATAAAAGCTGTGCTACCATTAATATTTAGAGATCAGGTATGAATGCTGAAATGATCCTGAGAGCTTACTTAATGCCTCAGATCGGGTCTAATTCTTCTTGTATATATCACACTACATCTTTCTTTTTCCAGCACATTTTATTATGTCTCTGCGTCATTATGTGTATACGTGTGTTTATGCGCACTGTTCATTTATCGTCTCCTTGTGGACACATTTCACTTTGTTTTCCCCAGGCTACTTCACTATTGACGTGTGAACTGTAGAGATCTCAAAAAACTTCAGTGTTTTTTTTTTTTCTTCCAAATGTGCTTGTCTGTCATAGGCAGTACTTAAATAGCAATACATCTGTGGAAATCACATGTAGTTTAATTAAAAGTCCCCAAAGCTCCCTCACAGCAATCATTTAACATTGGCAGCTCAGCCATCTAGTACCTCCATTGTTCATTTTTTGAATAATATAGTAAAATACAATAGCATCTGTATTTTTTTCTTTCAAATGGAGTACCTCAAAGCACTTTACACACAAGAAAGATAACTACTAAAACGAGTACTGTAGACTCGGGGTGGTTGAAAGGTGAGCTGAGAAGTGAGAGGCGGTTAGAAGAACCTGAACTTGAAAGAAGAATGATGGAGACATGCTGAAAGTGACTCCCAGCTGTTATCCACGATGGTTGTAATGCAAAAATGCTCCACTGGCAAGAAGAAGGTTGTAGAAAGAGGGTTGTAGGGGTTGGACTGCTCTGGAGACTGTTTTTTGTATTTTCATTTTTTATTTTTTAATCAGTGATTCTTTAATCATCTCTAAGCAGGCAGTATTAGAATGATAAACATAAAATGCATACACTGGCAGGCATCCAAATGTAATTTCTTTTTAGAATCCTTTTTTGCTTAGTGAAACACAAATCAAATGACACCAAGTCTGACCATTCTGACAAATTTTCTTTGAAAGAACAGGGCAATCCCATTTTTTTCCCAAGTTTTGGTAATAGGCTTCAGGCCATGGTTCTGCTATAAAGCAATTGCATTTACACTGGAATGAGATGTGAATATGGGAATTTTATTCATACTGGTACAAACTTTCTAAAGCAAAAGTGGGATTGGGGGAATGACTTGGAAAAGAGTGATTTTTTTAGGACATTATGACGTACAGCTTTTTCATAGGTTGTAGTTAAACTATGGCAGATTTTTTTACCCATCCTTTTGAGACTGCTGCTTAAGACATACTAACAAATTTGACTCAATTTCTTGTTGCCTAGGCATTTTTTATTTTTTATTTTTTACTGTCAAATATCCTTTTCACCTTAGGGAGATGGTCTTCTTCAGCTTTGTGACCAGCTGCCAACTGACTTCTGCCTTTAGAAATAGAAGCAATGTCTTTTTTATCTACATAGCCACTAGTGAAGGAAGGTGGACATCTGCATAATGTTGTCCTTTGTTGGTGAGTATGTTCAAAAGGTGAGGAGGGTTGATGACAGTAGATCCTTGTAAAAGGAGACGTTGTTCAGTGCACTTATGATCTACCTTGGTTTTCTTAGAGGAAGTTTTGAAAGAAAGTTCTTAGAAGGGAGGAAGATGTGATATTTTCTGATAAGTCTGCTATTAGACAAGAGGAGGACGCACACTATGGATAGGTATGTGCTGTAGGATAGATGCAGCCATGAAGACTCATTAAGTTGCATGACTCTCCGTGCTGAGCTCAAATGCTAGCATGTAGCACTGCTACACTACATGTATAATCCATACTGCATATTTGCCCTGACATAGATTCAGAGAATATTTAATATCAATGCAACCAATATGTATATACCATATACATGACATCCTTAAGTGAAAGACCTGTTTTGTCCAAGGCTGTTTACAATAGTCTCCCAATAGGTAAGCAGTCTGCACTACCATATATGTAGAAATATCCTTTTAAATAGAAATGAAGCCATGCCAGAAAAGTGAATGGAAGTGTCTTTTAATGCTAAGAGCCCTGTGAACCATATCTGACATGATTTAGCAGTCAATCAAGAAGTTCCATTTATGTCAAGCAATATGAATCCATTTCGTAATCAGACTTCCTCGGGTGGAGCATGCTGTGAGAGAGATCAGAAAGAATGGGTATGACTGTGGACTATGTTTCTTTAGTAAGAAGAGATGATGCTGGAACCTAAAGTCAGTGGCACTTTGAAATCAATAACAATCAATTCTGTAACAATCTGGGAGCCAGTGATACCTGACAGAATAGTCAAGATGTCAAATTTTGTACATTTGAGTTCCCTGATGTCACAGCAGCAGCCTTTGAATGCATTCCTCTTTAAGATACATCAGATCTGAACTATGGCAATAGGCCAAGACAGGGAAAAAAGAAATCTAACAAAGTCTTGGTGGATAAACTGAGAAAATGGAGAATGTCTGAAAAGAGTAGTCCAAGACAGTTTATAACAAAAAAACTTTAGCTATATAAGTTTTTTTGAAAATGTATAATTCATATCTAGATGTAGTATTAACACGTGGGATCATGTAAAGTGATCATTTGAAAAAGACACAGGCACATGTACAGATATTTATCAATGGGGAGTGGGAAATAAAAATAGCTGCTTTATTGACAATGGTGGATTGTTTTCCTTGAAATGTTGATGAAAATAAAAAGGTTGTCTTGATTTTAAAGGTTTGCTACAAAAATATCAGTACCAAAATGGAGTATCAGTCCATAACTGTGTAACAGCTGTTAGGGGTGTTGTATTACTGTCCGTTCTCAGAAATTAGATGACCTCTGCTTTGATGCACCATTGTGTCCTGTTCCAGAAGAAAATGGAAACAGAGCATCCCTGACATCTCTGGTAAACCACATTGTGCGGGAAGAATTGGACAAAGAAGTGCAGGCATTACAGGAAAGTAGGAACATACAGTAACCACACTTCTCTTTCCTTAAAGAAAGTGTCTTTCCAGTCAAGATAGAAAGGTATTCAACTGAAACATTTTCATTCCTGAGAGGTTGGGATTTTTCAACAGAAAAATAATTCCTAAGAAACTGAAGATTTTTCATGAAAAATAATTAAATAAATAAGATAATACAGCTGCTTAAAAACCCAGATTCCTTTTGGAATGTTGTAAGTCTCTGAGTGCAGCCTCCTTGTTGCTACCAGGGCCTGACATCATGATGTAAGAGTCAATATTTCTAGGTACTATAGTACTACCCTTGGTACTTTCTCCCATTTACCAGCCACTTAAGGTCCATCACTGACCAGTGTCATCCAGTTTTCTTTTGTAAGGTTTACAAAACAGGGGTATTACTCCTAACAGGTGTAGAATGAGACTTGCTACTGACTGTAAAATGTTACGAGATCCCAAAATGAAAGGTTTTATCTAAATGGGATTATGTATAAACCATTATACTGAATGAAAACAATTCCATGCCGATGATATTGTTCACACCAGGATTTTGTATTCTGTGGGCTCAAAGGAGAGAGATCAACCCGATATACAGTTACCAAACCTCAGAGGAGAAAGGCTGATTTCTTCAGTCACTATCTCATAGCAAATATGCACCAACATTTATTCTCTTCTTGCCAACAGATGCAATACTGAATAAATTCCATAAAGGAAACTGAATGACTTTGTAAAAATTTGTACTACAAATCTCACAAGCAGAGTTCAGCTGGAGGGTCTAGCCCTAAGCTGGTATTTTTCACTCATAAAGACCCTGTGGCTTTCTTCAAGGTCTGTCAAACCCACTATCTCATATATGCACAAAATAAGACTAACTTCATGACAAAGAGACTGTAAGAAACGTATCTGCTCATTTTACTGGGCCTTTGACAGATACTAGGCAAGAAAAATAAAATGTTCAGCTCATTTCTTGCAAAGCTGAAATGCTGGTAAACAAAGCTCCTGCATGCTCAATAGTGCTGTATGCCTGGGCATAAATGCTATGTGGAATAAGAAATACAGGCTTTTATTTAAAGAAAAAAAAAATAAATCATTTCTTATATATTGCAGACTCAAAAATCTTGACTCAAAGACTTTGAGCTCAAAGGCTCCTCCACGGGCTGCAGCATGGAGATCTGCTCCATGTGGGACCCATGGGCTGCAGGGGGACAGCCTGCTCCACCAGGGGCCCCTCCACAGGCCGCAGGGGAACTGCTGCTGCCTGCCTGGAGCACCTCCTGCCCTCCTGCTGCACTGCCCTTGGGGGCTGCAGGGCTGGCTCTCACCCCTCTCTCCCAGCTGCTGTTGCACAGCACTTCCTTCCCTTCCTTAACTCTGCTCTCCCAGAGGCCCACCCAGCATCACTCATGGCTCAGCTCTAGCCAGCAGCAGGTCCCTTTTGGAGCAGCTGGAGCTGGCTCTGCTCTGACATGGAGCAGTTCCTGGGCTCTGCTCACAGAGGCAACTCTGCAGCCTTCCTGCTACCAAAACCTTGCCACATAAACCCAATACATGTGGTGGGCTGTAGTTGTGGCTCCTTAAGTAAAAAGGCTTTTTATCCTTTAACTTTTTTTTTTCTTTGTACTTCTTCTTCTTCTTTTATTTTTACTTCTAAAGTAACACATAGCCAGATGTCAGAGACGATGGTAAGGTGGAACATTTAAACCTCTCTTTCTGTGGTCAGTCATTATTCCTTAGTGAGTGTATCATGTCAGTGCTGGCCAGGCACCAAACAATCCTGTCAGAAAAGCAGACTTTGAGAGCTGTTCGTTATTTCCACATCCAGCGTTTTATGGAAGTTTAAATTACAAATACTGGTGTTATGTTTTTTATATATAAAAATATAATTTCCCTATCTTAAGGACAGTGATCTCTTACCAAAATTTCTGGTTCCCTTTCTCCTTTGGCCAGATCTTTAGCTGGATAGGTTTAATCCAAATCTGGTTTATTTGATAATTTCCCAGACAACCTCTGACAGATGTCTTCACTGAAGATCCTCGAGGATCAGCTATTTTTCCAAGGGAAGCTACAAAACTAGTTTGATATGAACAGTGGGTGTTGTCCTGCATCCAACTGCCTGTTTGTCACGTAAAGTTTCTAGGACAGAAGATAGGACCTAGAAATCCCAGTGCATGCAGGCTGTGTGAGCCTGCCTCCATCAGCCTGCATGCACGTCCTGCATAATGTTTCATTAAAGGATTCCTAAAATGAGAGCTTATGCTGAGCTTGCACTCCAGGGGCCAGTATGATTGTTAGCTTTGGCTGGTATCCCTTACCAAGTATCGCCTGTCATAGCTTGTTCACACATGCAACACAATTAATATTCAATGCAAACATGTTTTATCCTCTTTCATCAGTGCAATATGGGTCTTCTTATTGTCATCAAAAAGAGAAGCTTTCTACCTAGAGCTGATGGAAATTTCACTGTGTGACTGCAAACAGGAAAACCGTACCAAAATAACCCTTTTTAAATAGAGAAGACATTAATTCTAACATACCATAGCAAAAGAGTGGAGAGGAGCATCAGAAAAAACAGTATCAGTAGGCCAGGAAAAACAAACAACAACAAAAAATAAACTCAACAACGAGCAGAAACGAGGTGGATGTTCATCTATTGCTTTTGTAAGCAAGTTAAAATAGGCAGGCTACACAGAACTATGATTAGAGCAAAGTCACTGGTAAAAAGCCCAAAGCTCCTAATAATCATTCACATTCAAAAATAAAATGCTATTTGATATATTTGCAATACTTTCAACTGAATTTTGAATTGCATAATCAGGTGCACCTGCTTATATCTGGTTTATAAATCAACAAGGTTAATAAGTTGCTTAAAATATGGTATTGTTTATATCTCCAGATTGGATGATTTATGTAATTAACCAACACAGAACTGTGAACTCTACGTATAACTTTGGCAAATAAGTAACTGAAATATGATCTCTATTGTTACAGGCATGTGTATTCGCTGTTGATGAAAGCAAGCATTCACAACAGACTTTGCTGGCAGATAACTAGTCATTTAAAGTTTATGTATAGTTTAGAACAGTGACTTTGCTAAAGAAATTATTGTTTGAGCAAGGCCAAATGATGACCTGAATAAATTACAAAATCAGTCAAACTTCTCTTGTCTGATTTTTGCTTATATATACTGATATGAGACTCAATTCAACCCCAAATTGATTGTTTTACACTGTACCCCTGTGAAGTAGTTGTAATAAGCAAAGATACGAAACAAAAGTAAAACTGCCATGTTCAGCCTCAAATCATTTTTAGATTGATTTAGGGCTCATGACATAAAATGTCATCTGAATGTTGCTACTGTTCCCAAACTGAAACTGCCAGAGAAAGAACTTCTAAAATGTTCATTATTTTGTTATTAGTCAACAGACAATGAAAAGAAAAATCAACAATTATCTAAATAACTTAACACATAGATAAACAGTTGGATCAAGGAAGAAATTCTCAAATCTTTATTTCCTTATTATTTGAGCTAGGTTAGCTCAAATAAAGTAGCTATCCCTCAAAATATCTACAAGTCCAAAAGAACAGCTCAGACAAAATTAAGTATACCTTATTCGGAGGCTGAACCTGTGGATTTCCCCAGAGAAAGTATTTAGCAATGGCCTTGCAGGAAAGCCAAGTGTGTGAGTTAGTTACCTGCTGGTACAAAACACCAGGCCAGTCTAAGCAGTGAGTCAGGAAGTGTGGAAGGTGTATTTATCATTGGTTTGGAAGGATGAGGTAGAGAAACAGCACCCACCCACCACCCACATACCAGTTCAATTATCTGTTCTCCAAAACCAAATGACCGTGCTGCAGGACCATAAGTCTGAGCTTTTTGGACAAAGCAAAAAACTGTTTGGAGCATATTGATTGGTTAGATTACTATTGTTTTAAAGATCATTCCTGGTCCTTCATTTCTTTGTGCATTCATTTCTGTGAACACTACGCTTAAAAAGACTCTATCAATCTGATGCTTTAACATATAACACTTAATATTCTTATCAAAATCCATTATGAAGAAGTTGTCATTTACAATGGTAACACAAAAGCAAGTTGTATCATGATCCATCCTCATCTCATTTAATCCTTATCTTAATTTAAATTCTCAAATATAAAATATGTTACTTATTCAGGTATTTATATGATAGTTTCATTCTTCTGTATTATCTTATAGAATGCCTAGAGAAAATAAAACAAAACAAAGTTCAAACCAAACAAAACAACAACAAAAACACAACTCAGCCCTGGGAGGAGGAGCAGAACTCTGTTACTTATTTTCTGGGACCTGTCTTCCTTATTTAATATGACTGGGGGGGGGGTGGGGGGGGGGTGGAGCAAGAACTGGGGTGGGGAGAAGAGGGGAGGTGGTGGGGGAGTCTTCTCAAATTTTTCCAAATGGCTTTTAAAGATCAGAAGAATTAAGAAACCTTTGGTGAGTCACAGACATTTTCAAAGGTCTCCTAGCTCCTAGCTCAGTCTTTCATCAAAAATAAATAGAAAATGACTGACTCTTTAAAATGATAGAAGCAAAGAGAAAGTGAACTTCAGTATTCAGAACATATTTTACATTCCTTGTTCATTCTGACAACTCTTGTATTTAACAGACGGTGCAAAGGCAAATACACCTTTTGATTATAGGGAAAAAAAAAAAAAGAAAAGAAAGATGTTTTAGGAAATTTGTTCTATTGAGTAGGAGAAATTAGGACTGGTTCACTTTTTTACTAGTTTGTAACATCATTAAGCAAATTAGAGAAAATTGTGTGCCTAATTGCCTATCAGGCCTCTAAAAATATATTCCATTAAACCCAGTTCAGGAAGAAACTCTCTTCAAGAAATCATGCTGGATCCTAAATATGGCCACCAATGTCACTGACTTCATTGCTTAAGTCCATCCTCTCCAACAAACTCAGGACAGACTTTCAGATGTCTACTTCTTGCAATGTCTGAGGTCTGCATCAGGCCCCATGAATATGAGAAATAATAAAAATATGAATATAAGAAAGTCTGTACCATTTCACGAATGAGTTTCATTGTTACAGAATCATAGAATCATAGAATATCCCGAGTTGGAAGGGACCCATAAGGATCATCAAGTCCAACTCTTGGCACTGCACAGGTCTGCCCAAAAGTTTAGACCATGTGACTAAGTGCACAGTCCAATCGCTTCTTAAATTCAGACAGGCTTGGTGCAGTGACTACTTCACTGAGGAGCCTGTTCCAGTGTGCGACCACCCTCTCAGTGAAGAACCTCTTCCTGATGTCCAGCCTAAACTTCCCCCGCCTCAGCTTCACACCGTTTCCGCAGGTCCTATCACTGGTGATTACAGAGAATAGTTCACCTGCCTCTCCACTCCCCTTCGCGAGGAAGTTGTAGACCGCGATGAGGTCCCCCGTCAGCCTCCTCTTCTCCAGGCTGAACAGGCCAAGTGCCCTCAGCCGCTCCTCATATGTCTTCCCCTATAGGCCCTTCACCATCTTCATCACCCTCCTCTGGACACTCTCTAACAGTTTAATGTCCTTCTTGTGCTGTGGTGCCCAGACCTGCACACAGTACTCGAGGTGAGGCTGCACCAGCACAGAGTAGAGCGGGACAATCACCTCTCTCGACCGACTAGCGATGCCGTGCTTGATGCACGCCAGGATATGGCTGGCCCTCCTGGCTGCCGGGGCACACTGCTGGCTCACATTCAACTTGCTGTCAACCACAACCCCCAGATCCCTCTCTGCAGAGCTGCTCCCCAGCGTCTCATCGCCCAGTCTGTACGTATAGCCAGGGTTGCCCCGTCCCAGTTGCAGGACCTGGCGCTTGCTTTTGTTAAACTTCATGTGGTTGGTGATTGCCTGGCTCTCCAGTCTGTCCAGATCTCTCTGCAAGGCCTTTCCACCCTCAGCTGAGTCCACAACTCCTCCAAGTTTGGTGTCATTGGCAAATTTGCTTAAAACACCTTCTAGTCCTACATCCAAATCATTTATAAAAACATTGAAGAGAACTGGCCCTAAAATGGAGCCTTGAGGGACCCCACTAGTGACCATCTGCCAGCCAGATGTGGCCCCATTTACCACAACCCTTTGAGCCCTGCCCGTCAGCCAATTGCTTACCCACCGTATGATGGTTTTGTTTAGGTGTATGCTGGACATTTTGTCCAGTAGGACCCTATGGGAAAATGTGTCAAAAGCCTTGCTGAAGTCCAAACAGATCACATCAGCTGGTTTCCCTTGGTCAAGTAGATGGGTGATCTTATCATAAAAGGAAATCAAATTTGTTAGGCAGCACCTACCCCTCATGAACCCATAGTTCATCAGATCATCCATAGCAACAACCAACCACAACTCCTTTCACGGTCAAAAATTAACAACAATCAGAATTAACAGAAGGGTAGTCCTTATGCTCCATCCACAGCCTTTCCAGTTGTCCTGAATTGTCACGCAGCTGCATCTCTCTCTAGACAGCCTCTCTTCAGTTGGGCAACATTAAATCCATTAGCTCTGTCAGCACAGGTGATTAACCTGGATGACACAGATGCTTCTACAGGAATACTCCATTTGCCACCTCTACTGTGCTGTGAGCTTCATTTCACATTGCAAACAAGCCTAGCATTTTTTTTTATTATTATTATTACTACTTTTGGAGTATATTGACTGGTTAGATTATTATTGCTTTAAAGATCATTCCTGTTTCTTCATTTTTTCACTTCAGTGAATAACTACACTGAACAAGACTTCATCAGTCTTACTAAAAAAAAAAAAAAAAAAAAAAAGGTTGGCATGCAAACCTTACTTTTTAAATTTTTCTCTCTGCTTTCATTTTTCTTTAAAATCCATAAGGCTCTGTGGACATGTGGTATAGAATTTTAAAAGTATAGGTTGACTTAGGTTGACTTCTTTTCTGGTTTGAAATTGAGGACAACTGCAGTGGATGTAAATGCAGATTTCACCCTGTCAGGGCAAATTATGGCTTGGCTTTTACTTTTTTATTTATTTCCAGACCCCCACCCATCCTGAAGCAGTTCAGCAGGCACTTGTACTATTTCATTCGAAATCCAAGTCAGTATCTGGGTTCTTCTCTGGGTTAAAATGAGGCACCCCAAATTGTAGACTGGCCTCCAGCCTCTTTCAAACTTCCTTTTTACACGTTGTTTAAAAATACAGCTCTCATGTGTTACACTTCAAAGTGGAATGTGCTGGTCATCACAACTTTGTAGTGAGGTCTTGAATTTTCCCTCCTCTTCTTGAGTTAAATGAAAAGTATTAAAAGGACTAATTGTTCTATAAGAAGTTAGTATCAATAAATAAGATTACTTTCCATAAATTATAAATATATTTCTGGTTCCTAGCAACTTTTGTATGTGCTAGTGCACACGAAGTATAATACCACTTGAATTTCCCTTCATCTGGCCTCCATGTTATCAGACAGTGTCAGTAACAGCTTTTAGTACCTCTTTTGGGATTTGGGATTATTCGTTTAATTTTACCTGTAACTCAGATCGACCTGTTATTTGCATGATATTGGATTGATATCTCAAAAAAATATATATGTTCTTGTCTGTTTCTCTATCTTTAAAAATATAATTTGGTTTTACCATAAATTTGCCTTCAGAACAGATTTTGACATGTCATTATTTATGTGCGATAAAGGACACAGGAATGTCACATTATGCAACAGTCATTTGTTTTGGCTGAGTTTAGAACAGAAATAAGACTGTCTTCTTAAAATCAAGAAAAGAAATCAAAACTCACACTTCAGGCAATTAAAAAAATCTTTTCAGGTTTAGAATGGCATAAGGGGTTGGTGGGATTTCATTCTTGACATGAGGTAGGTATCCTTGTAGATCATTGGTAAGGCTACTTTCTAGACTTGTATCAAAAGTCTACGTTCATATGTAAAAATTAGTGCTTTCCAGTTTTTATCATTCTGCCAACATGTGGTCTTTGTGAATATCCCTGAGCAACAGGGTTTTGGGGTTTGCGCTTTGGTTGGTTGTTTTGTTGTTATTGTTGTTTTTTGTTTGCTTTTTTGTTGAGAAAGAACAGTTACCATCTTAAAAATATATTTACATGGTGTTATAGTCTCATTCATTAAGTTGCGATTAAGGTACAGGCACATAGAACAAATATCTTATGTTATATAGGTACTTGTAAAATATTTTTCCCAACAGTAGATACAAATAGTGCACTGGTACCATATCTTGTATGTAATACTTTTGGATCTCTTGTTACCATAACAACAGAAGGAAAAAAGGGATGAGTTTAAAATCATAAATCATTTTTTCACTGTTTATTCCTTCATCTAAAGATTGTTTTCCTCACTCTGAAGGTACACATTATAGTTCAATTGTTGAAATATAAGTAATAATTACTTAGAGTTCAATATGGGAAAGAGTTGGGGAAAAGGTGATGGAGGAAAAAAATTCAGCATTTTAGATGAGAACAACTAATTTCTTTCTTAGGAAATGTATTTTTTCCACAAAAGGCAGTTCAAGTAACTGCATCATCTGTCTCTCAGACTTCATGCCTTTTCTCCGTCATGTGTACATAAGAGTACAGTGCGAAACTTCTTTAGGACAGTGCATATGACAGATAGAAAATTATCATTTCTATTGCAAATATTTCCTTTATGTCACTGAAAAGATAGCAGGTTTTTCCTCCCTCTGAAGTTGTGCGCTGCAAGAAAAAAAAATAATATATATATATATATATATACATACATGTGTGTATATATGTGTATGTGTGTGTATATATATATATATATATATATACATGTGGAATATCACCTCAGTTTCTGGCAGCTTCACAAGACCAGCACATAGGAAAGCAAGCACATAGAATAGGTCTGATGTGGACTACAAAATCTGTATGATACAATACTGAGTCATTTTCAAGGAAATGAAACTACCTTGCAAAGAAAGGTCTAATTCACCAATTAAGTCCAGTTAGGAAATCAATATAAGTGTAAGGGGCCCAAAAAATGTAAGAAAAAATCCTTGTTCTCTGCACATTTAATGTCATCTGGAGTTAGAGTCTCATGTTGTAGAGTCTCAACTCTTCCAGAAAGTTGTTAACCAAATCAAAAATCTCAATGAGATGCAAAGCATAACTGAAATACAGGATACTCGATGCAAAGTAAATCTAAAGAGTCTGTTTTGCAAAATGTAATGCATACTTACATTGAGTGCACTTGTGTTTTTAGAATCAATTTTGTCACAATTTGGCTGAAAAATCTACAGAAATCTCAGACAAGTAAAAACAGTAAAACGGTAGGACAGTTTACTCTCTCTAACGTGATGACAAAATAAATCTGTATCAGGTTACTTTACAAGAGACCAAGAGGACAATTTATAATTACCTTGGGAGGGAAACAGTTTTACCAGGTAATTTTTATTTGTTTTTTTTTTCATACTTTGTGCTTTTAAAGCCATCACCATGATAAGTGACCTGAATGTAAAATCAGAATTCACTTCCTTGTGGTTATGCTGCTTTACTCCTCTTCTTTGTGGCAGTAGTGCTCTGTGCAGACAGCCAGGAGCTCAGACTCGTACGTCAGCTCATTTCCACCACTTGTCTGCTATGTATCAGTTTGCATCACTGTGCATTTCACAACATCTTATTTGCAGGAATCAAGGAGTTGACTTTTGTTTCTGGTCCATAACAACACAGACAGATGGAAGATATTGTGGTTATTCTACTGCTACACATGGCTTATACAGCATGTCCTACAGTGGGAATAATTTGCCGTTCAAGAGAAGAGCCAGCAGAAGATTATTACTCCTTAGACTGCTTTTTCAATGAAGCTAGAGACAGTCTAAAATGAGTGACTTTGCAAATCACATAGATACCTTTTCACTTTTCTCAAAACATCTGCAAAATGTGAGAAAAATATGTTCAAAATATCTCCCCCAAAATTTGACATCTGCAAAGAGATGTGATCACCATGTCTATGTACTACACCAGAAGCAAAATATCCTTTATGATACTCTGAGGACTGGAGAAAACAGAGGCCAATGCACTGCCACCTTTTCTGCTCTTTTCATGTCGAGCAAATAGTAGCACTGAGCACACTAATCAATGATCAGGGTCACATCAAAACACTATAATGTTTCCATATTCTAAATGTCTTCCAGTGTATTTGATTCTGTTTATATTCCACCCTTGTAGACCATTTTCTTTCTCTTGTTTACAGAATGGACTGTTAATAGTATGTTAAGTAATTAATGAATTGTTAAGGGAAAAATTGTCATGAAATCTTAAATCATTTAAAACCAATTCACAGATCACAGAAAGCCCAGACCAAGGGAAATGGAATGTGATGAGAATTACAGCTTAATTTGTAGACACTGTACTATGCTTTTAACGCAAAAAGCTGATAGTTTCACTTTCTAGTAAGTGTTAATTGTCATTATGCTGTACAATAAAATAAGACACCAAAAAATTAGCAAAAAGAAGAGGGCATAACCATTTTAATCCTGTTGTGCTCAAACACTGCACAGCATTTTATCTCTCATTGTATAACTTCTTTCTCTTCCCTATCTTCTTTTCAAACCTTTTTGCCTGGAGCACACTAATATCTCTGTATGGCCATTTGGGCCTTATTTGTTGTTCTTCTAATGGCAGATTATCCAAGGGCATTAAAACATTATGATTCACTTACTAAAGAGAAGTGCAAGTTGAGTCACTTTGCAATAATCTGTTCTGCTGCAGTATAATAGGCACATTAGAGAACATTTTGTTGAGATGTAAGCTCATTCTCTAATCTGTACTATTATCAGTTATTACACCACACCATATTATTTATTAATTGTGGAAATGACTATTACAAATTAATTTCAACTAAGTAGGCTGCAGTACACAGTGCTTCAGCAAAAGACATGGAACTCAGACCTGGGTTCATAGTCAAGCTCTGCATTGCCACACCCAGATGTCACCACCTCATCTCCCTGTGCAATGTCTGCGATGTCTAAGAGTGTCACACAAAAGACAGAGCATGCTGAGCCTGTGTCCTGCCTACTTCCAAGGCTTCTGCACCTTGAAGCAGAGTCTTTTTCCTGATTCTTCTACTGGCATTATGAGGCATGACTGCCCCTTCCTTAGAGAATATGTTAACTTCCATGCTATATTTTATTGACAAAAGTAAAAGGGGTGGGACCTCCTACACTGCAATTCCTGCACCAGTTAGTAATTGCATATACAAATTTAATAAATATTGTATTGAAATTTTAGTGTTTATTTCTCATGTTTCTAACTTGTTTCTAATAATAATGTTGTATTTATTATTATTACTATGATTATTATGAGTAATATTAATAATAAATTGTATGACAGCAACTCAAATACATAAGGAAGAAATGTGGAGTCAACACTATTCAAACTGTTGAGAGGTTTGCTGTGGGACTAAGTGAGTAAGCTGGGGGACAAACTAGCTGTGGTGGGCTAGAAAGGAAAGATCACACAGGGACTGAAATGAAATACGTCTGTGTAGGATTTGCAGGTTATTATTTTTCTGCAGCATGGACTCCCCTTCTGCAGATTTTCCTATCTGATTTCTGCTAGATTGTTTAGCTGATATCAGAACATTTCAGGTGGCAGGAAAATAGAGTGATATCTGAAGTGTGCATCCCTTTGCTTTTTCTCCTAAGCCTTACCCTGAAGGCAACGGCAACACACCTCTGAAAGGTAGATACAAACTGCTGCTTTTATGTGGGCACACATCTCTCACAATCAGCAGAGATGTCTTAGCATGGGAAAACCATAGAGCTACAAGTCATTCAGCCTGTTTTTCCATTGGATAATTTGTATGAAAATACAGGATAAGTCCTTTAAAAGCTGAGATTTTAAACATCTACCCTCCCAGTCCTGTAGACAAATACAAAAATATAGTTCAAAAGGAAACAAAAGACTCATCCTTGGAGAGACAAAAATATAGGGCACAATGAAGCACAGTCACAAAGTCCAAAGGCTACAGAAAATGAGTATAGATTAAACCATAGGAGAAATTTTACAGCACCCACAGGGCAGCTCAGAACAACATGATTATTTAAATAAATAAATAAATAAAAAGAGACACAAGTCAAAATAGCACAAATATTTTAAGAATCCATAGGCTTAAGTGATGTTCTGAGAGGTCTTCTGTCAGACCTATGTGACACTTAGGAACTGATTGTTTTGAATACCGGTTTAGATTTTTTCTGTTTTTTGTTTGTTTGTTTGTTTGTTTTTTACTTTTCCCACAGGTTTTATCATTGTAGGGGAGCACCCAGAGCCATGCAGTGTCATGGGGTAAGAGGGGTTCTTCATGCCAAGCATCTCCTGTTTCCCTCTCAGTCATGCCTTTGGCAGCCACATGTCCCTGCACATGTGCCTACAGCCCTGCTGTACTACCATGAATACAGCTGGGTTTCAGAAGGAACCTGGAGTCCTCCTCCTATCTGAGAGAATCTGCTGTTTGATCACTGCTGTGTGATTAATAAGTAATTTATTTGTTGCTTGGGAAGATCTGGGACTTTTCTTTTTACTAAATACTAAAATTGCCATATAGGATGGTCTCTGGGTGTGTGCACCTGGGGGGAAGCTGGCTGCTAGAAATCTTGATTACCATTGAACTCTGCAAATAATTTTGTCAAAAACTGGGAGATTTCAATAAGTCAAAACATTTTATTTTGAAAACATGCAAGTAAAATGTTTTGACATTTTCAAAATGAAGTGTTTTGTTGGAACAATGGTGAAACATTTCATTTTGAGAAACAAATCCTTCTAACTTATTATTCTAAAATACCCTCTCCATTTAAAAACTGTCTCCATGAGAAGAATAGAGTCAGAAGAAGATTAAATATTCAGAACTGAAGGAAAATGTTAAAAAAAAAAAGTTTGACAAAAGCTTTTATTTTAATGTTTTTGTCTATTTTTCTTTTACAACCTTAAGAAATCTCCACAGCCCCCTTTTATCTTGACTGATTCCTGTTTGTTTGTCCATCCAGCTGCTGACATGAAATGCACTAGCAATCCAGTTTTGAGCTTTCACTGTTCTGCTTGTCCCTTATGTCAACTGTTTTCCTCTTGTTCCTGCTCTGCTACAAGCACTTCTGTTTCAGACCTTCTATGAAAGTGAACAACATGGTCCAAGCTCCCAAAGACACCAGTCTTTCACTAGCAAGAAACTCACTGCAGAATACTCATGAACAGAGAAATGGCCACAAGATTCTGTTACATTTATATATAATGCATGAAGACAAGTATTTTTTGTTACACATTTTTCATAGGATGATATGGCTTCTGTCTACCACATTCTACATGAAAATAAGGATATAACCTCATTTTATTCTTCTGGACATGCTGAAAAGGTACCTGTATTATAAGAATTTGAAATATGGTTGAAAATGTGTACCCAGCTAGGAGGTTACAGGCAATGTTTTTCAAATCTTATTTATTACCACTCCATTATTTTTGGACAGGCACAGTTAGTTGCCTATCTGGTCATTGCTCACAGTCGTAAACTGTTGATTATTCACCATCATCTGGTGATTAAAGACTTTTTAGTATTGGTCTCAATGTTTTAATTGTAATTTAAAATCTGCATGCAGACTGTTGCAATGCAGCTGCTTTACTGATTAGGTAAAGGGTTTCTTTCCATTCCTGTTACTTTCTGGAAAGCTCAAGTAGAAGCGTTTGGGCATGACTGCCAGAAATGTGCCAAGCCCAGTAATTTCTCAATCCCCGCAGGCAAAACTTTATTTTAATATATAAAGTACAGAAGGGTTGTAAATCAACTCTTCCCATCTCAAAACCAGAGGCCTGCCCTTGTATATGAAATAGCAAGTGAAGCTATCAGAGCTGTGCTGTAGCAGAGAATTTGAGCCTGATCTAGCAGATCTGCAGCACGTACCTATATGATCTTTACAATGCTTGTTGCAGGGTACAAAAAGCAAAAGTTCAAAAGTTGAAAAGCGTTGAATGTGGGGAGAATACGTGCCATGTTTGGACTGCAGGATGCATTTTGTGCACATCTGCGGAGGCTGCAACTTTTTATATATGCAGCACTCATCCTTGGCACAGTCTAACACATAATAGCAGTAGAACAAGTGATCTGGCAGATGAGGCTGGACTGTGTTATCCTTCTTCTCTCCCATTCAGTGACAAAAGGCCTGGATGTGGTTTGCCTGGGAGCTATCTACTCCAGGCATAGCAACAGCAGACTGCTGAAACAGCAGTCTGAGCAAAGTGAAACTGGCAGGTATCAGCCAAAACAAACCTTGCTATAATATTGTGTCACAAGACTGCCTTGTGAGAGTCCACTACTGTGGAAATCTGTCAAAATAAAATGGATTTTTCAGTGGGAAAAATCATCCAACAATTCATCCTTGACAATGAGGATGACTTGGTTACAGGTGATGAATATGTACAGAGTGGAAATTTTTATTATAACCACAATCTTTGGTTCCCCAGAAGAACAAGAAAGATAGAGAGCAGAAGATGTTCTGCCTTTCTTTTCTTTTCTTTTCTTTTCTTTTCTTTTCTTTTCTTTTCTTTTCTTTTCTTTTCTTTTCTTTTCTTTTCTTTTCTTTTCTTTTCTTTTCTTTTCTTTTCTTTTCTTTTCTTTTCTTTTCTTTTCTTTCTTTTCTTTTCTTTTCTTTTCTTTTCTTTTCTTTTCTTTTCTTTTCTTTTCTTTTCTTTTCTTTTCTTTTCTTTTCTTTTCTTTTCTTTTCTTTTCTTTTCTTTTCTTTTCTTTTCTTTTCTTTTCTTTTCTTTTCTTTTCTTTTCTTTTCTTTTCTTTTCTTTTCTTTTCTTTTCTTTTCTTTTCTTTTCTTTTCTTTTCTTTTCTTTTCTTTTCTTTTCTTTTCTTTTCTTTTCTTTTCTTTTCTTTTCTTTTCTTTTCTTTTCTTTTCTTTTCTTTTCTTTTCTTTTCTTTTCTTTTCTTTTCTTTTCTTTTCTTTTCTTTTCTTTTCTCTTTCCTTCCCTTCCCTTCCCTTCCCTTCCCTTCCCTTCCCTTCCCTTCCCTTCCCTTCCCTTCCCTTCCCTTCCCTTCCCTTCCCTTCCCTTCCCTTCCCTTCCCTTCCCTTCCCTTCCCTTCCCTTCCCTTCCCTTCCCTTCCCTTTTTCTTTCCTTTTTCTTTCCTTTTTCTTTCCTCTTTTTTCACTTGGGTAGTATTCATTAGTTATTCATTAACAACAGGCATTTTTTCTGCTTATCAAAAGCTAGGAACCATTTTGCAAGTGGCATAAATTTAATGCAGCTGAGATAGTCCAACAATACTTATTTCCTTATTTACTGATTGACTCTGTAGTTTAGTAAGGAAAATGCTATTGAACTCCATACTTCTGTGGTGAATGAGTAATAGCATTTTTGTAATTTACTTCTATTCCAATATTTTTGGTAAATTTTCTGTTTAAAATTACCCCAAGGCAGCGTTATTCCCAAAATAATGTTGCAAAAAGTTAATAGAAGAAGTTTTGCATCAGAGTGACTCTCCTAATCAATAGAAGAACAAAATGATTTTCTTTTCTGATATGTTCATTACATGATATCTCCAGCCTCCATTTGCCTGTATTGATGTTTCCCTGCTGATGAAAGGCTGCTTTTATCATGAATTGAAATTTCAATTTCAGCAGTCAGAATTGTTTCTCAGATGTAATTGTCCCCACATATGAGGAGTAGGTCCTCTTGTTTTGCAGGCATATTTCCTCTGTTTTCATTTGTTTATCTAGAGAAGTAGTGAGAAAGAAAATGAAAGAGAAGAAATTGATAGTCTAGTACATTTCAATGGAAAACTAATTGTCTATCTGAATAGTCCTTAGATAGCAACATGAATCCTTGAAGATGAAAGTCATTTTCAAAAGTATAATTTTAAAAGCCGCTTCTGTACATGGAAATCAGTGTAGAGAAGGAGAAGCTGTAAAATACCTAAGAGTTCAATATTTTTAGGTGACTTGAACGCTTTAATCCCATTGAAATTCAGTTGTTTAAACTCATAAAACATTCTGTATTTGAAATTTGGGCTAATAAATAACATAGAAATCTCAAAAAAAAATCACCCAGGATCATTGCAACAGCCATACAAAAGGACAATATCTATTCTGGAGCATATGATTTCTACATAAAAGCAGCTATGTTTTTTATGAGGACTCTTGTTATTATAAACCTTTTAACATTTTTTGAAAGTTTTAAGAATGAAGCCTGAATTCAGAATAATTGATAAGGTAGTAATTCTGCTTCCTCTATCCTTCTCCATCTACATGCACAAGAGGTGCAGAAGAAGGAGTCACTGGAAACTTCACAAACGGAAGCGCAGAAGTTCTGGATGAATATGAGGTGGAACTTCTTTACTGTGAGGGTGACAGAGCACTGGGCAGGTTGCCCGGAGATGTTGTGGAGTCTCCTTCTCTGGAGATGTTCACAACCCACCTGGATGCCATCCTCCATAATGTGCTATAGGTGATCCTGCTCGGCAGGGGTGTTGGACTAGGTGATCTTCAGAGGTCCCTTCCAACCTCGGCCATTCTATGATTCTGTGAAAGAATCTGAACACGTCTGTCTGAGGGCAAAGCTTCGGCCACGTTCTGGCTCATCTTTACTTCCATGTGTTACCTGTGTCAGCAGTTAGAAAATGGAAGTTTCCCAGGTCATTTTTCAATGTAATTACTTGGGTTTTTGTTGTTGTTGTTGCTGTCTTTTTGGTTGGTTGGTTGGTTTTTCAGGAAACACACAGACGCACTTTGTTAGGGGCTTGATAATATTGTTATGTACACTACCTGTTACTTTGACTTGTTACACTTTGTTTCTGATATTCTTTTTCTTGAACTTCTTCAAAAATTTTATTTTGGAAAGGCCTAACATGCCAAGAAGAGAGCTGGCTGAAGACATGTTCAGAACTATCTCTCATTCTGCACCTAGCCGTCACTAAGAAAATCCCATTAGGGGAGAATAAGAGAGAAAGCAAATGCTTCGTGCACACTCCATGCATAGAGTTGCACCAATCAAAAGCAATAATGTAATGACTCAGGCACTCATATAGGCTAGAATTGACCAAAATTGTAATAAAAATAATTGAGCAAATTTGGACATTCAAAATATATGTTGAGTGGCCAAAAATTGCATTCCTCCTTGTGCTGTAGGACTGTTGACCTTCATCTTCCTATCAGCATTGCTGAGTGAAGATACCTGAGGTTTTCTGCTGATCTCAGAAATCATGCTGAACTCTGGATCTCACTCCCAAACCTTGTCTTGCTTGGAGCTGAGATGCAGATAATGCATACACACAAACCTTGGACCTGAGAAGGACTCCTGGCTTCTGCATTTTAGACATCATCTCACTCATTAGGTAAGAATTGAAATGAGAATAACCCCATTAGTTAGTTCAAATGAAATATTATCTAATTTGATATGTTCTTGAAAAAATATTCTTTTCAGAACCAACATTGCTTCAGGAAATATCCAACAAGTCAGTGCTGCCTCCAAGTGAGAGAGTAACGAAGAAAAAGCAATTGTACAGTGTCAGTTTTCTACATTTTAAGTGTATATAAATATAAAGTATATAAATGGAATTTTTCTTTTATAATGTCCCAAGAATTTACATGGCCATTGCACAAAAGCTTTAAGTAAAAGTTCTCAGTGATCTGGGATACAGTAGCAACTCAACAGAAGATAGCTCCTTAGGCACATTTGTGTGGCTCTCATGGAAACAGAAGGTCTGCAAACATGTACATACAGACACAGAGGTACACACATATAGTCGTAGCATGGTGCTATATTCCCTCCAAAGGAAATTCCTCCAAATTCTGTAGCATTTTCTTCTGATATTTGTATGATCATAACTATTATGCAGTTCTCAGTCTGCCCCAAAAGCTACTTAAATTGAGCAGAAGTAACTGGCCAAATCTTAAACTGACCTTTAGCAGTGTAGCCTGCAGGTATGCAGAAAATCAAATATCACAAAGAATCACGGTGAATAAAAGTTCATACTTGGAAGGAAACCATTCAGGCTAACTAAAAAGGCACGAGGTATTTCATACCTCTTTTTATGTAATTTTGAAAGAGAGAGAGGGAGAGAACAGAAATTGAGTGAGAAAGACTGTAAAGGAAGAACAAAAGTATAAAGTGAGAGAAGTGATTGCATTAAGTCTTTCATATAATCTAAAAGTATAAATAAATGTATTTTAAAGCAAATAATTTTTTTAAGGATTGAAACAAGAACTTAATCCTAATGGAAATATTTTGAGGATGACTGGGATATTATTCATGGAATTACATAATCAAAAGGGTTAGGTTTTTTTTCTGTTAAATTCTTTCCAGTTTTTTCCAATCAAATACAGTGACTCCTTCTGCAACATTCTCTTGCACCAACAAATAATTGTTTGAAAGTTAGCTTTTCTGTAGCAAATGATAGGTGCTGCAGTCACCTGTCAAAGAATGAACATACTGTAGATAATAATTCATATTTTTGGTTCCTTACTTTCAATTCTATGTGCTAATTTCCTTTTTTATTATTATTTTTTAATGGGACCAAATCCAGATCCCAAACAGTGAGGTATTATATCTTTTGCAAAACAAAGTTGCTAACTGACACCTGGAGTTATTTAAACAAGGTTCCCTGCAGAGCTCTGTGCCCCTTACTGCTGATTTTCTGTGCTGATACATGACCTAGGAGCATGCTATCTTTTTTGTTGCTGTTGTTTTCAGACTATATTGGAAAGAGTAGAAGTACAGAACTTTGTCCCCTGGGCTGTCAATAGGCAAGTAGAGAGATGGTAATGGGCCGCAGGAGCAATCTGTTGAGCATCATGACCCACCTCAGAGTTTTTTATGCAGCAAAAGGCATTGAGCATTCAATTGGTTGCTGCAAGTTAAGAGTGGAAAGTAAATTCAGTTTACAAGCCACAGGCACTGCTTCACTATCAGCTGTATCAGAAATTACATTGGTGCCAACAACCTCTGAAGAGCTTGAGAAAGCAACCATGATTTGACCCTGAAAGGGACACAGAGTTGAATTTTGAAATGCTTACTGCTAAAATACTTAGATGTCTCCTGTGTAATTTTATTAACCCTCTTCCAGCAAATAGATCGATGCATTCTTTTAAATGTTTTCTACAACATGACTTAAAATGAAGGATGGACGGTGTACAGACCAGAGAGTAACCTGAAATTTTCAACACAGCCCTCTTCTTAACAGTTTCCTATGTGTTAATGTGAAAGCTTATTACCCCAGTGAAATCTGCCCAGAGTCCAGCAGGTAGTTTACATCCTCTTACCCAGGAAAAAAAGTCCAACACAGTTTTCTGTGTTGCTGTTCCTGTGGGGAGCAGAGTTTCCTAGTCAGGACAAATGGGACTGCCATTGTGCACGTGCCATCTAGCTACCTGCACTTCTTTCCTGCTGCCTAGCAAGGCTTTTCTGTTCATCACGATGGGAAATTATGGAGCTGATGCTACTGCTAGGAAAGGTTCCTCTGAATACTTCTCTTTTTATGGTTGTCAGGGAGGGAATATTCAGTGAGGCAGTGCTCATGTTCTCAATTTTTACTTTCAGGTGTATTCAAACCTAAAGCAAAAGTCTCTATATTGTGCTAAATTAGTGAAAACGATGTACTAGTAAACCTGGGAGAACACTTCAGAGTTGGAAAAGAATATAGAAAAGTTATATATATATATATATATATGTTTGAACTTCAGTGCTAATTTTATTGACATACTGAATCAGAATATTGACATATTGAATCAGAGGAATTATTAGTTAATTAGAATATATTCAAATAAATATATTTTATATTTGCTATATAAGCTTTTTGTTTGTTATGTATCCCTCCCTCCTTCACCACAGAAGCCTGATCTGCAGAAACTGCAAAGTCTTGTCATCTGTAGTGCAAAAGATCTGAATAAGCTGGCAACAGGGAATTGCCATAGCAGAGACTAGCCCAAACTGGAAACTCTTAACCCAGATAATCTAGTTACTCCAGAATTTTTTTCACCACCTTGTTACCGCTTTCCTTTTGTCTGAAGATACTTCAGAAGCAATAGACCATTGTGATCCTTCTAATGCCTCCATGGGTTTAACTTTTTTTCTGAAGTTTCTAGACACTGCAGTTTGCACAGAGCTCCAGTCTCTTGTCACAGTGATCCTGTTTGGACTGACACAAAGTCAGAAGTTTTCTGTCCAAATAAACCTGGCAATTTTGACCCATTCGTAAAAACATGTCAGTGTACCTGAGTAGATAGCAGTTTCCAGGCTTACAGACAAGTCCTTTCCTGGTTGTTCTCTAAACCATTTCTTATGAATTTAAAATAGCTTTTTTGGTTTTGCCTGTAATCAACAGAATACATAGGTCTTTAATGGCAAAAGTATAGCCATGTCTTTTTTATACCTTTGTGTAACCATGTCTGTGGTTACAGCCACAGAACTACAGCAATTTCAAACCAATGGGTCATTTCCACAATGTATGGAGAAAGGTCCATCCTGTACTCTACAGCAAGATTGCTGCTGTTACTTTTTAACCAATGTTTTACAGAATGTCATGAGTGTAGAAGAACCAATTATAATGTTTAATATAAAGATATATATCATGTTGCAGAAAGGACAAATAAGATACATCTAACCGTGTGAACTTAATTGCACACTAGAAAAAAAAAAAAACAATACAGTGACTCTATTTACACTATCACAGACATGAAAACATCTCACCTTGAATTTTAAGAGAAAAGTTTAGTTAGTATTATTCTTATGGGGTAGAATAGAGAAGTGAAGCTGATTTGTGAAATCTGTATATTCTTATGTTGTAAAAATTCTGTTAGAAATACAAGAAATTTTCTCTGGAGTCATTCCATGTATTCAAAATTAAAGAAAGCAAAATTAGATTAAACTCAGATAAAAATAAGTAAAGACTAACAGTAGAAATAAAGAAGACTGACACAAAGAAATATCCAGCTTGGCGATGTAGGTCTATGGACCTGCTAAAATTCACTGTGTGCCTTTAATTACTCTCATAGACATATTTGTGAGGAATGAAAATAACATATCTGATATGAAGTGCTTAATATGGTGATGTAGACAATGCAAGATGATGTGCTTCAAAACTGAAAGACTTATTTGTATGGCATTGAAGGTTAGCAACAGGAAATGTTATCTGATTAAGTTCCCATGACTACAGCTTTGGCTTTATGTGGATGTATGCATTTGGGGTGCCATTTAATGATGCGACCACTGAAATAAGCAGACAGAGGTTATCATACAAAAAGTTCATGGCTGTCAAGCTATGATCTGTGAGTTGCTGTCTCCTCTGCAGAAAAGTCACCTCACACCTATTACACTCTCTCTCCAAACGAAGTTGTGCCAGACAAATAATGAAAAACTCTTAGGATCCAAGAAATTCTTGAATCTGAAAGGAGCCTTGAAAAAAGCTGCTGACTTATTAAGGAGGCTTGATTAGATTCTTAGTACAGATAGACTTTAGCATGAGCTCAAGCAGGTTGCAAATCAGAAAAGTTTGTTCCAAAAAGTGATTATTCGGGAGTTACTGCAGGGACTTGGAAATTTTGTGGGTCTCTGGATTTAGCACCAGGCAACAAGTTTTATGCATACTTGTTTTTCTCATTTAGGTTTTTCATTTAGCCTAGAGACAGTTAAAAACATATAGCAATGAGCTTACAAAGATTGATCTGTTGAGCAAAGAAATAGTGTTCTTAGTGGGTGGTACACTTGTCCCCAGGCCCAAAAATAATATGATTTTGATGCTGAGGTTGTAATTCTGTACCTGCATTGGCTAGAGAACTACCTTTCCCTTTTAGACTTTTGATGCAAAGCAGCACTGACTACTTTCTGGTGAGGTGAAGAAAAAATATACAGAAACTTAGCAGATGAGAAGTATAAAAAAGCTCGCTTCCAAAATGCAAGGAGTGAAAAACATGATTATTGTAAAATTATATATGTAAATATATGACCTTAGGGTAAACATTTTAAAAAATACAAAAACTTCTTTTAATTGGTTTTAAAGATGAATAGAAAGCCATGGTGACAGTGAGTCTTTTCCTGGACTGAGAAAGCAACTTGTCAAAAGTCAACTCTTGACTTTTTGAAAGTAAAATTTTATGAGATTTTATAAGAAGGCACTTATAAGAAGAAAAAGACTAAGACATGTACTAGGAGTTATGGTGAAGGTAAGTAGAAATTTGGCAATGAGACAGTAGTAGACAGACTTCTAGATAAAGAAACTGATTCCCTTGTTACTTTCTGCCTAATGACCTTCATAAGCTTCAGTGAAACTGGTTTAGGTTTACTTCCATTCAAGGGACAACAGAATCAGGCATAGAGAGTTCTGGTGGAGAAAAGGAAGTCTCAGGTGGGACGTGCTGATATAGCTTCTGACCAGAGAGTAGCATTTCACTAAGATAAGCTTTCTCTGCTAAAGTGCTGTGGATAAAGGGATTGGAATTTGATGCCACCTAATGTGTAACTCTCAAAAATTTATGAACTTGGGTGATTAGTTCTTTCCAAAAACAACTACTTCAGTAATTAAAATATATAATTGCAACGGTTTTTGATGGGAAAAAATAGGTATAAGTATTACCTGAATGTCATATTCTTGGCTGTATTTTACTTATCTGCCTGCTACCTTTAATAAAGCTAAATCTACAAAGTTAGTTCAAAAGACAGGATGTGGCATGGGATTGAAAGGCTTTACTCTTGAAAGGATCATATCTGCATATACTGATGAAACATATGAGACTGACAATTTCACTATTAATACTACAAAAAAAAATTCTTAAATAACAGCTTCAAAGTTCACTGAATCAGCTGGATAATAACACCTGTACACTACACATTGTGATTTAGCAAACCTATAGACAACACTTTTCACTATATTTAATTAATCTGATCAACATCTGAAAATTCCAGCTTTGAGTCTCTCTTAATAACAGCATATGTAAACCAGGTGGTCTGCTAGACTAATTTGGTGTGACTTTCAGTAATGTTGTCAAGATTTCTCCAAGATGTTTTGAATGCCTTGCGCAATATCTGGCTTGGGTAGCAGCTCTAGCTCTTTTTATTTGTGGGGTAATGCTGGGGACCTGAACTGCAAGTGCAGAGAGTTTCCTGTTGTTATACATGATGGTGTTAGACTTGCTACTGGCACCTGTACTGCCAATGCTTTTCCCAGAAGCTCAAATTTAGCCCAAACTAAGACTTAGGAAGACTTCACTGAGTGTTACAAAATTCAGGCTGGATAAACTCCACATATGAGCTGCCCTCAACTCTCATTTAAATTAGAATTAAGACAGTAAAGGTGGACATAGCATCTGTAGCTACAGCAGAGTTCCCCAGTGGAATAATTTGACTAGATATTATTATTCCTTCAGAAAGTGTATTCCAGTAAAAGAAGTTTGCATGACTGTTCCAAGTTATGGTCAAAAGCAGTTTTTTAACTCAGCATGCTCTAAGATGAGAAAATCTAGCAATTGAATAAATAAAGGTCAACAGTCCAGACTAGATTAAAACTTGGGGAGATATGAATCTTTAATGATTTCATTCTACAAAAGTTCAGATATAGGTGCTCTTTTAAATGCTTTTCTGAAGAAGATGATAGATGAAAGTTCAAGAACTAGTTAGCATTTGTCATAGGCTGCAATTCTTAATGAAATATTATGCTACTTCAGGCTCCAAAAACATCACAGAGTCACAAAGCTGCAAAGCAGCACAGGAGCCCAGGATTCAAGATGTATTGCAAACTAGTCATCTCTGAGAAACCTTCTGAAGGATTTTATTTTTTGATGTATCCAAGAAGCTCTGTGTCTCCTGTGTATGACCCATTTTTCAACAATTGAATCACGACCCTTTTCTTCCCTACTTCATAATCAGTCCTCAAATGTTTGTTGTACATTATTTTGTGTGTTTTGAAGAATGCCTTTCTAATTTTCTTACTCTAGGTTATTTTAAATGAAGAATATTCCTTATGTATCACTTCTACCTAGGATAATCACTACTAGTATAAAAAATATTCTACACCCAAGTCAACATGCCTGTTGGCTATGATGATATATATATATATTTTTTTTTTCCAGAAATGTTTAGTTTCATTAAAGATCCTGCCTAGTGGGGTACTATATTTAGTGTTAGTATAATAAGACTGACACAAAAATAGGAAACAGACTGTCCAAAGCCAGCACTGCTTTTTGAAACCTCTATCTGGATCTGTAGGGCGGAAGAGATTCTAAGCGGGAAATGACATTAAATATCTAACAGGAAATGCTTATAAGCATATGCACCTAACACATGAGATAAGTGGATCAAATGAGGTTACTTTCATAAAAGTTCCTTCAGAAAGAGAAAAATTACTGGTGGCTTACCAGATACAGATCCTTAACAAGATACATATATTGGTATTAAGCCAAGTATAAAAGCAAAGATCTCAGTGAGGTGAGTGGAACACTTTGTCCAAATGCCAAATGCCATTTGTCAAATATCAAACAGGCATTTTGAGGCAAAAAGAAACTCAGTAAAAGATCTTATGTGGACAGTTTGAAAGGTATAATTATTGGCTAAAGTATAACCGTAAAAATCTGAATATTCTTTGCCACGTGGGCAACAAATGGTGTCACAACATGGTTCTTGTGACAGCAAAAGTTACAATAATTTATGACAGTGATCTAATTGAATTTGAAATATACCATATCAAAGAAGGAGAGGAGAATCCAAGGGAAACTTAGAAAAGAATAATCTTATGGGTCAGTTTTACATACTGATCTCCAAATTTAGGTTAAAAAAAAAAAAAAAAAGTTTCTTTTGCATAAGCTTAATCCTATAGCCAAAGAAAATTAATCAGTAGAAAAATAATTATAGTGGTTACTGCAGATCACAAACTGTTGGTTATCATTGCAGTGATGGACAATTCTATTAATAATAACAGTATAGAAGATGTTTTGGATTAGGAACAGTTGTTTAGGGGAATATTTCCCTGTATACTGGATGATGTAAAAACATACATACACAGAGGAAAACAGAATGAATTTTATGTCATCATTTCATTACAGTATATTGTGTTTCCATGGTATTTAAAAAAGAAAGGCAGGGGAATCAGAAGGGTATCATAAGCATTGATAGTTAAGCATTTGTTGTCAGTAATGTAAGATACTTGTTGTCAAGTTAGTTTATTCTGCACATCTTTTTTTCCCTTTAAGTTCTGTAGACTTTCATTTTTGAGCATCCAATGAAGTCACCACCATTGGAAACAGAGGATTGACTCTTAATATTCTTACCAGCATGACAAAGCAACAATGAAAATTCACTATTTTGTTCTAATTCTTGCATAAGATTTTTTAGGAGAGGTCTTGCAGACCAACTTACAAATGGTCAGCACATGATAACCATACTTCTCCTGCACATATTCATTGCCAGAATTCCTTGACAATACTATTGTCATAACTTCAGGGGAACTTATAATAATGGTCATAGTAGTGAGCCATAAACAAGAAGATTTTTGTGTGGAAAATAGACTTGCAACAAGTATTTGGCTAGAATACAAGCATGTTCAAAGAAGCTATTTTTACCAGAATTCCCATGGAAAAAGTATTATAAACTAAGGAGGAATATTCAAATACAAAAGTTAACATTTTCCCAAACTTGTGAAAATTACTTTCATTGCAAAGAGGTAGGATTTGAGACTTCATCCGCATGCAGTTCTTTCTCACCCAGAATTAAGGGGTCCCTATGAGACAGCATTATGATCAGTACACCTAATAAATCATTGGAGCCAACTGCAGTGGTTAAAGGCAGACACAAATCAGACAGAAGGGAAATAAATACACAAACAAACAAACAAATGGATTTTTACAAGATTTATGAGACACACATTGGGTGTAAAAGGCTCATATATTATAAAGGAGTAGGGATAGTATACATATTAAAATATGCAATGAAATTTCACCTAACAGAAAATGTTTGCCCAAGTTAAATGTATGTATAAACAGTTAAAGAACAAAATTTACAACTACACTGAAAGGAAGAGAGATTGCTAAGTGAAAAGTATCCCTTTTGTGCAATCCCAGCATGACTTCTGTTCTCACTGATTACTATCTGAAGTTTAGACCTCTTCTGTTTGCCTTTAATTAGATATAAGCATAACATCTGTAACGATGGAAGAAAGAAATGAAGATAGGAGAAACACTGGTATTTCTGCTCACATTTTGCCCTTGCATTAGCAGACATAGCTCAGTGGGAGCCTACCTGAATGCACGCACTTTATAGAGTTTTCTGAAATTCCCAGCATCATTTAAAACAAAATGGATAGTAAGCAACAAACAGGTTCCAACACTACATTCCTGTGGACATCCCTACCAGTTTCATCAATTATAATCTAGTAAAAGTGGTTTAAAATCATCTGTAATGGCTTTATTACCTACATAATGAATATTTGACCAGATAAATACATTTGCATTAGTAGTAAATAATACTATGTTTAATAACACCACTGCCATAACAAAAATTATTTTCTTCCAAGGCAATAAATAAATAAACAAATAAATCCCTTTTCATCCATAGAAACTGTTTTTTCTAATAACTGGAGATCAAAATCTACCTGAATTAGAAAGTTAAAGCAAAACAAGCAAAGAAACAGAACAAAGCAACAACCTACATATAAATCCATATGGTCGTAAGACTTTGCATTCTCTGCAACTTCAGACAATAATTTTGTGAGAATACAACTTAAAAGTAACTATTTGTAGAGACTGCGGTGTCCTTTCTTGATATCCAACTTTGCTGATCCCTGGCTATGTTATCATATTCAGATCATGAAATCTAAAGGAAGTCAAGAAATGGGTAGGCTGAACAGAAAATATTTTCAGTAGCTATTCTATCTCCACCCAGAGAGTTCCATCCACAAACATTTTTGAAAGAAATTATGGAATCTTGGTGAAGCCATTCATTACGGAGATTATTCATTACTGAGATTACAGACCATTTTGTCCATTTCAGGATACATTCCATTTGCTGTTGGTCACATGTAACTGTTTTTTTTACCATGTCCTTGACACTGACAGGGTGCGTTCTGAGGTTGCTCCCTTCATCTATTCAGTTTGTCTGTTTAACAAATACTAAATAACAGTTACAAAATCTCTATTCAATTAAAACCAAAAAAAAAAAAAAAGGAAGAGGAGGGGAGGGGAGGGGAGGGGAGGGGAGGGGAGGGGAGGGGAGGGGAGGGGAGGGGAGGGGAGGGGAGGGGAGGGGAGGGGAGGGGAGGGGAGGGGAGGGGAGGGGAGGGGAGGGGAGGGGAGGGGAGGGGAGGGGAGGGGAGGGGAGGGGAAGGGGAGGGGAGGGGAGGGGAAGGGGAAGGGGAGGGGAAGGGGAAGGGGAGGGGAGGGGAGGGGAAAATGACAGTTTATCCAGCCACAAAGAGGACCTGGAAGCAAGAAGCTAGGTACTTTTATGCTCTCTACTTTGTACAATCATTTCAGTGATGCTGACCATCACAGCATCAGATGCTAATATATTAAGATAACTTTGCAAGCCTTGCAGTTGCTCAGCATCAAGGACTTTGAATGAAGTCACTGTGGGTCACAGAAGATGCAGTTCTGCAATTGCATTAGGAAGTCCCCACAGAACCATCAAAAGGATGTTTCCACTCCTCCCCTCTTTTCCCTGCTACTGGGCTTGTGCTAGACCTCGAGGTTACCTGACTCGAGGACCTACACTGCATTAATTTCCTTCCGTTTTATTGCTGTTTAGTGGCCTTATCATCCCTAACACAGGAAAGCAGTAGAGCAAAAGCAGAAGTGGAAGCAGTGGTGAGACAGTCCTTAGATGGAGTTGAAGTTATTGTAAAACCACATTTCAGTGTACTCTGTTCAGGCCAGCCCATATTCTGGAAATACAGTTCTGCATTACCCATATTTCTGTCTCATTGTGGGTTGCTGCCAGAAGCTGAGATCTCAGATCACAAAATGTGATGCTGTGTATGAACGTAGGTAAGCAAGGTCAAGGAGAGCAAGAAAAGCAGCGACATCCCTTACAGCAGTACTATACAGAGTGACTGCATCAGTGGCTGAACAGAGAGAAAGATCTCAAAATAATTTTGTTGTTTTGCTCTTCTTGCACTGTGGACTGATTATCATGACATGTGTAAGATGTTCAGACCCCCAGGCTTCCTATCCCTCCAGTTTCTTCCACAGCAATCCCACAGGTTGTGTGGCTTTGCTTTTAGTGTGATATGGGAGCGGATCCAGAAGAATCAGTCATGTCTTTTGCTGTGTTATCTTGCACAGCTAACATTATATTGCAGGTCACAGAATGGTCAAGGTTTATTCTGTAGAAAAATATCCTTCTGTAGAAGGGAAGAACTTGTGAAAAAAATACATTGTTAAGACACAGAAGTAG
The DNA here is from genome assembly GCF_964211835.1 of Anser anser. NCBI lineage: Eukaryota > Metazoa > Chordata > Aves > Anseriformes > Anatidae > Anser > Anser anser. The sequence continues at coordinate 13,931,867 of NC_139723.1, forward strand.
GAAAAATATTTGTAATTAAAAATAATTGTTGGATTTTTTTGGTGGTGATGGTAGTTTTGTTCGGTTGGTTGGTTTTGTTTTTTCTTTTGCTAACATAAGATATTGTCCATAACCCAGAATTAAAAAATATTCAGTAACTATAGTTGTAATATATTTCAACAGGTGGTTACTATGTAATTAAGCTCCAATTCTGTCAGTACTTCTGAAGACTTAAAGAGTACTTCTTTAGAAGTTCAAAGTTGATACAAATCAGTGTGGTTACCGTGGTATGTTTTAGTGAAGCACTCTGTGTATTTAAAAATGCTGCTTGTGTGAATGTACATCAGTTTGGTGTAGCAGAAATGGATGGCAACAGGAAAAAAAAAAAAATTTTAATGCCTAGTGGAGAGTAACTTCTTACCATGGGGCAAGCCCTGCTTGCTGCCCCAGCCCATTTCACAGCAGCAGCTGTTGGCTGGGTAGGGCACAAGTGTCTGTACTGAGATTTCCTGTGAAGTGTGTAAAGTTATTCTTTGACAGAGGCAGGGAACTGCGCAGGGCAGAGGTGCTTTTGCCAGTGGTAGGACACCTGGGAGCTTGTTTCCTGCTCTGCCCATGTCAAAAGGCAGTCTTGGAGCTGCTTGGAGGATCCAAAGCACACCTAGTGTCAGCCATGTCTAGGGAAGAGGGAAAGTCCTCATCCCCTTTCCTGCAGGAAGTGGTTGTGACCATCTCCATCCTTCCTGCTCCTGCTGCAGGACCTGCTAGCTTCATTTTCCCCAGTCACCCCATCCCAGCCCAACCCTTCAGTCTTCTGCTTCCCTTCTTCACTTCCTAGGGCAGATACAACCTTCAAACAAGGAGTGCCTGCATTTAGTTTTGCCTCTAGTGTACAAATTCTTTCTAACTAAAATTGACATAAATTCTCATGTCTGGGAATCTCTTCCTTGCCAAGACTTTTAATATATTGGGTGCTGATTGGCACTGGGAAGTCAGCCTTACTGACACAGTTCCTCAAATTAATGTTGTCCTTAATGAAAATTAGCTACTTGGTCTACAGTTGCCACTATATAAACAACAGGATGTGTCAATATCTTAGCAAGACACAAGAAAAGCCATGGCGAAATGCAGGTAGAAATTGAATTGTTCATGTCCTTGATGTTGAACAGTTGAGTACTTGGCTGCACCACTGCTGCACAGGGAATTGGACTGAAAAAGTATTTGGTCTCCAGTCCACTGCACAAAACAGAGTAGTGTGGGCTCAGAAGTAAACCAGAAAGAGAACTACATCCACTGCTTCTTGGCTTATGATAGGACCAGGGAGATGTTCCAAACCTTCCCTGCAACATGAAAATCATGATACTGGAAAAACGAGATCCTTATGCACATTGCAACCTTGGGAATATTTTGCGAGTACAGCCTAATTTTATTCTGGTTTTATGTTTCACTCTGCTGGGCAGCATCCAGTGAAACTTATTTGTTACTTTGAAACCATAGTTTCCAACCACAATTTGATTCCGGGAGAACTTAGAATGAAACACCTGAGGGAAGAGACTCCAGTGCAAGCCAGCCAAATAAGAACATTGCTGTATAAAACAAGCATGTCCTGTGGGACTGATTTCCAAACAAAATAAATAAGAATATAAAGAATACAAATATGACATGTATCAAAAGATATATTGCCACCAGAGAAATACTTATACCTGGAAAAAGTCTATATATTTCACTGTCATTTACAAAAAAATAAAAATAAAAAATGTATTATTCATTATAATGAATTAAGTTACAGTAAGTTAATGATGATTCCCAAACTCGATAACCATCACACAAAAGGACATTTTAAAAAAGTATTCTGTATTAGAATTTAGAGAGCTTGTCACAATGAAATATGAATGCTGTCAAATATGCACTGAAGAATGGTGAATGAGGTTACAGGAAAGTCACGAGCAAAGTGATGCTTCTGAACAGACAGAGTGTCTGGAGCTTGAGACTTAAAGCATGCATGTTAACAACAAGTTCTTCTCAAACGCCGACAGGAAAAATGCCCTGAGGATAAGATTTTCAGGAGAGTTCAGCACCTATTTTTTGCTGATGAAGTCATTTTGACAGCATTCAGTGTTAAAAGGAATTGATGGGTGCTGAATGCTTTTCCACATCTGAAACTGGACATGGATGCTTAAAGTAACAACCCTTCTCTCTCCACCCCATGCTCATGTTCATAATGAAAAAAGCCTTACCTGCCATTTCCTCAAACCAAAGTAAAAAAAAAAAAAAAACAGAGGAGGAATCCCTGATGAAATTTCTTTACAGAAAGAGTGTTTGCAAAAACAATTTTTACACATGTTATACAATGTTCACCACTTCAACTCTGCCTTAGTTAAAGTCACCTCTAAGTTTACAGTAGACACAAGGTCAGTTATTGAGACTTCAGCAGCTAAAGTTCTTTGAATCGAAACCTACTGTGATTTAAAACCTGGCAAAGAATGTGCTACAATAGAAAATCTGAATTACTTGAACCTCCTTGTCACTGCCAACTCTTCAAAGGCAAGTGCATAGTACTGACTTTATAATAAAGACTTCATTACAGCCAGCAGTCACTCCTGCAGCAGTCAACAACATTTATTAATCCAGCACCAAGGCTAGCTTTTCTCATAGGTATTCCTTTTTTCATATACTAGCTTCTATGTTGTATTTATTTTTTCTCCCTCTTTAGTAACTTGCTAATATTTTTCAGGGCACTATCAAATATCAGCCTTTTAGGTTCTGCAGTCCTATTTACAATTGCAGTAACACAGAAACAGATGTAATTCCTTCCGTCTGCACTCTTCATAGACTTTTTTCCAGGCAGTAAGATTCTGTGTTGCAAAAAGTAAGGGTGAGGATTTTTACTGCTAAGTAAAGGTATAAAGGTATAAACATAAAGGTATAAACATTAACATTTCACTGGGAAACCCAGAATGCAAGTGGTATGTATGAGTCATATTAACATTTTTAACAAAAACTGTTAAGTTAATAGATAGGGATCAGGAAGGCAGATTCAGTTTAGATACATCATTATTGTCCCATACGTAGGAATACATGCTATTCTAGCGATAGACAACAGGGAGGAAAATTCTTAATTTTCAGTTGTATTTGCAAAGCTGGCAAGACAAACTTTCACCTATAAAATAAAAGCAATTTTGTCATGACAGCTGGTGAGAGAGAATAAATCTGGAGCTCACCATGTAATTTGTAAAGAGTCATGCTTCTAACTATATGAACACTTTTTAAGACTTCCTGTCTGTCCTTAGCTTTTCTACTAAGGTCCTCTTTCTCATGTCTGCTATAAGTTACCCCTCTATGGAAACTGTAGTTTCAACAGATTTTATTGGGACAGTTTCTCCCTTTTAAAACCACTAACATTTACTTCTGTTTCATCCCTCATTGTTTCTTCTCTTAGTAGAGCCCCAGATTTTAGTGCTTCTTCCTTTTTTTTTTTTATGTGATGTTTTCATGACAGCTCTTTTTAGAACCATTTCATGAAAGCATATTCTTCTTTTCCTTCTCCTTCTAGGCCAAAGTGGGCCTTAAATGTACTGCCCAACCAGCAAAATTATTTCTTTTGGCTTTGATTAGGTTCTGGTTGTTCCCTGTTTTCTTTTGTTCTCTAAAACTGCTTTTGCTATTTTAAGAATAGCATTTTTGAGCTATGCCAGTGAATAAATCTCTGAGGAAAAAAAGTAAAAAGCAAAAGATAACAAAAATGTCATAGCATTCTAATAAAGCTGAATAAATGTTCAGTCATTGCTACCCCTTGTTGCTATTAATATGACGTGCTGCAGAATGAGATTCTCATCCTATCAAAAACTGACACCAAATTAAAACATGAAAGTATTGCCAGACCACTGAGAAAAGAAACAGCAGACCAAATAGTAATCAGCCTGATGCTTCTTTGAAAAAAAAAATATATATATATATACATAATACCGAAAAATGGGGAAATGAAACTCTTTGAGGGTGAGCATGAGCACAGGCTGCCCAGAGAAGCTGTGGAGCTTCTATCCTTGAAGATATTCAAAATCTGTTTGAACATGGGCAACCTGCTCTGGTTGTCCGTGCCTGAGCAGGGGATTGGGCCAAATGACCTTCTTCATGTCTTGTCCAACCTCAACCATTCTGTGATTCTGTGATTCTTGATCAGCTGAATAAAATAACTAACAGTAAAGTTAGTCTCTTTGTTGATGTGAATTCTTATTCTTATTCCAATTCTTATGTGGACTATTCATCATGCACAGACTTCAGCTTCCCAGCCTTGGATGTGAAAACTCAACCCTTTAATTTCTTGTACGACTGCTATGAGAGGGAGTCTATGAGTAGCCATAAGATAGTTAGATACCACTTTGGAATGACAATTTATTTACAATAAGAGAATGACATCATGACCCAAAAAGCAAAACAAAAAGAATTACAATAAGTAAGATATAATATTTGTACTAAAGAGGAATTACATACTGTCTCCTCTACCATTCATAAAGTTAGCATACAAGTGAGAGAGTGAGAAAGAAAACCAGCAACCTGAATGAATCACGGGATTCATCAGATGTTTTCCAGCTGGATTGTATGACTATTAAAATATCTAAGAAAAATACATGCGACATGATAGTAATGAATATAGAAAATACAAATTTAGACTCATATTTGATATTTCAAATCAGTTATTGCTTTCTCATGATCAGTTCCATTACTTTACAGTTCAGTTTACAGCTAGTATCAGATGACCTCATTGTCATTGTTAGCAGTCCTCAGGGTTATATGCCACATGCAAGACTACAGAATGCCTTAGAAACTTGCTCTGTAATGGTCCAACTTTAAAATTTTGATTGGGCAACAAAAATCTTTATTGTTGAAAAAAATGTTTTTCCCAACCAGATGGAAAACTGATGACTTGAGTTGAGCTGAGCTGAACTGAGCTGATGATGTGAGTTGAGTTGGTAAATAATTTTAAATAGAAGATGTTTTGTAAGGGATGAGTAAAATTATCAGCAAAGAGTTTTGATACATAAGACTGTTAAAGTACCAGCTAAGAACACTATCTGGAGTAGTTTTCTAGGAACTATAGAAGTTAGGCAATATTTATGAAATATTAAATTTTAGCTGCAAAGCACATATTTTAAAACCGTACTCTCTAGTTTGAGATAAGGCATTGGAAACAAAGGAGAGAGAGGTTTCTGGTCTAATAGACCAAAGGATCCACCTGTAGTTGGAACAGAAACCAGCAGAACAGATCATCTTTTACTTTGATGACATTGCCAAGTTACTCCATCTGTAGCTACATCGTTCACAAGGAAGGTAGCTTTAGAATTAGATGTAGAGGAAATTGACCAGTCTGGGTTTCCACTGCTAAATATGCAAGGCAGATCCACCCACATCATCAGCCCACATCATCTCAGCCTTTTGGGTCTCACTAAGCTGCACAGCTATTCCTCCTTGTTCTGTCAAGCCTATTTCCTAGGCTTTCTGCTCATTGCCATCATGAAAATGGAAGCCACATACACCAGTCCTGCAAACCCTGAAACAAGGAAAAAATGTCCTCTAACTAAATCCATATCTTTCAGTAGGGTTTTTTAGTTCTCTTATTGTGTCTCATCAGTAGATGACAGAAGTAGCACTTATCAAAGCTTGTACAGTATCCTTAAGACATCATTAGAGAGAACAGAATGCTCCAGTCTTCTTCCTCAGTTTTCCCATTACTCTAGGATATTCTTTGTGGTTTAATGGGGTCTGCTTTTGAAAGGCTATACCTATCTCTGCACTCCTCTCTCCAGCCACCCCTGTAGTTTCCCATGTAGTTTTGTGAGGTTTCCTGTAATGTTAGTAGACAAGCATTACCAAGTACTAACAACGGTAATAGGAGTTTTCATATCCTGCAGCCTGATACTGAGATACTTAGAATGGATTTTCATAAGCTTCAAGTGACACTTTGGGCAATGCTACACCCACCGTAGTTACTAACCATTATGTTCATACAAGTGGCCATAGCCCTTAATCTCAGAGGGCTGTTGACACTGTCCTTGTCAGTAATGGTCTACCTACATTCACTTATAACCCTGTATACCAACACCACATTAGATATAGCCTTCAAATTACTCCAGTTACATCAATCACTTGCTCAGAGATTCCATTCAATGGATGTGGAGAAAAATAAGTTTTCCCCTACCACAGTTGCTGATGAATTGCCCGGGCTAATTCAGCATCACCACCAGCAATTTTGGCATGAAGAAATCCCATGGCATGGCTCAGGCCAAGAGCACATCTATTCTCCACACTTTTAATGTTCAGCCTTGTCCATAAAGCCGCAGCCATTGCAGCTTCAGAAACAGATCCCCTGGCAAAGAAAAGCACTTGATCAATTTTCCACAGAAACTGTGGCTTAGCACTTAACCCACTGTTCTTAACATCATTCTTAAATAACAAGATAATCAAATTAGCTATTTGAATCAGTTTTCATTTAAGGAGAAGTTTCACAGTCTATCACAGCAAACAGCACTGAAGGTTTCTATACTAATTAAACAAGATGTTGGGTGTTTGGTTTTTTTTTTTTATAATCTATTCAAGTCAAATACAAAACTCTTTGTTGAAATAGCATTAAGGTTAGCAAAACTGACAAAAGGCAATAAATTCATTATTTTAGTGCTATCATATCTGTAATGTAACAACATTGCAGAATAATTCACATTTTCGGTGAAGCAAGTCAGCGAGAATGTCAGTTTTTGTGAAAAAAAAAAAAAAAGAAAGAAAAACCTTTTCACATTTTCAGTTTGTGCTAATCCTTGAATTTCATTCAAATGCAGTATTTTGTCCCCATGGTATTCTCAGGAAAAACAAACAAACAAACAAACAAACAAACAAAACTAAATAACTAAAACCAATGAAAACTGTTTTTTTTTTTTTTTAAATGCATTATTTACCAAAATGTCAAATTCCCAATAAGCCTGGTTTTCGGTCTTTGAATTTATTATTCAAGAATTTTGTTTTATTTAGCATATATTTATGCAAGTGTTAGTGCTGATTTTTTTTTCCACTAGTAGAATATGTACACTGGGCACTGTCCTCTTATTACTGAAAGACAGCGTCTGAGAAACAAGACATCAGTGCCAGAAAACAAGATGGATCTCTTTCAAATACTGTGAAGAGTATTCTGCTCATGAAAGCAGGCTCCACATGTCTCTCCTTCTCTCATAAAATTTTAACAAGAGATTGCTCAAGATCACAACTGAAGTACACATTAACTCAAAAACAACAACAAAAAATCATTTGAAAGGATTACAGTTGGCTGATGGGTCTTTGTCTACTATCCACAGGGAAAAATATCAAGTAACCATCAAACCATGTAAGGCTCGCGTCCATCTGCTTGCTTTTGGCAGTGACCTGGTGAGGCTGAGAGCTTGAGTCCTCTCCCTGGACACTGCGAGGGAAAAAAAAAAAGGACTTTGTATATGCACATATGTGTTGCTTGCTTGTTTGCTTTAAGCAAACAATCAGCCAATATTTACCAGGAGCAGAAGGACATCAACAAAGTTCTGAAGGGACTGAAGAAAAACTGAATCCTTTTTTAAGGAGGTCCAGATAAAAGCTAATAGCAGAGTCTTCTTGAAGTCTTGAAGTCTAGGTCTTCAACTGAGAAGATTCTGGCTTACTCAGGAAGTGGATAGGTGGGTAGCAGGAGGCAGTTCTGGCCCAAGAGGATAGAGGGACTGGACAGGTTTTTAAAGGTAGAGTCCTTCAAGGGCAAAAGTGAGCCATCCCCACTGGGTTTACATAGGAAGGGTTTGGTAGCAGGGGTGCTGCAGGGGTAGCCTCTGTGAGCAGAACCCAGCAGCTTTCCCATGTCAGAGCACAGCCAGCTGCTCCAAAAGGACCCACGCTGGCCAGAGCTGAGCCATGAGCAACGCTGGGTGGGCCTCTGGGAGAGCAGAGTTAAGGAAGGGAAAGAAGTGCTGGGCAACAGCAGCTGGGAGAGAGGGGTGAGAGCCAGCCCTGCAGCCCCCAAGGGCAGTGCAGCAGGAGGGCAGGAGGTGCTCCAGGCACGCAGCACAAGTTCCCCTGCGGCCTGTGGAGAGGCCCCTGGTGGAGCAGGCTGTCCCCCTGCAGCCCACGGGTCCCACACGGAGCAGATCTCCACGCTGCAGCCTGTGGAGGAGCCCCTTGTCGAGCAGGTGGATGTGGCCTGGAGGAGGCTGCGGCCCATGGAGAGCCCCCGCAGGAGCAGGCCCCGGGCCGGAGCTGCAGCCCGTGGAGAGGAGCCCACGCAGGAGCAGGGGGTCTGGGGGGAGCTGCCGCCCGTGGGGGACCCATGCTGGGGCTGTTTGCTCCTGGGGGATGGATGGACCCCGTGGTACGGAGCCATGTGGGAGTGGTTCTTGAAAAGCTGCTACCTGTGGGCAGGCCCCGCAGGAACAGCTCAGGGAAGACCCCATGTGGAACAGGGGCAGAGAGTGGCTGTAACAGAGCGGTGGAGACAAAGCATCATGGGCTGACCGCAGCCCTTATTCTCCGCTCCCCTGCACTGCTCAGAAGGAGGAAGTAGAGGAGGGTGGATGGGGGAAAGGTGATTTTGTAGTTTGCTTTTAGTTTCTCACTGCTCTAGTCTTCTGGTGATAGGCAATAAATTACATGAATCTCCCTATGCTGAGTCTGTTTTGCCCATTATGATAATTTTTGAGTGATCTCCCTGTCCTTACCTCAGTCCTTGATCCTTTTCCATTCTATTTTCTTCCTCTTTAATTTGAGGAGGGGTTGTGGTGGAGTTCAGCTACCCAGCAGGGTAAAACCACCTTCAAGGGCAAAGTGAGCCATCCCTATTCTCAGGCAGACAAACAGGTTTAACAAAGAGACCTCCATCACTATTCTTGCAGGGTTTCAAGTCCTTACTGGATACAGCACTGAGACATCTGGTCTGATCTCACAGATAAGCCTGCTGTTGCATAGGATCCTGAATTGTCCTAGGATCTTATGATGATAAAGTGTGGGAGAAAGGCAGAAACAAACAAACAAAAAAAATGTCTTTAATAAAGTTTCAGGTCTGCTGCATGTTAATGGAAGAGATAGCTAATGCAATAGGTAATACACATCAGTGCCTCTGCTGTCTGATCTGAGTTTACGAGGATCTCTTTGCCTCTTCTTAGTGGAAAGATTTACACTGTTACATCCATGTGATGCATCTCTAAGGATAAATGTCAAACACTCCTAAACGGAAGAGTAATATTTATGCACAGTTAACCATTATATCATCATGTAAGGTAGACCTTCAACATACCCTCCTAATGAACACATACCTAATACCAAAATCATGCTCCTAGGAGGTAACTTACACTTGAAGAAATACTTTATAATGCTATATTCAAATAGAAAAAGTGCAGTATGACATTCCCCATAGACAATAAGAAAGATAAACTACTGATCATGGCTGTTTCAGGAATAGAGCACGGAGATAGCTGCAACCTGGCCTTTTAGCTCATAGTACTTTATGCTCACATAGAGCAAATGCATATTGTCTACTAAATGCAGGATAGAAAATGTTCTTATATTACAAAACCGCGAAAGAATTTTAATATTTTTAAACTGCTCTGTATGAGGTATATAATACTCTGAACTTTTGCAGAAGGGTATCTTCCACTTTCTCTCTTGCTTCATCATTCTTGCAGCAAAAAGAAAAATAAAATAAAAAAAAAGGAAAAAAAAAAGAAAAAAAAAAGAAAAAAAAAAAGACTTGTTTCCCCTCTTTCACCTCATACAATTTTATATTCAAGAAGTATGCTAAATATAACCAATTATTGGTGTTCAGGTCAGCTTCTCAGACAAGTTAAATGAGTTAAGTTCCTTTTACCTTAGTGGAGATTCAGCAATATCACTCAACTACAGAGAAGAACAGAAGAAAAACAAAATTGTAGGTTTTCTTTAAAGATCTATTCCCTTGGTAAAAAGTGGCCAAGAAAACTAATAAATGTTAAGAACATTCCCTTGAATCTTTCATAGATTTAAACCCTGCTGACTCTTTACAACAGCCAACAAAGCAGCCATAGATGAACAGCTAGGCAGAAGAACAATCTATTATATTGTTGTTCTGATTTTGAAAAATGTTAGAGCAAGTCAAGAAATAGAACCAGCTTAAATGTCAGTGCTTAGGAACAGGGTAAGCACAGCAAGCTAACTACCAGTAATCCATCTCCTCGCCTTCAAAGTAATGTTTCATTTCTGACATCCAGCTTAATTGCAAGTAGGAATAACTATTAGACCAAAAAAAATGAAAGGTTTAAACTCAGTCCTGCCTTGAATGATTTCTATGAACCAAAGTTTCTGTGCAAAAAGATCCTTTCATAAAAGTAAACCTTGTTCCTGTTGATCTGACTAGAAAAAATAGGGAAATGTTGAGCTATTTGGTGGGCAAAATATAACTAACAGCTCATGCTCAAATCTCTGAATTAATAGAAAACCAATTGCTTATTTGTTCGTAAAACACCAAACTAAAAATAAATGACAGTTTAAACCCTGAAACAAAATTCAGATTTCGCTAAGAAGCATATGTGCATCTTTTCCTACTGTCCAATAAATCTTTGCATTAATTTTGTTCTCCAGTCAAGCACAAGTTCTCTGGGCAGCTCATGCCAACTTCCATTGAAACTGGTCTTCCAGTCTAGCTACATCATCTACATTGGACTCCATTATTTCTGGCTTATTTTAGAATATACCTTGGAAATTAGGCACCCACGCTCAATAAAATTCCAGTTGCTAACCTGCACTAGGTGGCCATTCTAACGTATCCTCCATGGAGACAGCCTGAAAGAAAACATTGCAAGCCACTGGCTGTTATAGTAAAAGTTGACCTTAACTTCTCAATACTTTCATTTCTTCACCTTGATATATCAAACAGATACATTGACACTTCTAACATGTACCCTGTAATTTATTTGAACATGTTTTGTTAGCATTAAACAGCAGAATTCTGAATTTCATTATCTAACAGTACTTTGAATGCAGTAAAGTTAAATACAGTGTTAAGTTTCACCCAGCATGAAGAAAGGTGGAAAATTTTAATTCGGTTAAAAATCTCTGGGCTTACAAACTTTAGGAACCAACCAATACCAATTCAAGCATCAGATTAGTCCTGGTTTCTACACCGCTGCAAGGGACTGAATACAATCTCTTTCACCCTATTGCAATTCCAGGACAAGGACTAAAGGAAATGTTAGATTACTGGTCCTGGGAGCTTAAAGATATTCCAACAAGAGTGGGATAGAAAATGTTGCTGTTGGAGGCTCCATTTTAATGTGTACCCTTGAGATGCCAGAGCTCATATACTCCATCTAAGAGGTCAACAGTTAAAATGCACATAAATAGAAAACAGCCATCTGTTAGTCAGACAGGGACTGCTGTGATTGTTTGGGAATAAACAAACACATGAACAAAACAAAACCAAAAATGATTCTGTAATGATTTAAGCTTCTCTTTTTCATGTCAATTTTGAGCTGCAAATATTGAAGGTGTGCTACTTTGGACATAACAAAACATCCTGAAGATTTGTGTGGGTTAAAGCAGAAACTTTGGCGTGGATCAATCAGATTTCTCTCATCAGGCCAATTTAGCAGTCAGAAGAAATTCTTGTGAGTGAAAGTTTAGGCTACAGACCATTCTATAGGATAAAGAAATGTATTTATTTTACTTATTATTTATTATTAATCAAAACATTCATAAAAATTTCAAGAGCCAGAGCATGATATTTCCAAGTTAAAGATGGGGCAAGGAAGGTTTTATCTTTCCACCTCTGAGGTCATCAGATTTCCATAGATTCAATTGCACTGGAGGAAAGGAAGGATGGTACAATATAAATGAAATTCCTGGCATGATGAACTTGGCCTTTCAGCCATCTGCACTAGGTGAATTTCATACAAGTCAACACTCAGAAAGGATGTTTTCATCACAGAGCTTAAAAAAGAAGGCTCCTACTGTTCTGTGTGATTAAAGAAAATACTTCAGTACTTCAATACTTCAATTCTGAATAATAGTCTTCCTCAATACTATCTTTCTGTAAAAGCATTGTCCTTCTCAGAACACGTGATATATCGTCTGATGATATGATACTTCTTAGCTTTGAGGCAAGTATTCTTCACCACAGATAGGATACCTAATCTGACCAGGGACGTCATGTAAGCTCCATCACCAAAACCTTGTAAAATCTAATTAAATCAAAATCTGATAGGAGTCGTAGCTGATCCTGCCTTAGGGGACAGACTGAGGGTAACCCTCCAGACCTACTTTTTTGCAGTATATACCTGCAAACATGTAGTATAATGGATAGATTTAATAGATAGATAGATAGATAGATAGATAGATAGATAGAAAGAAAGAAAGAAAGAAAGAAATAGAAAATAGAAAATGGGACTATCCAGAGGATCAGAGGAATCCTTTGATCTAAGTTTTCATGTCCTTCATTTTCTATTTCCCTCCTGTGGCTCAGAGTCCCATAATATTAACTTAGCTTAGTTAAATACCCATACAAGTTCTTTCAGTCTTCCCTGTCTCATCAGCTACAAGCTGCAATGATGAGAATTTGAGAACAAAGTAGATGGGTAGACCCATTTATATTGGGTCACATCTAAGTCATGAAAATAAGTCTAATAAAATAAAATAGACAATAAAAAAAAACCATAAGCTATGAAACTTTAAAGCACTAATACACATACACACACACACACACACACACCAATCCTCCCACCCCCACCCTTCTTAAAGCCTGAGAAACACAGAATCAAACTTATAAGGAAAGATTCTTTAAGAGCAGCAAAATCTTATTTTATAGATCTAGCATAACTTAGTCTCATTTCTATATGGATTAAAATAGATACATTTCCCAAATTAATATAATAATTAATCATTCAAATAAAAAATAAAAATAAAATGTCTTAAAAGTCAGAAAATCTCTTTTCTGACCATTTTTTTATTTTGGGGGAAGACATGAGGAGAAACTCTCTTTTCAGAAAGATAAAATAAAAATACATATTTCTGCTGATCATATATTTCGCCAATGTAATAACACTCAGAAGCCATCCTTGAATTGTTTTCTCCTCGTTGGATGAATTATGAGCTAAGTCCATCGCCAGCTAACCCAGTGAATTGACTTCTGTTCCCTATCTGTTATATCCTGCCTACTAGACTGTACAGTCTAACTTCTTTCCAGACAGAAAGCCTTTTTCTAAGGCTCTCACTTAGGTACTGTGCTCAGTCAGAGTGACCAGTTTAAACTGCTTGAATTTTGAAGATGAAGTCCTTTCAACAAGCTGTTTATTACTGAGAAAAAAAAGGCAGAGAATTATAAATTGAGCAGCTCTAAATGTAAATTGTCATCTGACACAGGTAGTTAATTCAGGGCTGTTGGTCAATCTGAAGAATTAGAAAGGGATGGAATTTCACATATAGTTCTGGCATTTCCTATCTGGTGAGTTTGTTTTCTTTCCTGAAGCATAAAGCCCAGCACAGAACTGGTCTAGTAGTCACAAAGAACATTTTGAGGTCCACAACTTTCCATGTTGTCAAACAGGCAACTGGAAACCAAGTTCTGTGCATTTACGGATCCAGACAGATTCAGCCTATGTAAGTGCAATCACCTCAATAAAAATACCCTCAAATAAAAAACTTTTCCTTAGAATCCTTCTGCAGGTGCTGGAGGTACACAGATCACTTTCTGTGAGTGCTTGTATATCAGTTTTAAAGAGACTGAGGAGCTGTTGAGTAGTTTGTTAACTAAAGTATCTGAAGTAATTGATATCTCAAATAATTTAGATATTATCATTCAAACGTGGGGAGCTCTTATTAACTATTTCTACCAAACTTCTTCAAAATCCTTAATTCTGCAATGAGCAATAAGTGAAGCTATGTGCAGCTGCATAAACTGCAAAGTGCTGGCAGCAGCGGCAGGAGGAATGGAAGATATGCAAAATATCCTACTCACCTGCTTTTTCTGTGGCCTTTGACACATACAGTTCTTAAAACCTCCTTGACATGTTTTTTTGTATGTTTTCCTCTTGGACTGCTGGGCAGCAAAACTGCCAGAAATCACATTTGTGTTGTAAACAGTCACAGTTGTCTGAGATGAGTAAAATTCAACATAAAGTATTTGATGGATTGAGGTGAAAGTACCCTTGTGGGAGATTTCTTCGCTGGTGCTGAACTGTGGTCCTTAGAACAGCGTGCAAAGCTGTTCATTGACAGATGGCCAAGGATTTGGGCCCAAGAAGCTTTACTTGCCTGAGCAAAGCTTAGTTCAGACTGCAGCTCTGGTGAAATAAAGTACTGTTTTCACAAATCTCCTTGTAGGAGGAGAACAGCCAAGCAGTACAACTACTGTCATGGAAGGGCAAGCTAACCATACATCAGATAGATTTCATGGGAATTTGGATAATATCCTTAGATCTTCAAAATCTGTTTTGCAGAGCTGCTAGGCATTCAAAGGTCCATCTGAAGTCATTAGGAACCACAGGTGTCAATACCTGAAAATTCAGCACTTCAGATGGAGAAAACCTCATATGCGAAAATAAAATAATAATAATAATAATAATAAATAAATAAAAGGAAAACATCTCTTTGCTATCTAAGTAAAATAATTATTGTTGAGGTACAACTAGGCCCTCAAAAATAGGTTACTCTTCCAGTTGCACAATGGATGTCAACCTACTTTTTCACCAGCATTCAAGCATCCCAGCCATACCATGTCCTTCTTGTCACATTGGCTCCATACATACATGAAAGTCCAGTCAAAAGATCAAACACACAAGTAACATAAAATATAACCCACCCCAGTGCTGTGCAGCTCTGGGGAAGGCAGGGAAGGTAGGGAAGGACTTGCAGACTTTAAGAAGTGTTTCAAAATATTTTATGTGGCTCATGGACGTAAAGTTGTTGAGTCCTGTAGGTAGTCTACTCTATATAGCATTAGTGCATTTCACTTTGCAGCTTGAGTAGGAAGAGGAATGGAAATTAAGAAATGTTTTGATTATCTATACAAAGATGAGATATACCTAAATTTATATGCAATAGGCAAAAGTAGCAAAGTCATCTAAAAATCTAAACAAACTTTAATCTCAATTTTTAAACTGATTTCTGTAGCTCCACTTCTAGTGTCAGTTCAGTTTATTGTCAGTGACTTCAACAGACTCATAAAGTAACATTTATTTTCTATAAAACACTTTGGGCCATAAAATAGATTTTATAGTGTTTAGTTTTTGTTTGTTTGTTTGTTTGTTTTATGCAAATCACATTTCCAGGAGAATTGCAATAGTCATGTAGGCATTAGGGTTAGATACAGGAAAAATTCTAGAAATCTCTTTTCAGCTACTTCTGAAATTTCCAGTTCCTACTATTCAGTCAAAAATCAAAACCTGGGCAGTAGTTTTTCAAAATATTTTTTTAATGTAAAAAAAAAAAAAAGTATTTTTTTCAGTGATTGTAGAAGAACAGAAGTATGTTTATATACTGATAATTCTAACATCAAAATAAAATAAAATAAAATAAAATAAAATAAAATAAAATAAAATAAAATAAAATAAAATAAAATAAAAAGTAAATAAAAATGTTGACAACAGCAATTTGCCTGGAACACTAAAAATAAAGACAA
Source organism: Anser anser (assembly GCF_964211835.1). NCBI lineage: Eukaryota > Metazoa > Chordata > Aves > Anseriformes > Anatidae > Anser > Anser anser. The sequence goes on from NC_139723.1 coordinate 13,947,492, forward strand.
AACACACAAGCCTGAATTTTAAAGACATTTAGTTTGCAAACTCACATTGCATTTAATAAAAACTAGAATTCCAAATGGTGACATAATGCAAATAGGATTTTTTGTCTTTGTCAGATAGATCCATTCCAATCCTTTTCCCAAACTACATGCTCATTATAACAACTCATACTGCAATGTGCACTCCAGTAACCAGATGACCCATTTTAAGCAACCAGACTGCTCCATTTCCAGTAACTGCTCTAATAACCAGATGCTCCAGTTTTTCATTCCTAGTATGTTCCTCTAGAAAGAATAAATCCCATAATTCTCGTTGTCTTCTGAGACAAAAAAGTTTGGCAATATCCTCAACACAGGCAGAACTTATGGCAGTGGGGAAGTGATGCAACAAGTATGGTTTTTTCTCTGTTTCAATCACGACATTTTGCTTACTTGCCAGTAAAATAAATTAATAAATAAATAAAATCAAGAAAGACTGAACTTCCAAAACATTGCATTGATTCTTCTGAACTGCTGCTTAATTCTCTGGTCTTTCCTACATACCAGGCTGTTGTGGTTTAACCCCAGCAGGCAGCTCAGCCCCATGCAGCTTCTCACTCACTCCCCCTCAGCAGGATGGAGGAGAGAATTGGAAAGGTAAAAGCGTGAGAGCACATGGGATGAGATAAAGACATTTCAACATGTAAAGCAGAAGCTGTTTGCACAAGCAAAGCAAACAAAGGAATCCATTCACTGCTTCTCACTGGCAGGCAGATGTTCAGTCATTTCCATAAGAGAAGGGCCCATCACATGTAATGGTTTCTTGGGAAGACAAATGCCATCACTCAGAATGTTCCTCCCTCTTCCTCCTTTTTTTCCCTCAGATTTTATTGCAGATTTTATTAGCATGATACCACATGGTATGGAACATCCATTTGTTCCATTTGGGACAGCTGTCCTGGCTGTGTCCCTCCCAGCTCCTTGTGCAAACCCAGCCTCCTCACTGGTGGGGCAGCACAAGAAGCTGGAAAGGCCATGGATCTGCATAAGAATGCTCTGCAACAACTGAAATACCGGTGTGCCATCACCATTATCTTCATCACAAATCCAAAAGACAGCATTATATGAGCCTCTGTGAAGAAAACTAGCTTTATCCCAACCAAAATCAGGACACGGACCTCCACTATACAAAAGGCAATATGGGTGATCTTCTCTCAGACGTATTTAATGATATTTGATATACACATAGCTATGGATCCATGATAGTGACATATCTACTATAATTCTCTCTCATTTTCCTAAACTATATACATTTAGGGATAATAATGCCCCAGGAGTAATGTAGGTTAATCTCTTCCAGTTCAGTTTCTGAAAATTAAAATTAAGTTTTTTATTTCAGTTGAATTTCACTTAATTCAGAATTTCATTGGGAACGTCATAATACTTCATTTTCATCAAAGATTACAGTATGGCAGTTTTTTCATCTTCAGAATTACATTTGAAGTATTTAACTTCAGGAATAATAACTGATATAATAATTTTTGATCCCGGTTCTTGGTGAAACCAGCTAACGAACTATTGTAATTACCCAGAGGACTGAAAGTTCCAGCTTCCTACAGATCTCTGGCTTATCTGGACATGCTCTGTTTCAAATCCAATTACCTGATTTGAATCAGGAATTACTGCATAAGATCTCATAAACTGTTCTGCTGGAGATCCCCAAAAAGGCATTAATAACAATCACTTCTGATCATCTCGCTGTCTAAATTAGGTCCTAGAACGGAGTCTCATTCTGTGCAAGCCTGGCTTATAACAAATGTAATTTAAAGGGCTGTTTTGAGTGTTCTGTCCGTGGCATTTTCTCCAGTTTCAAATATCTGGTAAGTAGGAATACCTGAAGGGCACAGGAATGACATTTGGTATTCATCTAAATATGCAACTATGCTATTCTACGCAGTTAAGTGCAGACAGAACTTAAAAATGCAGCACATAGTTGAATGAGTTTTTCAATTTCTGATCAAAACTTTTTTGGCCAAATGATAATGTTATTTTAAAACATTGTCTCCTTTCAAAGTGATCTGGAGACAAGCTAAGATGACAGTAATTATCAAATATTAGAGGCTGACCCTGGCTATAAAGCTTGAACACTGATTGGGATAAAAAAAGTAATTTTCATGATGTGATATGTAAGCTTTTGATATAAACTTTCACTGTAGAACTCCATTAGATATAGGCTTAAACTGCACTTTCATTCTAAAGGGAAACTTTTCTGAATTTAAAGGGTCTGGAACATTGACTTTCACTCAGTTCAAGTTATTTCTAAACTATGAAATGGGAGGATAAGGACAAGGAGGGTAAGTATGGTAAGCGGAGGGGAAAATAACGGTTAGCAAGCGTGCACAAGGAAATGTGTTCTGGAGTGCTTCTGTGTAAGGCAAAAGCAAGCCTCCTTTAGCCTCCTCAGAACTCTGGGAATATTACTTTAAGCTGTGCAAGCTCACATGTATAGTCCTTTTCCTCATACTCCATGATATTGCCTTTACTAAGAAAGTGGAAGGACCACACTCTATTAAAGATTTCAAAAGTAATGACAGAAATACAACTGCTTTTTCTTTATCGACAGGGGATTTCAAAATCACATCTCACCTGCTATCAGAAGTTTCCATTTCCTCCCTTTTGTTGTTATATGAAATGGACAGAGGAACATCAAATAACCTTGGCATGTTGCCACTGCTCTGTCACAGTCAGAATCCAAAATTAAGAAGCTGGGTAACTGTCATCCCTGATTCTTGTTTAATCTTAAAAGTGTGAGTTTCCACCGCAGTAGTGGTCACTATCACATTTTAGTTATTTCTTTCTTGGCTTGAATTTCTAACTGTTTTCCAAATGCCTTTCCAGGTTTCCAGCCAAGAAACATTCAATACAAAATGTAGAATAAGCTGTTTATTCTGATTTCTACAGGTCACTTCGGCATCACAAATTATTACTCTTCCTCTACTTCAGTACTGAAGCTGCAGCTGAATGGTATCAACTGATTTTTAAAATATCCTGTGTTGGGTACGCTCTGCACTCTGAACTGCACTGGTATACAACTTAATTGTTTTGTACATGTTAATGCATTCATCCCTTTTACATTTCTATGCAGTGAATAGTTTCCTATTGACCATCTGATTTAGTTTTGCCTGCTTGGATGCCTTTAAGGTAAAGGACACCATTCAATACTGGAATTAGAAACATTCTTTTCTTTTCTTTTCCCCCATCCCCTCCCCTGCAGCCAGTAGAGCAAGAGAAGGAAGACAGTAAAGAAGCAGCGACTCAAATAAATCTAGATGCAGCAAATTCTCCAACCGCTGAGCAATGAGGTTTCATATGCTGCTGGAGAACCCATTCATCTTAATCCATCTGGAAAGAGGTCTACTTGCAATATTTCACAATCTAAGTACTTTCTGACAAATCTATTAATTATGCAGTCAAACAAATTATTTGCTGCCTGTGGAGAACTGCTATTGTGTTTTTTTCTTGTGCCAGAAACCTTGCTCTTTCCTCTCTTTTTAACTCATTGTTTTCATTACTATAGTCTGATTATGGAATCTTTTTTTCATGGTATTCCCTTATCTCGCTAACACATTAACTAAAGGGATCTAAAGAGACATGATAAGGAAAGTAACCACTGGTCTATCAAATGGGAATAGACATCTTTTATCACCACATACTTTTTCTCCCCCCCCCCCCCCCCAGTCATTTTGCTTATAATTTTTTAGTGTATACCAAAATTCTAAGATTCACTGGCTTTTTTATTGCTTAAATGTAATGCACAGTCTTTGAGCAATTTTTTCAAAAGTTAAGTTCTCATTAACATCATCAACTGTTATCAAATTGTGAAATGTTTTGCCAGAATAGACCTGCCAACTCACTTAATGCTGCACAACGATTCAGGCCAGCAAGGACCTGGCCAGGTTTCCAGCTTGACAGACCCTACTCTGGGGTCAGACCAGGTTGCTCAAGCCTTTATCCCTCAAGGGCTGGAGACCCTTCAAGGAGGGAGATTACACCACCTCCCTGGGCCACAGCCCCACCACTGGTGTAGGGAAAAAGCTTTCCCTTCTCTCCAGCCCCTCTGGCCCTGTGAACAATTTTCTGTGAAAAATTCTCTAAGCTCTCCTCTTTTCTTTTTTTCCTCTTTTTCTTGTTCCTCTGGTCCCAGTTCCAGCTGACCTGCCCTCATGCACATCAGCTGCTCTCCCCAGGTCTCTGTGCATTTGAAGCCCTTCTCTTTTTGCCATTCAGGTGAAATCTCAGCCCCACCTAAGGCAAAACATTATCCTGCCTAAGCCCACAGGGTTCAGGATTTAGAGAAATACATTATCAAACAGAAATGAGGAAAAGGGTATAATTATGATTTAGTTCTCTCTTAATCAGTGATTTGCAAAGAGCTACATCTACTTCTTGAGTACTGTGAGCTAATCAGTTCACTTTAATGAAATGAAATGGAATATAGGGAAACCCATAGCTATCAGGACATCTCCTGCTTTGACACAGCAGATCCGTACTAAACATGAGCAGCAGTAACCTGACCTGGGAAAAGAAAGGAGCAAATTTTCAGCAGTATGCCTAGCCTTTTATCATAGAAGTACACATAATTCTGAAAATCATACATCTAAATCTCCATTCACAGTACTGAAATTTGTAGCCCATGTCCTCATATTTAAATAACAGTGTGCTCTTTCTCCTCACTCCCTCTTCACTGCAGCACAGGCAAATGATATGGAGGTGACAAAGCAACTTTTGAAACATCCTTTGGTAAGAATTACAATGTAAATGATATAAATGTAGTACGAGAAAACTGTTATATGGGTTGTCTAACGAGCACAAAATTCTCAATTTCTAGTACATCGCAAAAATAATTTCATAAGTTTATAAATTGTCATTCTATTCCTCATCCTGCTTCCTGCTTCATGTCTAAAGACAGTGCTCCTCTCAAACCAGATGACATCTAAGTTTAAAATTAAAAACCTCTTTTTTTTTTTTTTTTCCCCTCAGATCTCATGTCATGTACAAACTAAAATGTAAAGGAAGCAACACTTTCAAAAATATTTCAGATGCAATAGCATACACCATGACCTTTATAGCATACACTTTTACCTTCATTTAGCTAAAACAGGTACAGCACCTGAGAATTTGTCACCATATATATAAATAAGAACATTAAGTACTTGGATCTATCATTCTACTGGGTAGAAGAGGGAATGAATATTGTGTCATTTCCACAATTTATCTGAACTATATAAAAACACATCAATTCTGTTTCAACAGCAGTTGGTAATGTTGCTTCTTGCAAGTTTAATAGGTTTTGAGCAAACTAAGATCAAACTTCACTCTGCAGATTATATCTCATTCTTAATAAACCTGTGAAGAAGAGAGAGACAAAGGAAAGAAAAGATTTACATAATCCTTCTGTTTGTAATCTTGATTAGCTATTTCATAGTTTTTTAGAAAACAGGATGAAGATAAAATATATGGGAATATACTGTATAGAATCCCCCTTTCCTAGAATGATGTATTATTGCTATAAACTGCTTGTTTTATTGCATGTTAGCACTCTGCCTTTCAGAGTCAGGAGAGCCTGGCCCAGGTGAAGCAATTCACTTGGCTGCCTCTCAGGTGAAAGATCCTGACATCGACCTGAGTCCAATGTAACAGCAGCAGCTTGAACAGGGCAAAAGAGGGAGCTGTGTAACAGTTTCTTATCTCATGTGTACTTCTTGCATGTCAAGGTATGAAGATACAGAGGTGTATTTTGTTTATTTCTTTATTGCAGATTAGAAGTAATATGTCATATGCCTTATTTTTCTGTTAGAGGTTCTCTTCAGTTTAGTTGCTGGAGGACTCCACCAGGATAGATCTTCTTAATAATATCCTTCAATGTCAGTTACGCTTCTTTTTAAATGCAACCAGTTCTAGTTGCATGTCTGTGTCAAGACATTATTTGCACTTTCTAACAATCTGCCTTCCTGTGGGTGCATCTGGCCCTAAATAAAGCATAAGGTGTTCAAATAGCAGTATTGAAAAAGTCAGGGGTTTGCAACAGATTTTTCAATGTAGCATCCTAGCCAATTCATGTCTTTTGAGCCAGTGTAACAATATACAGTGTACTATGTCTAAGATGGCTGCAGAAAGTTCAGGCCAAGTATTATAGAATCATAGAATTACAGGATGGTTTGGGTTGGAAAGGATTTTTAAATATCATTTATCTCCCCTTCTGTGGGCAGGGACACCTCCCATTAGACCAGGTTGCCCATTAGTCCCATTCGGACTGGCATTGCAACACCGCCAGGGACGCCACAGCTTCTGTGGGCAATCTGTTCCAGGTCCTCATGACCCTCACAGTAAAGAATTTCTTTCTAATATATAATCCAACCCTACCCTCTTTTAGTTTAAAACCATTACCCCTCGTCCTATCACTACAGTCTTGGTAAAAAGTCCCTCTCCATCTTTTCTGTAGGCCCCCTTTAGGCACAGAAAGGCAGCTATAAAGTCTCCTTGGAGCCTTCTTTTCTCCCAATTCTTTCAGCCTGTTTTCATGGGAGAGGTGCTGCAGCCCCCTGTTCATCTTCATGGCCCTTCTCTGGGTCCTCTCTTAGAGGCCTAGGTCTTGCTGATGCTGAGGGCTCCATAGTTAAAGGCAGTACTGAAGGCAAACAGAGTGGAGGGGGAGAATCACCTACCTCAACCTGCTAGCTATATTTATTTTGATGCAGCCCAGGATATGATTGGCTTTCTGGGCTGCAAGAACACATTTCTGGTTCATATTCAGTTCTTTGTCCACCAAGACCCCCAAATCCTTCTCCTCAGGGCTGCTCTCAGTTCACTCACCACCTAGCCTGCATCCATATTTGGGAGTGCCCCAACTCAGGTACTGGATCTTGCACTTGGCCTTGTTGAACTTCATGAGGTTCACATAGGCCCACCTCTCAAGCTTGTCAAGGTCCCCAGGATGGCATTGCTTCAATCCAATCCATCAACCGCACCACACAGCTTGGTGTCATCCACAATTAGTATCATAAAAGGCACGGGTATATAACCCCAGATTATACTGGGACAGTTATATCTGAATACATTTGAGAAAGACAAATCAAAATGAAGTGGGGAAGAGAAGATGCTACAGGAATGGCCAAGACATTGGAGTCTATTTCAAGAGGAGCCCAAATGGCCATCTTGACCTGCTAAGGTCAGCAAAAGGAAGGCCAAGATAGATCCTACTGTTAGAAATAATAAGGGGGAGAGAAAAGCTTTCTCTAAACATTCAGGAAGGAAAATAACTATTTTGCTGAACATAGAAAAGTTGTGTAGATGTATTCTGGGAGTTAGATGACAGTTTCTACCTGTGGAGGAAAGCTGTTGTGGACTGAGGACTGAGAGAGCAGTGTGATGGTGCTTGGCTGTCCATCAGTTCTAAATCACTGCAGAGGTTTGAAATGAAGCCCTACAGAACAAAAATTCAAAATCATGACTTTAAGTGTAAGTTTTATCAGCCATGAGAAAGGACTTTTACTTTACTTCTGTGTCCATGGCAAAAGGAAAAAGAACTCAATGGTAAAAAACATTCTTTCCGCTTCTGCATTTCTTTTCTAAATACTTCCCAAGCTAGTTCAGAGATTTTATCTCTGTGACCCAACTGAAGGCACCTGGCACATTGCACTTCCCTTTCATCTGCTCTGCTACTATCTCTGCTCCTCCAGGAAAAAAAATCCTAAATAACAGCAAGACTGACCCTCCCAAAGAATACCAGCCTTCAAAGTGTTCTGATGCATTCCTCCTCTCCCCAGTCCGCCTATATGTGTCAGCCTTTCTGCATGTATATATGAACTTTCTTCCCAGTAATCCTGATTTTATCAAAAGCTAGTTGTTGTTTTTCCATATCCTTTCCTGAACACACCCCTACTAAGGAAAGAGGAGGAAGGCAGGCAAGATAATTGTTGCATCCAGGCTAATGGGGAGGCGGCAGTTGACTGGAATAGCAGATAACCGAATTAAAGTGAGCATCATGGTGGGGTGATACAAGGGGACCAGGCACAGAATTACATGGAGAGGCCATGGTTGGTTTTGCAGCCATGATGGATATTACCAAGAAATGTCAAGAAAGTGAAGGATTTGTTTTCAGCAGAGTCCAATGAGTAAGAAAAATCTCTCAGGTCTCAATTCTCAGAAGACCAAAGTGAGAGCTTGAATGGAGTTTCATGCTTGATCTTACTGTTGATTGATGGTGAGATATGCAGGTCAATATCTGAGTATTACTTATGAGACTGTTTAACAGGACCTACATGTTTCCTCTCTACCAGGAGAGAAAACATTTCTTCACAGAATATCTACATCTCCCCCGCCATCCCAACCTTCCTGGTATACATTGCTCTCCTGTCAGTCATTCACATTCCCTGCAGGAGTATACAAGGATAAATGTAATGACAATCAAAAATGCTAATCACCTGAAAGACAGAAATGACACCTGAAACTGTTACATACAAACAACTATGGATGAAACTCATGTGAAGACTGATCTGTTTCCCTCATTCAGTTTCAATCACTGCCCATCCCAATATACCAGGAAAAGTTCTTACTAGCACGGGGTGACAAGTGCAGTTCTAATTCTTAGGAATGAAGTTTGTACTCTGAATCTGCATTTGCAGACTCTGTAGAAAACGTTGAAAGTTCAAAAAATGAAGTTATTTGCAGCCTCCACTGGAGTCAATGGATATTTGAAGTGCCAGGCTCTTGTGAAAATCACACACAGCAAGCTGTTCAGTATATTTTAGGTTTAAACCTTTCTTGTCTTATTTTGAGAGCAGAATATGGAAATTTAAGTATCATTGAAGGACAAGAATCTTTCTCCTCAGGATCAGAACCATTTTCACATGAAGTCAGTTGCCACATTTCCATATTCTTTCACCGAGAAAGGATCAGGCTTGTTTTTCAAAGCAAGTGAGATTTTAAAAGTTGAGTATAATAACAAGAAGAAGCAGAGCGAGAACAGGCAGAGGTCTGAACTGAGGCAGCATGAAAGTGCTGCTGGGCAAGCATACAAAAGTATTACTACAGAGAAGCTCTTTTTATTCAAATTAAACACTGTAATCAGCCCAGAGATAATTGTTGCGGGATTTCCTGAACAGTGAAGCGGGATTTCTATTTTCAAACAGAAGTAATTTGTTTGAATTATCTGCATCATTAAAACAAAAATGGTTTTTCAGTCCATGAAGGGGACATTTGAAGCAAACACATGGGTAAACATTATATCTGCTTATGGCTGAAGGCTTTGCAGGGCCAGGGTTGTTTTTTTGTTTGTTTGTTTCATGAAATCCCAGAAAGAAAAAAATAAATAAAATAATAAAATATTTAAAGGAAATTCTTTTAGCGATAGTACTGAAACAGTGCCTCAGTGTTAACCCTGAGGTAACCTCTTAGTTTCTATGAACGCTTGGTCAAATTCAGCTTCCACTTGCAGAGGGATTTCTGTGTGCCCTGGCACAACATACTCCCCCTCCCTCTTGTTTACTAGAGCTCTGCTTGCTTGGCAGGGTGACTGGGAAACTTTAAAGAAAAAAAAATATGTATGAGAAATAGAGCCAGCACAGCTTTAAATTCAGCAATCTGCCTACCATCTAACTCAAACCAGGCAGGGTGGGAAAAGATACTGCTTTGTAATGTCAGTACACACTCTGGGATGCTATCCAGGATAACAGATTTGTGAGACAGAGACAAGAAAAAAAATGTTTTAATATTTTGGTTGAAATGGTGACAAGCAAGGGATGTGCATAGAGGAAAAGAGACTGTGGAAGTAAAAATGAATGCCAGTTTGTGTTGTCCATAAGATGCTCCCTCTCTCAAGAAAAATAACATGAGGACCAGAATTTCACAGGTGATTTAATGACACTTCTTCAGGTCCTGTCTAGGAAGGGCAGAGAATTTACAGACCATACACAGAGAAAATACACAAAAGAGGGAAAAAGAAGAGTTAAGGGACCTTGCAATAGATTTTTCTTCTCATTTCATAAAACTGTAGGCTTGATCCCTGCTTCCATACATTCAGCCCCATGATTTAGCCCTGCTTAAACTAAGATACCTAGTGCTGCTAAGTCTGTCAAAAAAAAAAAAAAATGTTAACAAAGCATTATTTCACTTGAACTGAAATATAGCTCAAGAAAGTTAAAAACAGAGAATAGATACTCCCAATGAAGGAGATATGTTCCTCTTATGAACATTAAAAAAGAAATAAAGAAATGGGCTGAAATAATGAGATGCTTTTCCATTCTGTCTCCAGGAGGTTTTAACCAGAAGGAACAGAGTAAAAGAAAAATTCATCCAACACCACCAATAAACAGGTAGCACATATCCTAGGTACAACTTCCAAGCACTGATAGGAGGACAACACAAATGAAAAGAAAAAAGCTCTAATAATAAAAATATGACAAGCTAGGAGAAAAATCAGTTAAAGAACTTGTGCCAATTAAATCCTTAAATCAGGGACAAAGAAAGAATTTAGTCATTTTTGACCTATAAAATTGAATAATCCCTGTTAGTATTGATCTGTAAAACTAAATTCTCACACATCCATCATCCAAACTTATTTAAACAAACACCACGGGAGATGGTGCTGCCCGGCAAAATTAGAGCAACAGTGTCAAAATATCCTTACCTATCTTTCATGTTTTGCTGATTGATGGTGTTTAGATTATGTTTTTCACAGACAAGTATCTGATTCTAGACAGAGCTTCAGAAAATTACTCTGAATGGCAGCCTAAATGAGATTGTGAAAAATCTGGTGAAAAGTTTAAAATAACCGATTCAATTTCATGCCACTAGACAGAATTCATAATAGATTTATTCATGAAGGTCACATAAGGGGGGAAAGCAGGCTTAAAGTTTTTTGTTTCTGAAATTTCTTCTTCTGAGGGACTTACTCCTTTACCTAGTATAATCATAAAATGGTTTAGGTTGGAAGGGAGCTTATCATCTAATTCCAACCCCACTGCCATAGGCAGGGATGCCACCCACTAAATCAGGTTGGCCAAGGCCCCATTAAGCCTGGCCTTGAACTTGATCCACTTGAACTGTGGATGCCCCAGGGATGGGGCATCCCCAACTTTTCAGGCAGAAGGCAAGCTGTTCCTGTGCCTCACTACCCTTACATTTGGAAGAATTTCTTCCTAATATCTAATCTAAATCTATCCTCTTTCAGTTTAAGACCATTCGCCCTTGTCCTATCGTTATCTACCTGAGTAAAGAGTCCTTCTCAATTTTTTTTATTAGACCCCTTTAAGTATTGAAAAGCTGCAATGAGGTCACTCTGGAGCCTTCTCTTCTCCAGGCCAAACATCCCCAGTTCTCTCAGCCTTTATTCACAGGAGAGGTGCTCCAGCCTCTTCATCATCTTTGTGGCCCTCCTCTGGACCCACTCTAACAGCCCCACATCCTTCTTGTGCTGTGGGCCCCAAACCTGGACAGAGCACTCCAAGTGGGGTCTCACAAGGGCAGAGCAGAGGGGGACAATCTCCTCCCTTGACCTGCTGATCACACCTCTGTCGATGCAGCCCAGGACACAGTTGGCCTTCTGGGCTGCAAGTGCGCGCTGCCAGCTCTTGTTGAGCCTTTCTTCCACCAGAACCCCAAAGTCCTTCTCTGCAGAGCTGCTCTCAAGGAGTTCTTCTTCCAGCCTGTATTAATGTCTGGGATTGTCCCAGCCCCAGCGCAGCACCTTAAACTTCCATTTGTTGAACCCCACGCAGTTCACATGGGCCCATTTCTCCAACCTGTCCATGTCCTTTTGAATGGCATCTTTTCCTTCTTTGGTATCAACCACACCACTCAGCTTGGTGCCATCTGCAAATTTGCTGAGGGTGCACTCAATCCCATTGTCTATGTCATTAACGAAGATATTGAAACGCACCGGTCCCAAGACAGACCCCTGAGGGACACTGACCACTCGTCACTGGTCTCCTCCTGGATATAGAACCATTGGAAACCCCAATCCATAAAACCAGTAGGAAACCCTGCTCAAGCATATTGTTTCGTACTAATATTTTCAAAGGCTGAAAATTTTCTGCAACAAACTACTTAGGAACTAGAAGAAGCATGCAAGTTCAGCTGAGTGAAAATGACTTTACTATATATGCACACCTACTAGATGAAAGTGCATTCCCAGCAAGCTAAATATGGCAGAAAAATCTCATTCATGATACATCAACCCTGCTTCTAACATGCAGACAACAAGGGGACTTCCTGAGCTGGAAGATGAATTGTCTTTCAATGCTGGCAAAGGACCTATGCTTTCCTGGAAATGTAGTTTATGTAAACAGGACTCATCACACGTCAGCCTGCTGAGGAGATCCAAACCATGACAGGTGTTGGGGCTCTCTCTGTAACTGATGGAGATAAATGGGTACCCCAAAAGCATATCCATTCCTAAGGTCCCTATCTTAACTCTATAGCTTGGCTGCTCACTTTTCAGTGTAGATCTAAGTGCATAAGAGATGTCCTGGCAGTGAAGATGAAGGAAATTCAACCTTGACAGTCATGAAGAGATATCTGGGAAATGTGGACATATTTATGTAAACTTGAGTTCATTCTGATACTGTTGAGATACTGTTGTGTTGCCCTTTCCCAGACTTATTTCTTTTCTCAACTACCATGGTAGTTGGCTTATGGAGGAGTTTGAAGTTCTGCCATATTCTTGGGGTACCTTCTGCAGGTGGTAATTTGTTATGCTTTGCCACCAGCCACCAAAATTGAAAGGAAGTATTCAGACTTCTCCTCTGCATGCAAGAAACTGCTATGAAAAAGGTTCTGAGCTGCCAACTGTAAAAAAGTGACTACCCATTAAATAAACAAATCAATAAATAAATAAAAATAAAACTTCTGTATATTTGGATATTTTCCTGCTGGGTTTCTCCATTACTAAAAAATAAAATAAAATAAAATAAAATAAAATAAAATAAAATAAAATAAAATAAAATAAAATAAAATAAAATAAAATAAAATAAAATAAAATAAAATAGGAAAAATGCAGTGACTGGAGGCTATTTTCAAAAAAGTAATAATAATTTAAAAATATATGTAAACTACAGAGTCTCCAGAGCACTGTACAGATGATGAGCACTGAAAAAAAACATGATCAGAACCTCCCAGATGGTTACAATTTCATAAGAAAATGCTCTTTGCACCAGGACCCAAAACAATACAAGAGTTATAAAATGAAATTTAAAGTATAAGAGCTAAACAAAGTCCAGGCATTTTGGTTCTTTTTTTCCCCCCTCATACTTCAATGACATGCATGCTTTTTTATGGTCTCTGAAGAAGGCTAGATCTCTCCAGCAAGTCATTCTAAACAAGCACCATTTCTGAGGTGTTTAGGTCTCTCAGAGTCATAAGAGCGGAAAGTTTTTATAAAAACAGGCATCTGTTAAAGGGTTCTAAACATATTTTTCTATTTCAGGAACAAGTCTGACACCATACCTATGAAACACTTACTTTTGCATCAAATGTAAGTAAATAAGTGCAGTAAGTAACAGCACAAATCAAGTAACAATACTGTGGACAACAAATGCAGTTTGTTTTTGTTAAAGTAAATGCAGGGTGCACCTATTCTGTCTTGTTTGGATCGGAATGTCTGTATAAACTGGGAAATACTCTAAAACACTTGTGCTTTAATTTCTTTTCTAGTTAGTGCCCTGCAACATTTACCTAAATATTCCCTATTCTAAAAATCATAAGCCCTTAAAAATAGAAGAAAAATTTAATTAAAAATCTAGAAAACTGACTGTTTCTATTTTTCAGGCACATTAACTTAGCATATGCTTGTTATTTTAAACATTCTTGGATTTTTTTTTAATTCTTAAAATTTACTAGTTTTAATTTCTGAATTTTCTGAAAATTTCTGACCCTGTAAATTTCACAAAATTGAAAAAAAAAAACTGCAAAAAGGGATAGTAACAATAGGAAACTGAGTGAGAGAGACTAATCAGCCATTTATTCCATCGCATGTGATGTCAGAAAGAACTTTAAAAGTGGAAGACAAAATTTAAATACTTTTAGATTCTGCTGAAAAGTAACTATTTTTGAAAAAATAAATCTTTTTTTTTTTTTTTTTACATTTTTCAGTTTTTAAATAGGCTTATTTTTCATAGATTTTTTTTCCATTCAAACTTGCAGCCAGATCTACTAATTATCTAGAATTAAATTACCCAGTTTATGTGCCACGGGGGCTTGTGAAGATTCAGGTGTCCTCATGATTACTTCACTAAATAGGATGTATATTGATGCTCTTTTGTGTGGAAAGCCCTATAAAAATCATCTGAGCTGTGGGTTCTATCCACAAAGGAATATGCATAGTGAGACATATTATCAAGGAGACACATTCATGAGGATAACAAGGAGGTTAATAAATAAATAAACAAATAAATATAATTTAAAAAAAAAAAGTAATAATAATTTTAAGACCTGTAATTACAGTAAAAAATAACAATACTACTAATAATAACTACAGTAGGAGTAGCTGTAGACTGAAAATATCCAGTGCACATGAAATAGTTGAGTTCTAAAAGCAGAGGCATAAGCACTGTAACTTGGGATAAAAACCTAGAGGGAGGATGAAATAACATAACTGTAGATAATACAAATGAGGTGTTTTCATCTGAGACCGTCAATGAACCATTGGGATTGCTTTTGTTCAGTCTTCCAATGTTTTGATCATAAGAATACCATCCCTTTAGCTGAGATTTTATTTTAATCTGTTCTGCAAAATATCTATGTTTTGCTGTTGTTTCTATCCACGCTTCCCACATCACTAAAGGGCAATGGTTACCCAAAGAAGACGGGGACATAGATGGGCTGCTGAAAACACTGAAGAAATCAGCTCAGCCATTTCACTCACTTCTCTGCTCCTCCACCCCCTGATCTCCCAGGCATTTCCACAGCTGCTTATGCCTGGATCATCATAGTACTCCCCCAGCTCTATTCAACTGCAACTTAATTTTTACTGAGCTGGGGAGCCTGGTCTGACAGTATAAAGCCACAAACAGATTTGGGAAGTTTTCTAAGCAGCTAATAGATGTGGGTTTTTGTTGTTGTTGTTGCTGCTGTTTTGTTTTGTTGTTGTTTTGTTTTGTTTTGTTTTGTTGTTTTGTATTTTCTTCACAAAAAGAAAGAGAAGAGGTGTAGAGTGCATCCTGCTTAAGAGGAAAAAAAAAAAAAAAACCTTCTCTGCCACAAATTCTGTAGCTAGCATACACATTATATACAATCAAAAACTTTAATACATGGTATAAAGCATTGACAAGTATATTGTTGCTGTACAATACCCCTCAACGAGTCCATGAAATCTGAATCACAATGCACAGTCTTGTACTGTAATAACCTCCCAGCAAGGACTGGAAGGAGCCAGGTCCTCTTTCCCAATAATGTCTAGAATAGGCTACATCTATCTCAACACAGCCTATCTATCGTTAACATAATTTCCCAAAGTTCCCAGTCATATTTAGTCATATTTCTGACCTACCCGAGAGCAAGCACATTGTATATAACAACTCAAGTGCTACACTATGAAAAACCCTGATGTGATAAATACAAATCTCTTCCTCACACGTGGGGTTCTGCCAGATCAAGATCACCAAGTAGTTTCCTGTAGAAACTTCCTTCAAATTCCTGTCCTGCATTTGGTCTGAATTGGACTTTAGGTTCACAGAAAATATGTTCTTAAGCTGGCTGCCACACCATAGGAGCTCACAAGGGAGGTGAGCGGTGTGGAATGTGATCACCAGGAGAAAACACAGTAAGCTGTGGTTGCCACCAGGAAACAGGGTGGTGAGAAGGAAAAAGGTAGAGTGGGCTACATAATTTTGTCTTAAACTTCATCAAAGGAGTAAATCTGTCAGCTGATTCCATGTTTCTAGCACACAGTAAGAACTGAGGATTTAAATAGCTCTGTGTTGAAGAACTGACCATCATGAGCTCCTTGTGTTTTCTGTTTCAGTGCCCTGCAAAAAGCAACCTGACTCCAGGCAATGAAAAAAAAAAAAAAAAAAAAGATATGTATGCTGTTTTATTCTCAAGAAAACGTAAGGGTGTAATACCCAAAGCAGGCTTTAGCTGTGGATAAACTCACTATGGGCCCCACAGGGGCTTCCCTTACAGTTCTGTATGACCAGGGGCTCCATCCTGTCTCCTCCACTGAACCTCTTTCACATAGTGGTCAGGCAGCGCAACTCCACAATTTGCAAAATAATATGTTAGAATATTTTTCCTTCTCCTTGAAGGGAATCGGTTGACTAAAAAATACAGGTTTCTGTGACATTGAGATACTGAGTAAATGTTTTTGGGTTAGAGAATAATGAATGAAATGTAAAAGTCAAGCACAAATGGCACTTGGATTCTTTACCTGATTTTATAAGATAAACAATGATTCTTCAGAAAACAATTACAGTTGAAACAAACTGACAGTCACTAACATCAAGTTTATTTGTTTGATTTTATGGTATGGTTTGGCATTACCTTTTCACTACTTATAGGTTCATTTAGCTAAGCTTCTTAATTGAAAGACAATTTAGTTCATTTCTTAAAATTAAATCCATCTACACGTGGGAAGAGGGACGGGGGGCGGGGGGTGGGGGGAGCAGCAGAAGGCTTCTGAACAATTTAAGTCTCTTTAGCAACTCAAATCAATTATTCTTAGCAGAGCTCTGGTCTCATACCATTCATTTGCCCAAATGCTAACTTTACCCACACATGATAGACTGGATCACTATTCATACTCACCCACCCTGCTAAGTAAGCTAACTGAATAAATAACTGTTGGTCAAGAGATTTTTTTATCCAGTCCTGGTTTATAATTATCTACACTGTGTCTACCTCTCTGGAATAGGAAACTAAAGTTATTCATGGTAAGTTTAAAATATACGTGCACATCAGCTTAGAGATTATAGAGGATCTCATATATACTTTCTAACTTTTTTAAAGCCAGATCATAAGCCAATGTAAACTGGCATTATTCTACTGGCAGACGATATGTCTTCCAACATATAAATTTATTTGGCCATTCACCTAATTTGAATAGATTTATCTTACACATCCCTAAATCATGTAATAACTAATCCTGTCACTAGTACTGTTGCTTCCACAGAAAACAATTTGCAAGTTTCCTAAACATCAATATTGTCACTGAATCTGCCTGTATGGACTTTCTAATGCTTATATAGTACATGCTGTCTTAAATACTACCTGCCTGTGACCCATCATGTACCTTAACAATTAATTGCATTATAACTGAATGAACAATAGCTACACCTTAGACTCAATCAGCAGAAATATCAATGCACAGGGGGAAAAGAGCTTCAGTGACTTGACTTTGCTTGCCACTTGTATCATGTAAATTCAATGCACCTTGCCCCAAACACTCCTGAAGGAACAGATTGCTGCCAGCCTTGAAGGAAAATCCCAAACAGTATAAAATGCAGCTTTTTCTTCTCAGAAACACAAAGCAATGCAAACATAATTATTTTGCCCTCTGACAGCAATGCAAACATAATTATCTTGCCCTTTGCCCTCTATCAGGACTGTTCACAGAAAATAAAATAAAATACTAGGCCTAGACACTTGTATCCACATTTCTCGGTGCAGTGAAATGGCACTATGATGTCTGGCAAAAAAGCCACAAGATGAGAGTACAGGTTGACAATTCAGTTTGTGTTTATCCAACTGTATTATAACAGTTTATTATAATAGCCCTGATCTAGGTAGAAGGCAAAGCTTTCCATCATGAAATTCAACTACAGCCCTCTAAGTGTGTACATTTTAATCATGACCTTTACTGCAGCAGCAGTGTGCATTTTATAAAGTAGATTAAGGTAAAAGAAGCCTGTTGTCACATGTGTTTTATCTTCAGCTGGGACATTTATAAAGAAATATTCTTAAGTGTTTAACAATGCTTGGGTTCCCACTGCACATCTTCCTTCATGTGGAGACTTTGATGGGATCACTTACAAAGCTTTTCAGTTCTACCTAAGCCTTTTGTGAAAACAGCTGTTCTGGAACTTCATTATTCTGGAGACATTTACCCCCCTGTTAAATCTGATGTTGTTCCATAAGTTCAAATATTATTTGGACACAGGAAGGAAGTAGGAATTGGGAGACAAAAGTCAGTATAGTTGCTAACAGAAACCAGGAAATGAAGCCAAAACTAAAATCATACCAAAACAAACCACTAGTCTACAGAAACAAGAGGAAAAAAAAAAAAAAAAAAAAAAAAAAGAAAGAGAATTCCAAAGACTCATCGCAGTCTTTTTTTGTGAAAATATGTTCAGACATAAAGGATGTGCCATATGTAGGGAAGAGAAAAGAATCACAGTGGAGAAGTGGAGAGACATGAAAGTAATTTGTGATAAGACATCAGGATGAAACCATTTTTGATGAAACCAAATGATGAAACTAGTTTAATTTATTAAGCAGAGTCATCCTCAAAGCAGAAGTGTGTATTTATTTTAGTACATCGTATATACTTGTTCAAGACACCCAGGGGATCAGGCCCAGCCAGCATGGATTCATGAAAGACAAGTCCTGCCTGACCAACCTCATCTGCTTCTATGACCAGGTGACCTGCCTGGTGGGTGAGGGAAAGGCTGTTGACATAGTCTACCTAGACTTCAGCAAAGCCTTTGGCATGGTCTCCCACAGTATTCTCCTGGAGAAGCTGGCAGCCCATGGCTTGCACAGGTGCACTCTTTGCTGGGTTAAAAACTGGCTGGGTGGCTGGGCCCAGAGAGTGGTAGTATGCAGGGAACCAAAGGAAAAAAAAAGTCTAAAAATGACAAGGTACAAGAAATAAGCATCACTTTGTAGGCTGAAATAAGCAAAGGACGTCTATGCTGCAGCCACAGATACTTTCCTACACAAGACAGATTATCTTCCTTCTGCTTCACTGCAGATGCTGGGAGCACTTCTCAAAAAAAAACTTTTCTCCACTGCAGACACACAAAGACCTTAAATTAAATCTTCTGCTACTTAGCAGTTATACCTGTAACTTGTCAGAGTTGGACTCAGTCTTAACTGTCATACACTCCAATCATTTATTTCCTACAACTAGATATTTTTCTGCTTTTTGTTGAGAAACAAATTGGTCCTACAGCGCAAATCCAGTCAGTCATGTCACTAGGGAAATTTGTAATTTTACCTGTGTGGTTAAGACCTTAGAAGAATGAGCTGACATGATTTATGATTATCTAAAGTAATGTAAGGGTATAGAATATAATATCATCTATATTATTAGACACTTGAACAGTTCTGCTTTCAGTGGGATTTCAGCAAGAAATCACCAGCCAGCAAATATTCTAAAAACAGCATAGTTGTAAGCAAGATGGTTCAGTGTTGTCAGGATTAATGCATATTTAGAAGATGCTGCACATTATCTCCAACCAAGTTCCATGAGTGGTAAAAATATACGATGATTTTGCACACGGATTAGTCTCTAGTCCACTGCCACACATAGGAAGAAATATATCTACATTTCAAGTCTTTGGTAATATTAACCTTAAAAATATCAGGGGGAGCCTTCTCTTCCAACCATTTTAATGCCATACTATTTGCCTAAGGAAGCTAAGATAAGTTTCTTTGATGGTAATTTTGCCATCCCTATTTCATTCTTTCAATTTTCCTGTCTCACTTGTAGGCAAAAAAGCAAGCACGTATAACACTTGAAATAAACTCTCAGTCTTAAAATGTCTTAATCCTAATGTAAAGGTAAAACCATGTTGTTTCTGTAGGTCCTACTTAATTTAAATCATAATTTGAGGGATATAACAGCTATGGAGCAACAAACCTGCAGCACACACACACAAAAGAGGAAAAAGAAAGTCTTCACTGAGACAAAGTGTTACAGTTTTAACTTTATCATGAGTTTCCTGTACAAGACAACTAGTACCCCTAGCCACCACATGACAATTTAATTGATGTTAAAATATGCACAAGGTAATTCAAAAAAAAATTTTTTAATTAAATGTTAGGACTTTTCAGACTATAAAGCCCTTCAGCTAAACTAAATTTAAATTGAAAATAAGCATTAGTACTGATCTAGCTGAAGGAATTTATTGTCTGAAACATCCTCAAATTTGTTTTGTATTACTCTGAGTGCATTATACACTCTGAAATTATCGCATGAAGATTATTGTATATTATTGTATATTGATGGGGCACTGTCAGTTAATTAACTCCTCTGGGTACAAAAGATTCCTTTGTGAGGCCTTTTCCATACAAATAGCAGAACTACTTTGCTTTAGCCTCAAGTAAAAATTCCTGAACAGCATATTAAGGCAAGAGGGTAGCAATAAAAGCTACTAATAAGTGTTATTTGTGCAAATAACATTTTTTTAAATCTATTTGATTCATAAATAAATAAATTAAAAAATAAAATAAAATGGTTGCGAGACAGTGATTCTTGGACACTCAAACAATTACAACCCAGCAGAATTTTTGCACTATATTTACTGTCACAGAACCACAGAATCACAAACAGCTGAGGCTGGAAGGGACCTCTGAAGATCATCTAGTCCAACGCCCCTGCCGAGCAAGATCATCTATCATTGTGGAGGATGGCATTCAGGTGGGTTTTGAATATCTACAGAGGAGATTCTACAACCTCTCTGGGCAACCTGTTCCAGTGCTCTGTTACCCTCACAGTAAAAAAGTGCCCCGTCATATTCAGATGGAATTTTCTGTGCTTCAGTTTGTGCCTGTTGCCTTTCATTCTGTCACTGGGCACAACTGAAAAGAGACCAGCTCCATCCTCTCAGCACCCTCCCCTCATATATTTATACACATTGATGAGGTCTCCCCTCGTTCTTCTCTTTTCCAGGCTAAACAGGCCCAGCTCTCTCAGCCTGTCCTGGTACTATAGATGCTCCAGTCCTCTCATCATCTTTGTAACCCTCCTCTGAACTCTCTCCCATAGCTCTATGCCCCTCCTGTGCTGGGGAGCCCAGAACTGGACACAATACTCCAAGTGTGGTCTCACCAGGGCTGAGTAGAGAGGGAAGATCACCTCCCTGGGTCTGCTGACAACATTCTTCCGACCAGGATACCATTGGCCTTCTTGGACACAAGGCACATTGCTGACTCACAGTCAGCCTGCTGTCCACCAGGACTCCCAGGTCCCTCTTGGCAGAGCTGCTCTCCAGCCGGACACCCCCCAGCCCATACTGGTGTTTGGGGTTATTCCTCCCTAGGTGCAGGACCCTGCACTTGCCCTTGTTGAACTTCATGAGGTTCTTCTTGGCCAAACCCGCCAGCCTGTCGAGGTCCCTCCAAATGACTGCACAGCCTTCTGGGGTATCAACTTTGAAAACATTTTTTTTCTCTGTTTAGAAATGCAGTAAGGTCAGAGGAAAAACTTGGATCTCAGCTCAGACCAGCTATTATTTATTTCTAGTGGGTGGTCTTTCCAAAGACACCTTAGTTGTAACCATCAGGATACAAAATAGTGTGGCCAAATATACCACTTGCTGTGGTCAGATGTGCATGTTCACTCACAAAACTCATAGGTGTCTAACTTGGTGATTTTATTCTAATGTGTAACTTACAAAAATGGCAAGGCCTTTGCAGTAAAACCGTTACTGCAGTCTCCTCACTGTCTGGGCAATATAATCTTCATTCTCCTGGGTCCTCAGGCTCAATGCTGTCTGTCACAAGGAGTGCTCATTATGAATGAAAAATATGATCTCATTGTTAACGTCGATAGAAGATACTTAGGAAATTTGTACTTACAGAAAAAAAAATCCTGTATGTAGACATGAGTTACTATTATACTGGCTTTGAATTTCAGAATTTAGTCCTTAAAAATGAAATAAATAGCAGATACAATAGGAGATTTCAGCATTAGTTTTGTCTCAGGTACCTTAATACACCTGGCCAAATGAACTACTGATGAAGTCCTCATCATTAGTGATTTTCTATCAAGGATAGAAGGGTAAATAATAGGATAAATTAAAGGATACGAATAGGCTAAATAACCCTCAAGTATTGATTGAAAAATGTTTCACTTCTGACCATTTTTTGAGGGCATATACTAAACCTAGATAAATATTATGTTAAAAACACAAAAAGCGTCCTTGCCTGAAGAATAGAAAAATTCCTATAATAAGCATCTATTCCATTTTTCAGGTGTTTTTCAACTCCACAGAATTCCTCCTTTAGCCCATCTAAGAAATGGTTAAATTTCAGGCTATAAGGGAGCAGTCAGCTTTCATATAAAGATGTTTCACAGCAAATGGCATAGCAATATATAAGCATCATTTTTTTCATGGTGGGCAGGTACTGCTCAGCCTTTATAGAGACATTTTTTAATTTGGAACATAAATTAAATTAAATATTTATGCCACAGCTGCCAAACGAAAGACAAATAGTGCTGGCAAACAATTCTCTTAATAAATTTCAATTAGTATAATGCAGAGTGTTTTCAAAGGGTAAGTGCAAGTTAATTTTTTCTTTAAAACTTTTGCTCTCTTTTTTTCTGACAGTCGTGTTAGAAAGAACTGATCATTTGAAAGGATTCATGGCCCAATGCTGCTCTCAGCTGAAGTGAGTACAGCTTGTTTTCCCTTTAACAACATCAGCAGCTGGTGAGATCCTATTGCTATATTTTTTTCTACCTCTTTGTGGGGAAGGTTGTTTATTTACTATATATGTTAAATACACAAACAGAAACACACATACAGCTGAAGAAAGAGAAAGATTCCTCAGTTCAGTACCTTTTTCATCTGTTTTTTTGAAACTTAAAGGCATATGATAAAGACTGCAGAGGTCCAAAGAAAGTACACAATAATCTAAGCATAACTAACCACAGCACCCCAATACCCTGCTGATTCTACCCAAGTACAAAGCATTGCTAGATCACTGGCAGGCAAAACAGAAAAGATGCTATGCCTCTGAAACACTGGTTTTCAAAATGCGTAGAAATATGCTAATAAATATGCTAAAAAAAAAAAAAAAGTATTTGCTTTTAGCACAGCTGAGTGCTTTCTGTCTCCTGCATTGCCGGGTTTGGAGGAAGAAACATCCTACAATGACACTGTACTGCTGAATTCTTTCTCTGGAAACAAAACATAGAAAAAAATCCCAAATATCTGAAACCCTACCTCATTGTCAAGTAGCAGGGAAGTAGCTTACTGTAGTGTTGCAGGATACAATTTGAATGAGACTCGATATGTCATGTCCTCCTAAGCCTTAACAACTCAATTTAATGACCTTTCTCAAACCCTTTCTCCATTCAGCCGTATGTGTTGTGTAAGTAAAGACAGCTTACATGGTTAAGAGCTGAGGACTGGGCTAGTCTAAACTAAACAATGGATAACTGCATACTAACTGAACAGCTCTCTGCTGTTTGTTTCCTGGATGACCCCGAGTTATCCCTTCCTTGTGCCTCACTTTCCCCATGCTAAAATGACAACAATGATGCCTTGTTTTATAAAGTTCTTCAATAATATCATCTGAAGAAACAGTAGTCCACATGCACTTTTGGATTCTTCAAACTCCAGCAACAATATTGAAAGAGATGTCATAAGATCTGAACTACATTCCTGCCTCAGTTTTAAGACCCCCAGTGCCTTTTAATTCACTTTCAGCCTTATCTGTATTGCAATATCGCTCTTAGTATGTGCCTGCACAGCACTTACTACAGTATGATTTGAGCTGGCATTTAGCGCAATGTGCCCTGAGCTGAGCGGGTAGGGGGAAAAAAAAGAAAAACTTACGAAGTCAGTCCCCAGCTCGTCTAAACTACCATTACTGGGCTCATGTTGCTGGAAATCACTGGCGTCCACCTTTGCAACTTGCTACACTGTCTGATTCACCATCATACGTCAGTTATACTTTATAAGAAACATTATTTTCGAGTAGCTGGAAATGCTCAGTCCTGGTCCTCATTATCACCTGTGATCTCGAAACCAGTCCAGTATTCCTTATAACCATCCATGTATATTGTACCATGAATTGTTGTCTATGATTTTTGATAGAACACCATGTACTATTTTCAAAGGTCAATCTAAAGTTTGCAGAATATATTCACTCTACCAAAAAGAAAGAGGTATTTTCCAATGGCCTATATTCCACCTATAACCTATTCTCTCAACAATGGAAAAAGCCAAAAACCTCTGAAACCTTCTTAAGAACAATGAAGAAAAACTGAGAACAGATATGACAATAACACAAAAAACAAACAAAAAAAAACCTATGTGAATGTAGGTAGAATGAATTAATTTCTGTCTTAATTTTAACTTTTGGGGTATACATCATGCAATCTGATATGCAGGAAGACAGGAATACCTGTCATTTTTTTAATGGAAAAACCTCCCTTTAAGTTGATAAGTAGTTTAGGCTCTATACTGTATCAGTAGTAGCTCATTCCCCTGTTAAGCCTTCCTAAGTGGTGCTGTACTCTTCCTTGATTTGGGTGAATTACTTCTTTGTATTGGCCCTAGAAACAGCTTGCCTAGAAATTAAGACCTCCACATATTTCACAGCTGTCATGAAAACAAGATACCTTATTCTCCTACTAAATATTTTGCTTTATATTTTGAAATTCCAGTAATCTGTGTACTTGCTTTTCCACAATACCCAGATATATCAGTAATTTGAAATAAGGAAGGCCTTGGTGGAGTCAGTGTGCAAGTCATTGTTAAAATGGGGTGGGCATGTGAAAGTAAAATTGTGAGTGTGTATCTGCTCATATATCACACTGCCTGAGACCACATCTTCTCATGACTCAGTTTCAATATTCACCTTGTTTGATATCACAGGTCAGTAACTGGAACTATTACTCACTTTTGATGTCAAACACCTTCCCCACCAGCACTCAAAAAGCTTGAAGAAATTGGAAATATCATTTAGAAATTCATCATAAAATTAAATAGTGGCATTTTTCTTTGTTTTTGTTTGTTTGTTTTGTTTTGTTTTTCCTTCAAGAGTATTGGTTTCTCCACCAATCAATGAGATTTGATTATCTAATCTGATTCCTGAGTCATGCACCTGCGATACATCAACTTTAGGACTAGTTTGCAAATTCTTTTCTTTTCTACTTATAGTAATATGTATAAAACAGATGTTAAAATTGATTTCATTTGTGATATGCATATGTCCTTATGTATCTTGCCTTAGGATCTGCTTTTCATCTGACACATATGGCAATTCTGAAAAATGGGCTAAAAAAGACAGATGCAAAAAACAGCTTAAAGAAACAAGCATTGGAAGTCCCAAATCTCAGGCCTAATGTTCCTCCTGGGTTTATGTGCACCTAGTCTTATGGTTCTCTGGAGTAGACGTAGTTACCCAAGTCCTCTGCAAGTGCCTAGCTAGGCAGCTATCCAGCTACACAGCTTATGGTTTGAGATAAAATGGGTCTGAGAAGCTGGCCACCTGCCAGTAGGCTCTGCCTTGTACCTTCTGTAACCAGGAGGTAACAGAGTCAACAAGCCCTTTGCACACTCAGAAAACTTGACCGCTCCTTTTCTGAATGAAGCAAAGCAGAGCCCGGAGAATCCACCAAAATATCTCTTTCATGAACTTGAATAGGGTCTACATATAGCATCTTGGTATGACCTGGATGTCATGTCAAGAGCTTGTACTAATGAAAGGATGTCATTTCAAGACAGACCTCTAAACCCAATTAAGTATGTTGGGTAACGAGGCATGGTACAAAGTCTCAAACTCAGGCCCAGTAAAGTGCATACTTTTATCCCAAACACATGAAAAGGTTCCAATCAGGAAGAGGATGGTGTACTTGGAGAGATCAAGCAGGGTATAAAGTTACAGCTTATCCTGAAGTTGACAGAGATGCTTTGGTTTTGCAGTGGTAGCAGAACTTGAACCAGAACAGTTTAAATACAGACACATCTGTGCAAGAAACATCAGCTTTGGATATTAGCACCTGATTTAATGAGCAATGCTTGAAATGAATATTCAGGACTGTCAGAAGACAGATCAAATGACTGAAAACTAAAGGTATACAAATGGCTTACCAAGTATTCTCCATGTTGTTATACATAAAACTAGAAGGCAACAAGACAGCTTTGAAGGATGCATAAAAAAATCACCGTAGGTGCATTCCAGAGAATGGAGAAGGGTGCTGACAGAATGAAAAAGGAGAGGGAAAAGAGATGATGTGTTAGTGACAGAGTTTATGTGTGTTTACATCTTTTGATAGTTTCCCCACCCTCACCCCTCAAAAATAAAAATAAAAATAAAAAAACAATCAATCAAACAAACAAACGAACAAAACTTATTTATTTTACTAGTAAGCAGATAGCCTAGTATAAACACTAATGTCTGAATACATTTCCGGTCAGGCTAGATATAGAATGATTCACTATAGTTACAAAAACAATTATACATTAAGGGAAACATCAGCCCTCAAATCAGTAAATCATTTTTTAATAAAACATGACCATGGCACAAAGTGGGAGGAAAGTGATTCCTTTAATGGCCAACATTCAAACAATCTTTTATCAAATCAGTATGTAATGATTAGAACATGCAAGTTCTTTCATAGTTACTTTCCATCAATAGTGGTGGTACACACTCAAACAGGAAGTGTCTATCATCTGTAGTAGAACTACTAATAAACCATACAAATGCAAATTATCATCACTAGAATGAAAATCTGTTTACTTTAGGAGGTTAACCTAGCATATTATCTGTACATTTTCCCCCAATATTTGATTTCCCCAGGTAACATGTTACTTGAACTCTTTGATCCTCTCATTATTTTCAATATTTTAACACTTGTATCAGAACAAAAGTTCCAGTTATTATATACCTTAAGAAATAATTTCTTCATTAAAATGTACATTTTTTTTATATTCTTTACATTAGATTAATTGTTTCTCTTCTCCAATATGAACTTCTTTTGGATAGATTTTTCATTTGGAAGCTTCTTCATGTGGATGGACTGTAAGTCTTCGCATTAAATATAATCCCTTTAGGTATAAGTAAGAGCCAGGAGAACATAAGCTAATAGTTTGTATGACTTTTCTTATAATTCTGATTATTTGTTAACAATTAGTAAAGAACTAACTGTAGTTGGTATCGAAAGTTACCTCAAAGAGACAAATTCAGCATTAAGTCTACATAGACTCTGAGTAATAATTACCATATCAATCATATCCTAAGAGAGAAAGAGCAATCCTTTATTTGTTCATTTTAGAAATGGCTAGAAGTTACAATATTTGTAGTTTTTAGTCCATTACAAAAAAAAAAAAAAAAAGAAAAAAAAAGAGAGAGAGAGAAAAAAAGCTAAAATAAAATAAGATAGAAAGAGATTAGGTTAAAAGCTCTTTCTGTGGAAGACAGGTATTTAACAGAGTTAAAAATTTGCTCCAGATTTTTGTTTTTTTAATTTTTATAATCACTGCATCTTATAAGCAATGCATCTTACTCATTTGCTTCAATACCCAAGGATCCATAATCAACATTTCACATGACTCAAAAGCCTATATGCAGTTCTAATATACAACCCATAAGGCTAGGAAAACAGCCCAAAAATTTGGTGCTTGGTTAATTTTGTCATCATTCAGATTCTTTCATCTACAAATCTGTCTTAATTTTAATAAATACAAATATTATGTGAGGATCCCAAGTTTAATTTCTTTTATCAACCAGCAGTTTCACTGAAGTTAATACAAATGCTGTGTGATTAGGAGTTCATAATCAGACTCTCTAAGTCATTGCTGCAGAACAGCTGTTAAGCTATTTGTACAAAATTAGTTTGCAGTTCATAGTGGACCAGTGTTGATAACACAAAAATCACCACTAGAATTGACTAACTGGCCTGGTTGTTAGCAATCTGAGAAGCCTGTGGCCCCTTGGAGGACCAGTTATTTGAGAAATATTTCATGCATAATAATACACTGCATAATGAGTAAATCATGACATCCACAACATTCATGTTTTTAAGCTAAAGAGCACTAAAAAAGAAGAAGATCTGTGCAGAACTGTGATTACCAAGAGGAGAATACAGCTGCATTGGCAACTGTGGGCTGAAGTTTGTATTCATCAGGTTTCTGTCAAAAATCAAGCTCTAAATGTAAAAATTATATGGTTGCTTTGTTTTCCATTTCTCAACTAAAAATATGTGCTTTTCCTGGAATTCATAAACAGAACATTTTTAATCTGCTTTTACAGAGTGCTACAGTGCAACAGAGACTACAACTGATGAATATGAAGTAAACAATAGAGACTGGTTAGGAGGCATGCACACACCAGATAAGCAATTAATGATCTCAGAAAATATGGCATCACTCTCATTAAGGTTTTGTAACATGTTGTTCTTTGCTCTCCACTCTGTAGACGTTTAAATGTTATGTCTTTTCTTTTGCATCAATGTGTATGCCTAATTTTATTAATTAATGAAATATCATATTGTGCTGTGGCTAGCTGTCCAGAACAGTACCCAATCAATACAAGCTTAGCAGTCTAGTATCTAAGCTTCCTTAGAGAAGTCAAATCTGCATTTGGGTCTTTCTTGGTCATTTTGATCTCTAACCCAACTTGCATTTTCTGAGAATATGGAGACTAATCAAATACCTGGTATTCAAAAACAGTTATTTAATGATAAACTTTCTGTCTTATTAGGGTGGAAAGGGACCAGATATACATTGTTTAAAAAAAAAAAAAATGCTTTTCTTATCAAATTTAAGAGATGTCATTAGAAAATTCATTAGGAAGTAGTACATCATGTAATAAATAATATTAACCTCAGTGCAATGTACTCAACTTTTATCCATATAGAGTAAAAGTTAGTTGTAACCACGAGACAATTTTTATGATTAACACCATGTTTTAGAATAATTAATGCAATGACCATGCAGTGGCCTAGCTGTCTGCTTGGTAAGGTGCTCTGCAGGTAATCAGGAATTCCAAATTACAAGAGGGTTTCCAAGTTTGGAGATTATGCCTTATAAAGATGCTCACAGCTCTGTTCTGTCTCGCTGTAACCTGAATCACCTTTTCAACATTCCAGTCTTCAGTACTTGATGTTATTGAGTGGTAGCAAACTAGTAAATAAGCATAAATCACAGCTGGGGACTCCTTAAATTCCAAAGTCCATGACAACAGCTACTGAACATAATTCCTTTTTTTTTTTTTTTTTTTTTCCCAGTTAGGATGAATGATATTCATGGATTATGACAAAGCAGGGCAAGGGAAGAAAGAATTTATTTCACTAGTTGTGTGTCCATTCATACTAATACACCTACAGTAAGCATTTTTCTTTACAGAACTACATCTGCAGCTCAACACATATATGGCATAGTAAAACAACTGTTCAGAAGCTGTGAGAATTGAATTGGTCCTCAACTCCATGTAAGTATAACTACATGAAGGAAGCTGAAATTAATCTAGACACCAGCTTGGTGAAGATAGGGAAACAAAGAAGGAAGTATTAACAGCATCAAAAATATTCACAGCCAAATATTATCAGACAGTCAGACAGGAGCAGATAAGGTCAAAGAGAGCTGTCAAAAGAAAAAAGATAGAAAGATGGAAGGAAGGAAGGAAGGAAGGAAGGAAGGAAGGAAGGAAGGAAGGAAGGAAGGAAGGAAGGAAGGAAGGAAGGAAGGAGAGAAAGAAAGAGAGAAAGAAAGAAAGAGAGAAAGAGAGAGAGAAAGAGAAAGAGGAATAGAAAGAGAAAGAAAGAGAGAAAGAGAGAAAGAGAGAGAGAGAGAAAGAGAGAGAAAGAGAGAGAGAGAGAGAAAGAAAGAAAGAAAGAAAGAAAGAAAGAGAGAAAGAAAGAAAAAGAGAGAAAGAAAGAGAGAAAGAAAGAAAGAGAGAGAGAGAAAGAGAAAGAGAGAAAGAGAGAGAAAGAGACAAAGAAAGAAAGAAAGAAAGAAAGAAAGAAAGAAAGAAAGAAAGAAAGAAAGAAAGAAAGAAAGAAAGAAAAAAAAAGAAAGAAAGAAAGAAAGAGAGAGAGAAAGAAAGAGGAAAAAAGAGAGAGAGAGAGAAGATAAAAGCTCACAGAATAAAAGCCAAAGAGTGGAAACATAATTAGGAAAAAAAAAAATACTGTAATGTAAGAGCAGGGGAGGGATACAGCCAAGAAAATATAAATTATTTTCATGGGAGATAAAGAGCAGATAAAAAGAGAGAGAAAACTATGATATGGAGGGATCAAAACATTTTCAAAGCTCTTTAAATCCTTCAGGAGAACATAGAAGTCCTCAGGATTGAAGGCTTGATCTATGGTTTGGGAAAACAGGAGGAATGAAAAGCAGGCATACCGATTAAAGGTATAGTTAATTGCACACTGAAGAATAGCTTCTGTACTACCCAGTACTGCTAAACTCAGACTGATACCATCTGAAGGTACTGTGTAGGAGGAACAATTGGAAAAATGAAAGAAAGTTATTTTCTCAAGCACTCTTGAGGGTGATGGATCTTTTTGCTCTGCAGTCTTTTTCCAATAGCGCTTATAAATGTAGCCCTCACTTTTATAGTCCCACTGCCATGATGCGCAGGGTTTCATTTCATTACCAAAAGCCAACAAGATCACCACTGATTAAATTCAACTGCTTGCATTTTTTTTTTTTCTTTTAGTGGTGCAGGCTATCCTTTCCAAAACAGCAATAAAGACTGCAGTACATACCGGATTATTCTGGAGACATCAGCTAATAGATCCTCAAACATGTTCATGACATAGGCATTAGAACCCCCATCTAGCAATTGGAATATCTAGTTATTTGCAGTGTTCACATGAACTCCCATGGCAGAAAAGATTTATCCAGGATTAAAAATAAAATGCATATTCCTTACTTTTAAGGACTAGTCAGTTGAAGAATTCAAGAGGCACATCCAGAGATTGATGTAGCAAACCTAAGACTAGATCTGCTTTTTACTGCCCCAAATAACCAGAAGAACTCTGTATTCACTTGGGGCACAGGAAACTCTAGGTCAACCAATCCCATTCTGTTTTATTTTAGGTACAATATATCACAGGAAATTGCATAAAACTGGCACTATATCTAAACATGCAATATTCATATACTATGCATACATACTATAAATATCCATATATATAGTACACATTCATACACATATGCAGTTATATATATAGTATGTATGCATATTATATGCATATAGTACACACAGATGTAGTGCCAGCTTTAGGCAATTTCCTGTTAGGTATCATACCTAAAGGAAAATAGAATGGGATGGGTGATTGTTGTGGTTTAACCCGGCCAGCAGCTAAACACCACACAGCCGTTCGCTCACCCTCCCCCCTCCCTCTCTGGGATGGGGGAGAGAAACGGGAAAGTGAAGCCGGTGAGTTGAGATAAAGACAGTTTATTAAGACAGGAATATAATAATAACAATAATAATAATAATAGTGATAATAGTATTAATAATAATAATGTGTAAGAAACAAGTGATGCACAATCCAATTGCTCACCACCCGCTGACCGATGCCCAGCCTATCCCTGAGCAGCCGGCCCCCCACCCCGGCCAGCCACCCCTATATATTGTTTAGCATGACGTCAGATGGTATGGAATACCCCTTTGGCCAGTTTGGGTCAGCTGTCCTGGGTCTGTCCCCTCCTAGCTCCTGCTGCACCCCTAGCCTGCTTGCTGGCAGGACAGAGCGAGAAGCCGAAAAGTCCTTGGCCTGGTGTAAACACTGCTCTGCAACAATTAAAACATCAGCATGTTATCAGCGCTCTTCTCATCCTAATCCAAAACATAGCACCCTACCAGCTACTATGAGGAAAAATTAACTCTGTCCTAACTAGAACCAGGACAGTGATCTAGAGCTTCCTGTGCTTCAAGTGAATATAGTTATCTGTATATATATTGATATATATTTAATTGGTGGATGCTGTTATCCATGAGCAATGCTTAATTACTCCACCCTGTTCTTTCTGAGAACAGGCTTTTACTATTACAGGTTGAAATCTATCCAGGTATTGCAATTGTAGCTTCTGATAGTCAGACTCATGCCAAAGAAACTTATGAACTGCATTTCTCTGAATAGATAGCTCTTTAGTGATAACAAACACAGAAAATCTCTCTTAGAATCATAGAATCATAGAATATCCCGAGTTGGAAGGGACCCGTAAGGATCATCAAGTCCAACTCCTGGCACCGCACAGGTCTGCCCAAAAGTTTAGACCATGTGACTAAGTGCACAGTCCAAACACTTCTTAAATTCAGACAGGCTTGGTGCAGTGACTACTTCACTGGGGAGCCTGTTCCAGTGTGTGACCACCCTCTCGGTGAAGAACCTCTTCCTGATGTCCAGCCTAAACTTCCCCTGCCTCAGCTTCACACCGTTCCCACGGGTCCTATCACTGGTGATAACGGAGAACTGCCTCTCCACTCCCTCTCGCGAGGAAGTTGTAGACTGCGATGAGGTCTCCCCTCAGCCTCCTCTTCTCCAGGTTGAACAGGCCAAGTGACCTCAGCCACTCCTCATACGTCTTCCCCTCTAGGCCCTTCACCATCTTCGTCACCCTCCTCTGGACACTCTCCAGCAGTTTAATGTCCTTTTTGTACCATGGTGCCCAGACCTGCACACAGTACTCGAGGTGAGGCCGCACCAGCGCAGAGTAGAGCGGGACAATCACTTCCCTCGACCGACTGGCAATGCCGTGCTTGGTGCACCCCAGGATATGGTTGGCCCTCCTGGCTGCCAGGGCACACTGCTGGCTCATATTCAACTTGCTGTGAACCACAACCCCCAGATCCCTCTCTGCAGGGCTGCTCTCCAGCGTCTCATCGCCCAGTCTGTACGTATAGCCAGGGTTGCCCCGTCCCAGGTGCAGGACCCAGCACTTGCTTTTGTTAAACTTCATGTGGTTGGTGATCGCCCAGCTCTCCAATCTGTCCAGATCTCTCTGCGAGAGAGAGGGTGTGCCGCATGACCCAGAAAATACATCTTTTCATGTTTTTTTTTCTCCTAAAACTAAATTATTGAGCTTTTTTTTTTTTCTTTTTAGCCCTCCTCCAGATTTTATGCTGTAACTCAACAAACCTTTTCCTTAAGATTTCAAAAGAGGTAGGTGATAAATTGACTAGAATGGAAAGGGAATTAGGGACTTAATTAGGTGTTCCATTCTCTTTTCAACCTTTTTGAATCATTTCACAGCATTTGATTTCTCATTAACATTCAAATACTGGATGTACAAGACTATGTCTCACACATGAAAATTTTTCAGCTCTCTGACTAGAAAGGAACTTCAGGCATTCAGAGGTGGCACAGCAAATGAAGTTATGTAACTCTGAAACACTGTGAATCAAGAAAGAGAAGTTCAAAAATGAGAAAATAAATCATATTGCAAAGTCTTGCATAAATGTTTTTAATAGTCACAGTATGAAAACAAACCGTTGTCACTGAAGAGCTGGTAGAAATCAGTCATCAGAAGTGAAATCAAACACTAAAGAGGAGCTCTTAGAGATTTTTACACAGAAACCAGTGATGGCAGGGGGGATCCAGGAATAGGTTGAAGGAGAAGAGAATTAAGGTTCAACCATGGAATTACAAGGGAAACTCGGGGGCAAAAGGAGTGTTTCTCATTCATACGTCTATCTACTTTAACATGTAGAGGAATACAAGGATAGCATCACTTCTCCAGGGTTTTGCTTCTAGTAAACTCTTTCAGTTTCTGAAGAGCTCTGTCACTGCCAACAAGGTGATAATAAAATACTCCATCTAGTCCTGATGTCCCATTCAGATGGGCCAAGACCAGCAGAGAAGTGGGCCACCAGGTCCCCATGCAATTCAGGCAGGATCAATGCAGAGCCCTGCCCTGGGCAGGCAGAGCCCCAGCGGCAATGCCGGTGGGGCTGGGGGCAGCCCTGGGGAGAAGGCCGCGGGCCTTGTGCAGCAAGTGAGCAGGGCCAGAGAGGCTGGAGAGAAGGGAAAGCTTTTTACCCTTGTGGAGAGTAGGGCACAGGCTGGTGGTGTCATCCCCCTGCTTGGAGGGTCTCCAGCCCCCATGGGATAAAGGCCTGACCCCATGGATGAGCCTGCTCTGGGCAGGGGTCGAACTGGAGACCTCCTGAGGTCCTAAATTATCCAGTGACACTTAGATGTCAGAGTTCCTGTTCCCCAGCCCTATTCCCTACAGTGCATTGCCCTGTACCTAAGAGACTCTCAGTTATTTATTCAGAAGTGGAATTTTTTCAGCTAGACTGACAGTTTCCAGAAACAAAAGAAAATGTTCGCTACACGAATTGTGTAGTATAATTCATAGACCTCTCTGTCAGCAGCCAGCTTTCCTCACAAATACAGCAGAGGAATGGAACTTGCCTTTTCCCACCCCTTCCGTAGGATCCCTCACTGAGAGTCTGTGCAGCGCATGTAATGGCAATTGTTTGACATCATACTTCCAATGAGTGTCTCAGAGTACTTTGAAGAAGGCAGTATGGCATGCGGACTGGGATTTTGAAGATCTGCAAGCTACTAGCTACTTCAACCTCTTTGATGAAGTTCAGTTTACCTAGTTACAAAAGGAAGATGGTGATGCTATCGTCTCTGGAAAAAAAAAAAAAAAAAGTCTCGGAAGGATTCTTCATACAAGCTAGTCATTATTTTCCGTAGCCTTTTTGCAAGAAGGGACTTAATTTGTTTGAATGGCACATGTATATGGAATAAGGTATGTGGCTTGCCGATTAAGTCGGCAAGTCAGCAACCTGGGCTAGGTTCTAATGCTGCGGATGTGGCTCCCTAGAACAGACGATAAACACTAGCAAACAGCAAACAATCACAATCAAGCCCTAAATAAAGCTCCATTAATAAAAATCACACATCAAAAAACATCAGCAAAAAGTAAGGATATATTCCCAATAGTTCAAGCCAGCACATACAAGGTTTTGCTATAGGTCATTCAGATTATGAAAGGATGTATATATGAGACTATATGAGACATCATTTCAGCTGTCATCGTGGTAGCTTTTACATCACTGCTTTTGATACAATTCATTCAAAGTGCTCAAAGGATTTATGGGCATTGTTATTAAAGAATGCAAGTTCAACAGCAGAGGGTGTGACAGATAGCTTTTATTAATCAAAGGACAAATTACTTACTAAAATAGCATGCTTTAATTCATTAACTTCATACAAAAAATAATGAAACACAAAGGCACGGTGAAGTATTTCTTTTATATATTAAAACACCAGAGATTCACACAAACCTTACACACCTTTCAGTTCTTAAGACTCAAGATATTTGAATCTGGAAATCCTGGAAACAAAGATTTTAAAATGCTAACCTCAACCTTTTCAGCCTTCCACAAATACCCTGCTTCCAATAACTTTTTTTATTGCATTCCATTTCTTAGTCATTCTTTACCTCTTCCTTAGTCTTCCATTTACCATCCTTAAATCTTCAGCCAAAAGAAGCA
The DNA here is from genome assembly GCF_964211835.1 of Anser anser. NCBI lineage: Eukaryota > Metazoa > Chordata > Aves > Anseriformes > Anatidae > Anser > Anser anser. The sequence continues at coordinate 13,982,883 of NC_139723.1, forward strand.
ATGACACTTATCCCTCTCACTTCACATGACTAATGCAACTGCAATTACATCAAAAACTCAGACATCTAATATTTAAGATTCTGGAAAAAAACAGACTGAGCACGGCAAGGTGCTTGTGATGTGCCAAAATAATTTCTTGAACAAAAGCTCATTGACCAAAGATGGCAGGGAACCTGCAATTCAGACATTCAGCAAATCTTTGTGAACATGGTACAAATCTGAAAAATCAGTAATCAAGGTGAAAATTACCAGATGAAAATGGAGTCGGATGTACTTGGGAGGTAGTACATCTGAGGCAGGGAATAGTCTTGCTCTCATCAGTCGATAAAGAGAACAAATGCTTGAAAATCAGCATCAATCTGGATGAGCCAGAGTTAGTTCAGCATGTACTGACACAAGTTTATCCTCTTTGTAACCGTACCAACAGTTAGTACTCAGTAACACTGTAGAGTCAAAACTTTTGTATCTTGGGAGCTTTGCATTCTGAAAGAGTTGTAGAACCATGTATGAAATAATTTCAAAACTGAGATCAAAATCAGCAGTTTTAAGACAAAGAAAGAAAGAGAATGTGGGATTTTTTGGAAAAGAAACAAGCAAGCAAACAAACAAACAAACAAACAAAAAACAAACACTGAAGAATATACTGTGGTACTTAAAACAAAACTAAAGTAAACTAAACAGTTTTGGGTCCAGGCACACTTTATCAGAATACTTTTTCTTTTTGGTGTGAATTTAGTTTTGGTTTAATTAATTCTTTCCTTTATTTGTTAACAGTAATTGGTTCCTAGGAAGGCAAATTGCTTCATTTTGGTCCAGATGCAAATCTCATTTATTTAAAATGAAATTTAGTGAAAATTTTTGACCAAAAAAAAAACAAAAACAAACAAAAAAAAAGGTTCTGCTTAGTTCTGATCCAAAATATGTGACAAGTTTATTATTTTCAGTTTGACTGCTGAAAGAGAAAACCCCCACTGTACTGTTCTCCAAATTTCACCTCCTCTGATCTGTTTTGAGTTTGCTCTGGCACAAATCCACTTACTGATGTACATTAGCTGCTGAAATGAGGACTAATACTCTAAAAGAAGGTTTCAGGATTATAAGGTGGTAATTACTGTGCACTACTGCATCTCTTCTGGCTTCGCAAAGAAGAACCTCAAAACATCACATAAGCACTCTAATGTGGACTTAAACTCATCATTAAAACCTAATTGGTACTTAAAGCCCAAGGAACAGGGAAAACTACTACATCTGTTACTGAAAGACATGCATTAGATCTGTACACACAGTACAGAAGGCTAAGATTTATTTTATTTTGACATTTTGTTTTTAGTATTGAAAAAAAAAACTTTTGGTTTTTCTGTTGTTCAGTACCCTCCTTTTCAACAATTGGCTTAACTGCTGGAATATTCAAAAGGCTAAGTACTTACAAGATAGGCGAAAACTCCCTAGAAACGAATTTGTTACCTACCAAGCCAATGCTTTTCTTCCAGACCTTGCTATCTTTCTTTGCTTAGGATAAACAAGAATTTTTGAGGCCGCTTCTTACCTTTTGCCAAAACAAATGTTATTCACTTCTAGTCTTCAATAAAAGAAAGCTGTCACATAAATACACCTGCACTGTATTTTTTGTGGGGAGGTTTTTTTTAGTTGGTTGGATTAGTTCAGTTGGTTGGTTTGGTTTGTTTTTTGTTTGTTTGTTTGTCTGCTTGTTTTTGGTGTGTGTTTTTTGTTGTTTTTGTTTATTTGTTTGTTTGTTTTTACAAGGAGGGAGCAGGGGATAATTTTGGTGTTTTTTATCAGTGATTATAGAATCACTTTTTTATAATGCTGTTGTGGGCAGATTTAGATGGCACAATATCTGAGGAGTTTTTTTGTTAACACCTTCTAAAAGATTTTTACTGGCCATTTCATTGAAGCAGTTGAGGCTGCTAGTAAAGTTTATAGGTAGTATTATGTTGGTGGAAATACTGGAAGCCTGGACAAAGTTTCCTATATTTCTTGTGTGGTTTACAACACTGATGATTAGATGTCAATAAAATACTATCCCTGGCATGAATTCACTCTGTTAGTGCTGCTTCACATACTAGACTCATTTCTACAGCTGGTACCTTTCATCATATTTTTATTTCAACACTATTTTTGGTTCATGTAATGGCCACAGCTGTGTTTAGGCAATGATCTGGATGTGTTAAGGAGACTTCAGCTTCTCTGCTGGTATTTGACCATGGTAGTTTCCTCTTTTGTCTTTGTGGTGGCTTTACTCAGCTGGGAAGCCAAGCTCCACCACAAGCACTCTCACTCCTCCTTCTCAAAGAGAAAGGGATAAAAAATACAATGAAAAGGGATCAAGGGTGGAGATAAGGACAGGGAGATTGCTCAAAAATTATCATCATAGACAAAACTGATTCAGCATAGGGAGATTAGAGAAATTTATTACCTATTACTAACAAACTAGAGAAGTGAGAAACAAAGAAAAGAAACTACAAACATCTTCCCCCCCATCCACCCTCTTCTACCTCCTCCCCCTGACCCGTGCAGGGGAGCAGGGAATGAGGGCTGGGGTCAGTCCCTGACGCTTCGTCTCCACCGCTCCTTCTCAGTCACTCTCTGCCCCTGCTCCACATGGGGTCCCTCCCACGGGATGCCGTCCTTCCCGAACTGAGCCTGCGGGGGCTGCCCACAGGCAGCAGCTCTTCAAGAACTGCTCCCTCATGGCTCCGTACCACGGGGTCCATCCATTCCCAGCAGCAAACTGCTCCAGCACGGATCCCCCAGGGCTGGCAGCTCCCCCCAGACCACCTGCTCCTGCATGGGCACCTCTCCACAGGCTGCTGCTCCTGGTGGCCAAGAAGGCCAACAGGATCATAGCGTGCATTAAAAGGAGCGTAGCCAGCAGGTCAAGGGAGGTGATCCTTCCCCTCTGCTCTGCCCTGATCAGGCCCCACCTGGAATACTGTGTTCAGTTCTGGGCTCCCCGGTACAAAAAAAGACAGGGATCTCCTGGGCAGAGTCTAGTGGAGGACAACAAAAATGTTATGGGGCCTGGAGCATCTCCCCTGCGAGGAAGGGCTGAGAGACCTGGGTCTGTTCAGCCTTGAAAAGACTGAGGAGGGATTTTATGAATTTTTATAAATACCTGAGGTGTGGGAGACAACACAATATGGCCAACCTCTTTTTAGTGATTTGTGGGGACAGGACAAGGTGTAATGGCCACAAAATGGAGCACAGGAAGTTCCGCACCAAGATGCAAAAGAACTTCTTCACGGTGAGGGTGACAGAGCACTGAAACAGGCTGCCCAGGGAGGTTGTGGAGTCTCCTTCTCTGGAGGTATTCAAGGCCCACCTGGATGCCTACCTGTGCAATTTGCTCTAGGGAATCTGCTTTGGCAGGGGGTTGGACCCAATGACCTCTTGAGGTCCCTTCCAACCCCTACAGTTCTGTGATTCTGTGATTCTGTGAAACCAACAGTGGTATGGACAACAGCACTGTCTGCACTGTCAATAACAGAGAGACTCTTTCAGTAACATTTCTTTATTTTCAGATGTGGTGCTGCCAGCCGTGACGCGCCCGCCTAGTGCCGCCGTCGGGGCGGCCTCTTGCGGGGCTGGGGAGAGTCCTGGAGGCTGCTGCTGGCCCTCCTCTTCGGGGCGCGCCGGCGCCCCCCAGGCAAGCAGTCCCTGCCCTGGGCAGAGGCAACTGCTGCCGCCTGCCCTGGCTCCTCAGGTGCCTCCTCCTCTTCTGTGGTGGCAGGGGCACGAGTCCCCCCTGGAGAGGTGGCGTGGCAGCTCCTGCTAGACCTCCTGCTCCAGCATGGGCTCCTGTCAATGGGCTGCAGTTCCAGTCAGGAGGCTGCTCCTGCGTGGGCTCCTCCATGGGCTGACACTCCGGCCTGGGGTCTACTCCTGCGGGGGCTCTCCATGGGCCGCAGCCTCCTCCAGGCCACATCCACCTGCTCCACCGGGGGCTCCTCCACGGGCTGCAGCGTGGAGATCTGCTCCATGTGGGACCCATGGGCTGCAGGGGGACAGCCTGCTCCACCAGGGGCCTCTGCACAGGCCGCAGGGGAACTGCTGCTGTGTGCCTGGAGCACCTCCTGCCCTCCTGCTGCACTGCCCTTGGGGGCTGCAGGCTGGCTCTCACCCCTCTCTCCCAGCTGCTGTTGCCCAGCACTTCCTTCCCTTCCTTAACTCTGCTCACCCAGAGGCACAAACGACATCACTTGTTGGCTTGGCTCTGGCCAGCAGCAGGTCCTTTTGGAGCCAGCTGAAACTGGCCCATATCTAAAATGGGGCAGCTCCTGGATTCTTATAGAAGCCACCCCTGCAGCCCCCGGCTAACAGAACCTGGCCACATAAACCAACTACAGTCTTCTCAATTTTCAAAGTGTTTTTTGATTTTCTATTTGTCAGTGGCCTTCTAAGTTTAGCAATGCCTAGATCGTAGTTAAATACAAAATACAAAATTGCTAGGGCTTATTTACTGTGAGCTTTGACTCAAACAAGTCATCAATATCCTAGATCTTTTTCAGCTTCTGACAAATTAAGATCATCTATTTTCTCTTTTATTATCTCAAGACACAAGAAAGAGAACATTAGTCCCAGAGTATCTATTATAATAAATCGTAGCTATAAAGTAACACCACTGCTATTAAGTATGAGGAATTTGGTTTTGTCACTCAAGTGGGCAAGTTTAGATGCATGATTTGAAACAATTAGTATATGGGGGATGCATTCACTAATATTTAGTTTTTAAAAACTTTTGGAAAAGATTGAAGATAGGAAAAAGAAAGAGGAGTATTTTGCTCCCTGTGATTTTTTCTGCTGAGGTGGGAGGAATACCTCCAAAAAATATGAAGTAGGCTCTGTGATGTTGAAGCCCCGTGAGGCTGGGGGAAAAAAAAAAAAGAAAAAAAAAAAAAGAAAAAAAAAGAAAAGAAAAAAAATAGGCTATGGCTTAGCTAGATGACTAACTTTCTGCCACAGGGAACACTTTCACTTTCAGGAAGCATTTGTCATGATGAGTTTAAAACTTTCTCATCAGCAGTCCCATTATCCTACACCAAGAAAAGTTACAAACAATGTAACTGCAAATATCAGCACGTTCACTTCTGTCAGAATAAACAAACTCCAATGACAGGCATTTTATTTTTTCTTCCAGAGGACTCAGGAGACTAAACAGCACTTAAGCTGTTGAAGTATAGGCTGGATGAGCAGTGAGATGGATCAAAAACTGGCTGCACAGCCAGGTCCAGAAAGTAGTGGTCAGTTGTGCAAAGTCTAGCTGGAAGTCAGTAACCGGTAGAGGCTCAATACTACATGGGGTCCTGTTTAATATCATCATTAACAAACAGGATGATGGAGCAGAGTGCACCCTTACTAAATTCACAGACAACACAAAGGTGTGTAAGGAGGGAGTGGCTGACTCACCAGAGGGCCATGCTGCCATCCAGAGGGACCTGAACAGGCTGAAGAGGTGGGCTGAAAGATCCTCTTGAGGTTCAGCAAGGACAAGCGCAAAGTCCTGCACCTGAGGAGGAACAACCATCATACCTCTGTATCTCCTAGTACTAGAGCTACTGGGAGGTGTTCAACATAGGGCCACCAAGATGATCAAAGGACTGGAGCACCTATCCCATGAGGAGAGGCTGAAAGAGTTGGGACTGTTAAGCCTAGAGAAAAGGAGGATCAGGGAAGATCTTATCACTGTCTATAAGTACCTCAATGGAGGATGCAAAGAAGATAGAGCCAGGCTCTTTTCAGTGGTGCCCAGGGACAGGCAATGGGCACAAACTGGAACAGAGGAGGTTCCATCTAAACATCAGGAAGTACTTCATTACTGTGTGGGTGACTAAGGACTGGCACTGGTTGCCAAGAGAAGTTCTGGAGACTCCTTCCTTGGAGATCTTCAAAAGTCACCTGGACATTGTTCTGGGCTACCTGATTAGGGTGGCCCTGCTCGAGCAGGGGTTAGGCCAGATGAACTCCAGAGGTCTCTTCCAACTTTAACCATCTTGTGAGTCTATAATACTGTGAATATAAAAGCTCACTACAGTCTGAGAATGGGGCTCTCCTGATACTAGACACACCAATGAAATTTTCTTTGAAGACACTGTCTACTAGGTAGCAAAGACACTTAAGGCTGCAGTTTAGTAATACTTGGTGTCTTAGGCAGAATTAAGTTAAGAAGTTTCCTTCCTCTGACTCATTTGCACAACCTCACAACTCTGCATTTATGCCAAAGCAACAGATTCTGGGACTGAATTGTAAATCAAATCACAAATCATCTGTATTGAAAATAAGGCACCAGAAAAAATACATTATCAGTGGAGGTATTTCGTGGCATCATTCAAAATCCTTTTTTCTGGTTCAAGAATGACACCAGAACCCTTCACTTCAGTGAATCCTAGCTCAGAAATCAGGAGTCAAAGCCAGCAAAACTGCACTAATGATCAGTCATTAAATGAAAATAATTTCAATATTTGGAATAGTTTCAGTTAAAATTTTTCTTTTTTTTCTTTTTTTTCTCCTAAATATGGACTTTTATTGACAAACCTCTTTGCTTTTATTTTTCTAAATAAATATTCTTGATGTATTTTCTTAATTTTGTAATGAAATTTCCAACTAAAACAGCTCCTTTTCCTACATTTCAATTGAAGTGTTTTTTGATTATTTTTAAACTAGGTTCTGTATTTTTCATCCACCTGCCAGTTGCTTTCTTTTCCCTCTTCTCATTCTGTAACCCTTCAAAATATCATCAACATGGAAGAGTTTTAAGACAAAAAGACTAATTTTATGAACATTTTGTCAAAAAAAAAAAGTAAAAAGGAAATATTTCAACTTTTATAATGGATGCCAAAAATTAAGATGTATTCTAATCATGATCTCTCAAATAATATACTTTTTTGTTTGGTCAAAGTTTTCCAAATTTAAAACGAAAGTAGTGCTAAGTGTAGAAACAGAAAGAAAACAGTTCACTAAACACTACTATATATCCTTTTTACCATGACACCTAACAGCAAAATTTTATTTTAATAATAATAATAAAAGAATCAAATGAAGAATAAAGTTCAAAATTGCAAATGTAATTAAAAAAAAAAAAACTTTTGTATTTCAAATACTGCAAAACTGAAAAATAATTTATTTTTCAAATTTCAGCCCAAGACTAATTTTTTCCATGTTTCAATAAACTCTTTTATTTAAGCATGAGTAAACAAAGTTCAGGGAATAGCCTGTAATCAATGGCCAGGATATGGGTATCTCAGGATACAGCAAAGTTTTAACATCTAGATAATGATCTTAAAATACTATCACATTTACTAAATTCCTTGGTGATGGAAAGGGTGAGATTATGTGCCTGTGTGTGGGAGGCCGGAAAATATGTTTTTTTCAATATGTCCATACATTTCCAGCACAAGTTGCATTTTCACCAGAGGAAGAAGTTTCTCTTATATCATCTCCAATTCTTTAATATGGAAAGTGCATATTTCCTTTTTTTTTAATCTTCAAAAAAAGACATTTATACTCCAAGCAATGGTAATGAAAAGAGAAAGAACCAAAGGAAGAACTGGTTTGCACTGTCCTTTTCTGCTCTTCACCTATGGAAAGCGAACATTGTGTAACTATGCATAAATACTACAAACTGTTTAGCAAATAAACACTGCCCTCTATTGAAAAAAAAATAAAATAAAAAATCCCTCCTCTGATATAGCTTTCTGCAAGTTTTTAGTCTAAGTGCTGCCATACCAAGTGTAGTAGCAAAATATTAGCAAATGTATAATTATAAGAGGAAATGAATAGTTTGTAAGTGTAAAATTTGTGGCATTATCTAGTACATATTTCCAAATCTGCCTCTAGGAATATATCACAATATTACTGTTAAAGGTAATATTACAAGGCCAAAAATAAAAATGAGATAGCATATTCTTTAATTAAAATGTATGTTCTGTCAGAAGGTTACAGTGCAGCTCCAGGAACATAATTCTCCTGTTTCCTGCCACTATGAATGCTTTAGGAAATTTTTTGTTTGCTATCCTTTTATGTATGCAAAGTACCCACAAGAGAGAGCATTTTATCCTCTCAGACAGGTGCTAATGTTCTGCCTTCTTTTCTCCTCTCCCCAAACCCTCACCCCCTCTCAAAGAAGTAATTTCTGTATTGGTCACTGCAATGTTTCTGGGAAAGTGAGAACTCTGAGGAATTTGCTGTTCTCACAGAAAATAAATAAATAAATAAATAAATAAAGGGGGGGGGGGGGGGGGGATAAATAAATAAATAAATAAACTGTAAGCCAGCAAGAGATAACAAGAACCAGCAAGGTGACTCCTCAGCTGTCCAGAGGACTGTCCTCAAACCCAATTTCAGTAAGCATTGGTTTAAAACAAAGTGAAATTATACAATTTCACCACCTATGTGGTATGTCCCACCCATGGGACAAGACATGTCCTTATGGACTCAAGGAGAATCCAGAAAAAAAATATATTATTTACTACCACCCTGCATTACTCACTTTGGCCTGCAGAAGCCAAGGCCTTGGCCTTTTATGTCCCCTTCCTCCTTGCCCTCAAGTTGTCCAAAGTAATACGTGTGAATCATCGCTGATTTTCCTGAAAACCTTCTCCAACTAAAAAAAGGTCTTAGTGGAACTGCACAGTTTAAAAAGAACTTGCTTTACATATACAGCCATTTCCACAGGAAAATGGTACTCCTGATAAGCTTTAGCTTTCCTGATCTCCAAAGTTCAATAAAATAGGCTCCTCTTTTTATTTACTTATTTTTTTTTCCATTTTTGAGTCAGTATGATGTGGTCATGTAATACAATATTCAATGTTAGCACCGTACATGAGTACAGCTGTCTTTCAAAAGATTTGACTAACTTCAGAAACAAATCCAGTGTTTCAGATAGTTCCCAAATAAGACAATTTTGATATGTTTGTCAAAACAAAAGTGTATTACCATAAGTAACCCAAAAGTAATAAATTTTAAGATCTTCACATTAAAAATAATAATAAGAAGAAAAAGATTTCCTAAAATCCTGCTTTATTCCAAGCATAAATTTCCTTTTACAAGCAAATAAGGGTTGGTAATATTCAGTTTAGCAGGACACTGAAGGTCTACAGTACTTTTCAACTTTGGCAGAAATGGTAGTATGCATCCAGAAAAATCAAGAACACAAGAGCTGGATGCAAAGAAGAATAGTGCCAATCTCAATATGACCTGCAAGATAGGTTTAAGGTGTGATAACTTCAAATCTGCAGTGGTACAATCATTTTTTTTTCTTACTACGGCAAAGTAGAAGATTGCTTCCATTCCATCAGGTCATACAGCATCCACATACTCTTTTGTAACCCCCCACGGTCTTTGATCTTACAGATGCATCAGACTGTTTAGGGACTGCTCAACATGTTTTGATTATTTTTGTCAGTGTCTTTTTTAACTGATTAGTCACATTTCCATATCTTTCCCCCAAACTACGTATTTGAATTTGGTTTAGTGTAGCTTGCTCTTATTTATTTATTTATTTAATATTATATGTATAATCAGATAAAACAGTGTTACTAGCCCAAAGTTTAACATTATGCTTATTCAAATGTTTTCTGGACCTTTATGATCCAGATATAATTCTGTATGATATTTGGGGGGGGGGGGGGGGGGGGGGGGGGGGAGAATTCTGCATTGCTCATCAGCAGATTAGTTCTAATAGAGAAGTTAGTAAAAAAGTTTCCAAACTAAATTAATTAATTTTATAGCTGGACTGCATGAGAAGAATCTTTAGATCACCTGGCCTGCTGTGATAGAAATGGAATCTAGCAGACTGTACAATTTCCTGCTCAGTTTGAATTAATTGTTGTTTTCTAATCTGTTTCTGAAAGGGCAAGAAAGCTACAAACTTAATAAGAAATTATAGGTACACTGCAATCGGTAATAAAACTCTTCTTTTTATGTCCAGTTTGTATCTGTATTCATTAAGTTGAGAATTTAGTTTCTATTTTCATGAATTACTAAGTTCTGTTCTGCTAACAAAACACTAGCCTGTGTCAGTTCCTGTGGAAAGGGTCAAACTGGAGAATTTCTGTTTTACCTCTTTTGCAACTATTCTTCCAGTTTATGTTAAATTTGGGTAAAAATACAGTGATGTAGCATTTATATCAGCTGTTGGTAAGTATGCTTTTTTCATATCATCTACAAAAGACACTGTTGATCAGTAAAGCTGGAGAAGCTATGAAACACAATTGCTAAAGCAAGATCATGTGTTTTTGTGTGCGTCTTTTCATTTCTTTCTCTCTGTTATGAATAATTAATATTTTTCCCCCTTAAACAAACTACACTAGGCAAAAGAACAGACACTGAGATTATTGATTATGTTAACTCTGAGTACAGGTTTCCATATTTCAATTGCCAGTGTTGTGTCCAAGTCTAATCTAGAAGGAGTAGAGAGTGGTCAGCACCAAAGGGATATCAGCTCATGAATTTACAAAATAATATCTGAAACAATATTTGGATATTCCCTGCATTTCTGTTAGTAGCTACATGGTTAATAAATCCTTACCATGTCCCTCTAATCTGGGAGGAGAATTCAATGATATCTTTGAAATGACACTGGATTGCCAAAGATTCAACAAAACAGTAGACAAATTGTTTTACATTTTTCAGGATGAATGTTATAAAGCTTTTCATGAAGCTTTGCAATCCATACATAACAGTTTTGAGGACTGCACCCTGCTTTACTACTTTCCAAAGTGAGATAAGCAAAAAGGGAATGATGTTCTATGGAGAGATTTTGTGTTCCTGTTGCCATAGTAACACCAATATTCATGTTAGGAAGCTTTTCTGAATGTTTTGGCTATTTTTCTATCCCTGTCTTCACTTAATAGATCCTTAGCATTCAGATGTTTAATTCACCTGGCTAAAGCATTTTGCCTTTTAATGTATTTCAAAAGCCTTGGTGCACAAAGACTGAAATTATATAACCTGCTTATTTTATCAGACCTCAAAATATTTCCTTAGACAGAGGGAGAGGTCCTATATGCAAGCAAATGCAACATGATATCTATCTTCTTCGTGCTTTTGAAGCACTGGGACCCTGCATCAGGGTCCCAACAAGCTTTTATCCTTTCCTCTTTTTTGCCACCATCCTCCTTTTTCATAGTTTTTCCAGTTCCACTTATCATGGCCTATATGCAAGAAAGATTCAGACAAAGAGCAGGACACAAATATCTCCACAGCCACAGACCTGTGCTAGGGAAGAGTTAAGGGTTGTGTCAACAGTTGGAAAATAACCACTGACCTCTCTTCCGACGAGTAGTCCTGACAAAGCCACATCACTTTCTACCTCAGTTTCCTCCTGGGTCAGCTGGAGGTGAGAATGCTTCTGCAAAAAGCTGTTCTGAGCGTGAACAGTGACCACTGAAACCATCACACAATTGCAACCATGTCTTGGGATTTTTACACATACCTTTTTTTAGCCTGAACCCTGCTAAAACCAAGGATTTCTGAACTGTGACAGTCAATAGTATGTTCAGCAATCTTTAACCCTTAGAACCAAAACCTAATAACAACTCCAAATTTAAATTTTAACTTGGTTAAGCACACACGTTTCAGATGCCCCAAAATCCTGGAGTGATAGTTGCTGTGAACTGAGCGGAGATATATGAAGAGTGTATCACCTGTCCCTTTAACTTCTTTGTGCTTCATTTTCCCCAACTTAAAACAGATATTATGACTCTTCTGCATTTTTGTCAAGTGTATTGAGACATCTGGGTAAATGGTGTCAGAGGTAAGCCGGCAAGACAAGGCTTCTGAGGAGAAGGATGATGTTTTATTTAGCAAACCGAAGTAGTCTGAAAAAATCAGATATAGTATCAAGTACATTAGTTTTTTTCAGATCACCTTGCAAAGTAATTATTAATTTCACTTTTGTTCTTTATCTTCTCAAGCAAAATTCTTTTTCTTTAAATAGTCTCGAAACACATAAAATAGCAAATGTACACCATCATTTTTTCAAAGTAAAACCTGAAATACACCCCATGGTATTTTGAATAAATTTTCATTTTTCTATTAATTTCAACTCTACAAGCAACCAAAAAATTATTGCAAAGGAAACACAAGTCTTCTATGACTAATAAAAGTCCTAAGCATAAGCATCCCCCACAAAAAAAATTGCTTAAAGGCGTTAAACCCAGGATTCCGAAAGAATAGAAGAGAAAATGTAAAATTCTACTTAAAGGTCCAGTATTCCAGTGTAGATAACTGTCAGAGTTAAGCACAAATTCTTATCTGGTAAATTTAGCAGAGTGTAATAGCTCGTGTCATGAGAAAAAGAGAAGAGGGTAGCTGTGTTTCTGCTGAAAAGACGCCTTCAACCCTGCACTTTCTTTATATTTATCATTGTTTGTCACTGCACTAAGTGTTCTAGACAGATGTCACCTTTTAATTTTAAATGTGCATGAATAAATAAAAAACAGATTGATACTTTATACTGTTATACTCTTTTCTAGTGTTCTTTGCTAGTATAATAGATATCTTGTTTCTTTCATAAATTGCAGCAGAGATCCCAGCACTTTCTCTCTCCATGAGAGAGAAGTGTCTTCTCCTTGAAGAATTTAAACTATACAGAGCCATCAGCAAATACTTTAGTGTTCAGCATGCACTACATACGATTATCTTTTGTGCTATTGAAAGCCCAGTCACTATATTCAAATTCAGCATTAGTTAGAAAATAATTTCAGATCACTACTGTGCTCTTACTTTTGAGTATAATTTCCACAATCTCAAAAAATTCATAGCTGCCATCCTTTGTATCACCTGCATCTTCAGAGAAAGAGGAGCTGGACCGCTTCCTTACAGTGCCAAGGCAGCTTAGTCCTGAGTGCAGTGGAACAAAAAGACAGTTTAGAAGTTCACATTCTGTTCATTTAATAAACTCCTAATTGATATACTTACAGAACAATAAGTCAAAGGAAGAAGAGGTGGGGACATTCATAACTCAGTTGTAATCTCTGGCCTGATCAAACCACAAGTCTACTCACTTTTCCCATATCACTATATTCCTAAAACTCTCAAAGATTCCTGGTGACTGCACAGTTGGTTTTGGTGTTGCTGTTGTTTGGGTTGGGTTGGGTTTGTTTGTTTGTTTGTTTCTGTTTATTTTGGTTTGCTTGTGTGCATGTATTTTGTTTGTTTGTTTTTTGTTTTCCAGGTGGAAACCACATTTCTGAGTGTGTGGATGTGGAAACCATGTTTCCAAAACAGAGTACACTTAGCTTTGGAACTCCTACTGTAATTACATGGCACAAGCCACTGACCCACTATAAACTTACTCTACCTTTATATAAATTCAAATTTAGGTGTGTTATCTGTGTGGCAACTGACTTTATATTGCCTGAAAATTGCCCACACAATTCGAATTTCAGGTCATAATCTGCCCTCCCACAGGGATTCTGTATTGGGTGTTCCAGATAAACTGAACAAAATCTTGTGTGCCTGCACAAGATTTGGCGTGATCTTTCTATGTGCAGAGATATTATTAAGAATTGCTAACATAAGGTCATGATTGTTAATTCTTGTACTGTTCAGCACACTTCCTACAACTTTCCTTAATAGTGGAAATTGAGTGCAGAATTTGCTTTACATTGTATTAATAGAAATTATGTTCTGTTGATAACCACAGGCTGATGTCTGAATGCTGATCAGCTTTCCTAGTATTTGACATTCTTTATGAATCTATTTTTTGTGTTCCTGTATCTAGAATCTTTTAAATATCAACCTGACAAACTTTTGATTGCATGCATTTTTGTCCTCTCCAGTACAGATGTTACATTAGGGAAGCTACATCAAACACCTGCATTTATGATCTGATGATATTCTGGACCAATAAGGAAAGTTACTGGATCTGCATCTGAAGTTTCAGCACTCCCATTCTATTAACAGGGCGATTTGTTTTTACTGCGTGTTCCTAGTTTAAAAAAAAATAATAATAATAATAATAATTTAAAAAAAAAAAAAAGATAGGTAGATATCATAGAATCATAGAATCATAGAATATCCTGAGTTGGAAGGGATGCACAAGGATCATCGAGTCCAACCTCTGGCTCCTCACAGGGCCACCCAAAAGTCAGACTACATGTCTGAGAGTGTTGTCCAACACTCCTTGAACTCCAACAGACTCAGTGCAATGTCCATGTACCTGGGGATCCTGTTCCAGTGCCTGACCACCCTCCTGGTGAAGAACTCTTTCCTAACACCCATCCTGACCCTCCCCTGATGCAGCTTCATGCTGTTCTTTCAGGTCCAATCCCTGGTAACCAGAGAGAAGAGATCAGTGCCTTCCCCTCAGCTCCCCTTTGAAAGGAAGCTGCAGACCTTCATACCTGTACTTCAATAGCTTCTTAAAACCACAGTAGACAAAAGCACATATGAAATTTTATTAATAATGCATTAAAGAAAACCTCATTTTTTCATGCTCTCACTGTCACCCTAGAGAAAAATCTGTAAAAATTTGTAAATGCATCTGAGACACTTTTCCTATATCACAGAATCAAATCCTACAGCACAAACATACATGTTTTAAGAAAATAATATATTCCCTAGAGTTCTAGATTTTCAACTCTAATGCAGAAGTAGGGAGACACACTATTCATGCTAAAGATTTCCCATTATGGCTAGTCCCTTTGCAAAGGAACTAGGGTTATAACTGAGGTTGGAAGGAGTGCTTTTTGCACTCTGATGTTTGAATTGGTCAGAGTAATCAGTGAAATACTATTACCTTGAGACAAAAAAAAAAAAAAAAAAAAAAGTATGTTGATTTGAGATACGAATCTTCAAGAAGAAACTTGAAATTAATCTTACAGTTGTGTACTTTGGTAGAAAAATGCACATTCAGGTACAGTAAGAAACCTCTTTTGCAAAAAGGAAATATTGTACCTGCTAGCTTTAAACATGAACTATTCAGGCATTGTGATCTAGCAGTGGTTGCATGTATGTGTCATTTATTAACGGATAATATTCCTGCCTGGGTGACATTTCCATTACAGTTGTTTTTGAAAAGAAACATATGACATCGTCTATTAACTTCAACTTACAAATAAGACTACTTCACTCTGCTTCTGTTATCTTCATTCCTTATCCCTAAGGTTTAACAAAAATTTCATTGCTATCTATTCATTAACATGTGTTCTAGGAAGAAGGCTTAATTGTAAAAGCTACAGTTTTTGTGTTGCCTGCTTCATTTCCTTTGAAGAATACTATCATGCTTCCTCTTCTCCTGTGGCTGGGCTTCATCTTGAATCAATTTTTACTCTGATAGATATTTTTCTCTTGCCTATAGGCTGGAAAATAACTTTCTTACTTATTCTTTGTGACCTTGCTGCAGTATTTCATCACTAAATTACTAAACTTACTAAATTAATTATTACTACATTACTAGCTTGATTACTAAATAAATACCTCCATAAGAACATAGGGGAAAGACCTTGAAAGAACATATTATTTATAGGCATTAATTTTATAATGCCAGTTTAAAAGAAAGGCATTCAGAGAATGAATATATTTATGAATGTCAACCATCTTCCTAACAGCTGCCCTACTTTACAGGCAGAAGTACTCAAAATGTGTTCACAGATTATGTAAAAGACCTGTTGCACCAGTTTTCAGGTACCTTACTACACTGAGGACAAACCCTACAGCAATGTTTAGGAGTTGCCTCAAATCTTCTTATATGGCATTATAGAAAACTGTCCTGTCAGCAACATACCCTGATATCTCACTTAATTTCATAGATCATTTTTGTGCCATATTTTCAAGAGTGCTTAAAGATGCAGATAGGCATGGAGTAGGATTTTCAGTAGCTGAACACCCATCTGTCATCAAAATCAAGGGGCAAAACACTCCCACACTCTGCTGGAAACTTCATTAGATACCTTCTTGCCTTTAACGATACTATAATGCATTTAAATTCTATCCCTCTGACCACTGAAAATGAGACATTATTCTCATTTGCCAATTTTCCAGTTCTGATTAAATTGTAAGAAATGAACTGGAAATACATCTCACTTGCCTTATCTGAATATGTTTGTCTTTAGGCAAAAATCAAATGTGATGTTTCAATGTAGGTTAAATATTATTTTTTCTTGTTGTAGGGCTTAGGCGCCTAGCAACATGAGGGCACTCTTATGCTTTTACCACTGGACAGAGTAGGAGACAGTCCATACCCTGAAGATAATCAAAATAGTCAAAGCAGATTATAACACCTGAGTAGCAGGTTGGAATTAAGATTGTAGTTTCCCAAAGAAGGAAAACATCGTATTGTTGTAAAGTGACAGAGGAAATATGAGACAAATCTACCAGTTTCTTCAGAATCCTGGACCAATGATCTTGGCTACAAACAAAAGATATAAAATGAGCAAGGAATGGTCTGCTCTTGCTTTGCTATACTTTTTGAAGGCCTGTTTTGAGAACAGCAGGATACTCTTTTACTCAGGTAGGAAAGATGGAAGCAGAAACAGCTGACAAATCAGAGGGCTTGACAAAAATATCCAATTAGATGTCAGAACTGAATGTTTCCTTGCACTTTCTCCATTGTTAAGCTAAGTTATTCTTATCACCTGTAAATCATAAAGTAGATGCCTGAAAACCATCTTAATTAGACTGCTAGGTATACATAACAAGCTTCCAGCCAGCTATGGCTTAACATTTTTTCTCCTTGGACTCTTCTGTTGAGAAATAACTCCTCTTTGTTTTTTTCCATATATTTACTGAAATGACTTTGGGTAGAAATCTGTAGTCCACTTCAAAAATTATATTCTTTCTTTTTATACTGACGAACTGGTATAAGGGAACTTCTTTATGGCTGCCATGAATGCTTTGAGATTTTCTGTAAATATCTTATTTAACAGCTGTTGCTGTCTCTGTCATTTTTGGAAGACTACATTGCCAGTCCTCAAAAACCCTGTTTGTCTTTGAAACCAAGTACAGGGCTGAGCCACCAGCTGCAAAGTGGAAGTATTTCTCTTTTGTAGGCTTGTTTGACATTTCTCCATAAATCAGAACAGTTGGTGGTGTCAACGGCACATCTTCTTTGACAGCCTAGGGATCTGATGCAAACATCAGTATTTCACTGAAGTGTTTCTAGGAAGTGGTTTATTCATCATAAAAATGTGATGTATATCCAGTTAGCATGATTTGTCCATTCCTATTCAACCTTCACTGTGTCTCTTCAAATGATAGTTTTAAGATACCTTTATTCAAAACCAATGACTTTAAAATACATAGCATAGTACTTGGTTTTGGCACACTTAGTTTCATCCATAGGTGATGTAAATACTTTATAACCTTTCCAAGTGCAAGGAAGCATTTACATTTTCCCTACGTGGGTACAAGAAATTATATTCAACTTTGTTTCTAACCTTTTGTATGGATGTGAGGATTCCTTCACTTCTGCCAGGTTTTAAAAAACACTGGTTCTTTTATCTGACCTTTAATGATTTTTTCCATATGTATTTACATATGCCTTAATACTTTCTCTACTTCCCAAATTTACATTTTCTCTAGATCTTTTTGATTTCCTTCATTGTTCTGTATCTTATATACTGCTTTTTTTTTCTTATTCTTTTTCTTTCTTTTTTTCCATAATTAGTGCTTTCCCTTTACCACTGAACCAGAGGGACACTTTACCCAGAGCTGTCCTTCAGAAGCTGACCTTGACACAACTATTCATTTGCATACTGAAGATTGTTAATCATGTTTTTAACTGTCACACAGGAGAACTTTATTTCTATGTAGGTCCACTAGTGATCTAATTCCAGCCTTGCTTCAGTGCCGTTTTTAGACTGTGAACCCTTATCTACATAAAACAGGAGATAAACCAACTCTATGCTCACAAGCTTGGCCACTGCAAGGAGAGTAGGTAAAGTAGCAGGATGGTATATTTAAGTGGACTCAGTAATTACAGATGAGACTAGCTGGGTTTAAAGTTTGGAGCAAATATAAAGTGTTTCTGACATTAGTGTATCCCATATGTATTCACTTTACCCATTGCATGAAACAACTATTTCACTGCTTCATATTCAAATGTTTGCTTTCTGACGTGTTTGGATATGCAAGCCTGATGATCCATTAGTCAAAAATACCCCATACAAAGGCGTTTATTTGAAAAGTGATGGAAAAACAAACAAACAAAAGTTTAAAAAACCTTAAGACATTACCAAAACAATGACTAAATGCAAGAGCTGTGTATTAAATATCCCATAGATCTCATCACAGGCTCTTTTTTATCTTCTTAGTTGGAGACATCTTTTTGCACTAATATCACTAATACTAGGAGGTCTGATCAAAGGGTAACAGAAGCCTGATACAATCTTATGTTATTAAAGAGGTGAATAGATTAAGCTTAGATCAAAGCAAAGCATGCCAGCTTTCTGGTGTCCCTCTCACATCACTGCTATAGAAAAAAATAGCTTGAGGAATTAACCAAATGCACAACATAAAAAAAAGAGAAAAAAAAAAAAAAAGCTATTTTTAAATACCTCTCAACTTAATTGATCCTTCATAAGCTAAATGGTCTGAACATCCTAAACACCAGCACCACTATGTTACTTCTGCTTACAGCAACATCTATGCACTGGTAGGGAAACACCCTGCAGGAAGCCACAGGAGTGGTGACATGAAAAGCCTCAGGACAGTGACAAAGATTGTTTGGGGAAAGGTAGAAAGAAAAATAAAATATGTTCATCTGTACTAATGTACAGACACCTTCACAATCACTAAAGCCTGTCCTTAGACACACAAGAGCTATCATTACTTCAGATGCAGGGGGAACCAGAGTTCAAACTGCACAATTCATTCAGATATGAAGATATGCAAATAGGTCTCTGGTTTCAGCCTTACACCAGTCTTCCTCAACATTATACGGAGTTGAAGAAGAAAAAAAAATACACTCATCTGTGAGTGGACAAGGGCAAACGAAATATTATTCCCTTTAGCTGTACTGTAAATCAGAGATGACTTTTAAGCAAAACTGTTAAGTAATTCTCTTGTTTGGTTTAATAAAGAGTTTATGAAGTATAATTTTAAGAGCAATGTATTCTTAACTACTGTTTAATCATTAGAAATGTACTCTGCATTCCTGGAAACAATAGCAGTATGTTAATCTGCATGAGAATCAGAGTTAAAATGGCGATAAATAATTAATGTAATTTCATTTTGAGGGGGCTGGAAGTGGGGGGAGGACAAATGGAGATGTTGATGGGTCTATGCATCGCATATGCCAGAATATATGATACATGAGGAAGATGGCAGAAGAGGCCTGGAGCTGCAGGTTTTTTTCCACTGCACCGAACTCTGATGCAAGCCAGCAGCCAGTGCTTTAACATTTCCAGATGTGGCACCTCTGTGGAGGGAAGCTCTTCTATTGCCAATTTTGGGAAATTCTGTGTTGTATTTGTAACGTTGGCACTGGTAGATCCTAAGATGAATCTAGATCTACTGTTATTAAAAATAAATGTATTAAACATGTCACTTTTTTAAAGAAAATGACACAATAATATTTATTCAGTCATCAGTTATCTTCCACAACTGTAAGACTAGTTTAAATTTGACTAAAACAAAACACTGATTTTTTAAGTTATAAATATGTATTATGCTTTATTGCATTCCCATTCAAAAATGAATAAAAGCTGAGCAGAAACACTGAGAGGAAAAAATACTCCACTCAATCTTACTTAACATTAAAACACAGAGTTTAGCACAGCACTTCCAAAGAGTCAAAGAACAAAAATTGACGTAAAATCAGTTGGTGCAGCTGAAGAGCAGAAGCATCTTTTATGCACAGTGTTCATGGTCCCATTATGAGAACCATGCACATAGATTAGATAGTCTGTAGATGCCTGACTGACTCCACAGGAGCCACATGTGGCAGTAATAGCAACAGCATCTGCAATTGTTTGCAATTCAGTACTCAGCTTTTATTTGCAAAGACTCACCTCCTGCTTACTTGTTAAAAAGAAAGATCTATTTTACATACATACAGGACCTTATAAGAAATATCAGTTTATTTCTTTTCTTTCTTTTGCTGATTCCATAACAGTAGTGAATTAATAAGTACACAAGGAACCTAAATATGTTAATATTTTAACTACTATAAGGAACAGAAACAAAGGAAAAAATGTTTGCCAAATGAAAATCAAGTAAGTTTTTAGGTTAAAAATATTTATTTCCCAGCTTCTAAGGAAACGTTACCAACAAAGCAGAGCAAATAACAAAATTTAAATTATCTTAAAATGCTGGCAACTCTGCCTTCAAAGAGATGTAAATTATGCTGCTATTAAATTTTAAGGAGTCTTCCCAAAAGGACTAGATCTGTAGTTTTCTTAGCTGGAGCTTTGCCAAGTCTTCATGTGATTACAACATTAAAATGTTGAGAAGAAAAAAAAAAATAAATGTGGGAGAAATGCAAATCATCAAACTGAATTCATAAAAAATACTAAAAGGAATAAAGTACAAAAAAAGAACATTTATGGTTTGTACACATGTATCTGAAATGAATAGTTATCAACAAAAGCCTTCATTTGGAACTAAATAAAAGTTTTAATAAATGTGCATATTTGTATTTTTGAAGATGTGTTTGTGCAGCAAACCTGTATAAATTGATAAAATAAGTCTTAGGATTTTGTGCACTCTGTGAAAAAAAAAAAAAAAAGGAACAACAGTTTCTCCCAATTAATTGTTGAAGCCTGGTTCAGTTCTGATTATTTCTGCACACAGAGGAAAATCATGAAAACTGAAGGAGTACTGGTTACAAAGTACTAGAAAAGGAAGCTGAACAGAGGCATAAAACTTAAAGAACTTTTGCTTATTTGTGAAATAGAGTTCAGAAATGCTTTAAAGAAATTCAGTCTCCTTTTTAAGCTTTCCTTTCAGTCTTATATATGAAAAGAAACTTCAAAGAAAACATATCCTTATAAATTTACACACCAATTTAAGTACTTGTATATATCATTCACATTTATGTTGGTATGGTCTATTAAGTAGAGTTAGAACAGTTATACAAGCATATATATCCAAGAAGCAGACGTCTAGTCTCACTCATCTAGCGCACAACAATCACTCTGAACCCAGCAGCTATAACAGTGTAAAATGGCTCAAGTGGCAAGAAGGAAACCTGCTGCCTGCATCTTGTAAATATACAGAAAAGGTTGCTGCATTAAAAAAAAAAAAAAAAGGGGGGGGGGGGAGGTTTGAGGTGATTTGGGGGAGAGCTAGACTGGGATCAGGATGTGATGAAAACCTAAAGCTGGTCTAAAGAGTTCAGAACTACCAGAAAAAAAGAAAAAAGAAAAAAGAAAAAAAAAGAAAAAAAAAAGTCGCAGGAGAGGAGTACAACAAAAATTTCCACATCTTTTTAGTACATGCAGAAAAAATAACGGAATTTAATAAAGATGAACACAGGAAGGTTCAATATAAATTGAATATGGCTGTGAAAAAATGGCCCCCCAACACCTCCATAATGTAATAAAGATTTATATGTAGAACCTAGTTGTCTTTTTTTTTTTAACTTTTTTTTTAAATATGTCGAATACCAAGAATATGCTCTGCATGGAATTATTTAGACAACTCATAGCATCTACATAAACTGACCTTTTTCCTTTCTTTTTTTTCAGGTAGAACATTATTTTCATTCTAACAGTAAGATGGCAAGGTACAGAGACATTAAAGGTAATGTCTGACAGGAGAAGAGGTAAGAGTTTTAAGCTAAAAAAGATTAAGATTAGACATAAGGTAGAAATTCTTTATGATGAGGGTGGAAGGGCACTGGAAAGGGCTGCCCAGAGAAGCTGTGGATACCCCATCCCTGCAAGTGTTCAAGACTAGGTTGGATGAGGTCCTGGCCAGCCTGATCTAGTGGTTTGCATCCATGCCTATGGCAGGGGGATTGGAACTAGATGATCTTTGAGGTTCCTTCCAGTCGGTGCCATTCTATGATTCTATGATTAAAAGTAACATGGGTAGCAATAATGAAAGCCTTAAAACTAGTATAATCTACCAACTTTGAACAAGTATGTAATTTAGCAAGATAAATTGTATAACTTGGTCTCAGATACTAGAATAATAAAGTATATACATAAATTAATAACTCACATTTCCCATAATTTTTTAAAAAGTTACTGAGGCAAAGGAACAGCTGACTAAAATACCCATGTCAGAACCTCAATTCTGTCATGCTCTGCCTCTTGACTTTTCAGTAGGTTTTGACTATGGATTTGATTTTATTTTACCATAAAATATAAAATAAAATGAAAAATCAAATATGGAAAGTAGGGCATTATATATACTTTTTTTTTTTTTTAATAAGCTGGTTTTCCTAATAAACTGATGAAGGAATATCTATTCCCTGTCACTATCCTCCATCGGAGTGTCACCTAGAAGAGAGTTTTAAAAAGATCTCTGCCAGAAATATTTTCCCCTGCCAAATACCAATCCTACAGAGGCCAGGCCAAATTGAAAAAAGCTGGCTAGACACCAGACTAACTATTCCACTCTTTCTAGAAGAAACCAAGAAAGGCACTCAGATTGTGGAAATGCTTTCAAGAATCAGAAACATTTTTCAAAAGACGAGCTCATTTAAGAGATGACTGTTCCTAGCTCAGAGCATATATCAACCAACACAAAAAGCACAGGAAACTTGCTAAGTATACTTTTTGATATTTTGGTTGTCCTTCATTTGTACTTGAAAGACAAATGGTTAACATCAAGACTTTAAGAGAAATGCCCTCTTTATATTAACAGTGGAATTCACCTTATCTGAACAGCAGTTATTAAATTATCAGGGAGAAAAACATATGAGTAATGCATGTTTCTAGGAGTTAAAACTTTCAACACAAATTCCTCTTTAGCAAAGAAAGCTAATTCACAATCTCTTTCACTGTACTGTTTTTGTATAAGCATTTATTACTAACTCACTCCTACATGTTCATATCCCAGTAAAGAACACTAATTAGAGAATATGTTTGGAGAAAACATGCTCCTAGCAAATGCTGGTGGATTACAATTCTATTTAGTTTTGTATAAACAGGTAAGGAAATAATTTGTATGTTGTACAACAATTGCTGTTTCCAAAGTTTTGAGAAAACAGACATGCATTTCAGCAGGCTTTTTGTTCCTGTTGCCTTCCGCTGATACTTATCTATTCTCTGAAGCAAACAGAGCAGACATGTGGAAGAACCTCGTGCCTTTAGCTTCTTTTTTCCTCTTTTCGCAGTTTTTTTCTGGACTTTTCCTATGCCTTTTGATACAGTTTCTCTCTGTCACTCCCCAGAGAAAATTTTCAAGCTTCTGAGTGGTGCTGTAACAGTGAAATATGCAACTTTGCTCCATCACTACTTTCTTCAATGTGTAAGCCTATACAAAATATCACTTGTAATTTTTCTTTTGCAGAGTACCCAGATTACTATTAGTTTTCAGCAAACAAATTATATCAGTTGAATTCCAGAGCAGTCTCTGACCTAAGCCTTCTCCAGGATTACTGTGCAGTTGTCTCTTTTTAGGTACCTGGTACGGGATGTGCTATGCTTGAGCTGCGCTTACTGTTCTAGTTTTAGAGGAGTGGGAGGCCAGGAAGGGGCCAGAAGAAAACACAGGCTGATTGAAAGAAAATAATAGAGGAATACTTGAATTTTATGTTGATGTCTCATTACAAAACTGAATATGAATCCTCACACAAGGTCCTTCATGCTTGATGTCATGCAAGGTCATGCAATTCACTTAGGTAGCGGTTGGCGTAAGCCCAGATGAAATACTTGACTGTATAAAAAACACTCTTCCATTCACATCACTTCCATAGCAATGTAGAAAATGCTTACATGTACTTGCTTACATCTCTGATGCCCAGTGCTGAAAGAGCAACGCTCTCCTGTATAGACCAGCTCAGCAAATAGGGCCCTTTTGTGGTTGCCTTCATGACACTACTGCTTTTGTACACAAGCTTCTCCCAATGGGGACTCTGCTTTAATTCTATTAGAGGCATTATCACAGCACATTTTATCAGACAGATTTTCTTGATTTCACAAGTAAAAAGGTAAAGAAAAGTTTTGGGTTGGTAAACACAGGAAACTATAAACAACTCAGTGCCAACCCTCCTGCTGAAACCTTTTGTTGCAGTAGATGCACATGAAATATTTAGAGTTTGCTAGAGCTCTGGTAGGAAGGCTTTTATTCCAGCAAAAGGGAGTGTAGCCAGGAGCTGCCTGCTGGCTATACACGCTGGGATGCTCTATTTGTTGTGGGCCATGGCTCCCCTTCCCCAGCACTTCTCACAAGCTGTCACACTCCAGCCCTCCCCTGAAAGTTCCTCCAGTTGATGTCTAGCAAAAGTGGAATCATAATTGCCTTTCATCTGGGCACTAGAGGCTGTTGAAAAGGGTTTTTTAAGTGCCTGAGACATGTCACTCTGCATATATCACAGGCAGAGAAGCAGGGCTGTTGCAAGTGAATAACAGAGACAAGAGCAGTAAAAAATATACAAATAAGATAGCCTTATGGGCTTGTGCATTTTCTGTCCTTTCTCTTCTGTTGGCATTTCAGTTTAGTCTGAGACTTCTGGTTTTGGTTTGTGGGTTTTTTTTGTTGTTGTTGTTTGTTGTTTTTTTCTTTTTTAAGCTGTCAGAGCAGATGTTGTGACATGTCAGGAAAAAAAATCCAATTACTTTTATTTTCTGTGTTTCCTCTGACCCTGACTGGAGCAGTACAGCAGTGTTGTCATGCTCCTCCAAAGCAAGAACACAGCCAGCTATGAATAGAATGTGGAGAAAATGGTGGAAAATGTGTGTAATTCCAGCCACTTGTAGAGGCATTTGGAAAGATCATGAATCATGAAAAATATGCTTATATCCTTAAGCCTGCTACCTTCATAATGCACCGTGCAGATCAATAGAGAACAGGGCACTCCAATATTTCAATAAACGTACAATGAATAGATTTTAACATACATAGTTGTCCTGGTTGTTATGAAAATGCACTTCATTCACTTTTTGCAGAAATTTCACAAATATCAGATATACAGATTGTTTACAGCAGGAAAAAAAATAATAATTTTAAACTTATATGCACATATGGACTTATCTTGCAGTAAAGATCAACAGTGAAAATGCCTCTGATTTCACACAGCAGAAGCGACCTGGTTTGAGAGAAGGAATAAAAATTGATGAAAGAAAAAGTGCAAAATTCATGATTCCTTCTGAAAATCCATATGCTTTCCAATAGGAAAAAAATATATATTTCATAAAGCATTCAAACATGCAACCAGTTGGAACATGCAAAATTATCCTTAACTAATTAACACTTTTTCTGTTCAGCTCCAGTTGAAAACTGTTCACTTCCTATGCTGTTTATAAAGAAATCCAATCAAAATAGCTGACTGCAGCTCCAAGACAAAATTTCAACATTGATTTAAGAGCTGTTACTCCTCTATTTCTTACACTATCCAAAATATATATACTTCTGCTCTTGCCATTTGAATAGGGAACAGCATATTTTCATCAATACCTGAATGAACTTCACACAGCAGTTAAGTTTGTACAGCAGTTCCCCACACATATACAAATTGATTAATCCTAATATTAAAGCAAACCTCACATGAAAGCCACTCAAATATTTAAAACTTAAAAAATAGTTTATGAATATTGCAAATATAACGAAAATTCTAATTTTAAAACAATCATTACATTGTAATTTTTTCACCCACTAGTGTTCTCTCCCAGCAGTGTTCTCAAATACAGATTGTGTGAGGCACTCAAAGAAATAAAGATCAAAGTATTATGAAATTAAGGCTATTCTTTTAAGAATACTGGATTTTAATAGCAAGGTATATCAAAATGAAGAGTTAATACTTTTATTTTTTGTATCAAATTAATTTCAAGGAAGTGAAATCCTGTAGTCAACTAAGGTTTCTCAAAAATATTTGGGCTCTCTTGAATATTTGCTGAAAAAAAAAAAGTTTTTGAGATTTGACCTTTAATGAGTTTACACCATGTGCAATGTTAACGATCAAACACCTGGAACATCCCTCAAACTAAAATGAGATTAGCTGTTTTGCTGGTTGCTAAACTTTACTGCAGAACCACAGGGAAGCATTCAGATTTCTAGCAAAAATTTATTTCAGAAGCAGATGAAAATCCCTAATCTGACTCTGAGTTGGCTCCAACAAATGTGCAGACCCATTTTCAGAAATAATTCTTCTACACAAGAGGCTTTTTTAGCCATGTTACTTTAGGTAGACCTTTGTGTTCCAACAGACTTACGAGGAGGAAGGTGAAGTTTTTCCACTGCACAGATCTGCTTTGATTTTTTCCCCCCTATTCTGTATCAAATTCTGGCCAAAAGGAGAGGATTAGCAGAAGAGGTTAAGGTTGCTGACAAACATTGATTATTTGGAAAGATGGTTTCTGTTGTGTCCCCCACAGCCCCCATGCATTTTATCCACAGAAGTATTTTGTCAGAGCTGTCAAGCTTCCCCTGCCCTCCCAAGTAAACAGTCAGAATGATTTGTAGAAACTCCCTGTAACTCCTTGCTCAGTGGTGCTACAAGTGAGGAAAGGTTCTTGAAAAATAGAAGGTTAAACTGATGAAACACTTGAACTGAAAACTGCAGGGTCAGATCCATCTCCAGTGCAACTCCTCTCCTCGGCAGCAGATGAACTTGGTCTGGTGGTGTTCAGCATACTTATTATCAATCCGGGAGCGTGCACTAGGGTTTCAAGGCGCAGCAGAAATACCTCCTGAGCCCTGACCTCAGTCCAAAAAGGGAAGAACTGTATTCACCAGTTGTTTTCATGCAAACTTCCTTAATCAGGAGATTTGAAGAGCAGATTTTGGCCAATATGTGAAAAGAACACGGTAGGTAGCAGTATAACGAGATGCAGGTTTAATTGAACATAGACATGGACAAAGTATGAAAATAACTGCTCCAGGCATTTAGCACACAGAACCATTAGTTCTGTATCTGCAGAGGACTTGCAGGAGAAGAGTCCTGTGCCTAGGCAGCTGTTAACAGACCACAGCAAGAAGTTGGCAGAATCCAACTTTTTTTACCCAGTCCAACTTTTTTTGTCTGTCTAGGATGTCAGTTTTCCCAGCTCCTCCTCTGCTTCTGCCCTAAAAAAATAAAAAATAAATAAATAAATGTGGCCTGTATTCAGAACAGGAAAATAAAAATCATCAATGACATTTTAAAAAGGAGATGTCTAGCATTGAAGAAAAGAAAATAAACATGTAAGAAAGGCTCCAATTCATGGAAACTATTTCTATATGACTTCAGACTTTTATTCAGTGTGCCTGCAGGTGTGTCAATGGCTTGTCGGTCCTTGCACCTTCCTAGCTTCCTGTCATTCTACACATCTTCAAGCAAACTCCCAGTTTCCTCCATGATCACAAAACCCACCTCTTTCTGTACTTACCCTACTTACCTACCCTTAGGAACACCACAGACGCAGCAAAGACTGGGAGCTCTGGGACCGGCCCACGCCCTGCTGAAGAGCTGAGGACAAGCCCCACCCAGACTACTTGTACTCTCTCCAAGACTACAGCTGGGGATGCAGGAAGGATTAAATATCACAGAGAGCATCACTTCGAAGAAAGTCACAGTACTCGAGCTAATGGGGCTTATCCCCATCCCCATTCTCAATCAGTGCAGTACATTGCAGGTGCATTTTGTCAGCTAGACAGCAGACCAGAAGCAACATGAAATATCAGTCAGGAAATGACAAGGAAATGCTGTAGTTCTCTATAACCAATGTTCTATTTGAATACCATGCTCATCTCTGCTACACCATTTCATATTTATAACAAAGCAGCTTGTCACTCAAATGAATCCAACCAAGTACATCCTTCAGCTTAATTTGGTTTTGATTCAGGTGAACCACAAAACATCCGTCTGAGGTCTGCTTATCTCTGACAGTGGTTGGTAAATGCAAGAAAAAAGTTCATTTCAAATTGTTTATCAAATCTCAGTACATAACGTAGCTTGACTTTTCTCTGAATTCATTGTCACGTATCTGTATAAATAGAAATGGATGACACAGTGTTTCTCTCCTGCTCTTTCCCCCTCTCATTAAGATACCAAATATCTTATCCTGTGGCCTCTCTACTAAGTCAGTGACATTCTGAAACTAAATTTTTTTATCCCCTTTCGAGAGGAAGGATATCTGAGTACACACCATCCAATGCCAAACCGGAGCGATGAGGTAATGCTTCCTGTGTCCATATGCACCTGCAAAATGAAGGCTGTGACCCCTGTGCGGGAGCAATGCTGTCAAGGAGAGGAACAGCCCAGAGCTGTTCCACAGTTCCACATATTCCACAGGCTCTTGAAGGATAGTCCCCAAATTCATCCTGGCCATCTTCACGCCTACAAGCATTTGGGAAGTTAAAAACTTTAAACTCTTTCTTGGAACACCAAGATACTTCTACATAAAGAATAATACAATTCCCATGATTTTATGATTTGCAAACAGCAGTGCTTGATGAATAGCATAGAAATACTGCCTTTACTTATATGCAGGATCAGTCTAACCTGATCAATAATATTTACTCCTTAAATGAGGCTTAAAGAGTTTTCTGAGAAATTAACTGCCTTCAGTGCCTCACACTAAATATTGTACTGATGCAATTTATGATACTATTCCCATGGCTTAAATCTGACAGAAACAGATAAACAGAGAAAGAGAGAAAGAGAGAAGAGAAGAGAGAAAGAGAGAAAGAGAGAAAGAGAGAAAGAGAGAAAGAGAGAAAGAGAGAAAGAGAGAAAGAGAGAAAGAGAGAAAGAGAGAAAGAGAGAAAGAGAGAGAGAGAGAGAGAGAGAGAGAGAGAGAGAAAGAGAGAGAGAGAGAGAGAGAGAGGGAAAGAGAGAGGGAAAGAGAGAGAGGGAAAGAGAGAGAGAGAGAGAAGGAGAAAGAGAGAGAGAAAGAGAGAGAGAGAGAAAGAGAGAGAGAGAGAGAGAGAGAAAAAGAGAAAGAGAAAGAGAAAGAGAAAGAGAAAGAGAAAGAGAAAGAGAAAGAGAAAGAGAAAGAGAAAGAGAAAGAGAAAGAGAAAGAGAAAGAGAAAGAGAAAAAGCCCAAATATGAGCTATAAGACTATTTCAGTTAAAAGGTTGAACTACTCTTTTTACTGTTAACTAAATGGCAAACAGAAATACATGAAACAGTGAGAAAATGCTAAAAAAAAAAAAGAAATATGGAGAAAAAATATGTTTAACTTTAACCTTCTCTGCATTTTTTAACCTATTTTGCAAATTTGTATGGTGCATTCATCACTGAAATGGAAACTTTACATGTAACGAATACCATTGCATAGATAAAAAATAATTTAATACATTAAGCATGCAGAAATGAAGAGGAAAGTTGCACACAAGATTCCAGATTTACCTGAAGTAAAACCATTACTTTAACAATAATTATTATTAAATTGACTTTTAGCCACATCATAATCAATAGCCACCAAAAAAAAAAAAAAAGTAATTTTTCCACTAACCCACTTTAGAAATAATTTGAACTTATCTGTCAGATACGTTTGTGTTTATATTGCATAATTGCCAAAAGATTCTTAATCTCATCCTCAACTTCACACAGCAACTTAAATAGGAAAATTTATATGTAAGAAATGATCTGCTTCATTTCAAGTCGGGCTAGGCAAATATAGGTGACATTTTTACTTTAAAAAAAATAAAAATTATTTCAGTATTAACTGCCCCCCCGAAAGTGGCTTGCATTGTCATTCACATTCAAGACTAAAGGATACTTATGGAATCCAGGATTTGTACTTAGCACACTTTATCTTCACAGGGGTACAGAAGTGCAGTGCAGGACCCAGATGGTACACCACCATGCAGGGTTTGCATGGCAAGGGCTTGGTAGCAAGGGGCTTCGGGGGTGGCCTGTGTGAGCAGAGCCCAGCAGCTGCCCCATGGCAGAGCAGAGCCAGCTCCAGCTGCTCCAAAAGGGACCCACCAGTGGACAGAGCCGAGCCATGAGTGACAGTGGTTGGGCCTCTGGGAGAGCAGAGTTAAGGACGGGAAAGAAGTGCTGGGCAACAGCAGCTGGGAGAGAGGGGTGAGAGCCAGCCCTGCAGCCCCCAAGGGCAGTGCAGCAGGAGGACAGGAGGTGCTCCAGGCACGCAGCAGCAGTTCCCCTGCGGCCTGTGGAGAGGCCCCTGGTGGAGCAGGCTGTCCCCCTGCAGCCCATGGGTCCCACATGGAGCAGATCTCCATGCTGCATCCCGTGGAGGAGCCCACACAGAGCAGCCTCCTTTCTGGAACTGCAGCCCGTTGACAGGAGCCCATGCTAGAGCAGGGGATCTGGCAGGAGCTGCAAACCATGAGGGACTAATGACGGAGCAGTTCTTCAAGAACTTCAGGCTGTTTGAAGGACCTGTGTTTGATCAGTTCTAGAAGAACTGCATCTCATGGGAAAGAACCCATGCAGAAGGAGAGGGAGAGTGAGGATGAAGGATCAGCAGAGACAAAGCATTATGGAGTGACCGCAGTCCCTATTTCCCATTCCCTTGCACTACCTGGGGAGAGGAGGTAGAACAAGGGGCATGGTAAGAAGGTGGTTTTAGTTTCCTCTTAGTTCTCACTGCTCCAGTCTGTTTTAACTGGCAACAGATTAAATTAATATTCCAAAAGCCAAGTCTGTTTTGCTCATAACAGTGACTAGTGAGTGATCTCTCTGTCCTTATCTCAACCCACGAGATGTTTCATCTTATTTTCTCCCCCTGTCCTGCTGAGGAGCAGGAGTGGGAGAGTGGTTGAGTGGGCACCTGCCTGCCAGCCACAGTCAGCCCACCACACTGACTCCAACAGGCAGCAGGTTTCTTCACCTGCAACAAGCCCACAGCAGGCGTTCTGCTTGCTTGGTGTCCACAGGGTACCTTGCAGACTTTACTGTCCTGTGTTCATGTGTGCCTCACCCCAACCATAGCCACTGCCAGCCTCTACTTTCAAACATACTTTTGGAATCCTTTTATGAATATGGACAGGACTTGCAAAAACTCTTCACCCTTTGTATCCTGTACTGGGTCTGGCTGGGATGGAGTTCTTTCCCCACAGCAGCCCACATAGTGCTGTGCTCTGCATTTGCAGCTAGAACAGCACTGGTATCACACTGGTGTTGTGTCTATTGCTGAGCAGTGCTAGCACAGCATCAGGACTCCCTCTAAACCCCCAGAGCCAGCAGGCTGGGGGTGGGCAAGAGCTGGGGAGGGGACATCACCAGGACAGCTGGCCTAAACTGACCAAAGGGATATTCCATGCCACATGGTGTCACACTCAGCAATAAAAGGTGGGAAAGGGGAAGAAGACTTTTAAACTTAAAGTCTAAGAAGAATTCTGCATATATACTACTCATGAGGACAAACACACACACAAAAGTAGTAGGAAGGAAAAAACAAAGATCTGTAGTCTTCTGTACGGAAGCATTTGAAATGATGACAGTCCTGTCAGAGGCAACATATGCATTTATTTTCTAGGATAAGGCAGCAGAAGATTAAGACAATGCTTGAAAGGAAGACCACATCACATAATTGTCTCTGCGCTACATTAGGAAATAGCCACTTAATTGCTCAATGTACAGCCAAAGGCCTGCAGCCATCCTCTGTCCTGAATGATATATGGCTTTTTAAGTTTTTGTATTTTGGCATCAAGTCCCTGTTACAAGTTCCCATTGCCTCTGTGGTTGCTCACGGTGTCAAAAACACCTCTGAGATGCTTTTTCTTCTGATCCCTCATGCAGCTGTAATGAGTGCAGACCTTTGCTTAATACAAGTGGCCCTGAACAACTTTGCCCTTCTGCCAGTCCCTGGACATGTTACAGACATTGTCAGCTAGGCAATAATATTGCCAGTCCTAGTAGCATATCATTTTTGTTGCTCTCACCTAATACTACTGGCAGAAGAAACACTGATATTCTTGACTTCATACTCTGTTCAGTTTAAATGAGGAGCCATTTATGTAAGTTCTTCTTCCCATCCTCATGTTAAAGGCTTTCTTTGTCAAAGGAGCTTCCACAGGTAAGGAAAGTGGCAGACATCACTTTATAATCAAAAAGAGAGAAAATCTTTTCCATCAACTGGTGGAAAAATAAATTCTGGAGCTCGTTTTAACCTGAATGTGTAAGAAGCAGATCTTCATAGACACAACAGGAAAAAGCACGATTATTGCAGTTGGATACTGCAATGTAATATAAATTTCCTTAGCTCTTTTTCACAGGTGTTAAAAAAGGGGTAACAAAGGTTACCCTGGTGGCCAAGTTCTCTGTCATCAAAATATACTCTATCAAGCAGAACTCAAGTTGGAAAAAAATACTGACCTTCCGATAAAATGAAATACATGCATAGAAATTTGAACTACAACAGATTTCCCAATTCTTCTTCATCAAATACTCTTACTGACATGTAAATATTCCCACCCAAATTTCAAAGACAGTTTTGGATCAGACAGAGATCTAGTATATCAAAATCTTCAGCATGTGAACTTTCAATTTCTGTGAAACAGAATGGTGTGCTTTTGGACTAAATATATTCACAGCTGCACATTTCTTATCTAGGCACATTTACCAAGACCTAATGTTTCTATTTATTGGTATATTGCATTAAGTGTGTCCTTTTTGCAACTGACTTTATGCTAACTTCTAGATAACCCACTGACTGCAACTTTCTCAGCACAGCATTGATAACGCTCTTTCATAGCAGCTCTTACTTTGTTACATATGACAACTGACCAGGTTTAGACCACCACTTATTCATGCATAATTTTTTGTGCAACATAAAGAATCTATCTCCTTTAAATTATCACAAAACCATGCTACTGTAGTCTTCCACTCTAATAGTTAACTTCAAAATACCAAGAGGAAATCACTTTACTACAAACAGTTTTTAAATATTAAATATATTAAATCAAACAGATTTTAAATATTAAAGAAATGTCACCAGACATTGAACACTTTTATGCCCCTTAGGCACAGACATTTTCTAGGACAACCGCATGACCTGTACAGCAACATTGTACCCAAATACTTTTTCACAATTTTTCCAACATACCTCCAAAATCCAAGAATTCATTTCAAAACTCTGCTTCATGAGTGAGAAAGATGGACAGTCATCAAGCTCTTGCTCATGGAAGAAGATGCATGAAAGCATCCATGGAATCACTCAAGAAGGGGTGCAATTGACTTACCTGTTCAAATTTCAGTGTCTAAAATACAGAAGTCTGCACCTGAACCTGTTGTTTAAACTTCTTTTGTGGACAATGGAAAGAAAGTGGCACTCTTAAGGCACATTTCCTTCTGCAGCGATGTCCTCAATAAGTCAGGTAACTCTACTCTTGAAGAAGCTACTTTTCTACATCAGATGTAAAGAGAACTTAGGCAGTAAGAATCTGAGGATGGCTTTCCTTCATACACCAAGGTTTATCTATTCCAGGGTCCTCCCTTTCACTGTGACCAATAGCGGATTTAACTGTAGAGAACATTCCAGGGAAACAGTGTTGGCTATTGGAAAAAGTCTATTTTTTATCATAGGATGAAGTATGATTTTACAGACACAAACTAGGCTGGACACATA
This sequence comes from Anser anser, assembly GCF_964211835.1. Classification (NCBI taxonomy): domain Eukaryota; kingdom Metazoa; phylum Chordata; class Aves; order Anseriformes; family Anatidae; genus Anser; species Anser anser. The sequence continues at coordinate 14,016,480 of NC_139723.1, forward strand.
TCCTTCATCATTTAGTTAGTGACAGCAAACCTGCCCATATCTGTTGATAGATTTATTTCAAAGAGGACTGTGAAAAAAGCCCCAACGAGTTCTCTTTGGTTTACTATTACATGTCTTTCATACGTAGTATCCTTTTTCTTTACTTTCTGGTGCACAGGACAGTCCAGAGTGTTAGAAAACTGTATCTAGCCTCCTAAATAAAAAATAAAAATAATAATAATAAAAAAAAAAATCTACCTCAAGTACGCAAGAAAAAGCTTTGGCTGAGAATGTGTGTTCTGAGGACAAGGGAAGTTCAAAAATCAGCTAATGAAGTAGGCCATCCTAAAAAGACATAGGCTTTTGTCATGGTAATACATGACATAAATAAATACATGACATAAAACATGACATAAAACACGCAAAAGCAATCTTCATGGAAATGCAACGTATTTCAACCCCAGGTGGCACTGGATTTTTAATCTGTTGTCTTGCCTAATAGAGGAAAAAAAATAAAGTAGGTTGTTTAGAGATTAATTTACAAAGTTAATAATAATTGGAATTATTTATTCAAAGACAAAAAAAAAATACTGATAAAAAGTACTGATGCACATAATACTAAAGAAACTTTTGAGAGAGCAAACACCATTTATTATTATTCTTACCTTACACACTAAGTCAAAATAAAGACTGCATAGAAATAATCTTACATGGTAAGATTTTACATATTAAAAGAAAGAACAAATTCTTTTGATCTGAAGCTTTTGAAGAGAACTGCTCTTGAGTTTTAAGTATCATAAACATGTACTTCATTTTCGTAGCATATAGTTCAGAAAGCACTAGTTGTCTGTGTGTCCGCATTGGTTTTTGGTCATAAATATCTGAAAAATGCAAATAAGATAGCACTATCAACTGTTACACTAATGGTCAACTGCAGAAAAGCCAGCATCATATGGTCTTCTCTACTGATGTAGCTGAGGAAGGAAGCACAGGAAGACACTACCTTATTAAACTCTGCAATATAGACAATCCAAAATACTTTGGAAAGAAAGTCTATGAAATGCCCTATCTCAAGTGCTGGAAGAAATGGATAAAGTTTTTAGATTCATAAAGAGGGGGAAGAAGAGATGGCTGCAGTTTTAACAACTGTTTGTACGTGTGTGTGTGTGTGAATCGTCATTCCAAGAGGTGTTTCAAGGCATCAGTGCTCAGGTAGCCATAAAACTCCAGATGAAAATGTGTCCACAGTATTCAACACACACTGAGATAATGGCTATAACAGTTTTGAAAACTGCAAGGCTGTATTTGAAGGCAAAATTAAAGGGAGAGCAATTAGCAGTCTTCAGATTTTAACTGTAGGGAAAAAAAAAAAAAAAAAGCCTTCAGCAAAGTTCAACAAAACTAAAACTAGTGGTAATTAAACTCTTAGACTCCTTAGAGATATTTTGTTTCTGACTGTAACTGAAGACCTAGGTTCTCCATGCCCTTACTAGTGTGCCTTTGAGATAGGTATTTCAGACGACGATATAGATCTATCTTCCTTTGCCAAAAATAAAAATAAATCTACAGAAAACAGCAAGGAGATTTGTTTGAATATGATCTTGTTACTGGAGAAATATAAAAGACAAGTATGTCAGACTGAGGACTGAATAACAGAAGTCATTAGCCAGCCATTTCTGACATCTTCCTGCTGTTGACCCCACAGACACGCTTGTGGCATCTTAGTGATAGCCCATCATGTGCCTTTTTGCAAGAAGACAGTGGGATTGTCATGGTCCCCTCCACTCTGCGAGGGACTTTCAGGACATGTGAGGCCCTTCAAGCAGCCCAGCTTTCACCTGTCCCTCAGGCATGAGGAGGGAAGTCTGTAATAACTCAATCTTTTCTATTCTGCCCAGCTATGATTAAAAAGTCTTTTGGGAACTAGAGGCTCTGTTACCGCACAAAAGGATCCTTATCCTTTATAACATTACCAGCAACCTCTTTTAGGAACCTACTTACTTGTTATGAAAACTACTTGACTGACAGCTTTGGATGAAATCTCTGAGGGGGAATATGAAAATAACCATGGAATCACAGAATTACAGCATGGCTGAATTTGGAAGGGACCTCTGGAGGTCATCAGGTCTAACTCCCCTGCTCAAGCAGGGCTGCCTACAGCAGGTTACCTATGACCATGTCCTGATGGCTTTTGAAGATCTCCAAAGAGGGCCATTCAGCAAGTTCTCTGAGCAGCCTGTGCAACTGATTGATCTCGTTCCTGTTATAGATATGGCAAAGGTGCACCAAAGCTACTTCTGTTTCCACACTAAAAATTTCTCTACATGTATAAAAGGGAGAGGTGTCATAGCCCATATCTTGTTCCCGGTTCAAAGGTAGGTACCATAGCATTGTGTACTACTCCAACCAGCCTCTATTCATGTTCTTCCTTTCCCCCAGAAGGTGTGCAGACAGCCATGATCATAGGGGACTTTATGACAGGGGCTGGAGTACCTCAGTGCATTTCTCAAAGGGTTTAAAAATGTTTTAGTAGCTTTGATTTTCCCATCCTGAGAGATCAAAAGGGCTGTGAAGGAGAAGAAAATCATTTTCAGCTATGACAGAATCAGCTATCTGTTCTTGACAGACAGGTAATAAGGGCACTTTTAATATTTGAATAGGCTGATTTTGACAGCTGTCTTGGAAATAATATCATCTGGAGAACCAGCTCTTACTCTTGTATTTGATCTTGGAATAAGACTATATTTAGTCAGGTATTGTGAAGCAGTGTTTTTAAAAAACTTCCAGTATCAAAAAAAATGTTAAATGGCAGGTGACACACAAAGAAAAAGCAACACTGAAACTAAGTATTTAATTGTATTTGCACAGTGACCACTACTGTGGTCATCATTAATTGTGCTAACTTTTAAGCTATCGTATGCAAAAAGAAGTAGTGAGATGCATCAATGACCATCTGAGATGCCACAAATGCTTAAGAAAAACAAAACAGCTTCAAGGAAGTTGTATTTCAATTCACCTTCTCACTGACTTGTTATGTAAGCATATCAGAATATTTCTGTTAATTTTAAAATTTTTTTAAATTAAAAATACAGAACATTTGAAATCTTTTTAAGAGCTGATAAGAAATTTCATCAGCAACCCGAAGATGATATATTCTCAAATTCCCATTCCTATTGTTATTGCTGCCAAGGGCTATGCTGTATGGAAATCAAATCATTTGACTGGCTCTTCACAATTTCTTCAGTCAAAGGCAGCCAAATTCTACATTTGCACCTGCAAAGGTCAGCAAGTCCAAATCCTCTTGGCTTTTCACAACTTTAGTAGGCCAGGTATCTCTCTTCTTCCTTCACAGTGCAAACTACCACCATACTTTTAATTCATTTTCTCTGCTTCTATTTCTATACCTTCTTTCATTTGTTCTTATGCAACTCATCAGCATGTGAGGATGAGGATCTGAACCTCTTTATATGTCTTACACAGATCGTATCAAACCAGAATGTATCCAGTTTCAGATGAATGCAGTTTGCTTATGCCATGTCTCAGGAAAGAAATTCCGTTGTTCACAGATCTTGCCATCCCTCATGCTTCCACCTGCCCAGGAGTAAAGTCCATTAGGGCAGAGACTGCATCTTACATACACAGACCCTCCCCTTGGCACTTAGTAACAAACACAAAGCTGTTGTTTAAAATGATCCCTTTCACTAATCATAAACACTTTTTCTTGTCAGTCTCCCGAGGAGAGCATCAGTATCCACTGCTGACAAAGTCATGGCTGGCTGTACTGATTTCAAATTCAATTGTATGAGACTGTGTTATATCAGATGGAAACACACCCTTACTTCCAGAAAACATTAGTGCTACCTCCAGTGTGTTTACCCAGAATGCTCTCTTCTTAGGTTTTTACTTTAAAAGACAGAATGTTAGAGCCTTCAAGAATATAGGACAATTAAGCGTAAGGAAAAATAATGAAATTAGATCACCTCTTTTTGATTGATTGGGGTTTTTCCCTAACATTATTTTAAGCAGTACATGAAAAATATCTGAAAGCTTTTAAAATCCTGAAATATGGCAGAGCTTCATTGCTAGGAGCATTACTTGCCATCTTTTGTTCCTTGTTAATTACTTTCCTACTAAGATCTTAAGAACCCAAATACTTACATTCTCAGGATTTCACTTTGTGCCATTAGAGTTTCATTAGACAAACTCAGGTCACTGCAGCTTTTCAGCCTGTTTTGACTACACAGAGAGTTAAAGGAAAACTAAAGGACCTAAAACTTTCTAACATTCAGGTATCAAAGGCATAGGTCACCAGATAAGGGAATTAGTTGTTTTTTTTTTTTGTTGTTTTTGTTTTTGTTTTTTTTTTTACAGTTTTCTGTAAAACTCTGTATCAGCGGGCAAAAAGATGATTTCATACAACCCTGTCCTTCTTCCTCCCCACCTTTCCAACAAACACTATTACAAGAAGTGTAATTATACATAATACATCTGCATTTTAGCACATTGCACTCCTGCCTGGTGCAATTGTTTCCACTGAAATTATACCATACATAGACAGACAGATTTAGAAACAAACAAAAAGACAAGTAAATAAAACCATAACAGCAAGAGTAATGGATACTTCCCACTAGCTCCTGTGCCATTCGTCTGGGGAATCATGTTTTCTGCCTTGTCGTACTGTAGTTATGTAGTACTTTTGGAAGTAAAAGGCAGAACAAATATACTCTTCAAGGCCTTTAAAATTATGAAGAACTTTAATCTGAGTCTGAAAACCTAACTGATATCGTGACAAGTATCATGAGTGGTTGGTGGGATATGGAAGAAGCAAGAAGGTTGTTGTGACTTAGACGCCTGATTGTTCTCAATTGTAAAATAACACACTACATTTGGTGACTATATTTTTGATACTTCTTCTGGCTCAATATTAGAATTTCACTATAGCCAGGATGGTATGACCTTAAAGTAGGAGATAATCACCTGTCCTGGAGCATACACGGCTAATAACAAGCAAAAATTTAATAGTTTTGAAAGTATGGGGCTGTGGAACTCGGAAAGCTCCACAGAGGAAATCATCAAGAAATACTTTAAAATTCCAAATTTCAGTCTGTCTCTCTTAAAGCCACACACACATCAGACACTTTTATTGTCTCTTGATCCACGTACTCCTCCTAGATTCCTATTTCATTATTATGAGGATGCTTTTGTTCTGCCACTCCTGGCTGAGGTGCTCACCAGCCCATGTTTCTTTTGCTCTGTCTCTATGAGATTGTACAGGTAATAAGAAATGATCCTGACTGAAGGTCACACATAACTGAGTTAATTGCTTCACACTGCAGTACATTGCCATTTAGAACCAGTCTGTTTCTATTCATTGTAACAGCATGGAAGTAAATAAGCAATTTTCATACATATTACGACAAATAAGCATGCTGGAGCTTAATTCATGATCTGATGATTAATAGTCCAAGTGCCTGGATAAAACACACCTTCCTGTATGTACACCATTCCATTAATTCACCCATTTAGGTGTGAAATAAATCTGGAATGAGGCTTACTTGACATATTGGGGGAAAAATAACTAAATAGAATAAGATATGGAGGGAAAGGTTGAAATAGCCTGCTTGGGTCAAAATAACAGGTAAGAAAACCCAAAACAATGTCTACATTCATTATTCCATGTGATATCAATCTTAAAAGAGCTATGAGCAGACTACATTATTCAAAAAAAGTATACTTTCTGTGCCTTGTTTATTAATGAACAGAAAAGTCAGGCAGAAAAATAAAATTGATTTTATTCACTTAGGTTTTCATACTCCATTGCACCACCACCACCTAGCAAATACTTCATTAAAAGAGATAATTACCTTAATGAAGATTAAGTATAATTTAAAATTCACATTCATCTTTATCTACGTAATACAGGTTGAATTGAAGCAGAAATGGGGGCTCTTCATGAGATCTTGCCTTCCAATCATAGCCCCATTCTGACTGGCTTTGGTTTCTTGCTTTCTTCTTCTTTTATACCTCATCCATCAGTGTCTTTTATATGAGCTACAAACTAAGAATTTCCACTGTTCAGATAATACAGCTTTTCTGATGTCTACTGACACGTATTTGATAATTAAAATCAGAAGAGTAGAAGTGCTGCACAAGTTACTCGTGCATACAGACAATTAGAAAAGAGCATTCCAGAACAGCGCTAAGGTAGATCTGCCAGCAGGAACAGGCTCAGTTTTCCCTATTACCAATCCTTACATAGTTTTGCACATGCAGTTACAGCTGCACGGAAAAAAAAAAAAAAAAAAAAAAAAAAAAAGCAGAATAAAAAGAAATGAAATTTAAGCACAAATCAGAAGTAAAGAGTAAAAACAATTATAGAGATGCTTTTTTTAATCACATTCAAGTAAGTATTTGACACAGTTATTAAGGTGAAATATAAAAGAAATTTAAATACATTAAGGCATGAAAATGTACATTTGAGAGATGGAAACACCTTTAGAGTAGTATTCAAAAAATTAAAATTGATACCTTTATTGAATGCAATCCCAAGTCCAATTAAACAGATGTCCTCACTATTTCCTCATTATTTCTTGTCTTTCTATATACTAGTACTAGTCTTCTTGAAGGAACCTTAACTTTTTCCTTTTCCTTCACTGAAAGCATTCTGACTTCTCAACTCATACCAAAAACTCCTTTCCCCCAGTAAAACAATGCAGTGTTGCCTTCCCCAAAAATACCACCAGTACCAAGGTCACTGAAGCTGCTTACTTTCAGAGCTGTTAGCCCAACCTTCTCTGACACCCAGGGATGATAAGTACTCATGTGCTTTCATTGTAGCGTGAAAAGCAAAATTTTGTTCTGATACAACAGACCTATCCAACACCTGTGCAACAGTACTATTTTGTACATGACTTTTATTCTTTTTTTTTATTGTTTTCTTAAACTCCAGGCTGGTGTCTGATCCAACAGATCATTTTTTCTGATCATTTTTCATAGTTTTGCACCAATACATGAATGTAAATATGAATTTAAATTTAATGACTACCAAAACAGTCAGTGAAGCAAGCTGGCAAACACACACACTGACAAGCACCTCATTTCTGCTCTTAACCAACTGTATTTTGCAGATGACAGGATGACGGTGAGAACAGCACTGGGTCAGGTTCTTCTTGTACTGATTCATGAACAAACAAATGAGGGAAGGTCTGGAGGGTACCTACTAAACTGCACTGCTAAACCACAACCGTGCCAGTGTATTTTCAAGCTTGTACTGGTGCCCTCTCCAGCATTGATAAGCAACTGCATTTTCTCTGCCAGATTTCCATGCACGTTAGATATGAGTTTAGTCCTCAATATGTATACACTAACAGGAAATAAACTCATACTCCGTATCTTTCAAGAAAATCAGGCTAACTTTTGTAGACCACACAAAACAAAATCCCCATGTGACATGAAGAAAAACATTCCAGTTGTGAAGAATACAGGAGCACTGTTGATTCACTACCCCTCCTCCAGAAATGTTGTTCACACACTCCCTCTCCTTACAGCTTCCCTTTGCTTTTGAGGAGTTACGTGCCCCTAAATCAGGGAATAGAAGCCAGCCTTTCTAAATAAGATAATCAATCATGACTACCAAATCTTCTGTTTTCACTGTTTGATACAAAACACTCGCAGGAGCCTTTACTATAAAATTGGTAACTTCTCATAAGTGCAATCAAAGTGAAATTCTCCCCAGCACAAGCTGCAAGTACAAGGCCTGTCTGCTAGTTCTTTGCACCAAATGTTGCCTAGGCCTCCCACTCAATATAGGGACAGGTGTGAGTTCTGCTTTAGGAAATTAAATATTTCAGTGATTGACAATTTCCCAGAAGACACAGTACAAAGTAGAAAGAGAGGTTGAATCTATGGAACAATGTGTTAGTTGCAAATTATATTGCCTCAACTCTGCCATGATACATCAGCATCCAAAGACCAACAAACATAAAAATAAATCTGTTACAGGTATCTGCCCTCTGTTCTGCCATGGTGATATACAAAGATGGCAATATATGTGTTTCCTTCAGCATGCTACCCACAATTTGGTGGTTTTGGTGGTTTTCCAAGTGCATCAATGACTTTTAGCAACAGAAGGTAGTTTTATGTGTATGCTTAATGACAATTTTTTAATCATTACATCTAAGATATCTGATTTAGAAAAGAGCCAGTGCAATCTGTGGGCTTTGTTTTCTGGGACTGGCACTTTGCCCAGAGGAAATTAGGCAGGGGCAATGAATTAACTGTATGTTTGAATCAATAATGAAGAAGTGAAAGACTCTCTATATTGTACTGCTTATTCTCCAGAATAGAAATATGATTTATACCAATTGTCTTCATTATTTCTTCGCTTCTTCTCATGCCTTTCAGCTATCCATAATTTCTTTTCTTTTTTTTTCTTTCCTATCACATTGTCTTCTAAACATTTTAGTAATCAAAAACTTACATCCAAATTAAAAGGTTCAGAAATAAAATGTAATCATATCACGGAACACTTCAGAAAATAAGTTCCCCCTTTAAAGGAGATTTGCACTTCTTTTCTTCACAAGAACTACCTTAAGGATTATGCTAAGAGAGCAGCAGTTAACAGAGGCAACAACAGCAGAACCAGAGACATTTGGCTTCTCACGCTGACAAGGCCATGGCCAAGCTATGATCACTCAGCAAAATATATGTTAGAGAGGAACAGAGAGAGAGATGTGGCTTCAGGACCGTAACACTCCACCCTCCCTTTAGCACCGCCCAATGCAGTATGCTTTTTGTACTGCATGACTAGACAGCTGCTGTTTCCCCAAATGCAAAATGGAGATAGAAATCACAACTACCCTAGAAAAACACAACAAAACGTTGAAATAATAGATGCAGCTACAGTGCAAAGTAATTATCACTATTAGTAAGGTTGGCACTAACCATGAACACACTTTCTTTTCACCTAAACCTTTACACACCTTCTTTTCTCTCAAACATTTATTTCCTTGATTACATCCTGACTCTAATAATACCTTTGCTGCCACTAAGTGTGAAATTTAACATTTAGTATTAATATTCATTAATGGTTTAAATTTCTGAGAACAGAGTGAGTTATTTCTATTATTTCTACTATTCTTCCCAGCTGAACATCTTCTATTAGGTGAGCTGGCACCATGAATAAGCTATTTACAAATTCCTTGTGCTATAAGAAGGCTAATCCCTTTTTCTGCAGAACATATAAGAGGCAGAAGAATCTGAATATAAACCTTTTAGTTGCCTTCAAAATGCTGATTATCTTCGTGTTACTTCACATGGAATGCAAAGATGGAAAGAAAACCATTAACAGAAAACATTATTGACCATTAAAAAAAATACTATAAACTGCCACTAAAATTTACTTATCTTGTTTCTGTGTGAAGTCAATTTATGTTTTCTCAAGAACCAGCAAAGAAAACATGCTTGGACCAATCATCAGGGACAGGGATGGGATGGAATAAGGCTTGTTAGAGGTGTGCCAGGGGGAACAGTGTCAGGGCCGGGGGGGGGGGGGCAGGAAATAGCACAGCTGAAGTGCATCTACACTAATGCACGCAGCATGGGCAACAAACAGGAGGAGCTGGAAGCCATCGTGCAGCAGGCTAGCTATGACTTGGTTGCCATCACTGAAACGTGGTGCGACCACTCCCATGACTGGAGTGCTGCAATAACTGGCTATAGGCTCTTCAGAAGGGACAGGCAGCACAGAAGGGGTGGTGGTGTGGCTCTCTATATTAGAGAGTGTTTTAATGTTGCAGAACTCGAGGCTGAGACTGGGAATGATAAGACTGAGTCCCTGTGGGTTAAGATCGGCAGGAAGGCCAACAAGGCGAGCATCCTGATGGGGTTCTGTTACAGACCGCCAAACCAGGATGAGGAGATGGTTGAGGAGTTCTACAGGCAGCTGGCAAAAGTTGTGAAATCATCGGCTCTTGTCCTTGTGGGGGACTTCAACTTCCCAGACATATCCTAGACATGCAATACAGGTCAGAGGAAGCAGTCTAGGAGGTTTCTGGAGAGCGTGGAAGATAGTTTCCTGACGCTGCTAGTTAGTGAACCTACCAGGGGAGGTGCCCTGCTGGACCTTCTGATCACAAACAGAGAAGGACTGGTGGGAGATGTGGTGGTCGGGAGCTGTCTTGCGCAGAGTGACCATGAAATGGTAGAGTTCCCTATTCTTGGCGAAGTCAGGAGGGGGACCAGTAAAACTGCTGTCTTGGACTTCCGCAGGGCAGACTTTGAGCTGTTCAGGACACTGGTTGGCAGAGTCCCTTGGGAGGCAGTCCTGAAGGGCAGAGGAGTCCAGGAAGGCTGGGCACTCCTCAAGAAGGAAATCTCACCGTTTTCCACAGCATTCTCCTCGAGAAACTGGCTGCTCTTGGCTTGGGCTGGCGTACACTTCATTGGGTTAGAAACTGGCTGGGTAGCTGGGCCCAAAGAGTCATGGTGAATGGAGTCAAATCCAGTTGGAGGCCAGTCACTAGTGCAGTCCCCCAGGGCTCAGTACTGGGGCCAGTTCTCTTTAATGTCTTTATTGATGATCTGGATGAGGGGATCGAGTGCACCCTCAGTAAGTTTGCAGACGACACCAAGTTAGGTGCGTGTGTTGATCTGCTCGAGGGCAGGAAGGCTCTGCAGGAGGATCTGGATAGGCTGGACCAATGGGCTGAGGTCAACTGTATGAAGTTCAACAAGGCTAAGTGCTGGGTCCTACACCTGGGGCACAACAACCCCAAGCAGTGCTACAGGCTGGGAGGTGAGTGGTTAGAAAGCTGCCTGGCAGAGAAGGACCTGAGATATTGGTTGATAGTCAGCTGAACATGAGCCAGCAGTGTGCTCAGGTGGCCAGGAAGGCCAACAGCATCCTGGCTTGCATAAGAAATAGTGTGGCCAGCAGGTCCAGGGAAGTGATTGTCCCCCTGTACTCAGCTCTGGTGAGGCCGCACCTCGAGTACTGTGGGCCTCTTGCTACAAGAAGGACATGGAGGCGCTCAAGGGAGTCCAGAGAAGGGCAATGAAGCTGGTGAGGGGTCTGGAGAACATGTTTTACGAGGAGTGGCTGAGGGAGCTGGGGTTGTTCAGCCTGGAAAAGAGGAGGCTCAGGGGCGACCTTACCGCACGCTACAGGTACCTTAAAGGAGGCTGTAGTGAGGTGGGGTTGGTCTATTCTCCCACGTGCCTGGTGACAGAATGAGGGGAAATGGGCTAAAGTTGCGCCAGGGGAGTTTTAGGTTGGATATTAGGAAGAACTTCTTTACTGAAAGGGTTGTTAGGCATTGGAATAGGCTGCCCAGGGAAGTGGTTGAGTTACCATCCCTGAAGGTCTTTAAAAGACATTTAAATGTAGAGCTTAGTGATATGGTTTAGTGGAGGACTCGTTAGTGTTAGGTCAGAGGTTGGACTAGGAGATCTTGGAGGTCTCTTCCAACCTAGATGATTCTGTGATTCTGTGATTCTGTGAACTTGCTCTAGGGAACCTGCTTTGGCAGAGGGGTTGGACTTGATGACCTCTCGAGGTCCCTTCCACCCCTACAATTCTGTGATTCTGTCATTCCGTGAAACCAACATGGGTATGGACAGCAGCACTGTCTGCACCGTCAATAAGAGAGAGACTCTTTCAGTAACATTTCTTTATTTTCATAAATTATGCTGCCAGGTGTGGGGTGCCCGCCTAGCGCCGCCGTCGGGGCGGCCTCTTGCGGGGCTGGGGAGAGTCCTGCAGGCTGCTGCTGGCCCTCCTCTTCGGGGCGCGCCGGCGCCCCCCAGGCAAGCAGTCCCTGCCCTGGGCAGAGGGACCTGCTGCCGCCTGCCCTGGCTCCTCAGGTGCCTCCTCCTCTTCTGTGGTGGCAGGGGCACGAGTCCCCCCTGGAGAGGTGGCGTGGCTGTGGGCAGCTGCGGGGCTGTCCTCCTGGCTCCCTGCAGCGTGGGCGTCCTGGCGGTCACGCTGCCGGCGGATCTCTGTGCTGCACAGCTCCACAGCGGCAGTGATGAGCCGCACCACGAAAGGCAGCGTCTGGTTTTTGAGGCAAGGCTGCAGCGCCCGCACCAAGCCCTCCTCGTCGAGACCGTAGACGCACAGGTAGCCGATCACCGTGCTCAGGCCCGCAGCCACCTCCCACCACTCGGAGCCAGAGATGGTCTCCAGCTCCTGCTGCAGCCACGCAAGCAGGGGCTCGACGTTTTCTGGGTGCTCCCTGAAGAAGGCTGCCCAGACCTCGGGTGGGAAGCTGAGGTCAGGAGCCCTGGGCACTGGCTCCACAGCCTCCTGCTCCTCCTGCTGGTCCTCAGCCAAGTGCTCTGCAGGCTCTGGGACAGCACACTCCAGGTAATCGTCGTCTGACCTCACCGAGTACTTGATGGTCTTGATTGTCTCCCTGCAGAAGGGGCACGATGGGTTCTTCTTTGCCCACCGCAGGGCACAGCCATAGCACAGCCGGTGGAGACAGGGGGTCATGTAGGCAATATCGTCCTGACCTTCCCCACAGGCTGGGCAGGTCCAGTCCGATGGCACATCCATGGCCACCGGGCTCTACAGTGGGCTGGGGAGAGCTGAGGTGAAGAAGCTGCTCCCCTGCCCCGGTGCTGCAGCTGCCAGAGGCTGTCTGAACCTGCACAAGGGAGAGAGGCCAAGGTCACTCATTGTGCCAGGGTGAGCAGAGGCAATGCCCCCCTGGCACCTCTGCAGGAACCCCCCCAAACCCATGTCTGGCCTTCCCGTGCCCCCTGTGGGCTGCCCCAGGGCACGTGTCCCCACACAGCTCACCTGTGCTGCTGCGAGCGCGTCCCGCGGGGCCCCGGCTGCCTGAGCCAGGCAGGGCCGGGGAAACACAGGCAATGACTGTGGGGACAGGCACTGAGAACAGCTGCCAGCGGCCCCACAGCACGGCTCTACCAAATCCTCGCTCGGTGCTCCAAGCCTCGCACACACGCTCAGCAGGAGTCAAGCCACGAGCTAGGCTGACGTGGCCTCTGCTGGCGCCCCAAGATAAGCAGCGAGGGCTGCGAGGTCACAGCCCATCGCTCAGTGATGTCACCATGGGCCATCTGCCCCAACAGGGCCTGTAGCACTTTGCCCCACATGTTACAAATACTGTTGGGTTGGGATGGTGTTTTGATGTGTGTTTTTTCTTTAATTTTTTTTCACCTTGATTTACCATTAAGTGGGTTGCAAATTGGTTGAATAAGCGTGCTAAGAGAGTGGGGATCAGACACAGGACATCTCTTGGGAGGCCAGTAACTAGTAGTGACATAGAAACGAAATGAATGGTTGATACTCCAGAAGGCTGTCTTATCATCTCTCTGCCCCTGCTTCACATGGGGTCCCTCCCACGGGATGCCGTCCTTCCCGAACTGAGCCTGCGGGGGCTGCCCACAGGCAGCAGCTCTTCAAGAACTGCTCCCACATGGCTCCGTATCACGGGGTCCACCCCCCAGGAGCAAACTGCTCCAGCACGGGTCCCCCACGGGCGGCAGCTCCCCCCAGACCCCCTGCTCCTGCGTGGGCTCCTCTCCACGGGCTGCAGCTCCGGCCCGGGGCCTGCTCCTGCGGGGGCTCTCCATGGGCCGCAGCCTCCTCCAGGCCACATCCACCTGCTCCACCGGGGGCTCCTCCACGGGCTGCAGCGTGGAGATCTGCTCCGTGTGGGACCCATGGGCTGCAGGGGGACAGCCTGCTCCACCGGGGCCTCTCCACAGGCCGCAGGGGAACTGCTGCTGTGTGCCTGGAGCACCTCTTGCCCTCCTGCTGCACTGCCCTTGGGGGCTGCAGGGCTGGATCTCATTCCACACTCTCTCAGCTGCTGTGGTGTAGCAGTTCTTTTCCCTTTCTTAAATATGCTCTCAGAGAGGTGCAAACAACATCACTTGTTGGCTTGGCTCTGGCCAGCGGCGGGTCCCTTTTGGAGCAGCTGGAGCTTGCTCTGCTCTGCCATGGGGCAGCTGCTGGGCTGTGCTCACACAGGGCACCCCTGCAGGCCCCTGCTGGTAGCCCTTGCCACACAAACCTGATACATATTTGAGAGGTATTACAGCCCTAGCTAGAATTAGCATAACTTTTATTGACTTTAATAGGAGAGAGCTTGGGCCTTCATTGTCTGTAAAGTACTGTCTGCCTGCTACATGCTTGTCTGTGGATTCACTTCATGCCTTACTCTTTCATTGAGTTCTGTCTTAAGGAAAAGAAGCATTTCCTTGTTGACAGTGAGACATGGTCCTTCTTTGGGAAGCTTTGCAAGTCTCCAGAAAATAGGAGGATTGGCTGAAGAAATTGAGAAAAGCCACTATGAAAATCATTGGACGCAGTCAGTGGCAGTACCAGGAATACAGGATAGAGAAAATCTGAATTTTGTTTTCATGATTAATTGGAAAGGAGCAAAAATAGAAGTAGGCTGTGGCTGTACCCCCAGGATCCTTTGTGGGTGCGTAGGTGAGCCGTTCATCACATAACCCAACACTGAGAGCAGGGTTCCACATTCTGGTAGTACGTATCTCCCGGAGTTGCATCTTTGAGTCTTCAGAGCAGAAAAGGATGGTGTGGGCTAGTTCCTTCCTTGGTAAACCATTTTTTTTTCTTCCCTATAGCCAGTTATTAAACCAATCAGACTCAGAAAACAAAACAAAAACAAACAAAAACAAAGCGCCAGGGGAGTTTTAGGTTGGATATTAGGAAGAACTTCTTTACTGAAAGGGTTGTTAGGCATTGGAGTAGGCTGCCCAGGGAAGTGGTTCTGGCACCATCCCTGGAGGTCTTTAAGAGACGTTCAGATGTACAGCTTAGTGATATGGTTTAGTGGAGGACTTGTTAGTGTTAGGTCAGAGGTTGGACTCTGTGATCATGGAGGTCTCTTCCAACCTAGATGATTCTGTGATTCTGTGATCATATGGAATCATTAGATGTTTTTATCCAGCCACTCCAAAATCTATGAAACAGATAAAAAAAAAAAAAAAAAAAAAGCCATTATATGTTCTTTCAGAAAACCTCCAAATACAGTTCCAGAACCTACATCAATCTCTTCTGACAACTTCTTACTCTTGGCTAGTTATTTGTTGAAAGTGTATTAAATCAGATGGTTCATCTCCCTCCCACAGCTGCATCTAGGAAGAACCTACAACCACTAACAAGGAAATGCTGCTTTTGAAAGGATAGATGCTGACAGAAATGCAGTTTGCAAATCTCTGCCAGTTGTCTGCAAGGTCTAATACCCATAGTCTTTTACCAGTAAAAGGGAAAAAAACAAATGAAAAAACTAGCCAATATTGCAACTCTTTATGGACTAAACCTTAAAGATCAATATTTAGACTCTCACAACACCTTCCCTGAGGGAGGTGTTTTAATACATCTTCTCATGCATGCTTGTAGGTACCTTAAATACCTCATGTTTACCTCCTGCTGGTATTGTGTCATACACTTTAACACAATATCAGTTGGGGAATCGCTGGAAGAGAAGAAAATGCAGAAGTGGAAAGCCAGGTACTACATTTTCCAGAAGTCATGACATGTTGAATTATATTGCAATTACTTCTTGTGTAAATACATTTGGGAAGAGAAGAAGAAGAAAAGTGAGCAGAAGAGATGGTGGCAGGCACAAGTGTTACAGGTGCTTTACTTTAGGTGGTAAAAGCAGCAATGTTCTGTTTAGAAGGAAGGGGAGGAGTAAGTTTGTTCACAGAGTCACAATGTTTCGTGTTGCTCCTTAGAAACCTCACTAGGCCATCACCACTCTCATTACATTGCTCTCCCCCTCCATCTTTGTTGTATTGAGACTTTGCATGTACTTTAACCCAAGCGCTCTCTCAAACATGATCATGTCACTCAAAGGATATGCTCTGCTTTGTGTGTTTTTACTAAACAAGTATGTTTCAAGTTATTGTATAAACACTCATTTTTCACAAAATTGATATCAACATTCATTAGGTCAGAATAATTAGTGATATTTTCAATTTCTTACATATTGTGTGGGCAAGCTGTGTTAAGAAGGTCACACTATATACAAAGCTATGTTGATCAGAAATGCATCTAAAAATAGGAGAAGATAGATAATGAAATACTTAGCAAGGTTATCTATTGGGATTTGCACGCATTAAGAGGGAAAATAAAGAAAGAAATAAGAAAAATTTCTTTACCATGAGGTTGTGGGTGTCCAAACACTGATTCTGTAAACGTCCAGAAGACATTTGGATAATGCCCTCAATAACATGCTTTAACTTTTGGTTAGTCCTGAAAAGGTCAGGCAGTTGGATTAGATGCTCTTTGGAGGTCCCTTCCAACTGAACCTGTTCTGTTCTGTTCTATGACTGAGGGTCTACAACTACAGGCATACACAGAAGAGTATTTTGTTTATGATACATAACTTCTCCTTTTATTAAGGAATGGACTAGCATACTTAGAAGGCAAGACAAAGTCAGGATGAGCAAAAGTGCAACACGCAAGAACACAAAGGAGATCCAATAAGGAAGAAACCCACAAAAAGTTGCTTGAAACAAAGAGGATTTTTGTTGTTTTGTTTTGTTTGGATCTGTATCTCTGGTCACTTGTTATGTCCCTGGTATGTAAACAAGGCAGAGAAATAAAGAGATACAATACAGAGAAATAAAGTGAAATTTGCTGTGAATTCAAGTTCCATGAGGTTTACTGTATCTCAGCTACCAGCAGAAGCCTGCACTATACACAGATGGATTCAGAGGAACAAGGCTGCTCAGCTTTATACTTCAGCAAGATATCTTCCACAATAAGCATATTCTTAAATGGCAGCATGAGGACATTTAGCCTTCTAAAACAAAAGATCTTTTTGTTTAGTTTTGTTTTAATTCTCATATTTGCAAACAGACTATTCTTTCTATTAGAACAGCAAGCCTGAGATTTCTCTGGGTAGACCTATTGTGAAATCATTTTTGGGCCAGATTCTAAAAACAAAATATAGGCTGCAACAGGCAGCGAAGGTCATTTTTAGTAACAAAACAATGTTTCAAAATGCATCTTTGAACAGGAGATAAACTCAGGGCTGTGTAGTTAATTTTATATATATAAACAGAGCCAAAATCACACATTCCTCTGTCTGTGACATGGACAGAAACTTTCCTCACGTGTAAATATCCTAGGTGATGATGATTTTATCTCTCCACACAAAAGAGGATTACCTAGTGAAAATAAATAAATAAATAAATAAAAGTAACCATGTGACAATTTCAAACAGGAGATTGCTGTTATTTTTTTAGACAAATATTAATCTCATTGAAAATATTGATTTCAATAAAGATTTTGAGAGGTTTTCCATTTGGTTAAAGAAAAAAAAAAAGTACATTTTGACTAAGTTCTGTTTCTTTTGACTTGACGTTACAAGAAGGACATGGAGGCTCTCGAGAGAGTCCAGAGAAGGGCAACGAAGCTGGTGAGGGGTCTGGAGGACAAGTCTTACGAGGAGCGGCTGAGGGAGCTGCGGTTGTTTAGCCTGGAAAAGAGGAGGCTCAGGGGAGACCTCGTCGCTCTCTATAGGTACCTTAAAGGAGGCTGTAGAGGGGTGGGGGTTGGTCTATTCTCCCACGTGCCTGGTGACAGAATGAGGGGAAATGGGCTAAAGTTGTGCCAGGGGAAGTTTAGGTTAGATGTTAGGAAGAACTTCTTTACTGAAAGGGTTGTTAGGCATTGGAATGGACTGCCCAGGGAGGTGGTTGAGTCACCATCCTTGGAGGTCTTTAAGAGACGTTTAGATGTAGCCCTTAGTGATATGGTTTAGTGGAGGTCTTGTTAGTGTTAGGACAGAGGTTGGACTAGATGATCTTGGAGGTCTCTTCCAACCTAGACGATTCTGTGATTCTGTGATTCTGTGATTTTATATTCACTACACATAATAAAATAACGTCTGCAACAATGACACATTTTTGGAATTATCAATCCAAAATAATGTAATATTTCTGAATCAAAAAGGTAATTTATGTGAAAAAATAAAATTAAAAATCATTAATTCTGTATAAAAATAAACATGCTTTTTGAGATGTCTGTATATTTTTTTTCATGCCAGGAAATTCTCTAGAACATAATAATTGCTGTGCTGCACAATTTGTGTGCAGCTGACTAGTACAGTATCTTGCCTTAGCAATGACCACATAATTTGCTTCAGAGAAAGCTTAAGACATACAAGCAAATATTTAAGAAACTGGGCCTCATATTTTCTCATCCTGCTATTCAACCTGTTTATTATCTCTTTCTGTTTCTTCATTTCTGAAAGGGAAAAAAAAAAAAAAAAAAAAGAAAGAAAAAAAAAAGAAGCAATATTAAGCCTATCCTTAAGTCATTTATTTCACGGTATCTATATAAAGTATGTATTTTTTAACATTTTAGTTATTTACCTTACATCTGCAAATTGAAAGGAAAAAAAAAAAGAGAGAGAGAGAGAGAGAGATGTACTTATTTGGGCATGTTACTTTCCGTTAGCAAAGATGAAGTGGATGTGAATCAAAGACACCTATGGTACAGGCTCATAAGGATTATGAGGCTAGGGATGTTACTCCTGCATTCCAGAGAAGTCAGACAAAAAACAACCTGCTTCTATGTAACAAGAACAAATGTCATTAACTTGCTGTTTACTACTGATCCAATTCTATGTACAAAAAGTTAGAAATTAATTTAGGTAAAAGGCAGGGTTTCAAGTATGTTAAGGAACACAATGATAGTAAAGTGACAAAGGGGAAAATAGTCTTATTTTATAATAAATGCAATTTTACTCATGGTTGGGAGTGAGGGCAATCCTCTGGGAAATATACATATACACTGAATGCAGCAGTTCCAGTCAGAAATATATCACAGAACAAACCGTCGCAAGATTTCAACTTCCAGTTATGTAAGGAACTGACCGAATGCATTTTTTAGTGAAAATTTTTGAAAAATATTAGTTTTGAGTCCTCTAGAACAGCCGAGGTTTAACAGGTGCAGAATGTCAAAAATGTAGCTGCATAAAGGTATATATATTAAATATATAAATGTATAAAAAATATATAAAATGTAGCTGTATAAAGCTGTATACATAACAATTTATATAAATATATATATTCAGGTTGGAAATTAGGAGAAATTTCTTCTCAGAAAGAGTAGTTAGTCATGGGAACGGGTTGCCCAGGGAGGTGGAGGAGTTACTGTCCCCGGAGGTGCTTAAGGAAAGATTGGACGTGGTACTTAGGGACATGGTTTAGTGGGTGATACTGGTGGTAGGGAGATGGTTGGACCAGATGATTCTGGAGGACTTTTCCAACCTTAATGATTTTATGATTCTATGAAAGCTTCTCAGTACAAGCCTAGATTTTCAAGGGAGCTTAAGAAGTTATGTTGCCGCATATGCTCTTCTATGTTCTTTTGAAATAGTGTTGAAAATAAATGCAAAGCTACTAGCTAATTATAACTCTACACTGCTTTGCTTTTGGACAAAAGCAGATATGGGAATGGGGCAATATGTGGTATATCCATGAGTTTTTAATGGGCAAAGAGGAGAAATTCAAAATACATATTATCCTTGTTTCATCCTTAAGAGCACATTATTTCCACTACCTTACAACCTGAAAATAAATAAATAAATAAATAAAATAAATAAAATTTATCTTTATTGCTAGCAGGTTAATGTCATCTAAAGTGAGATGACTATAATGGCTGACTTCAATGAATAATCAATGAATAATCAATTTTTGAAAAATAGCTCTCAACTTTCCTCTATCAAATACTGAACTTTTATTGAAATAGCCAACAAAATCTAGAAAATTTAAAGCATCTCCAGTGTAAAGCAGTATATTGCAGTTATGAACTCAGACTATCCTTTTCCTTTAGTAGCCACATACAAGAAATACTGCTTTTCAAGGCTAAATTGTTGATCATGTAAAGGTGAAAGTCACAAAATATAACTCACTGAAGACGGGACTTTTATAATGGGAGACTGGCATGCCAGTTCCTAAAACGTTGTTATTCTTTTCTGAGGAACAAAGTAAGAAAATATAAGAAATAGAATATATAATATTCAGTGAATTCAGCAACTAAGAGAGATTTCATCTGGGAAAATCCTAAAGATTTCTTTGGAAAATTGAGATTGTAAAAGGCTGTATATGAAGTTTTCAAGATCTGATTTCAGATTGTTTGGGCCTCGTCTTGCCATCTTGAGGTCAATCATTCTTGACATCCAACCAAACAGCTTAACTACACCAGTAGGAGATACTCTCCATGGATCTCAGTACTTCCCTTCTCTTCCCTTCTCTTCCCTTCTCTTCCCTTCTCTTCCCTTCTCTTCCCTTCTCTTCCCTTCTCTTCCCTTCTCTTCCCTTCTCTTCCCTTCTCTTCCCTTCTCTTCCCTTCTCTTCCCTTCTCTTCCCTTCTCTTCCCTTCTCTTCCCTTCTCTTCCCTTCTCTTCCCTTCTCTTCCCTTCTCTTCCCTTCTCTTCCCTTCTCTTCCCTTCTCTTCCCTTCTCTTCCCTTCTCTTCCCTTCTCTTCCCTTCTCTTCCCTTCTCTTCCCTTCTCTTCCCTTCTCTTCCCTTCTCTTCCCTTCTCTTCCCTTCTCTTCCCTTCTCTTCCCTTCTCTTCCCTTCTCTTCCCTTCTCTTCCCTTCTCTTCCCTTCTCTTCCCTTCTCTTCCCTTCTCTTCCCTTCTCTTCCCTTCTCTTCCCTTCTCTTCCCTTCTCTTCCCTTCTCTTCCCTTCTCTTCCCTTCTCTTCCCTTCTCTTCCCTTCTCTTCTCTTCTCTTCTCTTCTCTTCTCTTCTCTTCTCTTCTCTTCTCTTCTCTTCTCTTCTTCTCTTCTCTTCTCTTCTCTTCTCTTCTCTTCTCTTCTCTTCTCTTCTCTTCTCTTCTCTTCTCTTCTCTTCTCTTCTCTTCTCTTCTCTTCTCTTCTCTTCTCTTCTCTTCTCTTCCCTTCCCTTCCCTTCCCTTCCCTTCCCTTCCCTTCCCTTCCCTTCCCTTCCCTTCCCTTCCCTTCCCTTCCCTTCCCTTCCCTTCCCTTCCCTTCCCTTCCCTTCCCTTCCCTTCCCTTCCCTTCCCTTCCCTTCCCTTCCCTTCCCTTCCCTTCCCTTCCCTTCCCTTCCCTTCCCTTTTTTTTTTTTTTTTCCTGGGGTTTTATACAGGACAGAAAGGCATAGTAAAAGATATAAAATTCAGACTCCATGTCTTGGGGCTCCCCATTAGTCTGACTCCTGTTCTGTGTGCACCCCTCTATTGCTCTCAACTCCCTAGTAAGTCAAATGCATTTCTTTCACTCTTCATATTTACTACCCCCTCCAATTCAGCTTCAGACCATTTTCCTCAGAAAATTAATACATGGGATGTTTAGTGATAGTAAAAAATATGCAGTCAAGTTTTTATGACTACACAATCCCAATGGAGCTAAGCAAAGATGGCCCACATCACACCTTGTCAACTTAGTTTTAAATCTTTTATGTAACAGATAAAGAACATAGGTACAAGTTCCAGTCAATTTTAAGTCAATTTTAAAAATTTTAGAAGTATATCATTAAAGATTCTTTCTGCTCTGTAATTGAGTATTCGAATTTGTTCTTCAGTAAAAAGCACATGATTTGTTGAAATGTCATTTTATATAAGCTGTTCTAATATTTACTGGCTTCATTCAGAACAGCCCAATTTCTTGGTTTCTATATAAGTTTACAGTAAAATTGTAAAATTCTGCCCAAACTTGATATGAGAGTCAGAAGACAAGTTTGTTCCACTGATTTGACATTTCCTACACTGTTAAATGCAATGAATACATTGAGATAACTATTTAACGGTACAGTTAATCAAGAACTACCATTCTCACTGTCTACTGGTTATACCTGATAATACACTTTTTGCTATAAATTGACTTGCTGTTTGCTGATTTGAACTGAGCTGGAAAGCATTCATTTTTACTTGTTGTTGAAAACTGTGTTAAACGTGAAAGTTGGCTGTTCATAAGAAGGTGATTCTTCTGTCAAGAAGAGGGCCTTGCTTTAATAATAGAATGAACAAATGATACCCCACAAACTTTATAAAAGTATTTACTGAAGGTGAGACTTGACACAGTCTTGTAAATAGCAAGCTTTGTTGCTTTGTATTTCTCAGCACATTACTGCATTGGAAGGTGACATAACAGGAGTCAAAGACCAAGATGTTTCCAGCTTTTGCAAGGACTACCCATGAATGACTTACAGGGAACAACAAATATATTTATAAACATGCTTGAGCTGTGTAATTTACAGGATATGTAGAGCACAGAACAGGTAAGGGATAGTAGCCACTTATACAAATGTATTTTTATTCTATTATGAAAGCACCAGATTTCACAACATGTGACTGAGATACACTTAAGAAACCATTAATAATGAAAACACTAACCTTCAAAAAGTGTACTTGCAGCAATTGATGATTTTCTCAAACTTTGTCAAAAATTGTGAATTATCATGTTACATGTTTCCTATTTGTAAGTTTATTAAATTCTTAAGGTCTAATTCCAAGGAACTAAGTTTTTAATGACTATTACTGCACTTAGGTTTTTAAGAGGTACCACAGGAGAAAACCAGTCCAACAACATGCAGTGTTACTGTAGTCTTGTCAACAGCAGTATAGAATATGATGATGGATTCACCAAAGGCAAAATTTCATCAGAAGCATTATTGCTACTGCTTTCCATTACTTCCTTCTCTAAGGAAGAGAAGGAAGAGAGAAAGAATTCGTTAGATAAGGAACTAATGGCAAGTAGTAGCAATAATGCTACTCTAATATAATTATAATAATATAATAATTATTAAATATAATATATTTTAAATATATTTAATATATTAAAATATTTAATATAATTACAAAATATGTAATAATATATAATAATCTAATAATAATATATTTAATAATAATGCTCAATGTAATTTTCTGTAAAATTAACTCTCCCCTATCAGTGAAACTTTTTGATGCTGGAAGGACACCAGAATATTTATGCTACAAATTGCTCCAAAATCTTTGGAGGACACCATACCTATGGACATAGCCATAATACCATATATATTTGTCACTCTATCTATCTGGCAGAAAACTGCAATATACCAACCCCCAATCTGGTTTCTGACCTTTAAGATTTTTTTATTAAATTTCATGTGTAAGTCCAACACTGAATCCTTAGTAGACAAAATATTTTTCTCTCAGTTTGGATTCCCGTTCATTTACTACAGCACATCATAATCAGAATTGAAGGCAAAAAAAGTCAACAGCTACCTTTGCATAACTAGCAGTATCAGTCCCTGAACACACTCATCTAAATAGACCACATGAATATATTATGAATCATACCACCAAAAGGCAATATGTTTATATAATGGCGTCATAGCCTTGAAAAACTGCAAGTTATCTTAGGGGACTGTCCACACACACAACACCAAAAGTAGTATGTGAAGGTTCTAAAATATAGAGAGTGAAGATGTACAGCTTCCTCCTGTTTTCTCTCTGCAAACCGTGGTTCTTAAAAATAAATAAATAAAATCACTCTTTCTTTCTCATTTTTTCTTTAATTTTTTTGTCTGATAATGATATCTACCATATTCTGGATCTCATAATGCACAACTAGTCTATGAACAGCACAGACACATTCATACATGTATACACATAGGCATGGCCACATATAGAACACATTAAAACTTTGAAATTTAATGTGGTACTGGAGTTTCAGGTAGAAACTACTATAAGTTCTAGCTGCCTCAATGTACTTAAAAATAAGGTAGTTTAATGACCTATATAGGAGGGTCTTGTTGGCTTTGGCAGGTGAGAACTGTTCAAAGAGTCACAGAATCACAGAATGGTTGAGGTTGGAAGGGTCCTCCAGAGATCATCTAGTCCAACCCCCCTGTTCAAGCAGGGCCACCTAAAGCATGTTACACAGGATCTCAACCAGGCAGGTTTTTTTTATCTCCAAAGAAGGAGACTCCACAACCTCTCTGGGCAGCCTGTTCCAGTGCTCTGTCACCCAAACCTTAAAGAAGTTCTTTCTCACATGACGATGAAACCTCCTGTGGTTCAATTTATACCCATTACCCCTTGTCTTATCACTGGCCACCACTGAGAAGAGTTTGGCCCCATCCACTTTACGTGCTCCCCTCAGATATTTATAGAGGTTGATAAGATCCCCTCTCAATCTTCTCTTCTCTAGGCTAAACAAGCCCAGCTCGCTTAGTCTTTCCTCATAGCACAGATGCTCTAATTCCTTAATCATCTTTGTGACTCTACGCTGGACCCTCTCTTGAAGTTCTATGACCCTCTTGTACTGGGGAGCCAAGAACTGTATACAATATTCCAGGTGTGGCCTCACCAGCGCCAAGTAGAGGGGGAGGATCACCTCTCTCAACCTGCTGTCCACACTCTTCTTGATGCAGGCTAGGATCCCATAGGCCTTCTTGGCCACAAGGGCACACTGCTGGCTTTTGGGCCACAACCCCCATGTCCCTCTCTGCAGAGCTGCTCTCCAGCAGGTCAGCCCTCAGCCTGTACTGGTGCCTTGGGGTTGGTAACTGTTGATAGCTTCTGTAGGCTTCCTAGGTCCTACAAAGGTCATTGATTTTCTCACACTGGTAATACTTAGTGTATTGGCACTGTCACGGCTGTGGAAGAGTCCTGTCCAATTATATTATCCCTGTGACTTCTCTAATTCACAGAATCACAGCATGGATGAGGTTGAAAAGGACCCATAAGGGCTCTCTGGTCCAATCCCCCTGCTCAAGCAGGGACATGCAGAACAGGGTGCCCAGGATCATGTCCAGGCACATCCTTTGAAGATGTCTAAGGAGGGAGACTTCGTAGCTTTGCTACTCAAACTGGGCCAGTGCTCCATCACTCGCACAGTAACGGGTGGATCTGCAGGATCATTCCACTGCAGAAATTCTGTTAAACTTCCCATGGCAAAGGCATGTGACTTAAAAATATAAAGATGGTTTTTAAATATGATTTCATCCAATATGTATAATGTTAGGGAGGAAATGAAGAAATATATACAAATGATACCAGCGAACAAATCTCACCAATTTGTTAGCTAGTAGCTTGCACCCAGTATGGACATACTGGATCATGAAAATCAAACCTCAAAGTAAACATCTCTCCTTCCCTGGAAATGTCTTTGAGAAGGAGTAAAAAATTTCCTTTTCTTTAAAACTTTCACTACTAGAAAAGTTATTGCAAAAGAGAACAAAAGAACAAAACCATTATCCTACTGGGGAAGCTGGGTCAAATGCAGTAGGTGGTTTTCTATTTTAAGAAACTAATAATATACTTTACATTCCTGCAAAATAGTTCGAGGTCGAACCAAGCTAATGTAGTGTACCGTCATGCAAAATTAGATAAAAACATCAGCAGAGAAACAATACTAGACATGGCTATAATTATCTTTGACTCTAAAAGTTTTGAGAAGTCAGAGCTGACAGAACTTACACATTCATTTTTCTGTTACCAACTGGAAAAACAGCTAGAGGTGGAAATTATAAAAACAAGAAAAGAAAACAGCCAAGAAAACTTTAATCATTCTATTGCATTTCAAAGCAGAAAAGAAGAATGGGAGAAAAATAACTGAAATAAATGTTTGAAATGAAATTGAAATAAATATTTATTTCTGTTATATCAACAGATATTATTATATCAATTATTCCTATTCCAATAGGAAAAAAATGATATAAATCTAAATTAAGAAAAAATTACAAATGGAAAAAAATCAAACAAGAAAAAAAAAAAAGAGACTGCACAGCTGAAGACAGGGCTTGAGTCTAACCTTTAAGATTCAGTTTTAACAGAGGAAGTGACTCTTCTCCAGCCATTCCTTCTAAGGTGGGCAAAACCATTACAGATGATCTAAAGAATATATAATTTAAGAAATACCTGAATGACCTCTAAACACCTGCTTGAACAAAGCATCTTGATAGGTGTACTACATTCCTCCTTTTATGGGCATTGACATTCCTTCCCAAAATGGTAACTAACTCAGGTTTATCTGGTGGTAGATTTGAAACAACCAAAAAGCAACATATCTGCAGCTGGCATGCAATTAACCCATGAATTCTCTCACTGCTATATATTTGGAAGACTAAATCTTATATTGGTTGAAAATAACTGGGCAAATTCATAGACAGAAATCCCCAGCATGCACTTAGGCACAAAACTCCATTTCTAGCTCAGTAAGACCCTGAGCTGGAAATTCTTAGTATATGAAAAGATTCTTGAGGATAGTATCTTTATGCTCTTACCATGCCCATATAGTTTTAAAAGTCTGCTACAATGAGTAAGAACATATTCCCAATTTAATGCAAATAAGCTGTTCTCAAACACTGAATTAGAAATGTGCACAATGGCCAGATTTCTCTTAGGGGTTGGTTCAAAGTCTGCAGTTGTGTTTAAATGACTTAGTTTTGCTTTTAGTTTCAAATATCTAGTTATCTATTATACTTACCCAAAATATTAAAATGACCTCCATATCACCCCCTTTTCTTAGAAGGGGAAAAAAGAAACAGAAAATTACATGGAATTGGCCATTACAAAAATTACTAGCAAGGAATTTTCATTTGATAGCTGTATTTTCCAACATGTTATCATTCTTTTTTGTTGACACTTTTCCCAGATTTTAATCTTGGGTTGTAATGTTACTCTGTCAGAAAAGGCTTATATTGTCCCAGCAGGTACAGTGGCAGAATGCAGAATCACATATGAGGGCAATTGTTGTGTTGAAAAATGTACCTTTGCTAGAAAAGGCATTTAGTTTGGTAGTCTGCCTGTCCATAAATCACCCTGTATGTGCTCAGGTCACTCAGAAAACAGATTGAAATCTCCTTTGCTTCTTTTATTTGAATAGTAGCATTTCCATTGCTGTTGTTGACTTGTACCAGTATTTCTAGCACAAGCACTTACTTTCAGTTAAGGGACTTATAACTCTGGTATTAATATTCAAGCTGGACTGAAGTCCAACATAAAAATGTGCTTGTTAAGATAATTACTTTCAACACCTCTGCATGTGAGAGTATATTGTTATACTAGCTATTCACAAAGAGCAGTAACCCAGTCCGTCTAAGATTCAAGCACACTTTGCTTGGTCCATATGCTAGATATAGTTCCAGCCATGACTGGCTTCTCAGAGGCATATTTCAAACCTTAAAGCCGATGAATAGTACAGTAGAGATGGCCTATTCTGTGTTCTCTTCAAAAAAAAAGAAGAAACTGAATTGAGCTGACTGGCACTGTTTTCAGTGTACGCCACAGAGTCATTAAGGACTGGTAAACTCATTCTTTTATAATCATTATTGCATAAACATTTTGTTTCAACAGGATCAGAACAATCACAAGGCTTAAACCATTCAGGAAACTGGAAAACATACAAAAAGATATAGACATTCTATGTAGTTCTCATGAGTGAGTTAGAGTAACTTGTAACTACTCCATAATAAACACCATTTTCTAACAAACTGTTTTCATTTTGATTCAGTCCTAATTCAGATTTGCTCTTTAAGGGGCTTTATTTCTCTTTTATAAGCAGAACAGAGAGATTAGCTTTGACAGCCACAATTAACTTTTTATTAAAAAGGAGTAATGTAAAAAGAACATGTGTGAGAGACTCTGGATATGTGTATAAATACAGTTGCATGCAGATATTAAACACATCTAAATAAACATTGAAGAGTCCCTTCTTTCATGGGTGCAACCAATGTGTCCCCACCTGAAATGTTATATCGTAAAGCTGATGACAGTTACAGTTTAAAAAGCAATCTTTGGTTATGATCAAACATGATATTGTAAATTAAATATTAGAAGCCCGTTTTGATCCATTGTGTACTTTCCTACCTTAAGTCTAGAAAGATAAACTTCATTTGCATTATCAAACTCAAACATTAAAGCCCCAAGCTAATAACATCATTTCCTCACAATAAAACACCGCTTCCATTAACTAAACAAAACTATAATCTGATCTTACAATTTATTTTTATTATTTTTATTTATAAACATCTCAAACTATCACAGGCTTCAGCCAGACCTTTGAAAAATTTCTCTAGTGCCTCCATTGTCTTTTTCTCTAAAAAGAAATGTGCCCTTATGCCATGTCCTCTCTGTCCCTTATATTAGACATAACATATTTGAGGTCTATATTCACTGAAATCAGTGACAAAGTCCTGGACTTGACCCAAGACTATATAGCTTTCAAGGGAAAATATGAGTAATCAAAGAATGCATCTTCGTATTTTAAAATCTCTATAGATTTCAAAAAGATCCAAGTAACACAATACATAATGCTTCACCAAATGTGCAGGCTATGGTATAATTATAGAACAGAAATGAAAATTCACATCTTAACGTGTATTTTCATTTATCTGAGTATATTTTGAATATGTTACAAAATTTTGCATCTCAGAAGAAAAAGCGTAATGAAATTATTTCAGCCCAGACTAAAAAATAAATAAAATAATAATAATAATAATAATATAGTTTCTGGGTGATGAGGAGGGATGTGGAAACAGCGTTTAGTTGAGATTTATGAACTCATTTGGGAGAAACTCCTTTTTGTGGTGTAACTGGACTTTGGCAACGACACAAATCCTTGTGGGCTTGCCTATAGGAAACCAACAAATTGAAGAACAATATCTCCCAGAATTTGCAACGCAACACACAAAGAGACAACAAAAACTTTCTGCTGCTCTTCAGACTGAGGAATCCAGCATCACTCTGTCAAACAATTAAAAGGGGAAAAAAAAAAAAAGAGAGAGAGAGACAGAGAGAGGTCACTGCATTGTTATGCAGAGGTATGCACAGTAAATAATATCTGAAAGATAAGCTAGAATAATCTTGTAGCTACTTCCAACCCACCTGCCAGGGGCAACAGCACCTTGTAGACCAGGTTGCCAAGGGTCCCTTCCAACCTGGTCTTGAACACCTGCATCCACAGCTTCTCTAGGCAACCTGTTCCAGTGCTTCTCCACCCTTTGAACAAAGAATTTACACCTAACATCTACTCTAAATCTTCCCTCTTTTATTTTAGAACCATTCCCCCTTGCTCTATCACTATCTGCCTAACCAAAAAGTTGTTCTCCATCATTAGTCTGCCTTTAAGTACTGAAAGGCTGCAATGAGGTCTTCACATTGTAGCAGGTGACAAATTACTATCACACCATCATCACACATCATTGCCTGTCACATTCACATCCAAGGTCTTCCTCCTCAGGACTGCTCTGCAGACCAGTATGCTCAGCAAGTTCTTCTCCAAATACAGGACTTGAAGAAGAGAGAGAAGTAAGGGGAAAAGGAAAGCAGAATACTGCTTAGGAGGTTTTGTAAGGGGAAACAAAAGAGAGTTCAAAGACAAAATCATGCCAGTTTATTTTATAATGTTTTGCTGGAGAAAATTTTACTGTTTTCTTCAAAGAACAAAACTTTGAGCGAATTCAAAGCATGACTCTGGAGGCTGCCAGACCTTCCACCTTCCAGTAGACATTTAATGCACCTTGTGCAAGTCCCAGAGGTACAGATCATTAAAAGCTACTTAAGCAGATAACTCACCCTGAAACCTATATTGGGGCCAACTCTTCAGTGGAATTAAGAGTTTACACGACTTTGATGCTATTCCTCAGTAGACCTCAATGTACCTGCTATAAACTGCTATTAATAGCTTTTACTTAATTTGTAAGGGGTGAGTGCCAGGTTTTGAAAAAGTTTAAATAATAAAACAAAAATGGGAAGAGCAACTGTATATGATTATTTAATCCTATAAATCAATACTTTGTTTAAAAGAGTACATGCTTTGAAATATATTTAAGGATGTCACCTGTTTGAAATGAATTGAATCAAATCAGATGAATAAAGTTAGGCTGATGCTTACATAATTTCTGAATTAGAGTCTTGCAAGAATGACTCTTCTCTTGGAAAAATAAAAGGTTACTTAATTACTGAAATTTAAAATCCTGCCAAATTATACCAGCAGGTAATTTGAAGGTAAAAACAATTTGTCACCAGTTCTTTCTGTTTATCTTTCTCAACATATTAAAGACAGATGTGTTTTCACATAATTTCAAAATAACAAGTTGTCTGCTTCCTAACGCAGGCACTAACAAGAAAAACTGAGGTTATTATCAGAATATCACAGCCACACAACAGCAGATCACAACAAGTATGAAATAAGATACAATCAACTGCAAAGTCTGCAGGAGATCGGTGGGGAAAAAGATAAGTGACAGGGCTTGGGCTGGTTTCCAGAGCCAACAGTACAGATCAGCTGTCTCTGACCAGCCAAGTTTGATAAGCCTAGACAATCCCAGAGCTTTGCCAGACCTATCACTTGCTGCCTTTTGAGGACTGCTTTTTCTGTGCTTCTTTTGAATAAGAGAACAAGGGAAATTTGCAAAAATAAACTAAAGTTCATTAAGCAGATATCTGGTTTGATAATTATAGCAACACTGTAGTCTACAGAGCTGTATTTTTAAAGGCATTTCAGTTCTGAGCTCTGCTGGAAGTCAGCTCTTCAAAAGGTCTTAAAAATCCTTGGGTACAAGGTGCCCACCACCTCTGTGGAAGCTGCTCCTCTTTATTGACAACTATTTCCAGACTACTTCTCTTATTCCTGTATTTATTTCCAACTTATTTACACTCCTCTCTTATGATTGATTAAGACCCTGTTTAAAATATTCTTGAGTCTTCATGAATAAACTATAAACACAGACCCTTAAATTATCACTAATATGACCTTTTCAATAAATATGCATTAATTATCTCAAAAACAATGGAGTCACATGGCAAATAGCTGCATATTCTTTCCTTAATGGGCTCCAGTGTTAGGTTAGACTCAGGATATACTTACAACTGTATGTGTTGACATCTTAAGCCAAAGGGCAGCTGGCTATTTGATGATGAGACGACAGCTATCAGAATAATCAGCTCTGGCCAGAAAAAAAAAAAAAAAGCAACAGATTAATAAATGGTCTTTAAATCACAAAAGTGTTAAAGTGTTAAATAATAAAAAGCACAGAATAAAAGGAGCTTATCGTAGCTACTGTGGTATTCTTGCTTGTCCACGTTAACATGTTATTTAAGTTTTAGTATAACACTTGTCTACCTATCTTCCCTGGTGCAGCTCATTACATTTTTAAAAGATGCTTTCTCCAGGAGCTAATTGAGCTTTATCTATATGAGTGAGCTGGTATCTGTCACTGACAGCCCACAGAAGGCCATTTCTTCAATTGTTTGAAAAGACTAAAGAGTCAGACATGACAAACTGCAGCCTGGAATACCTGGCAGCAAGCCTATTAGTGCTGCAATACCAAAGATGCACAAATAAATTACTTACATAACATACACTCACTTCATTTCTGTCATGAGACTTGCTGTCCTGAAACAAAAGTAGAAGCTTTATTTTTTTTCACCATCACAGCTTGCCAGAGCCTTTGAAAGTTAAATATATTATTTATTCTATCTGAGACATAATTGCTAGCATTCTTACTCTGTTTTGTGAAGAGAGCTTCCTTTCCATTCCCTGTGTAATTTCCTCAGAACATGACCGTAGTCTCTCATAAGCCATACTTCATGTCGGCAGCTGTTTCATGTGGTATGCAGAATTGCAGAGTGGATGAAGAATCAGCCCAAACTGGTCTATTTCCTTTTGTAAGCATTGTTCCATTTCTGCCCCTGCAAGTACTGCCCTTAAGTTGCAGGGATGAGAGTGGGCTATCATCCAAAAATGACACAAAAGGGCTTAGGCAAGTGGTAGTGAAATACAAAGTCTTCTGTGTTGAGGCAACAAACAAAACCAGCCAGGCTGATACTGATACTGGCCAAGAACTGGTAAGTTGAGAGGTTTGTGGGGAAAAAAAAAAAAAAAATTATCCTCAGCAGCAATTGACAATTTACTGCTATATTCAAACTACACATATTCCACAGAACAGATAAAGCACAATCTGCATTTTGATACTGGTATGGTGGTTTCACTAAAGAAAAAGTAAGCCTTTTCCAAGATGCTCCATCAGTCATGGTAGAATGTGAGTCTCTATACACACCTGAAGCATCAGTCTGCAAACAAATGTCCGCAAGCATTAAGGATCAATTTTGGTCTTCTGAGGATAAGGAGACCTTAAAAGTAGTCAGTACTGACTGCTCTGAACTAGAAGACATCACTATTTTGTACAGCATTTAAATATAGGATCAGTTTCTGCTGAATTAATTCATGTGTCTTATGGCTTTGTTCAGGTAGGGCCAAACTGGCTTTTAGAGTCTTCAAAGTTTTTCGTAAAACATTGGCTAAACTCACAACATAACAAGATTTGCTACTTATGAAGCATTTGTAGATTTATTTTGCATGCTTTAAGACTTTTATCTCTCAACTTGTCAGTCCAGCATTTCACACAGCTATTCCTGGACCATTCAAAAAGCTAAAGCAAAGCAGCCCACAGAGTAGTGACTTAATCCACCTGAAATGTGCATACCTGGAGCTGGATCAGAAGGAGATCATTAGCTTGAAGCATGAATGTAACTTTATTCACCCATTTCTTTTTCTAATGAGATAAAGAATGAGTAAAATTCAAGAAGTATCCCTCTGCCATGCAGAATTTTAGAGAAGAAATACCCAAAAGCCTTACAGACACATTCAAATGAGCTGTGCAATGTCAAGTTATAGTATACCTTCTTTGTGGATCCATTTCCAGATTTGCCACCGACCTCCTTAATCTTCATGATCTTAAATCACTCACCTCTTGGCTTCCTACCTCAGATTTGATCATTAGCTTTTCAGTAACCAAACAGAAATTTCTGCTGCTCTTTAATCAGATTAGCATGCCATGAACTTTTTAATGTCAGGCTTAGCAGCAATATTATTTTATTGATATGTGCTGAAAGGTAGCAGACAGAAGGGGGAAACTTGCTGTTAACACTTGTACAAAATCAAACCCCATGCCAGCTCTGGAACATAAATTAGAGCATATACTGCATCAAAATCCACCCAGGGTGAAACCCCTTTGGCATCAGTAAAGTTATGCCCATGCAAAATAGCAAGAAGACCAGGCATAACTCTTCTTGACTTTCCAATTTAACTATGAAAAAAAAGAAAACAAAACACGGTAGGTCTAGAGTGACAACCTGTGCATCGGACCATACAGATCCAGTACAAAGAAGCGTTCAAGCTCATCTGTCACTAACGAACATGCAGGAACTCACACAGCATAATTAGCTGTCAGGTTACTCGCCCACCATAGTGCCTGCGAGGAAGTTGGTCTGACAAGAGAAAAAGCAGCTGTCTCACTGAGAGCCGATGCCGCCGATCTTCAGCAGCTCTATTTCAAACTCAAATTAGAGAGAAGGAAGCCTCGTCTCCCTGCCCACAGAACACAAGCAGTCCTGCTCTGCCCCTGCCGTTAGCAGGCACATTAGCTCTTGCACTTCGACTTGTGCACGAGGCTTCCAGTGCTGATGGTGAAATGGTAGCGAAGACATAAGAGTTTGTCGTTCAGGTATTATGGACCACCTGAACGAGCAGAACCTTTTCTTTTGGTTCTTATCTCCTATATTTAGGGCCTAACTCAAGTTAAATCTCCTGTGAAATTCTAATAAATTCAAACAGCAGCACCTGAAAGAGGTCCAGGTCAGTTCTGCCATGTGAGGTAAGTTCTATATAATACTTAGGCGTTTATATCAAACACAGTAGGATCACATCTGGATATGTTTCTAAATGCTTCAGTGCAGAGCACTAGAAAAAAGAAACTGCAGTTGCTGTTGAATTCCAGTCTCTGCCAACCTAACCTGGGCACAGCACTTGCTGTGTTAGCCTTGTGGTGTGTGAAGCA
This sequence comes from Anser anser, assembly GCF_964211835.1. NCBI lineage: Eukaryota > Metazoa > Chordata > Aves > Anseriformes > Anatidae > Anser > Anser anser. Next base: position 14,050,263 of record NC_139723.1, read on the forward strand.
TGTTTGTTCATTATTTCCCATGGCTATATTAAGAAGGAACGAAGGGAGTCGCCAGGTAAGGACCTTGAGGCTCCCTGCCTGTTGCTGTCTCGGACGGAAAGTTGAGAGAACTTTGTGTAAATACTATAACTGCAAAATTGATAACCCACTGTCCTATCTTAAGACAAACCAACATGACCAGTTAAGGAGGGAAAAACACCACATACCAAGCAGAGGAAGACTACGGCCTTTATCCGTGCGACCACCAAAGGGACCGGAGACGACCCCCTAGCAACAGTCGACGCAGCCGCAGTACCAGGAAGGGGGGGCTAATTAATCCCGGAAGAACTCGGTGATATAATGGGACTGTGAAAGGGGGGGGGGGGCGCACGCCGTTTGGAGGAGCATGGACTCCCCGGCTGCCCAGCGCTGTTTTGCTTGTTGATCGCTTACTCAATAAACTAATTCTTTCTGGGTAAAAGAGTAATTTATAACAAGCCTCAGTTTCTCCTTATATTAAAAAGGAAAAGATGTCATTTGCTTATTTCAAATTGGCATGCTGGTCATGATTAAGATCCACGTATTTTGAGCTTCTCTGGCTTAATTTAAGGCCAACTCAGTGTCCTGAGTCAAAGCTGCTTGCTTGGAATAAGTAAGCTGCATAGTATTTGGTAATGCATACTACTCACCCTTTGCTAGCACTGCAGTTGTGGGGTGAAATGGATGATGTGCAATGTCTTGTCTTTAAAAATACAAGAATACAAGCAGGGCAGCACCAGGTGAAAGTCCCCAAATTTTGTGCCTTGCATGACATTACAGTTCAAGAAAATGTAAGATTAAACTCTGCTTTCCTACCTCTAGCAATCACACACAACGGGGATGTACAAATCTGACCATTACTGAAATTTAACCCATAGGTTTATCAGAAAAGGGCAGGTTTATAAGCTCAGTTGTGATTCTACACACATTTTTTCTAGACAAACAGAAATGTTTATTCTCATTATTACAGCAGATCATAGAATCATAGAATCATATAATGGCTCAGGCTGGAAGGGACATCAAAGATCATTTAGTTCCAACCACCCTGCCGTGGACAGGGATGCCACCCACTAGATCAGGTTGCATAGGACCCCATCCAACCTGGCCTTGAACACCTCCAGGGATGGGGCATCCACAACCTCCCTGGGCAACCTATGCCAGTGCCTCACCACCCTCTGAGTGAAAAATTTCCTCCTAACATCTAATCTAAATTCCCCCTCTTTTAGTTTAAAACCATTCCCCCTTGCCCTGACATTACCTGGTTGAGCAAAGAGTCACTCACCATCTTTTTTATAAGCCCCCTTCAAGTACTGAAAAGCTGCAATGAGGTGACCCCAGAGCCTTCTCTTCTGTAAACTGAACAGCCCCAGCTCTCTCAGCCTATCTTTGTAGGAGAGGTGAAAATAAATAGAAAACAAGGACATCAACCTTTGGGAACTTCATAGTATGTTCTTACTTCCCTTCTTTGCTCAAGCTTCAAATAATGCACAGGCTCAACATCACCTGTATTTATACTTCTAATCTGTACAATCTAATTTCCTTCTTGTCATTGTTTGCTTCTCAAAAAAAAAAATTAAAGAGAAAAAGTTATTTTTTTTTCATATTTATTAGCTATACAGTCAGTTTTACATAGGGTCACATCTCTTCAGTTTAAGGCAGAGAAAGTATCATGCCCTTGGGGTGTGGTGAGCTATGAAGAAGTGTGACTAAACATTAAAAAAAAAAAAAAAAAAAAGGCATTACGAAGGGCATTACAATAAAGAATATTAAAAAAAAAAAAAAAAAAAGAATGTTAAAAGCAGACAGTGCTGTATGTGTCGCTAAGCTTTAAGTCGTGATGGTGTGACTTAACAAGGTCACAAACACTTTCAGCTGTGTCCCCCCACCCCCCAAACAAGCATCACATCTCTTTTATGCAAGCTCTGATACACTCTGTGTGCACTTAAATGAGAAAATACCAGAAAACAGAGACATCTCTCAGGTGACCAAGAGGTGAATTATGGTTGAAATGAGTAAGGAAATTGAAGGTGCTTGATTTTATAGCAAGTTATCTGGACCAGTATAAATTCATGAAACTGCACAAAAACAAGATGGTCTCAGAGAATAAAAGTACTTAAGGGGCGTGTGTCATGAACTGCCTTTTCCATAGGTACAACTATGACAAGTAAATCTGAATATTCTCTCAGAACAAATTTTTTCCACATGGTTCAAAGAACTTTATCCATTTGAAACATATATTCCTATTTAAACCAACCCTTGATTAATATACTCAGCTCATAGAATAGTTATAATAAAACTTAAAGTCCTCTTGGAAAAGATTACAGTTCATTTAAAAACTGAGAGTCAAGTGAGACACATAAATGAATACTAGCTGAAGCAAAGGAGGAAACTGTTAATTTTTAAGATAAAACTAACCCTGATATTCTAGATAGATACTTTATAATTTTCTAATTTATTTTTAATTGAATTTTTAATTTGTTTGTAAGATATAACACTCTCTTACAAAACATTACTACTTTAGGTCCATGCAACTGATTTCTACTTGTGTTTATTATTTGCATGCTGAGTATGCATCACTGGGTTTGTGGTCAACACAAAATATGGATTGCCATACATCAAGCCATTTATACAATGAAACAGTTTCATTGTATGTTTAGTCAGATACAGTCAACAATGATTGCTGCTAAAGGGCAGACAACTGCTTGCAGTTACCTAGATAGCAACATCTGAAAAATTGCACTTTCTTCAAAATCTATTCATGGAGAAAAAAATGATCGAGCATAAGAGTTCCAGGTAGGAATGTAGGTAACTCTTTTTGAAGCTCATTTCTGTTAGAGGCTATTTCATCCATCTGTGTTATCACTACCCCGTCTTTTTGCTACCAAACACATAATTTATGTAACCAGGGCATTCTTGCTCAAAGTCACTTACCAAGCAGAACACAGAGGTTACTGATTCACAAAAATCATTTAATAGTACACATATACTTTATTGCTTTCCCAAACTGGCTTGAAAATAGAAACTGGGACACATTTTTCTCATCTGTGTTTGATCAGATGGCTATTAATTAGGGAAATTTCGATGAATCTAGTGACTCTTTGATGCCAGAATGGTCCTTTCGAACCCTGTAGGGTAGGGACAAATTAAATTTGTCAGCTTCACCATTCCAAACTGTCCTCACAGAGAATAGCAAGTGGACCAGCCTGACAAGCAAACATCTTGAAACTATTAGGTACTCACACCATCTTCTATAGACGGTATTTTAATCAAGTATTGCAGCTGACCCACTAAATGGAGAAAAGACTGAGAATGTAAGCATAAGTGAAACATTCATATCCTAGTACTTGTTTGGATGCTTATTTAAGCTAAAGAGAGGGGAAAAAAAAAAAAAAAAAAAAAGAGCATCATTTGCCTAGATGGATTTGTCATTCTGCCCTTTGTAACTCTAAAGCAAGCATCCATCTGTCCCTAAAATCATTATTGTTTTGACTTCAAACTTGCTTCAGTTTTCTAAATGCATCTGTCTCTCTCACGTTGAAGTTAACTATAATGACAGCTGAAGTCACACCTTTCTGTTGTCTTCTGTCCAGAAAAAGCTTAACAGTGTAAACATGATGATAAGAAGAGTTTCAAAGTAGAGTACAAATCCCATTAAATATCAACTGCTAAAGTATTTTGTCATGATTGCAGGGACCTGTAAAGTCAATCACATCATGTAAAGATGTGATTTTCCCACCAATACCCATTCCCTCAGTTTCCCCTCTCAAAACTGTACAAATAAATTCAAAAGAAAACCAAGCTGAGTAGAAGTTAACGTTACTGTCTTTTCATTAGTTTCATGAAAATTGGAGTAAATCTGTTCTCATTGCAAGAGAAGTAAATGTGGATAGATCAGTTAGGATCCCTTTAAAAGTAATCTTGCCATCCGTCAGGAAACTGATTTTCTTCATGGTCTGATATCCAGTGCAATAATAAAACAAAGAAAACATTACAGTAGATGAGGCCAATAATCTACCTGTGGTAACATCACATCTCAGACAATTTATTCCCAAAATCTCATAGCCATTCAATGTAATATACATATATATATATACACACAAATATATGTATATATATACACTTATGCCATCACTCAGAGTAAATGAAAACATTCAGTTGTATTCTCTACACTTCTCCCTCTTCTATAATTGGACATTAAATACCAAATGCAGAAATAAACCTTTTTATCAGTCAGGCAACATAATGGATTGGGCAAACTTGTCAGAAATTTATTAAATCTCTGAATATCTTGTCATGATAAAACATGTCAGTGAAATCCAGCCAAATTCAGCAATAACATCAAAGATGTGGTTCCACAAGGTATTTAACGTGTGCCAATTATCAGAATTGTTTCCTGAAATTTAATGGTTCCATTACCACAAGCTCCTTTCCAGATATTTTTATATTAAGTTATTACACTTTTAAAAACAATAAATCATTTCATTTCTGTTGCAAAAGACCTAGTGCTTCTTTCCTAGTCAATGCTAAGGAAAAGTCAAAATGTGAATTCTAGGATGGAATTTGTTTTCAAAGAACATCCTAAATTCGAAACTGCATTGTAATTTGTTTACAGTTTTTTGATGACAGTGTAAATTCACAATCTGAATTAATAAAACAAATAAACTGCATTAACTATGTTTTTCTCCAAGATGTCTAGTCACAGTTTGCAAGGCAGGAAATGAACTGATACTACTGAAACTGTAATTAAAATGTGACTTGTGTGCACCACAAGGTATTCCTTATGAAAAATAGGGAAGGAGGGAGGGAGGGAGGGAGGGAGGGAGGGAGGGAGGGAGAAGGAAGGAAGGAAGGAAGGAAGGAAGGAAGGAAGGAAGGAAGGAAGGAAGGAAGGAAGGAAGGAAGGAAGGAAGGAAGGAAGGAAGGAAGGAAGGAAGGAAGGAAGGAAGGAGGGAGGGAGGGAGGGAGGGAGGGAGGGAGGGAGGGAGGGAGGGAAAGAAGGAGGGAAGGAAGGAGGGAGGGAGGGAAGGAAGGAGGGAGGGAGGGAAGGAAGGAGGGAGGGAGGGAGGGAGATGAGACACACGGATGCTTTTGGAAATCTATACCTAAATACTTTTAAAATTTGATTCTGCAGAATATTATGAGAGGAACAATGTGCAAACACAAGCAGAAAGACATCTGTAACTTTGACAACTCAGCAGGAATTTTCCTTTGTAGGAAACTTTCCAGTAATTATCACTATGGCATCACTAGGAGCATCTACTTCTCTGTGTTCTAATACCCAGAGGAAATTTCCAGCAGAATTCCCCAGTTAGCCCCTGCTTCATTGCAATTTCCGGAGTCGCTGCCCCTCCACAAACCTGGAAGGCACTGGCCCTCCTCACAAGGCAGCTTCCAGGAAGGGCAGAGGACAAAGCAGATACAGAGGAACAAAGTTTGGAAGAGCAAAAACGATTGATTTTGTGCCATTTCCATGGAAAAGGGTATAATTTTGGACTCAGCCTTCTGATCACCCACCACCATGCAGTTACTAAAGGGACAATTGCTGAGAGTCAACACTGACATCAGGATAAAAAGCCTTCAGTGGAGGGAGGATGACAATAAGGATCTCCATGGGCTCTGTTCAGGAGCTGTCGATAGGTAGACAAAGGGAGAGCAATTTGGAAGGATGAGAAAGCTTTGAGAAAAGCTCTGGGGTAAAAAATAAAAATTAAAAATAAAAATAAAAATAAAAAATCTACTGACACTGAGGACTTTAGCAGCAGCAGACAGGGTTGAGACACAGCACAAGGATGTTGGAGGCACTGGGTAACAGACCAGAAAGTTCATATCCACCTTATCTGCAACATGAGGGGCAGCAAAGAAAGGAAGAAGCAGGTCAAGGCCAGTGCCTTGTAACACTCCGCTGGAAAAGAGCAAGACAGAAAACAGCATTAATTTTATTAATCATGGAAAACAAGCGGTGAGAGAAAGAGAATGTAAAACCAGGAGAGAGCAGCAGTGGTGAGCACAGCTCCTTGCTGCAGGCACTCAGAAAGCAGAGGGTGATTGATCATGTCAGAATGAGCACTGAGATCAAATGAGATGGATTGGAAGTTTCAACCAGGCAAACACAGCACTGGAGATACCTGCCTCTTGCTCAGGGGTTACAAGAGGAACTGAGTGATGAATAGGGTCAATTCCAGCACTGACTCCTTGCAAGAACCACAGCAGAGGAGTGAGGTGATTGGCAGTGCTTAACACAGCTTCACTTACATTGTTTCCATTGTTACTTTTAATAATTTAAATTCCAACTAACAGGTCAGATCAAATATTAGTCTCTGAATTGAGCAATTGTATCCTCTCTGCATCTGTAAAGACAAAGCCATTTCCAAAGACTGCGTTCCCATCATACAGTTAACACCACTGAAAATTGCTCGGTCGATAGAACAGGTGATACTGCAGGGCTCAGCAGATAATTTTTACGATCATTGTTTCCCTCAGTTCCAGCATCATGAGGAAAGAGGACCAGCATCATGAGGAAAGAGGAAGCAAAAAAATAACAATGGCAAAAAGCAGTCTTTGTAAATATAAATATTAGTAAACAATATATAATTATATATAATAATATATATGATATATATATATAATGTGTATATAATATATATAATAATATATAATAAATATTAGTAAAATTAGATAGTTGCTAAGGCCTTTTGTTCTGAATTGATGGAAAAAGGTTTCTGTGGCTAACTTTACTCCTGCAAGTGGACCTTACCTTCCCTAGCATAGTACAGACCAGTCTGTAGTATATATTACATGAATTATACATGTATTTTATAAATTAGATGACTATGGAACAAGGAAAAGTGCAAATACTACAGGAAGAATTGAAGTGGCTCAAGACAGGGACTACCCAACTGTCATGGTTATAAACATAAATAAAAATTTTAAAATAAATAAATAAACAAACAGATACATAAATAAATCCACACTTTAAAAGGCAAAATATCCCTCACCTTAAGAAGGAAAAAAGGAAGGAAACAAAACAGCATGGGATGCACTTCATCACAGGGGTACACAGTTTTCTCTCCTTTTCATGATTATTCATTTCTGTTGTGTTCACAATAACAAATGGTAGCACAGGAAAATTTGATAATTCCACTCTTCAACTGTTAACTGAGCAGAGTTTACAAGAAAGATCATGATGCACCCCACTTGGAAAAAAAATGAAGAAAATCACACCATGGTAAATTATAACAAGTAAAAAAATTATTTGAATTTGATATGTTGGAACCAGCTGTGATAATACTACTACCAAAACAGTTGTTTTATTCCATGCTTCCCATATTATTTTATTTGTTCTTGAAATCCCACTGTATGGTACCTTATTCTGGCTCACAGTTAGCCAGCAAGATGCCAAAGGGTAAGAAAGATTCAATAGGAATGAGAATTAATTTCCTCATTTCATAACTACTTTTTAAGCAGATTTGATTGCTGATTTCATTTTGGACTTTCAGTTTGGGATTTGTCATAACCTGGTAACACTATAAGGACCTTTTTATTTAAACGTTTATTGTTCCCAATCTGCTCCTGATCATGAAATGGAATCAAAACCTACCCTGAGATTCCATCACGGAGCAGAACACTGTGGGCTGTGCTGTGCCTGAAGTACTGACAACAGCAATACACAGCTGCACACATAGCGAGATGCTGTGGAATCCTGTATGAAACAAAACATAATAAATAATGTTAATAATAAATTTATTTAAATGATATTTTTAAATCTGTATCCATTGCCTTTTTAAACAGAGATAGTTGGCACACTTATAAACACAAAGTGTTTCTAACATAAATTATAAAAAGTGTAAGAAAAGAGCAGCTATTCTATCAAAACTGACTTCATATCTTTTAACTGAGACTAAAAAATCACCTAAAACATACTGGTTTTTAGTTCAAATCTCGCTGTATTTTTATTGCTTTTTGCAACACAGAGGTGGTGTTGATCAGGATAAATTACTGTTCCTGTTGAAATTGACTGAGATAACAGGCTTCTGGGTCACATGCAAGAAACTTGAGCTCTTTTAATCATTTCACAGCCCCATTATCTTTTCTCAATACTGGTGTCCTGCCTAAATTTGAGCAGGGTAACAAGGAGCTACTTTCCCAATGTAATCCAGTTTGTCCTGCTAATAATTGATTCCCCATCCCAGCCGGTCACGCAGCACTGGTCTGAGATGCACAGCAGGATTCGCACTCCACCCCACCCACTTAGGTCTGAAAAGATTTTAGGTTGGCAGGCACATTCTGTGCATACAAAACGGTGTTGGCCACTCCTGGTGTTTTCCCCACCATATGTGTGACCTGAAGTCCTAGCCAGTATTCAGAAAGTACCAGCTGCTCTGTCACTGTGACCAAGGTGCCTCTCATACACGTGTCTTCCCTGATTTTAGAGATTCCTAGTGTGTATGATGGGCCTCAGTCCCATGAAAGACTAGGCGTACAACTATATCACCTAAATCACCAGGTTCCAGCCCACCAACGTTCCTGTACATAAATCACCCTATTCATCTGAGTTACTAGTCAGCAAAGATTGAGATGAAAAATGTGAACTTTACTGTCATAAGGGGAAAAAAAAAGAATAGTAATAACTCTCATAAATATATATACAGTAATATACAATTATATTTGCACCCTTATTTTATTGTTGCTAACATTATTGTGTGCCTAAGAAACATATAATAAGCATTTAAGCTTAAAAAATTCCAAGTAAAATCTTACCTAAATCTTTTGCCCACTAGAATTGCTTGATCCACCAAGTTGTACCGGAAATTTCATGAAGCACAAATGAAGCACTGTTGTATTAGATGGCCCTTGGAAGGGCAGAAATTTGCAAATGAAACTAACCAAATGCTTTCATATCTTCAAATTTCTGTGCAGAAAAGTATCACCACATGTAGCTAGACTCACTACTGTGCATTTAAAATTCACCCCAGCAAGTACCTGAGTGCTGCAAAGTTCAAGGTGTTTGGCTGCCACTCAGCTCTGCCTATGGGTGTAGTAAGACAGTCAGAAAGGACATGGCTCACTTAACCTTTACAAAACCTGTGCTGACAGTGAGGAGAAAGACAAGCAAAATTTTGCTCTTTTGGGTTACTGTTTTCTCAGGAGCCAGCAAATACAAACAATACTCAAATGGACTTTTTTTTTTTTGGGGGGGGGGGGGGGGAGGATGCGGAGAACAAATTTAAAAAAAAAAAAAACGTGCTGAGTGACTATGCAAGCCCAGGTATCACTGAGACAAATCACACATATTCAGTACTAACTACTGCTTTCTTTGCCTGAGGGAGTATTTTTAATTGTTAGCAGACAATTTAAATGCCTGTGGTAATACACAGACCGTTTACTCCAAGAAGATGAAGGAATTCACGTTTTCAGGTTCCATTGACATAAAAGAAAAAAAATTTCCAAGCCCCTTTTCCCACACTTGTGGTACCAGAGAGTATTGTCGCTATTACTACCAGGAAAACCTGACATATACTCCATATGCAGAAATTCAGCATGAGCTTATGACACTGTTGTTGTTGTTGTTGTTTTTTGATCTGCTTCCTTTGTTTTTAAATTACAATATTTGGAAGTCGACAACTACTCTTGTTTCAATCAGTCTTGGAATGGTCTTTCCACCCCAATGCCACATGCTGCCTTTCTTACTGCATGGGAAAATGAGGAGTAACCTAATGATCTTGCAAAATTTTGACACAGACAAAAGCACAATTGTCAGGTAGCTTTGGTGTTGGGTAGAACAATTTCACTTTTGTAGGCCTCTAGATAGTTCTGCAATGCCAATAATAACATGATAAAATATACATATGCATAATTTGTGCATGTTACCCCTTAATGCATACAAAACAATGTAAAATTGCCCTGAGGCTTGGAATCCTGATTGGGAACCAAAGTTATTTCTCATTTATTTCCAAGGGCATTTCAGCTCATGTTTTGTAATCTTTTGTGGCATTTCTTTCTGTCTCTGACAAATGTTTCCTTCATTGTCGAAAATAATTCAAGTTAACAAAGAAGCCAATGTACAGAGCTTTTGCAAATGCATGTATCTATGTAAAGTTGGGTTTAATCACTTATTGATTCATCCAGGTTCCTCTACGCTGCCTTCCAAAGCAGTTTTAATACCGAAAAGGAAAGAAAAATACCAAAGCTATGGCCCTAATGGCAAAGTCATTTGCAGTGATCAACTACCATTCACACGCTTTTGATGAAAAATGACTTATAAATGGTGATTTCATCAAGAAGATAAAGTACATATAGTTACATTTTGACATGCTGAAAAAATTGCAATGTGATTGTGGTTTTCATAATGCTTGCCCAAGTTTCTGAAAAAGACTTTCCAATTCCTTTTCTGCACAGCTTTATCCACATTCTGGATACATTTTCACATTTAGAAATGCACTATACATATCTTCTTTGCTATCAAACAAAATATTTCTGTCAAGCCAAACACTGAAACTACCCTTAATGTTGCTCATTCTTGTTTACTAGCTAAATATATATATATATATATATATATATATATATATCACCAAGGTCATGGACAGCCACATACATTTAAAAATTAAGGAAAGAGGTAAACTGGGCTGACTTGTGCATCAGAGGCAGTTCTTAGCAATTTAGTTGCCAAAATTACACTAATTTACCTGAGAAGTGACTCTGCTCTGTGATTTCCTGAAACACTAAGGATTTAGAGGAATAAAACTTTCTTATGCTGTGTATTCTGCAACCAGAGAGAGATGTATGACTGCAGCACACTGCAGGATCAAACCTTCAGCTCTCCAGCCAGCCCTTGGATTAAAATTATCTCTCTAAAAGAAAAAGTGAGAATTTTGAACTGAATATCTTTTGAGCATGCAAATGACTGCCATTTCCAGGAGGATATCTGAAATCCAAAATAATACACAATTTTCTCACTATTCAATAAAATCCCTGGAAATGAACTGGTTACTTGCCAGTTATCATCTAATTCTACAGTAAGTATATGTGATCCTGTCAGCCATGGTGAAGGGAAATGAGGCAGCTTTGAGGAAAGCACATGAGATGGAGGAAAGGGAGAGAGGCATCCAGGAGATGAATGATATGACAGCTCTGTCCAGCACACTAGAGCACAGTGGGATTTTTGAAAACCTTTATTACTGTAGGCAAAGTCAGTTCAGACACTTTGAACATTTTGCACATAAGGAAAGGTCAGTCTGCACCCAAACAAGCAAAAATGATGAAGAAATGACCTTCACTTAGCAGCAACTCCAAAGAATGTAGGCACGACATTAAAAACTTCAATCTTTGTCGATTTTCACTATGTTTTTAAGAGACTGACAAGGAAGAACAGAAGGATAAAACTGCAGTTCAGTGCTAGTACTCACTTTATTTCTAACCATGGTGGTTGAGGTGAAGAGTATGACCTCTCTCCAAGAATACACCACAGGAATGAGGAAATTTGACATCAAGGCCCAGTTTTGTGACAGGCATTCAGAGTGAACTTTAAGTCATTAAAACTCTTCATAGTTTATTCTTTAATTAGCAAGATGGCTAGTATTTCCATTGCATATACTATTTAAATACTGTGATTGGTGTAGGGCTATCACTTTTGAGGCCTGTTCTCACCTGAGACTATATGGTGCAACTACAGAACAAAAAAGCCCCCTCTGCAAGATGGCCTGCACATGGGGCAAGGAACTCCAAGAACAGGGTCTCAGACAAACACAAGAACATGGGCATTGTCTGCTCTTATACAGACACCTAACCAGCTCTCTGTGACTTCAAAGCACACAGAAAGTACTTTTTGGAAATTGTGATGACTGGCATTAAACGTATTTTACTCTCTTAGTGAGGCTCTGAACAATATCTTATTTTGGGGGAAGAGAGAGGGGGAAGGTGAGTGACATCAAGATACGCATCAGATTTGTATTAAAAAGAAATAGAAAGAGGGAAAGCAAGAGAAACAAAGAGAAATAAGAATGAAATATTTGCTGACTGTGTCCTTAAATTTAATTATCAGGTGGTGAGCATTCATTCATTAAAAATAAATGAACCAAAGAAACCTTCACCAGTGTAATAGCTGGACCTCAGAACATCACAAAGCTTCTGCTGCCTTTCTTCAAAAACAATAGATAATTCATAAACGTGCAAGGACTGATAGTAATTTAGCAGACCACATCTAGCATGGGTGTCACAGCTCAACCCTGCAGAGACTGGATTGTAAATCTTAAAGCTGTGACATGCCTTAGGGAGCCACTACGGTTGTGTCATGAAATAAATAAAAGAAAAACTGTTGCCAGAAGAAAGTGCTTCAGATGATGTTCAGGATGTTTCCTGCTCTTCCTTCTTCCAAGTCTGGAGAAGGGAAGGCTCTCTTTCTTTGAGAGAGATACTTGTTTATGGACGATAATTTTATGAACAACATTGTAATACAGGCATGGAACCAGAATGGCATAAGTGCCCAGTAGCTAAGGAGATAATTCACTGCTGTCTTGTTGGCCAGCATTTACCTTTCATGAAAACTATTTAACTTCAATTGCTTTAAAGTTAAGAAAAACTGCATTAACATGAAAGATGAAAATAACTTTTTTTTTACCCTGACATTAAACTCTTTAGAGATAAGTCCAGATAAAAAGAATGTTAGACCTAAAAATACAAATCTGAATATTCTAAGTACTCTGAAATAAATACAAAATTTAAAAAAACTTGGGTATCTAAGGATGAATTGCTCCCATACCACAAAATTCATTCTCGAATGTCTGAGAGGGAGAACAATCCACTTTATCCAACATTTTGACATAACACCAAAGTAACCTGCTTCAACATCATGGCTTGAACAGCTGCATAAAAAAATCATGAAAACACAGCAGAAAAGATGTGTTTTCATGAGTAAAGAGATGCTTAAAACAGGAGTGGAACCTGTGCTAGAAGAAAAGATCTTGCGCATAAGTCATGGTTTTCCAGCTTCCTAAAGACTTCCTTGACAAATCATCATCCTGCTTTAAGCATCTTTTCCACATCCATTAAATGCATAAACCTTCCTTGCTGCCACTATTTGTCTTGTGTCTATAAACTTTTCCAGGCATAGCCCAGCTTTTTTTGTGTAGTTCTGGAGAAGTTCAAGAAGTCTCGAGTCATTGCATCCTATTGCATAGCTGTTGGAAAAAAAGTGTTGCTCTTTTCACAAGCAAACCATCATGTTTTTCTGTAGGTCTTCATGACAGCACAGAAAGGTACCTGGTGGACACTTCAAGAATATTGCGAAGCAGTTCCTGAACAGTGGTTGCTCTAAAAAAGGATAAATGGTGAGATGGAAGAATGCCAATGTGGTAGAAGAGGGGGCTGGAGATTACTGCAAGGTTGTGAAATCCCCAGCAGTATACTAGAGCCTAAAGTCCGTTATTGACTAAAAATCCAATCCAATTTATATGGATCAGCAGCAGAATTTAAAGGAAAACGAATAGATCACCTTCACCACAACAGGTGCCAGCAGCAATGTTCTGCTGAAAGCATTGTATCTCCATGCCTTACTGGTATCTGTGCTCATTAGGCTACCCACTTTTCTGTGTCCTGTTACCTAGATACTGTAGGAAAATAAGTGTTTCATAATCAGACATTTTCAGCGCTCGTACAGAAAGTGTGCTTGTGCAGAGTCACTGAACTAGATTGTATAAATAAATAAAGTAACAATCTGTTGTCTACTTATGGATAACATTTATTTACAGCACAGTCTGACTTTAATTCAGGAAGACATTCAAACAGCATACTTAGGCAGTTCATATTTATTTCTTCTACTTTCCGCCAGCTCTGCATCACAAAATTGACACCATTTCTGTGACATCCAAAAATCCTCCAAAACTACCATTTACATTCTAGGAGGTGGAGGCTGAAGGGCTAGCTTGTTTTATCACAGTAACAGTAGAGAAGATAGAAGGAATATATGAGATGGAGAAGGTCTGTGCTGACAAGTTTAACACTCATCATAATCCACAACAAATGTTACTAACCAGTCTCAATTGGTGAGCAACATGCTACAGTACTTTCATGGTGCCTTAAGCACCCTGGATCTTTTTCTTTTTTTTTTTTCTTTTTTTTTTTTTTCCTGACTTCATGCTAACAGTCCAGCTCTGGAAATCTCTGTTTTTTTTTAATGGTCTTACTCTTTCAAAAATTACCAGGCTCCTCCTGGAGCTGTCATTTCAAGCTAATGAATTCTCCAGAGCTGCTGGGATTTTTCTCTCTCTACCAGCCATCAACCCAACAGGGTTCTCTAAACTGCAGGGGGCTCCTGACACTTTACTTTGTGTCAGACGGTGTCATATTCAGATATGACTCATCCAAACCAGAGGACCACCCTAAGACACAAGCAGAACCATACTTGCAGAACAGGGAAATTCATCCATCTGATGTCTTAAGACCCTGTCCTTGGATGGTCCATAGTCAGTAATGCAAAAAAGATTGCCACCATTGCAGTTAGTAATGATTACTACTGCCAACGCAATTATTGTGCAGAGATTCACAAGATAATTATCTATATTAGAAATGAAAAATAAATTAGACCATAGTTAGGAAGCAACAATAAATCCTTGCTGCTGCGCACCACCTGTTTGACACATGAGCATTTGTAGAAGCTTCCTAACCTGTTCACAACCATATTGATCATGGCAAATTTTACAGCTGGTTCTTGGGATTTAAGCAAGTCTTCATTTCTCTCTGCTTTGACAGGATGGTGATGCCTGTACAGTGGTGTGAATGAAAGCTGAAGAATGAAGTAGAAAATGGGGAAACCTCCTTCAGCACAAAGCGAAGGGATGTGGAGATAGTTCCTCAAAAGGATTCCTCCTCTAGCAACTTGACGCTTCCAGACCAACACGATCATTGCAAAGACCTGGAAAATCTACCATGGAATTGGGGGAAAGGGGGAGGGGTATCTTTCAGAAATGCAGCAAGTACAGAAATCATACAATAAGGGTAGGAGGTGAAAAAGAGAATAGCAAGTACATACAAACACATTTCAGCTATATAATGGGGCACATCTATTCATCACTTGATTCAATGTCACACATAGGAAAGTAGTGCTGCTTTTAGGAGCAGCAATTCATTGAAGGATATGGGACCTTCCTTGCTCCACCATGAAAGCTCTTTTTGGTCATTATTTCTACAACAGGTGGCTTTATTTCAAGTTTTGATATGCAGAAGAGATCATCATTACACAAGGAAGGGGTCATGCACAATCTTGGCCTCTACTACTTTAGTGCTAAATACTAGGAAGAAAAGCATCTCTTCCACAGCACAGACAAGTTTCATCACAAAGGAATCACAGGACCAAGCCACAAGCAGTTTGCTAACAAAGCTACAGGCTGGGAGGAAACTAAGTGAGTAGCAAAGAACTAACAATGTGTGGTGGTTTTACTCTGCTGGGCAGCTGTGCTCCACCACAACTGCTCTCTCACGCCCCCTCTTCAAAGGGAAAGGGGGAGAAAATACAATGAAAAGGACTCAAGGGTTGAGATAAGGACAGAAGGATCACTCAACAAATATCATCATGGGAAAAACAGATTAAGCATAGGGAGATTAATGTAATTTATTAAGTATTACTAACAAGTTAGAGCAGTGA
Organism: Anser anser; assembly: GCF_964211835.1. Taxonomy (NCBI): domain Eukaryota; kingdom Metazoa; phylum Chordata; class Aves; order Anseriformes; family Anatidae; genus Anser; species Anser anser. The sequence goes on from NC_139723.1 coordinate 14,065,915, forward strand.
GAAACTAAAAGCAAACTAAAAACACCTTCCCCCCAACCACCATCTTCTACGTCCTCCCCTTAACAGCACAGGGGAACAGGGAATGGGGGCTGCGGTCAGTCAGCCCCTTCACGGTCACTCTCTGCCCCTGCTCCACGTGGGGTCCCTCCCACGGGATGCCGTCCTTCCTGAACTGAGCCTGCGGGGCTGCCCACAGGCAGCAGCTCTTCAGGAACTGCTCCCACATGGCTCCGTACCACGGGGTCCATCCATCCCCCAGGAGCAAACTGCTCCAGCACGGGTCCCCCACGGGCAGCAGCTCCCCCCAGACCCCCTGCTCCTGCGTGGGCTCCTCTCCACGGGCTGCAGCTCCGGCCCGGGGCCTGCTCCTGCGGGGGCTTTCCATGGGCCGCAGCCTCCTCCAGGCCACATCCACCTGCTCCATCGGGGGCTCCTCCACGGGCTGCAGCATGGAGATCTGCTCCATGTGGGACCCATGGGCTGCAGGGGGGACAGCCTGCTCCACCAGGGGCCTCTCCACAGGCCACAGGGGAACTGCTGCTGTGTGCCTGGAGCACCTCCTGCCCTCCTGCTGCACTGCCCTTGGGGGCTGCAGGGCTGGCTCTCACTCCTCACTCTCCCAGCTGCTGTTGTGCAGCAGTTTTTTTTCCCTTTCTTAAATCTACTCTCCCAGAGGCACAAACAAAATCACTTGTTGGCTTGGCTCTGGCCAGCAGCGGGTCACAGAATCACAGAATTGTAGGAGTTGGAAGGGACCTCGAAACATCATCGGGTCCAACACCCCTGCCAAAGCAGGTTCCTTAGAGCAGGCTGCCCAGGTAGGCGTCCAGACGGGCCTTGAATATCTCCAGAGAAGGAGACTCCGAAACCTCCCTGGGCAGCCGGATCCAGTGCTCTGTCACCCTCACCGTGAAGAAGTTCTTTTTCATGTTGGCGCGGAACTTCCTGTGCTCCATCTTGCGGCCATTGCCCCTTGTCCTGTCCCCACAAACCACTGAGAAGAGGTTGGCCAAATCCCTCGGTCTCCCACACCTCAGGTATTTATACACATTGATGAAATCCCCTCTCAGTCTCCTTTTCTCCAGGCTGAACAGATCCAGGTCCAACAGCCTTTCTTCATAGGGAAGATGCTCCAGGCCCCATATCGTCTTTGGGGCCCTCCGCTGGACTCTTTCCAGGAGATCTCTGTCTTTTTTGTACCAGGGAGCCCAGAACTGGACACAGTACTCCAGGGGAGGCCTGACCAGGGCAGAGTAGAGGGGGAGGATCACCTCCCTTGCCCTGCTGGCCACGCTCTTTTTAATGCACGCCAGGATCCCACTGGCCCTCTTGGCCACCAGGGCACACTGCTGGCTCATGGTCATCCTGTCGTCCACCAGGACCTTCTCCTCAGAAATCCTCTCCAGCAAGTCGTCCCCCAGCCTGTACTGATACATCCGGTTGTTCCTTCCCAGATGCAGGACTCTACACTTGCTCTTATTAAACCTCATTTGGTTTCTTCCCGCCCATCTCTCCAGCCAGTCCAGGTCTCGCTGAATGGCAGCACAGCCTTCTGCTGTGTCAGCCACTCCTCCCAGCTTTGTGTCACTGGCGTACTTGCTGAGGGCAGACACTATTCCCTCATCAAGGTCGTCAATGAAGATGTTGAGCAAGACCGGACCCAGCACCGACCCCTGGGGAACACCGCTAGTCACAGGTCTCCAGCCGGACTCTGCGCCGCCGACCACCACTCTCTGAGCTCGGCCAGTCGGTCAGTTCTCAACCCCCCTTACTGTCCACTCCTCTATCCCACACTTCCTCAGCTTTGCTAGCAGGATGTCATGGGAGACAGTAACGAAAGCCTTGCTAAAGTCAAGGTAGATGACAACGACTGCTCTCCCCCCATCTATCCAGCTGGTGATGCCATCATAGAAGGCAACAAGGTTGGTCCAGCATGACTTCCCCTTGGTGAATCCATGCTGACTACTCCTCATAACCTTCTTCTCTTCCAATTGCTTGGAGATGGCATCCAGAACAAGCTGTTCCAACACCTTTCCAGAGACAGAGGTGAGACTGACTGGCCTGTGGTTTCCCGGATCCTCCTTCTTGCCCTTCTTGAAGACCAGAGTGACATTGGCTATCCCCCAGTCTTCAGGCACCTCACCTGTTCTCCAGGACCTTTCAAAGATGATAGAGAGCAGTTCAGCTGTCACCTCTGCCAACTCCCTTAGCACATGTGGATGCATCCCATCGGGATCCATGGATTTGTGTGCGTTGAGCCCACTCAGACACTCCCGAACCACTCTTGTCAACCAGGGAGGAGCCCTCCATTTCCCAGACCCTTTATCCTCCCTCCAGGATCAAGGAGTCCCGGGGGGGGAGTCCTTGAAGCAAAGACTGAAGCAAAGAAAGCATTCAGTATCTCCGCCTTCTCAGCATCTCCCATTACCAGGACAGCCCCCTTGTTCAGCAAGGGACCCACATTATCCCTAGTCTTCCTTTTACTGTTTACATACTTAAAAAAAAAAAAACTTCTTATCCTTTATCTCTTTTGCAAGCCTCATCTCTAGGTGGGCTTTAGCCTTCCTCGTCGTGTCCCTGCAGGCCCTGACAACACTTCTATACTCCTCCCAAGAGGACAGGCCCTTTTTCCACATTTCACAGACCTTCCACTTCCTTTTGATCTTATCGATGAGCTCCTTAATCATCCACGCAGGTTTCCTGCCCCCCTTCCCCGATTTCCTACTCTTAGGGATGCACCAATCCTGATCTTGGAAGAAGTGCTGTTTAAATGTTGCTCAGCTCTCACAAGCACCCTTGCCTTCTAGCAACCTAGCCCATGAGATAGCCCCAAGCAGGTCCCAGAAGAGGTCAAAATTGGCTCTCCAAAAGTCCAGGGCAGCAATCCTGCTTTTAGCCTTACTTCTTCCACCAAGTTCCATCTTGAACTCCACCATCTCATGGTCGCTGCATCCCAAGCTGCCCCCAACCTTCACATCCCTAACAAGCCCATCCCTGTTGGTAAGGACAAGGTCCAGAAGCACTCCCTGCCTCATCAGCTCCTCCGCCACCTGTGTCAGAAAATTATCTTCGACGCATTGTAGGAACCGTTTGGACTGCGCGTGCCTGGCCGAGTTGCTTACCCAACAGATGTCTGGATAATTGAAGGCCCCCATGAGAACCAGTGCCCGGGATCATGAGGCTACTTCCAGTTGCTTGCAGAAGGCCTCATCGACCTCCTCCTCCTCCTCCTGATCTGGTGACCTGTAGTACACCCCCACAACAGTGTCCCCCATACCAGCCCACCCCTTAATTCTCACCCACAAGCTCTCCACTTGTACTTCACCCTCCCCCAGGAGGAGCTGAGTACACTCTAATTGCTCCCTCACATAAAAGGCAACCCCACCCCCTCACTTCCCCAGCCTGTCCTTCCTAAATAGGACATACCCCTCCATGACAGCGTTCCAGTCATGTGAGCTGTCCCACCATGTCTCTGTGATCGCAACAAGATTGTGGCCCTGCAACCAAACACAGATCTTGAGCTCTCGGGTCCCTGTTGGAGCAGCTGGAGCTGGCTCTTAGCTAACATGGGGCAGCTTCTGGACTTTTCTCACAGAGGCCATCCCTGCAGTCCCCTGCTACCAAAACCGTGCCACACAAACCCAATACACAATGTTAACAAAAATAGCTGCAAATGGCCAACCTCTACAAAGACAATGGCACCACCAGCAACTGGACTTTTTCATACTCCAAATCTATTATTGCAGTAGCAGTAGGTGTCATACTAGGAAATTCTATTAGTTAGGGAAAGGCTGCAAAAGAGTAATTAATGAAGCATTTGCACCATGGAAAGGCAAAGCAGCATTATCAGGAATAGAAAACCAATTCAGTTTCAAATGCAAGGAGGCTTATGAACAGGATGAAACTGCAAGTTAATCAATTGTTTATGCATGACCTTACAAACGAATTAACATTGGCCTTTCAAAAAATGAAGATCCTTATAGTAGAGTTGTTTCAGGAGCCCATGGAGGTAATATATCAGGTGCAAATATACATTGTTTAATCTTTATTAAAAGATTCCTTTTATTGTTTAAAATAGTGCTTTTACACTTAAAGACAAGGCTCTACCATAACCATTTTATTGTTTCACTCAATAGGAAAACAATATCCTTATCTAAACACAAGACATAATTCAGGTGAGTTCCAGTTGGAAATCTTACTTCTTGCTCCCAAGATAAGCCCATTAAATTCAGGATCTTTTCATGCTCCCCATGAAAAATACTATAAAGAGACCACTGCTGTTGTATGTTCAGAAACACTGGTCTGGGCATCCAGCTGATAGTGATAGTGTCTCCCATGACACAAACTCCAGGAAGAAATTGAGTCCTTGTTCCCCATAGTAATAAGAATTTTTGAATAGTGGAAATTGATTTGGCCAGACTGTGCAAGAATCATTGAAAGAAAGACAGCAGACATACACATTAGATGCTACTAAGAAAAGAAAAAAAAAAAAAAGAACACCTCTCAGTAAAACACTGTCTTTTTAGATTCTAGGTCTGCAAAGTACTAATAAGACTAATTTCTTTAAGTTGATAAAAACATGAAAATAAAATTAGAAAAAGCCACTTTTTGTTCATGAAGCCTCTCAACTTAGGCCATGAATCATAAAGAACTCATTCATACAAGCCCGACTAAAGCGATCAACCCACTTAGCACCAGCTCCTTACCGACTGTTAAGAGCAAGGCTTGAGAGGACCCCCTGCATAGCTTTAGATGACCCAGGGAAAGCCTTTTGGGGAAAGGAAAAGACAGAGGCAGCTCTTTTGGATGTTTTAGAAAACAAACCATTTTGTAGATGTGAACTGTGATGACAGAGTCACCATTATTCCTGTCTACCATATCTACAAGGATATGCACAGAATGACCCAGGGAAGAAGGACACAAGATATATGGAGGTATATGATCAAGATGCAGATATGGGGACTATGCTTGCCATGTAAGAAAAAGAACAAATTATGCTAGGATAGACTCAGTTTTTAACCACTTTTCTAAGCCTGTCTGTGCTGGCAGAAATCCCAGTAAGATTTTAAATTACAAAGTCAGCGATGGCCTTTCTTGTCTATCAGATGCTTTTAAGGTCTGAATGTGCAATTGAATATGCAACTAATAAATAATTAATTTTGGAAAATTTGGTTTTAGTTTTAGTTAAGAGCACACAATACACTAGGGGCATGAACATCAGACAGAGAGCCCCACAAATTTACATCACAGAATCACAGAATGGCTGAGGTTGGAAGGAACCTCTGAAGATCATCTAGTCCAACCCACTTGCCAAGCAGGATCACCTAGAGCACATTGCACAGGATGGCTTCCAGACAGATTTTTAATATCTCCAGAGAAGGAGACTCCACAGCCTCTCTGGGCAAATATCTTTGTCAGCCTTAGTAATCATTTAATTTGCCTGCCTCTTTCTCTTCAGCTGTTCTTGTGATTACAGTTACTTACTCCTTACAGTTACTTACTCCTTCAATGTCATTCTTATTAATAACTTTAAATATTAAATTGTGTGAATATATTGCATACTTTTATCATATGAGATGACTAATAAACTCACATATTATTTAAAAAAAATCTTTAGTTAAGCATATAGAGTTAAAACCTCACATAACATGTAGCAATGTGTATGTGCTGTAAAAACTGCCGTGAGTCCAGAAATATTTCTTTTGACATAAAAAGGTCAAAATAAGCAGATCCTTCCTTGCAGGGCCCAAGATAGATTTGCATTTCAGAGCCTGTATGTTCTTAGCATTTAGTAGTAAATGATGTTGTAGCTACAACAACGTTTTTATTAGTTTGTAGCAAATTATAACAGCCCACAAGAAGGGTGAAGAATATACCAGCCCTCCCTTCTAAAATCAGCCACAACAGACACAAAAGACAATGCAGAAATAAAGGTATATTAGACTGAAGAATCTGATAAAAACCCTGGACCAAAAAAAAAAAAAATTAATTACCGACAATTACAAATACAAGGTGTACCTGTAGTTTTAGAAAAATGGAGGGCTTACTAATATTTCTAAGAAATATTACGTAAACCTGAGATGGAAGATGTACCACAGTGAGCAAGTATTGAAGGAAAGAATGAAGGTTGTATAATAAGTCTTCCTCATTTCTGAACTTCTAAATGCAAAAACTAGGCAACTTAGCATTTCCTTAATAAATTTTTTCATCACAGATGCACAATATATGTACTTAAATAGGATTATAACATAGGTTTCTGACACCAAAAATTAACATACAGTATGCTTTCCAGTCATTTTTCTCCCTTAATAGAGAGTACTATCTTGCCATGATTGGTATCATTTCCACTGACCTCTTTTTTTTTTTTTTTTCAGTATGATTGCTTCACTGGGAACTTGCCATGTTATGTTGATGAAGAAAAGAAATGCTTCACATAAGAAAGATGGGTCATTTGAAAAGATAATACAGGCATCTTTTTCTTCAGGCTGAAGACAAAGGTCCCTGTTTTATCCAAAATGCCCATATGCTTTTTCCACAAAGCACATATAGTATAGATTAGACATCACAACCTGCTTATGTGTTGTAAAACTGAAGCTGTGGTTTTCTTTTCTTTGCTTGTTCTTTATGATTCAAAAGAGATACTGCACAGAATGGTTTTCCTTTTGTTTTGTTTTGTTTCTTTCCTTTTTGTTTTGTCCTGGCTGTCCAAAAAAATTCAAGACTTGACAACAAGAAACTTTCCTTCCAAAACCACATTTTTCTTGCTAAAATAAAAGCAAGATTTCTATCAGACATTCCTGGCAAATATTAACAGAAAATTAGGCTAGGATTAATGATTTGGTTTTCTTTTATATATATATATATATATAATTTTTTTTTTTGGGGGGGGGGTAAACTAATATGTGAAGAAATTACTTCTAACACCACACAGGTATCTAATTTGGTTTTGTTTTTGCTCAACTACAATGTGCTCCTCCACCTCCCACCCTACAAGAGAAGAAACTTTAGCATAAGGGAAAGTAATTAATTTCCACTTCAATTAGCAAGTAAAGCATTTCAGATGAGGAAGCTGAGATCTTGTTCCCTTGAATCCACAGTTGTTTTACAAGGATCATATTTTCACAAATCACAAGAAAAAATATAAGCCAGAGTATCTCGTTTCCAAATATCCCCTGAAATCACAATCACCCTCATCTGCAGAACTGAACTATCAGCATTGCTGAGTATATATTGTAATTTTAAGACTATGCTTACACACACTGAGAGAAAGACACAGTAGAAAGTATGCACACTGCACACCATGGATACACTATAGATTCTACTGTAAATGTGCCTCCACAGAGGATTTGGTTTGGGATCCTGTATGGGAACAACAACAGAAAAATCTGAAGGGGCAACAGATACTGCTCACGATTCAGAAAACCAGAGAAGTCAAACTTATTGACTTTCAGTCTCTAGAGCTAATTCTCAGCTCCCTGAGAATTTTACAGCCTGAAACTTCTATTTATATGTGTTCTTCCAAAGAAAATAATACTGTTACTGAAATAGTGATTTAAAGGTGCACTTGTAGAGCATTTAGCCACCTAAGATTCCTTGAGGTCGTTATCAAAATTTCCACCAACCTGTTTTGCACGAGGTTTTCCTGATGCTCTGCATTTCCAAGACCTTCACTTGAAAAAAAATTACAGAGAATACTGGAAGAAGAAGGAACCCAAATGAAATAAAATTAAATTAGCATGTCCTGATTTTGGCTTGGATAATATTAATTTTCTTCTTAGAGTCTTGTATGATGCTGTGTTTGGGGTTTTTGTTAAGAATACTGGTGCTAGTGGCCTCAAGTTACACCAGGGGAGGTTTAGATTGGACATCAGGAAGAATTTGTTCATGGAAAGCATGGTTAGGTGCTGGAATTGGATGACTAGGGAAGTGGTGGAGTCCTCATCCCTGGTGGTATTCAAGAGTTGTGTGGTTGTGGTGCTTAGGGACATGGTTTAGTGGTGGACTTGGCAAGTGGACTTGATGGTCTTAAGGGGCTTTTCCAACCCAGGTGATTCTATGGTTCTATGAAACGGTTACATGGGATGGGCCCTGATCTCCTGGGAGTGGCTGACACCTGCCTGCCAGCGGGAAGCAGTGAATGGATTTCTTGGTTTGCTTTGCTTGCACGCACAGCTTCTGCTTTACCTGTTGAACTGTCTTTATCCCAACCCACAGGTTCTCACACTTTTCTCCATCTTTCCTCCATCCCAGAGTGGGGAGTGAGCGAGAGGCTGTGTGGTGCTGAGCTGCCTGCTGGGGCTAAACCACGACAACTGGAAAAGCAGACAATGAGGAAGGAGTATGGTTTATAGATAATAGAGAAAAGTGATTAACAGGAGTAGAGTTTCATACCATTTTGTGGTTTTACTGTATAGAGGAAAGTATTAAACATCATGATAATAAAAAATGTTCTGGAATCTTTCAGGAGCACAGTATTCAGACAAGAACAGATAACACTACTCAGCTTCAAGCACATCTTGGTACAGGCTGAAAAAGAAAATCCAGAAGCTGCAAAGGTGCCACACACCCTTCATCAAAACAGGCTGATACCTCTACACAGTATCTGAGACTACCAGGGGACAGCAGACAGTCACAAAACTGCAGGAACCCGCTGAAACCACAGTGGTGCTTTCTCGCAGGACTGTGCCATCAGCACTGCTAAAAAGCATTTACAGTTTCAAAAGGGTAGCATCCCTATTCTTACCCTTACTTGAGCATCCTTCCCTGCCTTCCTGAGTGTTGTGCATTATCTTTAACCAATACTGTCATGCTTGCTGCCCTTATTCTTATTTGGTGATGCTTGTACCAAGCTGTTTATACAGACATAATACCTTAGAAATTCCTGTGCTGCATCCCATCAGGATTGCTAGGAATAGGCACAATTCTTAATGTTAAAAAAAGGAGGAAAAAAAATCACTGGATACTCAGTAGAACAGGTGAGGTTCATCCTGCAGATGGCTTTAAAGCTGTTTAAGCCTCAGGTGTCATCCGTTGCTGGAGACTGGGCAGCAAGCTTGCAGATAAATGAAGAGGTTCAGTTTGTCAGGAACAACGTTCCCGTTCAGTCCACCCTTGGGTATTGGTGATATTATCTAATTACGCGGGCTGTGTGCCTGTACCTCATGTCACTAAGACATCCCAACTGAATTACAGTGTTACAAGGTACAGCTGGATGAACACTGTTTTGAATGCAGTAGATACAAACTTGTTGCTTAATTGTTAAGCCTTTCAGCAACTGGTGCTTAAACAACAATCAACTGCCTAACTTAATAAAAATTCATTTTTTATTTGGAGAGTTTTAAACCTTTTCTTGGATTCCTCCCTCTTTCTCCTTCAATGATTATGGTTTAACTTGTTCTCATTTTGATTTTTATTCCACACTGTACCTGCACCCTCTTCTCTTAAGTGACATACTGAGACTGTAACTATGGCAAATTTTGTTTCTTCAAACAATCCAGAGCTCCAGTTTCACAACTTGCCACAAACTCATGTACCACAACCGAAGGCAAGCAGGAAACAAGGTTCAACCTTGAAGGGGTACCTGTATGTTTGGAGACTCCTGCCTTGTCTTTACTTATCTCAGCTACAGGCAGCAGACAAGCAGCAGCAGCCCAGACTTTGAGATGAGTGGATTTTTCCTACCCCACAGCTAGGCTACTAACTTTTATCTGAACTTGGCATCATGGTATCCCTTACACTATGCTCCGTTCACATGCAGTCATCACAGAGCTACTTCTGGCACCATGTGGCTTGAGGCTCCTCGTAGAAGAACCATCCATCTCAGCTGCACAGCACTGCTCGCAGCCTTCTGCTGGTGGTGTCTTTGCTGGGATGTGGGAAGCTAATAACAAGGAAAAGCCCCTGAAAAGGTGTCAATGCTTTCTCTCTTCACAGTGATCTCTGCATCATTCATAGCCTATATCCTGACATAACAGAAGTAAACTTGGTGCTCATTTCTCTTGCAAGGGCAGCATGCAGCTGAACCCAAGGGAACTGTAAGCTTTCCCTCTTTCCTTTTTTCAAGAAAGGAAAATTATAATCCTGCATTTATCCCTACACAGGGCTCAGAAGTGTCTCTAAAGGCCAAAAGGCTTTATTGCTCAAAAAAGCCTGGTCTTATTCTAAGGGAAACCATGAAAACCAACATGCACAACCAATGGGCTTCTACCTTCTGCCTGGAAATCCACTTGCCCAGCCTCTGGTGGCAACAGATCTTCTCCTGAGTGTGCTCTGCAGGAACAGTTCCCACTCTCAGAAGGAGCCTGCCTGAGCCAAGGCACGTAGCAAGATGCAGAGGATAACCAAATAAAAGAGAAAGTTCATTGCAGAGGTGCCCACATGATCTAACGGCAGGTCATCCCTGCAGCTCCCAGCAGAGCAAACAAGGGGGATGCAAGTGCTCTAAATTAGGCTCTGAGTCAACCTCTGGAGGGGACAATATTTTAATGACAGCCAGAAATCTGAAGAAACTTGCCCTGTAACTTCAGGTATATGACTATAAAATGGAGGCAAATTTTCATTGTAGTATAGGGCAGGAGCACTATTTTCTGTTCAGAGATACACAAGTTGCACAAAATCTGTCAAAATTATCATTAAAATACAGAATAATTCAAATATACTAGGAGGTTAAACAGAGGCTTATGAATAGTTTGAGTAAATTAAAAGCACCTTAGCAGTAGCAGATAAATTCACTGATAAATTCACAGATAAATTTAAAATGAGTTCATAAATACATGATTTTGGTGAGCAAGCAAAGGTAAGTTTATGTTATTTGATCCTGAACATTTTTGCAGATAAAACCTAGAAATCAGGAAAAGTCTGAAGCTTAATCCACGTCTTTTTAAGGAAAAACAAGAAGGAGGTACAGTACCACCTTTCATAAACTATATCCAACTACATGCTAGGCTGACCAGAGTTCATGTTTCAGCAGCGATGTTATTGCTACTCGGTCTTTCTGCCTTTCTTTTTTTGTTTTAGAATGCTTTTAAATAAAGCTTACTGGGGTTGAAGACAATATTTCCACTCATCTGGACAGGTTTTGAGTAAGAATTTTTGGTATTCATAGCAAGATATAATGGATCTGGGCTGAGGTCAACTGTATGAAGTTCAACAAGGCCAAGTGCCGGGTCCTGCACCTGGGGCGCAACAACCCCAAGCAGAGCTACAGGCTGGGAGATGAGTGGTTGGAAAGCTGCCTGGCCGAGAGGGACCTGGGAGTATTGGTTGATAGTCGGCTGAATATGAGCCAGCAGTGTGCTCAGGTGGCCAAGAAGGCCAACAGCATCCTGGCCTGCATAAGAAGCAGTGTGGCCAGCAGGTCTAGGGAAGTGATTGTCCCCCTGTACTCGGCTCTGGTGAGGCCGCACCTCGAGTGCTGTGTTCAGTTTTGGGCCCCTTGCTACAGGAAGGACATGGACGTGCTCGAGCGAGTCCAGAGAAGGGCGACCAAGCTGGTGAGGGGTCTGGAGAACAAGTCTTACGAGGAGCGGCTGAGGGAGCTGGGCTTGTTCAGCCTGGAGAAGAGGAGGCTCAGGGGTGATCTTATTGCACTCTACAGGTACCTTAAAGGAGGCTGTAGCGAGGTGGGGGTTGGTCTGTTCTCCTACGTGCCTGGTGACAGGACGAGGGGGAATGGGTGAAAGTTGCGACAGGGGAGTTTTAGGTTGGATGTTAGGAAGTACTTCTTTACCGAAAGGGTTATTAAGCATTGGAACGGGCTGCCCAGGGAGGTGGTGGAGTCACCATCCCTGGAGGTCTTTAAAAGACGTTTAGATGTAGAGCTTAGCGATATGGTTTAGTGGAGTACTTAGTGTTAGGTCGGAGGTTGGACTCGATGATCTTGAGGTCTCTTCCAACCTAGAAATCTGTGATACTGTGATACTGTGACCTACAGAGCAATCTGGCTGCAGATGTGCAGCTACATAGAGGAATTTCACAATCTAGAGCAATGGGATGGTCACATACAGAGGTATCTAGAGTGCAAGGGGCAAAGACAACAAAATTACAGTTGGAACAAGCTTTTTTGTCTTTATGGGGATTTTATTAATATTTTCAAATGTTGTGCTCTGCCCTTTCAACTTTTTTGTCCTTTCTGTCCTGCATCCATTGAATGGTCCCCATTTAATTTTATGGTACTGATTTACAGTTCATAATTATTTTAGTTTAATGCTTGTAAGGTATTTCTTGTTTTAGTGTTTGTCATCAACAGGGTCCAACTATACCTTTGGCTGAAAAGGAGTTTATTACCCCATAAAAATGTCCTCAGCTAAATAATAAATAAATTCAAATCCCCATTCTTTTTTGATTATGGTTTTATAAATTTGGGGTGAATATGTTGCAGAAAGAAGAGAGGATGCTGCCGTAAAACGCATAGGTCTCTGTGTAGATACAATACGGTCGTTTATAAAATGCATTTGGCCACAGTGACCCACAAGTGACCTCGTACAACTGATAATTGAAGTTAAGATTGCCAAGTGCATTTTAGGGGAAAGTAAGGTCCCATTTGTGCATTCTTGTCAAGCTTATCTTGAATAAGGGGGAGATCAAAAAAACCTAAAGCTCATCCCCAAAGGGAAGAAGGAGGTGTAGATGTGCATGCATGTGTATGCATATTTGCATCTACATGTATGTGTGTACACATAGAATGAAAATTGTTTGCACATTACAAAAAAACAAACAAAGAAAAAGACTCCTATTTTTTTTCTCATTCAAAATCACTATGAAAGCAAATCCAAATTTATGTGGTAAAACTACAACTTGGCCCCAGACGAATCTAAATAAAAGAAATAATCTGAGCCAGATTAATTAGTTTACTCTAGAGTTAATCCTGCCTGTACATTCAGGACTTTGTATTAACTTGGCTGAGCTGCAGATGTGATAAAATTGGCTACCTCAGGGCTGACACAACTTCTGCAAGGATCTGCAGAACAAACAGTTCTCACAGTTATGCTACAAAATCAAGAATTGGGCTCTCCACTATCTAATTTCCATGGCTTTTTTCTTTTTTAACCACAAAGTTGTACCATACCAGTGCCACACATACAAACAACCTGTAATTTCTTACCAGTTATAGTCACCCAAATTGTCAGGGCAAATAAGTACAGCAACTGTAAATTAGCATATCACTACACTCAGTAGTATTGCTTATGTGCATTAATGCATTAACGCATCTGCTGTAGTATTTAAATCACCTAGTAGATCAGCTTTTTCCTCTCCTTATACTAGGCCCTGTTGTCCATACAGGCTATAGACGTGGGGAAATTTCTGTGTCAGCACTGACAGACATCTACATCAAATCAAACCTTGTTCTAACTCCTCCACTGAAATGTCACTCACTTTTTCATTCCAGTATGTATAAAAATTATGACTACTTCCTCAAGTTCAGTGTGAATGATACCGTAATATTATAATGCTTTTCTTTTAAAGTTCGGATTTTCCTTCTATGCACAAAAATATGCATAAGAGCAAAAATGAACTCCCACATTAATAGTAACATTGCCCAATGTATTGCTGTACCTTACACTTACAGAGCCAGGACAAAAAAGACTTTTCTTATCCCAGGGGAAAACAAGTAAATAAATAAAAATGACAGCAATAAAAACACAGTCATATTTTAAACAAACTCTCAAAACATTTTTCTGTTGCACCTTATCGACTTTCATAGCAGGAAAAATCTACTGTCTGGATTATTTGTTGAAATATTGTTAAAAAATAAAATCGCTGAGGGAAAGTTAAAAATCCTTTGTAAACAGTTAAATTTTGTAAATAGTTGATTTTAACAGTGGTATTTGTCCCCTCTCAAACACAAAAAGGAAGCATCTGACCAGCTCCCTAAATCACGGGTGCCCTGAGTGAATTGAATGTATTTGAGTTGAGAGCAGAGTCTTGTGTAAGGGTATCTAGGAAAACTAATTTGTGAGGCAGTCTTTGGGGTATGCATGTACACCAGCAGTATGGATACAAAAATCAGCATAAATATGGAATATCAGGTATTTCCTCTGGGCTTACCAGGAAAAAGCTATAAAAGACAATGTATTTGCAGGAATTATTTCAGCAACCATAAGTAAATAAAATAAAATCATGGCTACCTGTGAACAATACACATACAGAAAAATATGGTAGAATCAATGAAAAATATTTTTTCAGGGTTTGTTTGCTTAACAGTTCACTATGGGAAATATAGGGCATGGTAGTGATTAAAAAAAAAAAAAAAGTTTCAATAGTCCCAGACAGTGAGACACAAGAGAGACTTAATTTCATAAAGCTCAGACAAAATAACATACAGCTTTCATTGCTTGCTTACAGGTGAGTTTACAGAATTCCCTGGTGGGTTGTAACTGATACCACACAAACTTCCCCGTTTGGTATGCTACACCAAAGTATTTGTCTGTACTGCCCCTTTCATTTAAAAATTATTCTACATTCATATAATTTAAAAGCAAGGGATTTTTTATGAGGAAGAAGATCAAAAGCTATTAAATCTATCCATTTCCAACTTAGGAGATACAAAATGCTTGAGTTCTGAGCCTTTATTTTTATTAAAGAAAAGCAAAAGCTTGGCTGTTTCCAAAATGTTACAGCTGTCAACATTACATATAATCTGACAAATGCAGCAAAAACATTTCAGCAAGATATGTGTCCTGCTGGGTTTGTGCCTGGTTTTGGAAGAATTTCTATCAACGCTTTGGTCATAGTTTCAGTAAAATAAATTGCTCCTATAAAATTACATTTTCTTCAAAAGTGTATCTTTTAATATGAGATGAGAAAAGAGTTGAGACAATAAAGAAGCCCTTGTTATTGAAATTTTCCCTGCAGCCCAGACTTGTAAAACTAAGGATAAATGTAAGGACTATTGATAGGCCAAGCAAATATAATTTAATACCAGTTCCTAATAAAAGGTGGAAATGTGTGCTTATTAATTTAACTGTTTCAAAAAGTCATTATGGAAAGAAATGAAACCATATAGAATTGTATATAACTCATATTTCAGTTTCCTATGCAGAGGTGAGGGGACAGAGCATTTTGAGACATGCAGCACACCTTTCACTGCAAAGAAAGTCTCTCAAATATCACTTTGCCACATGGGACATGATGGAGGAACGCAAAGGGGCACATCAGTGAAAGCTAGGTCATCATACATTTTTCAATTCAATAGTATGTAAAAGTAAACAAACATTTCCTTACCATGAAGGAAATTCTTACCCAACACACTAGAAAAGACTATAGGATGTTCAGGTTTTAGGAAAAGGAACCATACGACACATGTAACCCATATCTGAAGAGTGTTCTTCTATAATGAGACCAGAGGCAACAGAGATTTTGCTGGGATATCTATTTGCAGCAATACAGTGATCACATACAACTCACTAATAGCTTTGATCTACTTGCACAGGCATTGATGTGAATGATTTGATCCCATATGCCCAGAAGCCAGTGAAATTGCCACTTGTAGCATTTTCTCATGTTTCCCAGCAATCCTGCCAGTCTTGAACTTTACACAAATGCACAGACAGGTAGGAAGTGGATCTAAAATTCAGCAGCTGTTATTCTTTAAAGTTGTTGAAATCTCTGCATATAAAAATGCACTTCATCAAAGCTGTTCAGGCTGTCATTATGGAACTCCAGGTGTTCTTTGGGACAGCTCTGATGAGATACGATATCTATTTATGCTGTTATAGCTGGTATCTGATCTTCTTGCTCATAAAATGCTCAGACATTTCCCATCTCAGACATGCCCATCTTCACATTGGCCACCCACTTGTTCCCAGACTCAATTACAAACTATGTTTAAATTCCATTTTTTATTAAAACACTTAATTTAAGCAATCTGCTAGCTTTCATTCTCATGCCCTTCCATTAACAGTTTTGAGAAGTTTCCTTTTAATAACCAAACAGCACTTGTATTAGCTGAACGCACTGTGCAAGGCTTTTCTTTTATAGGATCTGCAAATCAGATATAGTAGCTAAATCTTCTTATGAGAATGTACTGACATTTCAGATTATATTACAGGATTGTAGAGACCTTGTAAGCCTTGTAAGAAGCTTTGCAATACATACAAGATTTAGAATGAAGCAATTTTGTTTTATTTCACCTATATTAATACTCTGTACTCATATGTACACTTTATGCACATGTGCACTCACACCCCTTTCCAAAATTATCTGTACTATGCTCCTTTTTCAGTAACTCATATTTCCCATTACTAAATTATTCTCTCTCTGCATTCATGTCATCTGAGAAGAAATATGGCTAAAGCATTGCACTGGAACTCAAAATGTGGTTTCAATGCTAGATGTTTCAGCAGTTTCCTTGTTCCTTTGGATTAGTTACAGTCTTCACATACCACTGATCTACATGTACAAAAAAGGCAGAATTATAGCTCTTTTCTTCTTTTTCTTTCTTTTGTGATTTTATACTCCTTCTTCTAGTTAAAACTCTTGTCATTATACAATGCTTAGAATCTCCCAAAACAATTATAATGTTAGAAAAAATCTGCAATAAAAAGAGTATTTAAAGCTATAATCTCACAAACTGCATCTTTTTTATTACCTTGCAAGCTAATTTATAAACGAGACTTCAGCCTGGCCTCTAGATGCTCATGTTCAGTTGTCTTCATCAGCCTCAAATTAGCATCTACAGACAGAAATTGCTCATTGGCAGAGAAAAGTGGTACTTAACTGCACATGTAGGAATTTTGTGTGCTTAGCTATTGATGCCCTAAATTCCCAAAGGATGTCCAAGAACTTGATTAAGTGCCTGCTTAAGTAATATGTTGGTCTGGGGACAACGTGCAGTTTTGTAAGATGTGTTTGTTCCCCACCGAAGTCTCTGGCCCATGGATGGATGTGTCTGAGCACTTTGAAAAGATTAAGAAGGAAAGCAAGGGAAGGAAAAACAGTCATTGACATCCGTGTGCTCACCAGACACAAGGGAGGAGGATGACAGCAGCAGAGCTTAGGACCAGGAGTTAGGAAAGCAAGAGTAGGTTCTTGAGTAAATTCTCACTGTGGGAATGAAGCAAGATTTAACTTGTGCCTGAGCTCTCCAACATGTAAAATGGAGTTAGCAGTTATTTTGTCTCGGGTATGAATGTTGTGAAGTTAAGTGATTTTGAAGTACATTGCTCAAATTACTCTGGGGTAGAACACAGTCTGACTGCCATACATATGTGTACTCGCCAGCTTTGATTCAAAGACTAACACATATATTTTAATGATGCTCAAAATACATCAGAAACAGTAAAAAAAAATAAGAAAACATGGTCCAGATGATATTTTGATTTTAAGAAAATTATTGGGAAAAAAAATTACATAAAATTCAGCCTTTTTTTTTTTAATTTTATTTTGCAGCCCAACCTTTCCAGGTTCCTCCACCCTCACCTACCAACTTCTTTCAAAACTAAATGGCATTTAAACTTCCTGAACTGAGCTCAGTTGCTGCTTCCACCAAGCTGCACAGTATTTATGCTCATCTGAAACAGCTGTGGTTAGCTGTTTCATATGAATTCTAGAGAAAGAAAGAAGAAAAACTTGAGAAATATTGCTGAAGCAATGACAGAAAAACACTAATGGAGTTCAGGGCCAATGCAGAGGTGTTTAAATCTATTGTTTATACGGGGGTTAATTTTGCCTGAACTGCTTGCTCAGCTTAACATAAAAAAAAAAAAAAAAAAAGGCTACCTTCACCCAAAAGAAATTCATAGGCACAGCAAAACACAAAGTTGTGATCTCATCCATCTCTGTGAACAAAATTAGTATAACTTTCTCTTTGATTCACTGTGTCTAAAGAGAAAAAGAAGCTGCATGTTTTTCTGATAAAATTCTTAATTCAAACACCTGGAGAATAGAATTAGCCACTCTTGGAGAAAATTCCCAGCTGAATTTTTAAGCCCCCAAAGAGAAATTTGATTACTAGTCAAAGAAATGTCCAAAACCGTAGAATGTTGAATGTCACAGCTGAATGACAGAAAACAGTAGAAAAAGTATTTGTGTGTTCTTTTTTCAATGTTCTTTCCTCAACACTATTTTGCCCAGGGTATTATTCTGTGCAGCTCATTATCTGTATGTCCTTCAGTGCCTCCAAACCACGTTATTTAAACAGTGGCAGTTTGCAATGGTCATTTAAAAGAAAGGAAGAAAGAAAAGAAGGGAAGGGGAAGGGGAAGGGGAAGGGGAAGGGGAAGGGGAAGGGGAAGGGGAAGGGGAAGGGGAAGGGGAAGGGGAAGGGAAGGGAAGGGAAGGGAAGGGAAGGGAAGGGAAGGGAAGGGAAGGGAAGGGAAGGGAAGGGAAGGGAAGGGAAGGGAAGGGAAGGGAAGGGAAGGGAAGGGAAGGGAAGGGAAGGGAAGGGAAGGGAAGGGAAGGGAAGGGAAGGGAAGGGAAGGGAAGGGAAGGGAAGGGAAGGGAAGGGAAGGGAAGGGAAGGGAAGGGAAGGGAAAGGGGGAAGAGGGGAGGGAGGAAGGGAGGAAAGAAAGTCATAAAATACATTACAGTGAGTCCAGGGAGATCATTTTCAAAAGATACAGTTATTGGTTTGGTTTGGGAAGCAGGTATTTTAATTCTCCAAAAGTCAGAGTGCCACTGCTGAACACAATCAAAGACAAAAAGCAAATAGGGCTGCCAGTTTATTTTCATTCATGTAAAAAAAAAAAAAAAAAAGAGGTTTTGGCTAAAAAAGAAAAAAAAATAACGAAAGAAGAAAACTTTTCACTTTGCTGACACATTGCTGCCAAATCACTGTGGTCTTAACAAGAGTAAGGCTATGAAGGAGATGAGAACTGGGAAGAAGAAATAGAAATTCTAACTCAAGGTCTGCTCTGCTGAGCCTTGTAGTTAGGGTGCTGGACTGGCCCACGGGAGATCCTGACTTCACTTCAGACTCTGTTACCAGTGTTAACTAACCCTGGCTCCATTTGTTTTCACATTTACATTGGGAGGGAAAGTAATGTATTTATATAAAATCATTATAGAGGTTATTTTAAGGTATTTTATACAATGACCACCTCGTGCTTCCTTTGGATACTATAGACAGGAATCAAAAATCATTCTAATTGTATACTTATTGCAAAGAAATCTGTCCTTCAGATATTTATGGCAGAGAAATATGCCCTTCAAATATTTTTACTTAGGCAATATTATCACTTTTACATTATCGGAAGTACAATCACAGATCCTGTCTCCACAAATTGAATTCCACTGTGAGCTCTGATGGCTTACACTACAAGGGTGCTGCTGAGCAAACATTTTATCTTCATTTCTTAGGCTGTGCACTGTACTCATTGTGTATTCTAGGGCGACTTCGATGCCCTGAAGAGGTGTTTTTTTCAGCAAGACATCAGCTTGTCAGTGAATACACCACAGAGAGCCTGTGGGAACGCTGACAGACTCTAAAATACAGCAGATGCTGCCATCATGCTATCTCATTCATTATGTTGTCCACCTATCTTACACTGCACTTCTCATAATGGTATCTGAGCACCTAATGTGATCAACAAAATATAACAAACATACTAGAGATATTTTCCTAAAGGGCCTGAGAAGACTTTTAGAGAACATGAACAGTTCTGAAAGAGCCAGGAGAAAAACTCTTATGAAGTAAAATTTTTGTCCTTACTATCCATATCTGCATAAAAATCTTTCCCCTAGACTAAAGGAAACTGTGTACTTCAGATAGTGAAGTACATTTCTAAAGAGACAAGGGGAGACCTATAATGGGATTCTGTTCAGTTGGAAAGTGTATGTATATTAAAAGTGAGACTGTACTGAAGTAATGGCTTCCTATCAAAAATGATAAATTTTATTGACTGGCATCATAGATTCTAAATCCAGATCTGTTGAGTGTTCATGTGATAACAAGAGATTAATGTTTTCTGTGTTCATCCAGAATTTGTTTTTTTTTTGTGTGATATCAAACTGTTTATCCCTTTTTCTTTTGAGTTTATCAAAGTCAAAAGACATAATCCATTCCTGAAGAAGTGAGATATAGTCATCATTCACAGAATATGCTTCCCAGACTTCTTTTACTACTATTCATATTTTCAATGACGTACTACAAATCAATGAGCTGAGTTGCAGATGAACAAAAATGGAACTTGCAGATACCACTGGTTGAAAATAGCAAGGAACTATGGGGGGGAGGGGAGGGATGTTTATGATGTCAACTGAACATAAAATTATGCCCAAATTTCTGATTATTTGTTGATGGAATCTCTGAATGTTACAAACAACAAGTTGTACTTTCTCATAGTTTTCTTCCCATTTTCTCTTATCTGCTATGCTGTTGAAAGGATGGGCGATGCAAGACTGGTTAATAAAACAAAGTAGATGACCTGTATTGATTATTTTATTCTTGTTCAATTAACCTGACCTCTTTTTCCTCAGTGGAAATCTCTATGAATGGATAATAATTCTTTTTCTCCCTGCATTTGTCATCTCAAGTGATGTGAAAAAGTCTTGCAATGAAATCTTGGATTATGACCCATTGAAACCAAGGAATCAGTGACTGCACTGTGTTGAGTATTTCACATCTGACAAGGTGATGGAGAGATATGTCCCACCTCCCTCCATGGAATGCCCCTAGAGAGGAATTCCCCAGTACGACCTCTATGGTTTTGTCGTAGCCTCATTGTAGGGACTTTTATATGAAATCCACTTTTCTTAGTCATTTCATTTCTACCAGGTCACTCTTTTCCACACATTCTTCTGTTGATCATTCTGCTCATTCAGCTCATTTTATAAAAAAGCAGCATTTGTCCATTTTATACAGCATCCCAGACAATGTTGCAATAGGATTTTACAAATTAGTAACTACAAGTTTATCTACAGAAATTTGAATAACAGGGAAAAATGTTGTAATGCAGAAGTTCAGCAATCTCTGGGGTAAAAGGAAAAAAAAAAATGTCCTGGATATTCTGGTTGTGTCAGATTAAGTATCAAAAGATTAAAAGAACTTTTAATTTACTTGTTACTTAGGAAAGCTGAAAGGAATTTATCCTGCCCTTCATCCATCTTGCTAAACTGCAGAGTAGAATAACCCAGCTGTTGCCTAAAGAAGCCAATATAGTAAGAAGAATTAAGAAAAATTTTATCATGTTCAGAGGATCTTAACTGCACTGATTGTCTTTTGCATTAAGCAATTTTTCTTGCATAGCAGACAGTCAGTAGGATACAGATAAGTTTTCAGATCACTTTCCAGAGCTTTAAAAGAAGGTCTTCTCCTTCCAACACTACTGAATGAGGGGTCAAAAATGAAGTCTAGCTATCTCATCTCTTTCTTCAGAGTAAGGCCCATGAGAAGCAACAGACTCAAAAGAGGAGCAATTTGAACAGGAGACAGTGACTTTGTCTTCTGTACTTTGTCGACTTTTTTAGTTTATATATTTTAAAACATATTTCATCCTTTAATATTTGATTTTACAGCTACTATCAGAAGAACATTTCACTTTTCAACAAACACAAAACAAGGTTTCTATTAACATATCTTAGTAAAGGAAAAAAAAATGTAAATATGTTTTGTCAGATGGCTATTTCTTATCTAAATCAGGCAAGGCTGAGAGGCAAATGGGCTCCTTTCTACCCTATTTTTAATGGTTCTGTTGAAATTCTGCTTCTGGTAGAATTAATACATTAACATTTTCTCCCCAACTTCTATTGTTCTTTTCCTGTTTTACCCACCTCTTTTCTTCTATTCTACTCAGACTACGTATTCTCCTCGTATTGTTACCTATTCATCTCCCCATTTATTTCTTCATTTCCTCTGGTTATTCTCCAATGCTATGAACGGCTTGGTAAAAAAACTTGTCTGGAACAATAAAATCTGCACTTTGAGACTGGACAATGTATTTGTGATAACTTATCAACTGGTATGAATTTCCAAAACACATGGAATAATCTGTGAAGGGGGAGAGTAGAACAGAATCTGAGAAAACATTTTCCATGTCTTTCTAACCTGAAAGTCTTGCATACTCAAATCAATGGGACCTGATGAGGTACATCCTTGTGTCCTGAGGGAACTGGTGGATGATGTTGCCAAGACACTATGCATAATATTTGAAAAGTTGTGGCAGTTCAGGGAAGCTCCCACTGACTGGAAAAGGGGATAAATATGCCCATTTTTAAAAAGGGAAAAAAGGAAGACCCCGGGAACTGTAGGCCAGACTCAACTCTGTGCCCAGCAAGATCATGGAGCAGATCTTCCTGGAAACTATGCTAAGGCACATGGAAAGTTAGGAGATGATTGGTGACAGCCAGCATGGCTTCTCTGTGGGCAACTCGTGCCTGACAAATCTGATGGCCTTCTACAACAGGGTCTTAGTGTTCGTGGATAAAGGAAGAGCAACTGACATCATCTACCTGGACTTGTGCGAAGTGTTTGATACTGTCCCCCATGGCATCCTTGTCCCTAAATTGGAGATACATGGATTTGACTGATGGACCACTTGGTAAGTGGTAAGTTGGTAAGTTGGTTGGGTAAGGAATTGGTGGGATGGTCACACTCGAAGAGTTGCAATCAGTGGCTCAGTGTCCAAGTGGAGACCAGTAACAAAGATGATCAGGACACTGGAGCACCTCTCCTGTGAAGACAGACTGAGGGAGCTGGGGTTGTTCAGCCTGGAGAAGAGAAGGCTCCAGGGAGACCTCAAGAAGCCTTTCAGTACCTAAAGGGTGCCCACAGAATAGCTGGAGAGGGACTTTTTACAAGAGCATGCATAGGAGCAATGGCTTTAAAATGAAATAGGGTAGGTTTAGGTTAGATATAAGTAAGAAATGCTTCCCGATGAGGGTGGTAAGACACTGTAACAGGTTGCCCAGAGAAGTTGTGGATGCCCCATCCCTGGAAGCGTTCAAGGCCAGGCTGGATGGGGCTTTGTGCAACCTGATTTGGTGGGAGGTGTTCCTGCCCATGGCAGGAGGGTTGGAACTAGATGATCCTTAATGGTCCCATCCAACCCAAACCATTTTAAGATTCTATGATTCCATTAATCTTCCTATCAAATTTAATCAAAGAAACTGAAAGAAAGCAAAGAACCTTATTTACTTACAGAAAGATGACAGAAAAAAAACATTTTCTTATGCATACAAGGGAGAATTAGAGAATTTCAGTGCTGCATGTCAGTGTAGTCAGCATGACTACAACGCACCACTTTATATTCTAACTTATCTGACTGAAATGTTTGTTTAAAAAATAAATCAGAGTCAAAAGCCAATAGGATGGATACAATATGATTAACAATTTATTCCAAAACATAAAGTTTTCCAGTATGAAACAATGAAAAAATGCAAACACCATAATCATGTTTGAAAAACAGATAAGAAACTATACATAAAACTTCAAGACTACAGACAATAAAAAAAAAAGGAAGTATAGAGGGATGATGTTCATGGAAGTTACTAAACAGTGATTATCAACAGAAGATCTCAGGGAGTTTCAGGGAGCTTCAGGGAGACCAGAAGGGAAAAGAATCTTTAATTTTAATGTCTCCAAAGCTTAACTTTGTCTATAACATTTATAAAATATTGAAAGAGAATAAAGAAAGTGATATGGATATGAATTCTGTGGCTGGTTTTAGTTGCCCTTGAAAGCAGCTGCCATAAATCTTGGATGAGGCCAAATAAGTTTGATGATTTTGATCTTCAGTGCATTCTTTCCTATCCTTCAAAAGGTAAATGATCCTGATGGAATTAAAGCTAAACAGAATGGCTTTCTTCTGTGATCTGCATATCCCATGATCTACACATCTACATTAGCAAGCTCAGGCCATTTTTCCACTCCCAGTGTGTGTGTCTGTGTGTGCACACACATATGCATGTTTCTGCCCTCATGTGTGAACAGCTACTCCAACATTTTAGGGAAAGCTGAAAACGAGGGTCTAGTAGAAAAGGGAAAGCAAAAGAAAAAGGTTTCAGTATATTTTCTTCTTTATTCTTTGTCAGTCACACTGGAAACTAATCAATTAAGTGAACCAATGAAGGAAAGTTAAATGACATCAAAAGTAAAGTTTTAAGCAAAAATAAATAAATAAATAAAGCTGAAAAAAAAATTCACACGTTCATAATATTCTTCACTGATCTCACACGTAGTTTTCAAATTCAAGTTAGAAAAAGTACCTGGGATGGGAAATAAAAATTACTGCTTATGCTCTGTGAAAAAAAATCCTATTCAGTAAGGTTTCAATGTAAGCATACAGTTTTTACCAGAAATACATTGTCTCTTTGCAGATGCTCAGCATTCTTATCACAAGAGTCATACAAAGGATACCATACCCTGACATTGAGGGATCTAATTAAACATAATATTGAGAATGGGTAACTTTACCTCCAGTGCACAAGGCAAATCCTGTTGCATGACAATATACATTTCCATCTATCATGTATTTATTAAAAGATCAGTTATAATAGTTTTAAGTCCTTTTTATAATGTGGTGCCTGATAGCAAAGCCTGGGAAGAGTGACAGCAAATGTTAAATCCCAAAGAAAAGCTGAGAAATTCAGTCTGGACAGCTTTATTTTCTGCCATTACAGCCTTGCAAAGGTTTTTAATCCATTAAATAGTCAACTGGGAAAATTCTTCTTGGGTTGTTCTTGGTTACTTCTTGATGGTTGCTGTCACAGAGCACTGTATCTATCCCACAACTAATCAAACCACACACAAATGTCTGACAAATGACCTGAGAAAAGGCTGACACGTGAACAACAGGTAACAGTTGCTGAGCAACTCTGAACAAGTAGACAAAACACTGCATCTGTTAGCTGGTTACCTACTTGGTCAGGAAAAAAATAAAAGGTTAAATTCACAGGAAAATTTTCAAAATGATGTTTTGCCAACAGAAAGCAGTATACTATGTAGCTGTTACTTTGTCATTGAAATATGTTGATGTCATCACGATCAAAAGAAAATGTTAAATTAATTCAAAACATAGCATACTGCGGTTTTCTTCTCATGAAATTTGCATTTCCTGTTTTATTCCAGAGTTCTGGTTTAATTTCTTATTAAACCGTATCACCAATGTTTCATATTAAAGTGACTTAACAAAGCCAAAAATGTATAAAACAAGATATGTCATTGAAAACGTTTATTCCAATCTTTTTGAAATTTCTGTCCTGTTCCCTAATTTGCATTTGCCTTTTAGACCAAATGGATAATGATAACAATTTCTGAAATGCTAGAATTTACCACCATGGTGAAGCTTGATTTCCACACCAGTTCTAATGAATTGAATCATTCAATTCCTCTAGAATTATTATTATTTATTTTTTTTCATTAATGTTGTCCAGAAGGGCCTCTAACTTCTCAGAATTCAAAAGTCAAGATGAGTTAGTTTTCATTGGCCAGAAATAATATGTAGTGGACATTTTGCTCCCTGATTTTGAAGGATATATATCTTACAATTATGCCCACAGATTCAAAATTATACCCTCATAAATGCTTCCTAAAATTTCTTCATTATTTTTGTTTTAAATCCTGTCATTTATGTCTTAAATGAATATCCACGACAAAATCAATATCCATCTAATAAAAAGCATGAAGAATTTTTTGAAAAATATTGTATTTTTTTCTCACTCTTTCTTCATATTTGTTGTAAGGGCAGTGCTCATTACAATTGCTTCTAATTATCTTAATGAAAATGATTAATTAGAATGTAAAATTTAGAAAATATTCTGCTCCATGGGAAGCAACATTTAAGTGTAAAAGTCCCCTCTATATTCTCCAGTTCAGCTCCAAAACTATTTGTAAATTGTCTTTGGTGGGGATACTCTTCACATGGCCAGTGGCAGCAGAAGCTACCTGTTCCAGCTCTCCTGGCCCACTGAAAGTCTGTTCAGCTGCAGTGATTTATCCCAATCTATTGCTGTGGTGGTTTTCTACTTCCAGTAGAACATCCATTAAAAGAAGAGACATAATTTGCAAGCCTGTGTTTTACAGGATTTCCAGTTTTTTTTCTTAAAGTTATCAATTTCACAGGCCAATCCTTTTCATCTATTCTGTGTCCTACAATAAAGGAAGAAAACTCACCCAGAGCAAAACACCACAGAACAAAGCAGAGTATGCCTCATCTCTCAATCTTTCCATAACTGGCAAGACAGGATTACTAGGCAGTTTCACCAAAGCAGACTACAAAGTCCCAAGTTTTAAAATTCTTACAATTTGCTTTACCTCAGAAGAGCCATGTCGCCCCAGCCAGTTTGTTCTGCAGCAGGTCCTGGAAAGGAGAGAGCTTCATCCTTCAAGCATGCAGGTTCTAGTCATCACAGACTGCTCTATAGTTCTGCCCATCATTGTAATGGTAACAAAGGACAAAACATTAGTGTCCAAAAATGTATATAACATACACACTTTGTTCTTTCTCATTGTGTCCCTCCTCTGTTATATGAGAAGATATGTCTGCAACCATGAAAATAAATACAGAAACATATAGGGCTATGTCTAGACATAGCACTATGTCCAGTAAATGTAAGAACTTTCTGTCATGTATATCCTCCTCAAATTTGTTTTCCAGTGTGTTCAAGTCTTTTTAAGCTTCAATGACAAGTGATTGATTTGATTCAAGGTGCTTAATTTGAGGCCAGAATGAGTCATCTGTCTCTCCCCATCCTACTCCTTTTGTTTTTTTATTTTTTAAGCCTTGCTGGGAAGAAAAAGAACATGCTTTAATTCTTCTCTGATCTAAGTAAAATGTTCAGAGATCTCTGGCAAACAATAAGTCATAAAGCAGGCACAGTAATTCAAACAGTAATCTATGGGCATATATATCATCCTGCAGCGGTACATTAATCATTACTCTTAAAGACAGCACAAGAGTGATGAAGTTTTTTCAGTTGTGTCTATTGCAACTCAGCTATACTTGTGCTTTTAATCTGTGCCATTACATCAAAAGGTAATAACTGTATTTTAATCTGGAAATCTTTCCTATCCCCTTCCCAAGTATGATTGAAAAGAATCATAAGCAAGGAGAGGTGACTTCTGAATTCAGCAAGTATGTGAAGGCACAAACACTGGCATGCACAGAGAAAAGTTATCTACGGAATGTAATATTAACATTGCCTCTAAAAAAGAAATTCATTCGGGTCACTGAAGATAAAACTTTCTATAAAGAGAGAGAGAGAGAACAGACAGGCAAGAGGTGTTTTAGGCCAGTTGCAATCCTGAAATCGATTGCATCTTCTGTCACTGCACTGTACCTGGTTCAATATACTTCAGTAAGAAAAGGTTCAACTGTTAGGGAGGGATGTTAAAAAAGGAAAAAAGAAAAAAGAAAAAAGAAAAAAGAAAAAAGAAAAAAGAAAAAAGAAAAAAGAAAAAAGAAAAAAGAAAAAAGAAAAAAGAAAAGAAAAAAGAAAAAAGAAAAAAGAAAAAAGAAAAAAGAAAAAAGAAAAAAGAAAAAAAAAAGAAAAAAGAAAAAAGAAAAAAGAAAAAAGAAAAAAGAAAAAAGAAAAAAGAAAAAAGAAAAAAGAAAAAAGAAGAAAAAAGAAAAAAGGATAGTAGCTGGACTGATGAAACACCCTTCATATTCAGAGACATCCAAAAAATGATTCAAAAATAATAATATTGTATTATTGCAAGCAAATATAAAACATGCTAGCCTTTCCATATTTATGGCAACTTTATATTGCTTTGAAAGCAGGATTCATCTCAAGAAAAAGTGTCAGCCCTGACAAAAAGGTCTTCCCCAAATTTCTTTAAGAAGTTTATTTCAGAAAATAGAACCTGTATTAAGGTTTTATTAGAAGGACACCATGTCTAATTAGAGTTACTTGTGGATATTTGATGCATTTTTTGTAGCGTCTTATTAGTTGTAGTCATGCCTCAGCCCAAGTCTGCAAGACACACAGATAAATATTTTTCTAGACCAAAGAAAGACAAAAATGTAATCCCTAAAGAATGTATGGAAGGACCAAGAGATCCTTTAGTGTTTTTTGTTTGTTTGTTTGTTTGTTTGTTTGTTTTTCAGTGCAAGCCTGGCTGAGCTTGAAGGAAAGAGAGAAAAATGGTACTTACTATGATCAATGAGATGCTTACTAATGCAAACAAGCCAGAAGAACCTGGTCCACATTAAGCACAAGTATGGACAGACCGCATACTACCCATCACACTATCCATCCCTAATACCCTCTGTATAAGCCAGGATCTAGATACAGATAATCCATCTTGCCACATGTAAAATTCCCCATACAGGTAAGTTCAACAAAGGCTCTTGGATATATTCCTCAAGAGATTTCCATCATGAGAGACTTGAGATGTTTGACAGTGCCACATCCACAAGAGCAGCAACCACAGCGCGAGATCAGGCTGAAAGGCCAGCACACCTTTAGCCCAGGCTAAGGGGAAGATGAAGGTGCCCACCCAGCCACTCATTCTCTCTGGGGGACAAAACAGGATGAGAAATGTCGTTAGTCAAAATTAGAGACAGTAGGATTGCTTACCAATTACCACCAAAGCAGGCATGACTTTTGGAAAAATAATTTAACTTACGGTCAATTAAATTAGGTTTGGGTAGTGAGAACCAAATATTGAAACACCTTTCCACCTCCCTCTCCCAGGCTCAATTTCTCTCCTTCAATTCTGACTCCTCTGCCCACCCTGAGCACAGGGTGGAGGCAGGGCGGATGGTCAGTACCTAGCAACATCTCTCTGCATCTCTTTTCCTCTTACGTTTTTGCTCTGCTTCAGCACTGGCTCTCCACAGGCTGCAGTGAATAGCTGCTCTGGCACCTGGAGCACATCCTCATGTCTTCTTCCTCCTCCTCCTCCATTTACACCTCCCCCTTCACCCTCTCATACTTTCATTTCCCCTTCTTCTTCCCCTTCCTCTTCCTCTTCTTCCCCTTCCCCCTCCCTTCTCTGACCTAGGGGTTCCCTCTGCTGTTTCTCACTATTTTCATTCCCTCCTCCTCTGCCTCTGTGGCATTTTTTGCCATTTCTTAAATTCATTTTCACAGAGGCACCACCAGCCTTGCTGATGGGCTCACCTCTGGCCTGAGCTGGAGCTAAAGCTGGCATGGGACAGCCATGGGTCTCTGCCCACAGTTCGCCCCTGTAGTCACCCTATTGCCAAAACCCTGCCACTAACATCCAATACAAAATTCCCCTCAGACCTCAGAAGACCTAATCTTTACCCTGAAGACTCTCTTTTGAAATAGGGTAAATATCTCTGAAGGGTTTGGAGGGTTTTGTTTGTTTGCCCGATTGTTTTAAAAGGGAGGAAGGAAATAGACAAGGTAAATGCAGAGGTCCTGGTTAAATCACAGGAAATCTCTCCTTTGTGGGTTACACTAGGGGCAGATATGGCTTGCCGAGGAATCGAGGAATCCACCAATTACTGATGACAACCATCATCTTGTTATCACATCCTTCACAGTGTTTGGTGTCACCTCTTAGACTTCTTTGTTCCTCACAAGTACAGTTTTAGGGTTCAGAAGTTGCTCTCTCATCTCAACGGTATGGAGGTAAAGATTTACAGGCCTTAGTTGCAAAAGGTGTGGACAAACATAACTCCTTTGTTGTAAGCCAGTATTTGGTACAATCAATCACAACAAAATGTTGACCCTGGGGAATGCTGAGCTGGTTTTTACACCCTCCCAAGGCTTTTGTGGCAGGATAGAAACAAGGTCCATGTTGCAAGCACAGTCAGTATAGCAAATCACTTAGAGGTGTGCCGTACTTCTAACTTATTGTGCAAACCCTTATACCCTGGCAGGTTTCAGCTAAGCCACCTGCTGTAGGTGACAAGCCAAGCCATTGCTCCTCAGCCTTCTGTTTCTGAAGAAAACATCCACAATGGAAAGCATAACAGGGAAACAGGCCAAAAGCTGTGGTAAGGGTATAACCAACACAGAAGGATTTTTTTTTCGCTTTTTTTTAGGGAGGGGGTGCAGGACTAACAGGTCCTCACTCTTTGCAGGGCCTACAATCAAGCTAATCTTTTGGATTAGCACTACAAGGTTGGAACTCTTGTTACTTGATTATATTTTAAAATAAAATCTGAACTAGGGTTTAACTTGTTCTTAACAGTTCTTGCAGGTTTTTTCCAGTTCTAATGCTCATGAATCTAGAAGGGTAGTTAATCTTTAATTAAAAGAAATAATACTTTTAAAACTGTCAATAATGTGCTCTGCACTAGTGCAAGCTCAGCAGTCTCACAATAAATTAGAGTATGCTAAAGCTCACAGCTGTTAACTGACATCCACACCCCAAAAAAAAAAAATATCATCTGGGTTTCATGTTCTCTGTCAGTAAAATATTACAGGTATATAACTAGTACACTTCCTCTCCAGACTAGTAGCTATGGGAACATAGCCACTTTTTCTATCACTCTTTTAGCTAGGATCTCTGGCATTTCAGGGGGGTGATACTTTGCTGATTTGAGCAGCTGCTGTGCAGAATACCTCAAGGCCATCAGTTGTCAATGGCCTGCACAGTGCAGCGTCAATTCCTGCAAAGTGCAGTCAGGAATCTACTTCATTACATGATCTCTTTGCAGGAAGGACTATGCTTCCCTAAATGAGTCAAGGCAGACTCTGTGATAAAAGGTAGACGGCTAATTATCCATAGAAGTATTCCAGCTGGAGTCTGGAGTTTACTGGCATGCAGGACAGTTTCATGGGGACTTTATGTTGCATATTTCTAACCAAAGTTTTTGTTTCTTGGTGGGGAATTTCCCCTCTGGAAGGAAATGCTTGTCTCCACTGCAGCCAGAAGTGCGACTGCCATGTAGAAATAGCTGTGGCAGCAAAAGGCAAGGTGAGGTACACAACACCAACAGCACAGACCTTGACAAAAGGCAGTCTCTTGAGTACTCATCCACATTCCCATCAGTTTTGTGATCATCCTGTGCTTCAAAGCTGTTCTGCAAGACTGATACTACAGGAAACAGATGAGCTGACAAGAAATCTCATCCCTCAGGCCATGTGAATGTGCATGCTCCTGTTTCCTCAACCCCATGAAAAGGCAGGGCCCACAGAGATGGTAAGCGTGGCAAAACACCATAGGGAAAAGGCACTCTCTGAAGTAGGGAAGACCCAGGCTCTTTGTAAAGCACAGCTTTATGGTGTCCATGGAAGAAATCCTGTACATTAATTAGCTAGCCAACAAATTCTGCACAAGCTGAAGCTTCTGAACAGATGCAGCTCCATACAGTGTTCAGTGCTGTTGGCGGATCTCAAGGTGACACTGCCAGATCCTGACAGTGAAATATCTCCACCAAATGTCTCCACCAAATATCTGCACCAAATTTTCAGCTTCTTAATTATGCCACTTACTATTTTGAACCCTTCTTTAGTCAACTTTTTCCAATCCCCAGCAATATTCACACGCTTGCTGAGGCCACTTGAGAGTGTTGCAATTTAAAGTCAGGAGAAAAAAAGTATATATTTCTATAACCTCTCTTCAGAGCAAAGTCTCTTACAACCTAGGTTGTGCACCTCGGAGCTTTCTTCACAGTCTCTTCAACCTAAAACCATCTTCCCTCTGACGAGACAGCCTAAGCTTCATGTGGCACACTAGATTAGTTGCTCTGGTGGTACAGGGACAGAATACTAAAAAGCCTGAAATGTGTGCAATCCAGAGGCATTAAAAGGTATGTGCCACAAAACCAGCAATGATACAGAACTCATGGGGTTTGGGGTTTGGGGTTTTGTCACAGGCACTGAGTTCCTACAGAAGCTTTGATCCTTCAAAAAGCTTGCTAAGGTGAAAATATCTTCTGGGCTACCTCTCACTTTATCTCAATAGAAAAATTCCCAGCTGTCTTTTGAAACTGGCAGAAATTCATTTACACGGGGGAAATAGTAGGTTTCTCACTGCTTTGATGTTTGAAGTAAAAAAGCTGACATTTTAGGGATAATTCAGGTAGCTTAAACTACAGAGAGCACCAACACTGTCTACAATGCTTAACCTAGCATCATTCCAGTGGAAAATTCCCAGAGCCATACAGCCACTGGAGCAGGACAAAATGCATTTGAGTCTTTTACTGGCACAGAAATTGATTCTATTGTGAACCAGAAGTCTGTTCTAGAAAAGTTCAATTTAAGAAAAGCCTTTTAGGGTTTACTTCCTTTTTAACTGCAATAACAAGAAAAGACAGTTCAAAAATGTTTCATGTTCAAAAAGAACTAGCACTCTTTGGGTCATCAAT
Source organism: Anser anser (assembly GCF_964211835.1). NCBI lineage: Eukaryota > Metazoa > Chordata > Aves > Anseriformes > Anatidae > Anser > Anser anser. Next base: position 14,098,080 of record NC_139723.1, read on the forward strand.
AGCAGGTGATGGGAAAGTCAAATTTAAAAAAAAAAAAAAGGAAACAACAATCAAGAAAAAATTGGAATCAAGAAAAAAAATATAAAAATATTTGATGAGATCAGTTTCATAACATTTCTCAGAAATTAGAAAGACTCAATGAGGCTTTATCAATTTCAGCTGGTAATTTCTGGGACAATTTCTATGCTCGAGTCATGTAAGCTTTATTCGCTAATAAAACTGTTGATAGTGATCTATCTTCTCACTTGAATAATCACTCAGATAATCACTCCTGCTAGCGCAAAACAAATGTAAACATGCACCCAAACTAAGATAGCAGCAAAGAAATCTGAAGTTGCACTAGTGAGTATTGCTATAATTGGCAGTCTAAGAAAGGGAAAAATCAAGTTCTGCCTAGAGTCCTTACTGACACAAGTAGACCCTCAAAGCACCCTTATTTTCTCATATATAGAAGAGGTGTAATACATAGCTGGTTACAAATACATTACAACTTTCAGGAAATTCCTCTACTCTTTTTATTTATGCAAATGGCATTCAAATTTCTCTGTAAACTCTTTTTTCTTTATTTCTTACAATGGAATTTCAAAAATTCTTTTTCCAATCACCTGCACATATCTGAACTAGACTATAGACATTCGCTAAAATTTTGTCAATCAGATCTGCTTCATTGAAGCTGTTGTGGTTTAACCCGGCTGGCAGCTAAACACCACACAGCCGTTCGCTCACCCTCCCCCCTCCCTCTCTGGGATGGGGGAGAGAAACGGGAAAGTGAAGCCTGTGAGTTGAGATAGAGACAGTTTATTAAGACAGGAAAATAATAATAACAATAATAATAATAATAGTGATAATGGTAATAGTATTAACAATAATAATGTGTAAGAAAACAAGTGATGCACAATGCAATTGCTCACCACCCGCTGACCGATGCCCAGCCTATTCCCGAGCAGCCGGCCCCCCCACCCCGGCCAGCCACCCCTATATATTGTTTAGCATGACGTCAGATGGTATGGAATACCCCTTTGGCCAGTTTGGGTCAGCTGTCCTGGGTCTGTCCCCTCCCAGCTCCTGCTGCACCCCCAGCCTGCTCGCTGGCAGGACAGAGCAAGAAGCCGAAAAGTCCTTGGCCTGGTGTAAACACTGCTCTGCAACAATTAAAACATCAGCATGTTATCAGCGCTCTTCTCATCCTAATCCAAAACATAGCACCCTACCAGCTACTATGAGCTACTTAACTCTGTCCTAACTGGAACCAGGACAGAAGCCCATGGAGCTAACCCATATTCCAGCAACATCCGTCATACACGGAACTGCAACAAACTACTTTGCTGTCACATACAAATTATTTTTACATGTTCTCCCTGAACAGGAAAATAGCACAAAAGTGCAAAATAGCACAATATCACAAAGAAGAAAAGTGGAACACCACCACCCAAATTAGGTCAAGTCATTTATCCTCCCATTTTACTTCAGCAAATGTTTTCACATAAAGGAAAGAGGGTCAGATAAAATGTTATTCTAATTTCCCACGAGTCGTTCCATCAGTAATGTCCACAAACTCCCCTTGCCCCTATTCTTCTGCTTAATAATTTATAGTCTTGCAGTAAAACCCCAGATGGAACGATTTTATTGTAATCAGTCATCTTCCACAATTACATCCTTAAACACTCTCCTTTAGTTCTGTTATTTTTGGTCTCCTCTGAATTATTGGCTAACAAGTCTGTAAGAATTATACTTTGTGAAGTTTAGATATGGAAATTATTTACACATGAATATAACAAATATATTACCAATTCTGTTGTCCCTTGAATGCTTAGTCATGCAGCCAAATGGAAATTTCACAGAAGTCTATCAGCTAACCCTTTACTATAGGGAAGTGGTCCTCAGGATATTAGCATTTATTGGTTAGAACCTCCTTTCAAGCACCTAGTCCCCCTTTGCAGAGCAGTCTGCTGCTTCCTGCCATCCACCCAAACACAGGAAAATTTTAGGTATACAGGTATATATATATATATATATATATATATAAGATTCCATTTGTAGGACTATATTAAATTTCACCCTCACAAGGCTGGCAGACAAGTGGACAGACTTGCTCAGGAGTGCAGTGTCTTTCCACCTTTTCCCTCCAAAGAGAATCCATTCTCTCATTTCAAGTACATGAAGCTAGAGACACCTTCTGCCTAGCCCAGCACTTATCCAAATCTTGGCCAACTGATGCCTTCACAGCCTGCTGAGCACAATGCGGTTTGCTGATGGAGAAGTACCCAATTCAAGTAACATCCTAAATTCTCCAGTAGCATGGGTGGGCATGGCGCATGGGCATGCATGGGCTACAAAGTTTTGAGCTCAATGGACTCAAGAGCAGCTTGAAAGTGGTTTATTCCAGTAGATAGTAAAGTTCAGTGCCTAGCAGGTACTGAGGATGCTCACCCTTAACCTTGAACATGTGCATGGGAATTCAGAGGCCCCTGGTGCCAGCTTGCTAGGAAGTGCCCAGGCAGAGAAAAGGGCCCTGCAGATCCTGTAGGGAGAACACATGTACTTGTCCACCCAGAGCCAAAAGATGGATACTGGTTTTCGTCTTGTTCCTTTTGCCTGTAGTCATTCACTGAACAAACTGAACGTTGTCTCTCTGTCTCCGATACTTCATTTAAATCAGTCTTTTAGCCTATCCAGCAGGAAAGAAGAGCAAAGATGGATTAGAGTTAGAATCACATTCACAGTACTAATAATGAAAACACAAATATCTTTTTTTCCCTGGAGTAAAATTCATATAATTCAGAAAGCGTCCCCACTCACCACACCATGTTCACCATGTTGCAAAGCCTGTTTTAAAAAATATAACAAAAATAAGGAAGTAATTAAGCAAGCTAGCCAAAATTTTACTGATCTAAATTTATTACCTGATAACAAATCTAAGAATGTGCTTCTAGAAAACACCAAAACATGTGTCTAATTAAACCTGAACTAATTTATTTGAAACTTACTGCTGATCAAAGAATCTTGAAATATGAAAATTTTACCCCATTCAAACAAGAAAGGAATGCTGTATTCCCATAACAACGTGGCTCGTCCAGAAGTTGGCCACATACATGCAAAATTAATCCAGTGAGTAATTCTGAAACTAAATCCTGCCCAGTTGAATCTGATGTTAGAACCAGTATTTGTTTCAGCTTTTGTTTTGGTTTGTTTTGGTTTTTTTTTGAATATAATAACTTCTGCTAATAAGGTCAGTTATCATTCAAGCAAGATAAAAAATGCCTGGTGAACTATTTCTCAAGTGGGAAAAAAATCAACTACTAATCAATGTGGAAAATAGGTTCCTTGGAAAAAGTCTGGAATAAGGTTTTTGCTAGGTCTGAGCTGTAAAATCTCAGTTCATTTTCTGAAGCTACTTTTTGTATTTATTTAAGAATACAAAATCTGATATAAAAATGAAGAATACTTTTGTTCCATAGAAAAGGAAACTTTTGACTGACTGAAATAAATAACAACAATAACACCAAACAAATGCTCAGCATCTTCAGTGGTGTGAAATTTTCATGTGTGATTACTCTGTTCTGAACCAGAATACTGTTCTTAAAAGTTTGGGTTTTGCACAGTGGAAATACAGCATAACTTTATCTCATACCACATAATTTTAGATCAGTATTTTCCCTATGAGTTTGGCCAGCAGCTGAAGACGAAGTATGGAAGTTATATCAGGGCAAACACAATACTGGTGCCTCACTGGTGTACTCTCCCAGCAGCATAGATATGTGACCAAGGAGAACTCTGTAGGATAAACATTTCGTGAATACATCCATTTTCAACAACTTGATATAAGAAGAGATATTTTCATAACAAGGGTTAGATATACAGATACACCTCACATGCTTTGATTCACAGAGATGCATTTCACATCCAGAGCAACACAAAACAGTCAAAGGATAGTGGTCCCGCTTATTTGAGTTATGGTCCCTGACGGTTGTGTAATATGTTTCACAGATAACCTGCTGCAAAACCATCAAAATGTTTTGAAACTACAACCATTTTCACCCATAGAAATAAATACTTTCTACTTTTTTCAAACACTGCCAAGTAGCAACCCAGAATTGAGATGGTAACCTGTCATATCTGTGCCAGTCCAACAGAGATTTTAGAGAAGCAACCTGAAGATCTAAAAAGAATGTGAAGTTTCATTTGCCACAGAAAATGAACAGAGCCTCTAAATGCAGCATAGGAAATGGAGATGGACTTCAGTCCTAATAGACTGTAGCGGTATGGAAACTATAGATGTGGGAGGCACCTTTTGTCCAGTGGCCAAATTCCTGGCTCACACTGGAGTGATGCCTGATGCTTGTGATGGACTGATGGCTTAATTTAGCTGCACCTAGTTAGGAGCATGCCCCTTCTCACAACGTAGGCTTTTCTTTTTTTCTGCACCAAATTATGCCTGGGGGGTTTCCCTCATTGTTTTCAAATTTGAGGGATACACTGCAGGGCATAGTGATCACTCATATCACTAAATCACTCATATCCACTTCACAATTTCCGGTCCAGGTTATCCAGATTCCATCTGATCCTTAGCTATAGTAAACCCTGGATTTTCACATAGTCTAATGTAATTAGACCAAATTTAAAACACGGTAATTACAGTAGAAGACTGGCACAGACTTTGAGAAGATTGTTTAAAGATAGCTTTAGATCTCTCTTGTCTCTTTTTAATCAAAGCTCCGCTGGAGAAGAAAATCTGTATTCCTAGCTGTAAGAAAGGCTGTGAAGGACCACGCTCCTTATCTTGCAAATGTCATTACTTGGGTGGCAAAGAAGGATGCCTGTTAAATCTCACAGGCTACAAGGGAACCAGGGAAGAAGTGTTTGGAATGACAAGCACATCCACCATTTCCTAGAGGCACAGCACTGTCATCAGAGACTGATTAGCTCCTATTCATAATATATTCCATCAGGACTTGAGGGAAAGTGTGCTTTCCAAGAGAGTACAGCACAGGAATACCACTATTTTAGTCTGCCACTAAAGACAGATCAACACGCACTGAGATACTCCACTGTTTCAGAAAACAAGCTGAACAAAAGGCTGAAGAAAGAAACACACCAGTATTTCTTTCTGGATGAATACATTGCTATTTTGCCTGGAAGAGGTACATGTATTCACAACACAGACTCTTCCTCTGCTGGGGTCACCCAGATCAAAGGGCCCACAGGCTATGCCAAGTGCTCTGTAGCTGGAGCTACAGGTCATCTGGCATGGTCACAGGAGGTGAGAACAGTCCGAGACACCGTGCAGTCCTCTTTCCCCAAAGCATGACCCAAGTGATTTGTTAATCCAGAGGCTGGGTAACAGTTTGTGACTTACAGGTTTACTATTCTTTAATAATAAGAAGGAAAGACCAAAGATTAAAAAACTCCTTGGTCTCCACACTTACATTCCTGTGCTGAAGCTGCCAAATGCAGTGATGACTTCGGCAGTTTAGGAATTGGGTTTGCTGGGGGAGCAGAGTGGGATTATTTGCTTCAGTCCGTGAATCATAGCAAACACAGCACTGTCCTCAGGAACTGTGACCGAGCAGGGACAGAAATGTACCTGTGAGCCAGAAGATTCAATCCCAGTCTCACAGAAGTCAGCAGAGGGTTGGAAGCGACTTCAGCACGGCCAGGATTTCACCCAGAAGGAGCAGGAGTTTGTATCACAACTCCCTCCTGCCAAACCAGCCACACTCCCTGTGCATGCCAACAGCCACCGATTTCTTGTACTGATCCAAGACAAAGCTGTTGTTCTCCTGAGCACAATCAGCACCATGTGGTAAAACGGCCCTGTGCCACAAAGCCAGTGCTGAACAGATACACGTCCCACTTGGTGGGGAGTGACACAACCTCACGTTTCAATCGTAAGAACAGAGCCTTGTCAGCACAACAACAGCAATGCACAAGGTACAGAGGAGAGGCGAATAAGGAAGAAAGCTCAGAGATTAATAGAATGGAGATGAGAACAGCCTCACAGTTAAACAGTTTACTTTTCAAAGGCAACACAAGGACAAAATGCTTTGTGCGAGGAGAAAATTAGTTTCCAAGGTGTGTGCTCTCCACAAAGAGTCAAGTTAATTATTCAAAGCAGAAGCCCATGAATTCTCACAATTTAGTCATTCTGTTCTGACACATTCAGGCCCAGTGAGCCGCTTCTTATCACTAAGACTTTGATAATTAGCTTAGACATATCAAATAAACTTTCTGGAGAATTCAGTAGTAAGCAGGTATGACATCCTAATAGGGGTTTTATTAGGCATTTCTCTGCATGGTAATGTATTAGCAATCACTGTGACATTTTCTGCTCTGAGGGGTTTTGGCCTTGCTCATTTTTTACACTTGCTGGGAAATAAATTTATTCACGGCAAAGATCTAATCCACTACAAGACTCTGTTTACCCTGGTTTCTAAAGTAGCAGGTCTCTCAGAATTAATGAGAAGTGACATATACATCATAGAAGAAAACAGTGTCTTCAGCCTGGCATGACTGAATAACAATGATCTCTGCTAGGTCTGCAGACAGAGGAAAAGCATTCCTTACTGTCTTCGTCCTCACATCACAGCTGACATCAGCACATGAGAGCAGAAGAGATTTCTGCTTCCTCCTTCCCAACCAAGACAAAACTCCAAAAGATGGAAGAACCATCTACTAACCTTTACAGATAGTGCATAGTGCTCCCTAACTTCAGAATAACACCCAACACACCTCCCAGAAAAAAAAAAAAAAAAAAGTAAAAAATTAACTGTATGATGTGACTTTCAGGGCTTTACTTACTCTTCTGTCTGTGAATTACAGCAAAGTTAATTTTGTACTGGTTACAGAGCAACTTACGATGAAGAACCCAGAGGTTTTTTTTAGATGACCCACAACCTGGAAGTGCACTGATGCAGAGTTTTTGCTTAGCATTTTGCAAAGTCTCGCTTACAACTGGACATAAAAAGAGTGAATGTGCCCCACAATTTTTGAAAAGACAGCTTTCTCTGGAATAGGAATTTCTCTTTGGAATTTGGAATGTCCAGAACAATACCTCTTTATCTTCTCACTTCATGAAGGAGAGATTTTCTTCAAAAGATATAGTTGACTTGGCAGAATAACAATGCCCAAATATTATTGTCTCACACTTGTACATTGCCAGTGGGCAATCAGGAAGGTCTCGAGCATTTTTGTCCCTCATTGTTCCTCCACTGTAGTTCATATGAAATCAAGCAAACTCATAGCTCTAATACCATTTTGCCATTCAAATAATACTGCTCACATGGAAGATTTTCAGATGTTCTTTTCTGAGGTTTTGACTGAAATTTCACTCATAAACTTGTACCTTGCAGAAAGATAATCCTAAGAAAGTCATTATAAAGTCATTATAATGTTTTTGTCATTACAATGACAAACAATAATCAAAGTCATTATAATGGTTTTGGTATTCATTGCAATGACACCTTTTCCTAAATTTACAACACTAATGGTATCTCTCAAGGCACTTCCATGTTAACTTTACAGAAGCTGCCCAAACTGGATGCCATATGTGTTCAACTGTGTTTTCATGAACGGTAAGGATTGAGTTAATCTTATTGTACTCACCCTTCATGATAACCTTAATTGCTGTTGTGAACACACCTGTTCTAGGAAACTTTAGATCACATTATTGTCAACCCCTACCATCTCATGTGCAAATTAATTTATTTCATCTTCTGCTATTCATTTTGTCTTTCCCAGCTTCTTTCCTGGTTGCTCCATTTGTTTAGAAACTGTTCCTTCCAGGTGAAGGGCAAGAAATGCACGCTGTCAAGAGATTGCAACAAAAAGTGATCCAGAATTAACAACTGGAAAGTATTTGGAAATCTCACTGTGGAGAGAGACTGTCACAGACAATATTCTTTCTCCTGTGCCTTGCAAAATAGAGGATACAGGTACAGCGTCTAGTTTTGGAGTATTTGCATTGAATAATGCCCTCAAAAACTTTTGACTTTTTTCCTCCAGTATTCTGGTCCCATACCATATATGAAGAATATTTAGAATGCAATTAATTTTATTAATTAGCTACTTTTGTTAAGGTGTTGTTGCACCTCCACTAAAAAAAAAAAAAAAAAAAAAAAAAAGCAGCTGTTAGTTCACACAAATACTTTGGAAGTTAATCCGTGGTTGTTCTAACTAGATATACTGCAGCTCTGAACTCCTCAAAATTTCAAGACCCTTACTCATTTCTTTCTTATTCAAGCCAGATCCATAAACAAATTACTAGCAATGAATTTGCAGAAAAATATACTCTGGAAATTGTGGTATAAGGGGAAATAGATTATGCTGATGTCTTAAATGTCTAAAATAAGTAACAGAAGGTAAGTAATAAAATAAGTAAGATAAGTACAGACTTGGAAATCAAAAAAAAAATGCTAAATTGCAATATATTAGAGAGAACACTGCATTTGCCTTACTAGTACTATACCAAGGCCATATTTTCCAACTTTTATGACAGGGAACAGTAGATTTCTCATGTTTTCTTCAAGAACTAGGGATGAAACTTCATTTTAATAATGGTCTTGATAGAACAATAGCTGACAACAATTAGGCTACAAAGGCCCTGAAAGTGGCAACTCTCTGCTATGCGAACTGATACAGCATTGTTTCCTTGGAAACTAGCAGTCAGGGAATACATCTGTCTTGGTTCTGCCTTTCTATCTTGTCTGAAAGTTCCCTAGGAAAAGGGCCATCCTTTTAGTGTTAGTATATTCAGCAGCTCAGGAATAATGGGCACAGGATTACAATTGTGATAGCAAAATAAATAGCAGCAGCACTGTTAATCAGGTGCACAGTGCACTATTTCCATTTGTTAATGGCCGAAAATATTTAGTTCTATAGGCATTCTTACATCACCAAATACAAATACAGTACACCTTTGTAGGATCACCTGCTCAGTACTCCTAGGTTACTAAGTGGCAGTTATTCTAAAATTCCAATACAAATAAATACGGATCATTTCGGGTCAGATTGTGTTAATCTGTTGACCAGAATCATGCTGTGATCAAGCTTTTCTTCCTTTAAAACAGGACTACCTATGATCTCCGTAATATAATCTGAATATCAGGCATTGAGGTCACCTTGATGCTTAGAGTTATCTTATCTTAAGTGAGCAGTCCCATATTGTACAGGTTCAACAGGGCAAAGTTAAAGCAATAATCCTGTGTTTGAAAAGTGAGTGACAGAAAGCATAAAATGCTAATTAACTTGTCTATCTCTGCTGCTGACATGGCTTTGTTTAGCACTGAGTCTTAAGAAAAATATCAGACATCAGTGGGTACCCATCCAGGTGCTCTGCACTTAGAGAAAAAAGATAATATTTTTGTAAATAATGATACTTTCAAGACAAAAAAACAACTTTCAGGTAGGTTGTACTGTGTGGGAACAGTCAAATTTATACATAAAACTCAAATTTCTAGTGGTTAGCACCAAATAATATTTATTAGATAACCTCATGCCCTACGTTAAAACTGGCAGTGGCAGTGCGTTTTGGCAGTGTGAGGCTAATGTCTGTAATTAGGGCTTAACAAGGCTCTGTGAAGTACTTAGTTTGACAATTTTCATGAAAGTAGATGTACTGGCTTGATTATTTGTTCCTGTTTGTTTATGTACTTACTTATTGCCATGTATTAAGGTTATGGAGTGCCTTTCCCTCCCTTCTACTTGTATGGCGTTTAAGAATGGGATGCAAGGCCATTTTTAACACAAAGCACTGCTTCAGTTTGTGGATGGTTTGGCAGGTCTTCGCTATGATGGTTCTGACATTGATACAATTTAGTACATCTATTTTTACATAAATACCATTAAAAGTTTATAAAGAGGCAAAAGGAGCAAGCTCTGTCTCATAAGGAGCAAGGCAAGGTATATTGGCGACATTGAACTATAGCATGTCCAGAAAGTAAGTCCCCAGTCCTTCTCTGTCCTCCCTAAAATACAAAGTCTGGCTCCTCATTTCAAGTGCTCTGAGTCTCACCTCATTAAGTATGTTATAGACTATACGTTTGTATGGCATGCAGTACAGGACACCCTCCAGCAGTCTGATCCTGCAGTGCACCTAGAAGTGCCCTTGGAAAGAAGGAAGTCCATAGCTAGGCCATTTACCCTAGGACGGCAACAAAAATACCTGTCATTTCAAGCTGCCTGGCCTTATACGTTTGCTAAAAGAGATATTCAGTTCCTTTGCTCCTTGCTGCTATGTCCAACAAAAGCATGTGTTAAGGCATGATGCCAGGGAATATCTGCCAGTCTAAAGAAAAAAGGGTTATCTGGGATAATGAACAATACTTGTGGACGCACAACATATGGAGGTTGAAAAGAAAAGTGAAGGATCAGATCCATGGAGGTAGTGAAATAATAAATATCTTCAGAAATCTCACCGTACATGATTTTCCCAAGGTAACACAGGAAGTTCGTAACACAGCAAGAACTGAATTTTGATTTCCCAAGTCCTGAATTATCACTCAGCCACTGAATTTTAATGATTTTTAAATGATCCTTACACAGACTAGATTCGAACCACTGACCCAAAAGTGAAAATTTCTTCATCACATTACTCTAGGGTTACCTCATGAGTGGTCTCCTGAGTCATCCAGTATCTACAAAGCTATTTAGGAAAAGCAAATTACCTGTGGATATTGCTGTACAATAAAAGCCTTCTCATCTGCACCTACAAAATTACATAGTAAAATCTATGTACTGTAACCTGGCAGGGTTTCTCTTGACCAATATATTTTTTGCTGCAGATGATAAAAGGAAGCTTTCTCAACAGAATAATTCTTCCTCTGGCACTGCAGTACTTGTCTATGGAAATGAGAGAATCTGTAAAAACACTCTGATCTTGGAGAGTCCAGAGTAAAAGCAGAAGCTTCTCTGAAACTGAAAAAAAAAAAAAAAAATTTGAAAGAGCAGAAGAGTATGAAAGGACACATAAACAAAAAGAAAAAAAAAAGTTCTTATTTGAGCATTTACTGTTCAAAGTAAATTACCCTGACTTATTCATAGCACAGCGAGACTGTAATATTATAAAACACTTGACTGTAATCAAAGGGCAACAGGATTAGCAGTTGTTTGTAATAATTTTATTTTACACTATAATAGTCATGACAAGTCTAGGATGTTTTTTATTCTGAGCATAAAATGAAATCTTATTACATTCTGCTACATACTGCAAACACAGAAGAATATATTATGGATCTTGAAAAGTGCTAATAAAAATGTTCTTTATACTACAGAACTAGTAAAAACAAAATAGGGAATCTAATCCTGTGTAATGAGTACATACACAAAATCTCTGTTAACATTGATTGGGGTTTTGCCTGAGTAAAGACAGAAGTTTCGAGTCACAATTTGCACTTTTCAAGCAGCTGACAGATCTATGGTTATAGAAGATATTCACTTTTCACCTAGAAAAGACTAAGATGTAGTTTCTTCTGATGTGGTGACCAAACATCTGCTTAAAGCTCTACATGCATCTTTTCTGTCTGTCAGCAGGTGAACTGATGAAATAAGACTTAGAATTTTCAGATATCTTGATGAGTGCTTACTTGCCATTATGTTTTTAGGAAATAATTAATCTCTTCTTGGGTTCAAGTACTGCCTCAAACAGTTCAAGGAAGCTCAAAAGCACAATCTCCTTGGGAAAACAGTAGAAAACAGATATTTTGCGCTATCCTTGCACAGGTTCAGCAGAAGACCTCTTTCTCCATCTTGGAGACTGCTAACTTCAGCTAGGTTCTGGAATGTGCAATTTGTTTTATTAACAATCGCCACTTATAAGACTCATTAGAAATCACATAAATAATGGTGTCAACTTTCACTGCACTCCTTTACTCTGAGTAATCGCTGAGCAGCACCTGGTAGCAGGCATAAGGCAAATTTAAAAGACCACAATCAAAACAAAGCTAAAAGTCTTCCACAGCTGAAACTCTTGGGGAATGTGGAGTAAAATAAAGTATAAGACAAGAAGGACTTTGTGAACACATGGCACATGAGCAAGTGCAATTCAGACTAACTGTAAAGTAATCATAGAATCATAGAATGGTTTGGGTTGGAAGGGACCTTAAAGATCATCTAGTTCCAACCCCCCTGCCATGGGCAGGGACCCCTCCCACTAAATAAGGTTGGCCAAGGCCCCATCCAACCCAGCCTTGAACACCTCCAGGGAAGGGGCATCCACAGCTTCTCTTGGAAACATGTTCCAGGGCCTCACTACCCTTACTGTAACAAATTTCTTTCTAGTGTCTAATATAAATCCATCCTCTTTTAGTTTAAGACCATTCCCCCTTGTCCTATCACTATCTACCTGAGTAAAGAGTCCCTCCCCATCCTTTTTATAAAATTCCTTCAGGTATTAAAAGCTCACAATGATGTCTCCCCAGAACCTTCTTTTCTCCAGGCCAAACATCCCTGGCTCTCTCAGTCTATCTTCATAGGAGAGGTGCTCCAGCCCTTTGATCGTCTTCGTAGCCCTCCTCTGGACCATCTCTAACAGCCCCACATCTTTCTTGTGCTGGGGGCATCAAACCTGGATGCAGTACTCCAAATGGAGCCTCACAAGGGCACAGTAGAGGGGGACAATCACTTCTCCTGACCTTCTGGCCACCCCTCTGTTGATGCAGCCCAGGACACAGTTGGCCTTCTGGGCTGCAGGCACCCACTGCTGGCTCATGTTAAGCCTTTCGTCCACCAGAACCCCCAAGTCCTTCTCTGCAGGGCTGCTCTCAATGAGTTCTTCTCCCAGTCTGTGCTCATGTTTGGGATTGCCCTGACCCAGGTGCAGCACCTTGCACTTGGATCTGTTGAACCTCATGCAGTTCACACAGGCCCATTTCTCCAGCCTGTCCAGGTCCTTTTGGATGGCATCTTTGCCTTCTTTGGTATCAACCGCACCACTCAGCTTGGTGTTGTTTGCAAACTTGCTGAGGGTGCACTCAATCCCATCGTCTATGTCATTGATGTACTGTAAAGCACCAGTCCCAAGACAGACCTGTGAGGGACACTGCTCGTCACCAGTCTCCTCCTGGACATAGAGCCATTGACCACAACTCTCTGGGTGCAACCATCGAGCCGATTCCTTATCCACCAGATGGTCCACCCTTCAAATATATATCTTTCCAATTTAGAGATTAGGATGTCATGTGGAACTGTGTCAAAGGCCTTACAGAAGTCAAAGTAGATGACATCAGTCAGTCTTCACTTGTCAACTAATGTAGTCACTCCATCACAGAAGGCCACCAGATTGGTCAAGCATGGTTTACCCTTGGGGAAACCATGTTGGCTGTCTCAGATCACCTGCTTGTCTTGCCTTAACATTGCCTCCTGGAGGATCTGTTCCATGATCGTGCCAGGCACAGAGGTGAGGCTCACCAGTCTGTAGTTCCCTGGGTCCCCCTTTCTGCCCCTTTTAAAAATGAGAGTGATGTTTCCCTTTTTCCAGTCACCGGGGACTTCACCTGACTTCCATGATTTTTCAAATATGGTGGACAGTGGCTTGGCGACTACATCAGCCAACTCCCTCAGGAGCCTGGGATGCATGTCATCAGGGCCCTTGTAGTTGTTAGGTTGCATCAGGAGGTCCCAAACTTGCTCTTTCCTTACAGTGGGAGAGACTCTGCTCCCCCAGCCCCCACCTAGGGGTTTGGGGACTTGAGGGATATGGGAAGCCTGACCATTAGTGAAGACCAAGGAACGAAGTTGTTAAGTACCTCTGCCTTCTCCACAACTGTCATAACCAGTTCTCCATCTTCATTTGTCAGAGGCACTACACTTTCCCTAGATTTTCTTTTGCAGCCAATGTAGCTGTTGAACCCCTTCTTGTTATTCTTTGCATCCCTTGTCAACTTTAGTTCTGTCAGTGTCTTGGCTTTCCTGATTCCATCCCTGCACGTCCAGATAGCATTTCTGTACTATTCCCAGGACACATGGCCCCATTTCCAATGTCTGTGTATTTCCTTCTTTTGTCTAAGTTTGACCAGCAGGTCCTTGTTCAGCCATGGAGTTTTCCTACCTTCCCTGCTTGATTTATTATATATGGGGATAGAGAGCTCTTGTGCTTTAAGAAAAAATCTCCAACAAAAACAAATCTCCAACAAAATGACTTTGACCACTGCGTTCATGCATTCACACACAAAGACACTATCCAGCATTTGTAAAAGACATAGGAAAAAAGATAGAATGGATTGCATCCCAGTTGAGAAGGCGTTCAATCCCCAGTTGAACTGCATGCATCATGGATGAGGCAGACAAGAACAACCAAATTCAGGTGAACATCTCAGAGGAAAAATGGACAGTGATGAAGCAGAAGAATTATGTAAATGAAGTGTTTATTTACTTGAAAATGCATAAAAGTACACTGGCCAGTGAGGTGCCAGAAGTGGGTGGTATCAGCACTGAAAGGAAAGCTCCAACCCATGGACAGTAAAATTGATGAAACTGAGGCTCCATGGTAGATCTATCCTGTTTACTAAAGGACTTAAATTATCTATCTTCAGATCGCATAATTATAGCATCAAGGTAGAAGGCACCTATCCTTCTTTCTACACTAAACATTAAAATACTAGCAATAGGGACTTTTTGGCCTTAAGAGGAGCAGAATCTTATTAGCATGTGACAAAAACAACTGATGATGACTTTGCCCAGTCTCAAAGGAGTACTGAAACGCACAAAAATAAACCTGGTCTGTTATCATTCACAACACGCAACACCATGAAGACTTCCCTTACTGTAAGGAAACTTTACATTAACTAACCAACATTTAATTAATTAATTTTATATTAATTGTATTTATAATATTAATTAATAGATTAATTAATAAAAAGAGAGTTTCATTTGTTACACCTAGCAAGTAAAAAAGGCAACTAGCTCAGCGGGGGGAAAAAGTGATCTCTTTCCTCTGTACAGACACAACAGGAGCAAAATTAAGAGCACAATGAAGTTTTCCACTATCTACAGCAGAGAAGCCTGGGACAAGATATACAATACAGGATGAGACACCCCAAGATCAGCACACAATAACGCAAGAATGAGTGTAGTTACAGATATCTGACAGCAAAAATGCTGGTGCCTCACAAGAGATCAGTGGTTTATATTTTAAGGATCTGGACTTCTGTTTTAGGTTCATTACATCCCCTATAGAGGATTTAAAGAAAAACAGATGCCACTTCCTTACAAATAGATCACAGAATCACAGAATCACAGAATCACAGAATCATCTAGGTTGGAAGAGACCTCCAAGATCACCGAGTCCTACGTCTGACCTAACACTAATAAGTCCTCCACTAAACCATATCACTAAGCTCAACATCCAAACGTTTGTTAAAGACCTCCAGGGATGGTGACTCAACCACTTCCCTCGGCAGCCTATTCCAATGCCTAACAACCCTTTCAGTAAAGAAGTTCCTCCCCGGCACAACTTTAGCCCATTCCCCCTCGTCCTGTCACCAGGCACGTGGGAGAATAGACCAGCCCCCACCTCACTACAGCCTCCTTTAAGGTACCTGTAGAGTGCAATAAGGTCACCCCTGAGCCTCCTCTTCTCCAGGCTGAACAATCCCAGCTCCCTCAGCCGCTCCTCGTAAGACTTGTTCTCCAGACCCCTCACCAGCCTTGTTGCCCTTCTCTGGACTCTCTCGAGCACCTCGACGTCCTTCTTGTAGCAAGGGGCCCAAAACTGAACACAGTACTCGAGGTGCGGCCTCACCAGAGCCGAGTACAGGGGAACAGTCACTTCCCTAGACCTGCTGGCCACACTGCTTCTTATACAAGCCAGGATGATGTTGGCCTTCTTGGCCACCTGAGCACACTGCTGGCTCATATTCAGCCGACTATCAACCAGTACTCCCAGGTCCTTCTCTGCCAGGCAGCTTTCCATCCACTCATCTCCCAGCCTGTAGCGCTGCTTGGGGTTGCTGTGCCCCAGGTGCAGGACCCGGCACTTGGCCTTGTTGAACTTCATACAGTTGGCCTCAGCCCATTGGTCCAGCCTACCCAGATCCTCCTGCAGAGCCTTCCTACCCTCGAGCAGATCGACACACGCACCTAACTTGGTGTCATCTGCAAACTTACTGAGGGTGCACTCAATCCCCTCATCCAGATCATCAAGAAAGATATTGAAGAGGACTGGCCCCAGTACTGAGCCCTGGGGGACTGCACTAGTGACTGGCCTCCAACTGGATTTGAATCCATCCACCACAACTCTTTGGGCCCAGCTATCCAGCCAGTTTTTAACCCAACGAAGCGTACGCCAGTCCAAGCCACGAGCAGCCAGTTTCTCGAGGAGAATGCTGTGGGAAACAGTGTCAAAAGCCTTACTGAAGTCAAGGCAGACCACATCCACAGACTTTCCCTCATCCACTAAGCGTGTCACTTGGTCATAGAAGGAGATCAGGTTCGTCAAGCAGGACCTGCCCTTCATAAACCCATGCTGACTAGGCCTGATCGCCTGCTTGCCCTGTAAGTGCCGCGTGATGACTCTCAAGATAATCTGCTCCATGAGCTTCCCTGGCACTGAGGTCAAACTAACAGGCCTATAGTTCCCCGGGTCTACCTTCCGACCTTTCTTGTAGATGGGCGTCACATTTGCTAGCCGCCAGTCGACTGGAACCTCCCCTGATAGCCAGGACTGCCGATAAATGATGGAAAGCGGCTTGGCCAGCTCTTCCGCCAGCTCTCTCAGTACCCTCGGGTGGATCCCATCCAGCCCCATCAACTTGCGTACATCCAAGTCCTGTAGCAGGTCGCCAACCACTTCCTCGTGGATAGAGAGGGCCACATCCTGCTCCCCATCCCCTTCCACCAGCTCAGGGTACTGGGTATCCAGAGAACAACCGGTTTTGCCGCTAAAGACTGAGGCAAAGAAGGCATTAAGCACCTCATCTTTTTCCTCATCCCTTGTAAATAAGTTTCCCCCCGCATCCAGTAAAGGATGGATGCCTCCCTATTTTAATATCAGGGCTAAAACTGTGAACTGGGTAAGAGTAAAATGAGCCCATTGTTTCACTAAGCAGAGCCTATCTGTGTTGTGAATCAGAGTCATTGGTCCATGTACTTTTATAGCGTGGCAGAAAAATAAAATCTGGAGGCAATACTTTCTTGTAGTGTAGTGTCAATAATGCAACTACAGAGAAAGTGTGCTGTGCTATTTATGTGCATAACACATGCCTAACCATCACAATCACTGGAGGAAACACTCCATGGAACAAATAAGCTGTGCAGTCTGCATGAAGGTTTTCTTTCTTACAGGAATATATGCATGCTGGTATACTTGTTTCTCTGTCTATGACACTCTTCACATGTAATTTCTCACCCAGAAGAATATACTATATTTATGCAAAAGTAATAAGAAATGTGCAATACATTTGTGGATTATGTTATGATGTCCATAAATACTTTTTTTCTTCTAACATTCTTTAGACCAATTTCTTTAATTTTAGAAGATTTTGGAAATATGAAAAAGACTGACTACAGTGCAGGAAAATATGGAGAACAGGTGCATTACCAAAACTAATTCCAATAGCACACAAGTAGTATTTTTGCAGTTTTTCCCCCTGATGTAGTTAAAGTAGTGACGGCAATCACAAAGGTACAAATAAGCAGGTAAAGTCCATAAAAGAACACTTCAGTTGGTCTAGAGGTTGTAATAGTGCACAAAAGCTCTAAGGATTAAAATCCAGTCTGATGGATGAAAATTTTGACAATACCACAGGATATCTGGGAGGGAGAACTGGTTAGGTAACAAGAAACTTCTTTTTTTTTCACTAAAATAAACAGGCTTTTTTAGTTAGCAATAATCGAAATTACATTATGCAGCAAATATATTGTTGATCACTACCACCAACATTTTTCAGTGTTCAGGTATGGAATAACGGTTAAATTCCTTATATTTTGAGTTGCAGTTTTGTTGCCAAATGTAAAATATTTAACTATTAAACCTGTCATTATTCTCCTGCTGTTCTGGTCTGATTAGTTCTTATAATATTAAACAACAATTCATTTTATCCCTCCACATCACAAATCCAGCTGAAGGAGATAAGTGGCTGATAAAAGATCTCTGAGAACAGTTATAAATGATTCACTTTACAAGAATAATAAAGCAGATATGCAGAGCTGAGTAAACCATACATTGCATATAACTAATTTAGTTAGAAACCTTCAGCAAATTACATTCAATAATCTTCACTGTCAACTTGCTGTTTCCCAAACTTTTAAGCAGAAACTTAACTCTGAAATGCAAATGTTTAATTAGTTTTTAATAGTGAGGTTTATTTTTACTAAACTTGGTCATCTGTCTCTATTATTTTCTCCATTTTTTATAGTTAACAAGTAATTGCCATTTCAGGAGATTTCTTTCTCCTTCTTTCTGCTTTGCATTTATGCAGACTTCAGCAGAATTGATGTTCCTCTATTGTAAGCTTAGCCCTACACCATGCTGATGTCCTCCCAGAATCAGCACACTCCTCTTCTAGAAGGACCCACTACAGGGACGCTTTTTAGGGACTCACTGTAGGGACCCACCAACAGTCTTTTTCTCTTGGGACAGATGTGGAAAGCTTGAGGGCTGAGGTGTGAGGGAGGAAGCTGGTAATAAGCCAAATCTAAAGGACATCATTTACATACATATGTAAGTGAAAGGCAATGTATCATGCTTTGTTTTGATGTAAATAACTGATTGCAGAGAATAGGAACCACTGACATAAGAATTTAGACATTTTACAGCTCTTAGATCTCAGTTGTGATGCACATTCTGTCCTGGAGGGGAAAAAAAATAGCAACACACAACTTTGGTAACTGAACAGCAACAGTCTCTGTGCTTGGTTCTTATGCTGTGCTGAAAATAGGGCTCAAATTTAATAATAATATTAGAAACACTTTTCCATACTATATGTATTTTGTCTCCTTTGTGTATCTAAGGAATGTGATACATCTGAAAAGTTCAGAAAAAGAATTGTTTTTTTTCCCTAGGCCAGCAAATAAATGAAAACATTTGAAGTAATTTCCTTCTTCCATTAAATTTGGTCTAAATAGTAAAAATATCACAGCATTACTTACTGAATTGTTTTATAACACAGTGTAGCTCATCATCAGGCAGATGATGTCATGGCCTGTGTCCAAGTAATTACATGTAGAAGATTTGATTTTTAATGATGCAAACATTATGCATGGTACATGGGACTTTACCTCCTAAACCTAGAGTCTGAGATCAGACAGCCACAAAGTTTTCTCTCATCTCTCCCTTGTCTTCTTGTTCTGTGACTGTCAGAGTGGATTTGTCTAAAACCCACTGGCTTCGGTAGCCTGGGCAGGCTAGTAGAAGAGCTCTCCATGCTATGAGATCACCCAAATGCTACTGGGGCAATTTGGAGGACCGTGATTCAGTTATTTTGGATGAATGCAAGCAAAATCCTCCAGCAGCCCTTTCCACCTGCTTCTGACAACCAGAAGAAAGACCTTACAGTCTTTAAAACACATAAATCCTCCTCTTCAAATGCTCAGACACCACAGCAACCAGGACAGACAGGTAGACTCAGACAGTTGCGTATTGTTACGCAATAGGGGAAATGTGGGAGATGGACAGGCTGTGTCGCACCAAAGCTTTTGGCCCCACAATAGTCTTGTTCTGCCATCAGATGTAGCTATTGCTGTGGTCACAGGAGCTGACCCAATTAAGAGAGCAAAGGATTTGCAGAGAGTGCATGGAATACAAAGCACTGGACTCCGCTGTCTCTGTCTTTAAGGGAATGTTATTATAGTGTCACAAGCAGCACTTGTTTTGGCTTAGTCCCTCAGTACACAATTGGGATCTGTTGAAAGTAAAAGTAACCATTAATAGGGAAATGTATCATAATTAGTAATTGTTTGCCGAGTGTGTAATTTAGATACCAAGTTGGAGCCATGAAAAATCTGTAGTGATGATCTGACAGAGTTTAGCATAGGAATAGGTCATATGCTTGTTTTTTTCCCTTAGGAAGGAAGAATTACTACCCCATTTGTTCTGAGCGTGCACCGAATATAAGATCACCTCCCTTTCAAACCAAGCTTGGTTAAGAGATGAACAAGATTTATCTTCCACTATGTAAAAGTGATCCTCAGCACAGTAGCCAGTTGCCACAGGGATGGCATAGAAAATAAGCTGTATGCAAAAATGAGTTGGAGGCCTGAGTCCAGTTGCATTAGAAAGATATCCTTCTCAAAACCAGGTGTGTTTGGCACTTGCTGTCAATCTCACTGGACAAGTTGACAAGGCCAGGGAGGGTGAATAACTGCACCACTCCCAGCAGCAATCCCTTCAGGTCTAAACAGAGCTTGCCCCACACTGACCACTCACCTTGTGTTGCAGTTCAATCACTAACTTCAGCTTCAAATCATGTCAATTCAGCAGTGTCTCCAATAACAGCAATATGCACATGCTGGGCAGGGGAGCTTTATCATGCTTGATTTCAAGAAGTCAAATCCCTGTCATGTCTTAAAGGCAGCAAAGTCCACAGGCAAGTCCCCAGATGGGGGCTAAGGAAGGGACAGACCCCTCCCATTTCCTTGGGTGACAGAGCAACCACATCTGTTCCCCAGCATCTCTTCCACAGGACCTGCAGAGGCAGAACTGAAAGGTAAGTTTTGAGATTTGTCATTCTTAAACAGAACAAATTAAATCACCTCTCAAGTGGTCATTTCTGGAGTCCTACACTCTGTTGAGTGACAGGCCCTCCTGCACTATAGTCATAATTATTAACCTTGAGGATCACGTACTCAAAAAGGAATTTTTGACTGATAATATTGTTTGCAAAGAATGAGTGGGTGATGAAGCTGGATTTGCTGCTCTGAATACTCGTTGTTCAAGAAGAAAATTGGAAGTTCACTCTTAGTCCTGCTTATGAGAAACTGACTTAAAATGATATTTTTATAAAGAAGTTCTGTAATTTCTAGATTCCTGAACTGATGGCACTTTTAAGTAGCCCTACTACCAGAGGGTTGTTTCCCAGCTCCAACACTTTCAGCTTTCTCAGACTGTGCACTCCAAAAACAAAGATAGAAGGCAAATTCAATCCAAATTCAAGGCCATTATAATAGCAAAAGAAGCTGGCTTTTAAACACTTATCTTATACAAGGATATCTGAGAAGACATTTGTTGTCCTTATAGTCATATAGTGCTGAATGGATTGAAGAATAAACTTTCGCTCTTTGCCCTTTCAATCACTTCTCTTTTAATGCAACAATCATCATAAACACAGGGAACATTTTATGGGGGTTCCTGATATATGACATTTAATATCCCACAAACATGTTATCACAAAGGAGTTTATGGAGCAATGCATTATGTTCCTGAACTGCACTGACTTGCAAGTATACATACCAGCCCTGTTGTGAAAAGAGCAAGGCTATCATGAATTTTTGTACTACTGGCATTTAATCTGCAGTGATTTACTGAGTGAAGGTATATTTGTCAGGACACTGAGCCCACGCTCCGTTCCTTTGTTGAGTTGTCTCATGGGACCTTTCAAATCCTTTGCTCGCACATATCAATAAGAAAGGAGCAAGAAGATTAAACATCTGTCTTTATGTTTTTTCCTCTCAGGTATTCAGTTTTTTCAAAAAAGGACAAAAAAAGAAGTCTCATACAGTAGATATCTTGCAAAGGAAAGGTAAGACAATGGAATTCATATGTCACAAGAGAAAAATATATATATATATATTATATTTTATTTAACTGCTAAATATCCCTAGATGGCATTGAATTAATTTGGTAGCAAAGATCCTCAGTGCTTTGCAGAAATTGGATCTTTGTTATTGTCACACTAAAGTAGCACCACATAGAAACAAGATTATGTTGTTATTATTATTATTATTATTATTATTAATTATTATTATTATTATTATTTTATTTTATTTTATTTTTTCCGAATGCAAAGGACGAAGCAGACAAAGTACGACCCTTTATGGAACATTATGCCTCAATTTCTACCATGATCTATGATGATGTAATTCAACTTTAGGTTATGAGTTTGCAGCTAGCCTTTATCTTTGCATACACTCATAGACGCAAAAGATAAAAAGATTTCTAACAATCTCCCAGAGATAGAGAACATCAAGGAACATTAAGTATATGAATTTTGCACTACAGAACAGGCACTCTAAGAATAGCTCCACCCACCCGCCTACATTTCCTGCAAATACTCTACCAGACTAGACTCATTCCCCGAAGTTAATTTACGTGATGTTGACTGTGTAGAGGGATACTGAAAGAAAGGTGGATAGGAGTAATGTAAAGAAGTTCAGATAAGCTGGTAAGATTTCCAACATTGATTTGAGGTCTCAAGGATTAGGCTTGGGTTGCTAAGCTAACTTTATAGACCTAACAGTAAAATTATTAGCTAAACTCACTGAAGTTCAACAGCAACTGGCAATGTAAGTTGATGGAGGAAAATTAACTTTGCTTTCATGTTTAGACACAAATCTAACAACAGAGCTGCAACCAGATCCCTTGGTTGCAAGGAACAAATTCCAAGTACCAGATGGAAACAAACCTCAGTGACCCAGGGGGATTTCTATATTCCCAGTTAATGCCCATATTTTTTGACCTGGGCCTGCCTCTGTTGATGAATAGCCAACATGGTGAAGATGTGAAATGGAGAAGTGCTAAATTTGACCTTTTATGATAATGACTTCCGGTGATAAGAACCCTGCTTCTCTTCTCTGATTATTTCCAAAGGAAATGAACAGGTTCAAAGCCTTACATTATTGAACTTTAATTAGGAGACTAGTTTGCATACATTTTAGATGTTAATCACTGTTCAGTGAGCTGGTGAACTTTGATGGGTCACAACATGCTCACCACTGGAATAGTTTGTAGCTCTCACTGCCTATTGGCACTGATGCCAGAAGCCAAATAGAACAGGACATGCATGGACAGCATAGCATCCTCTTCAGAAGTACGGAATCATCAAAGAGTTAGAGGTATGAAGCAGATTTGAATTGAGCTGATTTGAAAATGACTTCTTTCTGAACTGTGCTCTGCTGTCTAGGTTTATTCATAGGCATTATCTGCTGGCTATAATTTCAGATGCTAGTTTTAAAATGGTAAGTTGCAGCAGATAAACAGCACTGAAAATATATTTGCTATGTTATGCACGCAATGAGTAGAAATAGAGATAATGCAACTCAAATTATGGAGTAAAAACTAAAGAAAATCTGTATCAGAATAATAATTTATAGACAGCTTCCATTGTTCTCACCTGTTTTTATTTTTAAAAAGCAAAATAGCATTTCAAGGGATATGTTTCTACATTCTAATTCAGCCAGGCTGATGAGGAAGGACAAACACTTGAAAAGTGCTGTTACACAAAGTGCTTGAAGATAGAAATTATTTCCTTAAAGTGTTTAATCATGCTTTCCAAAACCACTTCCTCTGGTGACCTAATCACATAAATCATAGTAAAAGGTTAAAGACGAAGTTCAATTGCACCAAATTATGTGTGATGGTTTCTCTGAAATGGATTACTTTCTATTAAAGAGTGAACTCATTCCAAATAACCATGTTCTTTCTACGGCCTCTGGACTGAAAGTTCATACTTTGTCACACACTTGTATGGACGGATTTTTTACCTCCTCAAAACTATGCTATGTGGGAAGATAACAACCACTCACATACCAACTTTGTTCTAGAAAGGAATTGCTTTACTACTGCCTTAGTCCATGCAGTTAAAATGTTAAGTGCGACTGATTTCTCCAGAATTTCCTTTAAACTCCACAAGTTTGATAGCAAGGGAAAGTAAAGCATAGAGAGAAAACAGGAGAGCATGTAGATGGGAAATGTCCCACCCCTAGACCTGAGTGTTATTTTCTTCCTCTCATCCCCCAGAGGTGTTTCTATTTAAACTTCTTACTCTGATGTATTATTTGGGTGACATCATGTTTTTTACTGGGTTCAGGTTTGAAAAGCCAAGGCTGCCATGTTTCCAAGAACTGGTGAAAGCCACCAAATTGTGCTGGCTGTATGTGGTACTGAAGAAATGTCAGTCCAACTGCCCTCTCTGAAAACTAATGAATTGCTCTGTCTGGGGAGCAAACATGGAAAAGATGCCGTTCACTTTGATTTTGCCAACACAGTAAAAAACAAATGGCACAGTAAGGCAGAGCTGTCAAAGGAGTTACACTGCCTCTACATTTAATGGCAGCAGCAACACAAGCTTGAAGAGTCTTTCATTGAAAACGTCTTAAAAGGTACGGGGTATGAGCCAAAGGTTTTGGCCACTGCAGAGTAGGTGGCAGGCAGTCAAAAATGTGGCAGAAATTGTGTGATACAATGGCAGAAATACATCATATACATGCATCTTCTATAAGATCATCCCTAAGAACGACTTAATAATCTTACTATTCAAAATATAATCTCTTGATTACAGGTCCATTCAGTCCAAGAACACTGGATAGGATTCAAATCCCTGAAAAAAATCTCTAATTTCAGATTCTCCTCTCATCAGCTAATCAGCAGTTTATCAATTCAGACAATGGTGTACACTTTAAAAAAGGGTACCCCTTATATGTACTCTTTAAAGAAGTCCATATATCTTAATGTACACTTTAAACAACCAAGGCCAGTTTAAAACATTAAGTAGTACTTTTTGATAGCAAATTTCCCTGAATTTTGGGAAAGTCAGTATCAGATAGTTGCAATATATAGGAAAAGAAATACTCACAGAATAACAAAATTGTCAGGCCCATTTTTAGCTGAAATTTTCTCCATCCAAACAACACAGAGGAGCTCCAGTACATGTGAAAATCAAGCCAACACACTGGCAGGCAACCAGATCTCTTCTGGTAGCCTCCTAATTATAAAGTAGTTTCAGTAGAACACTGTAATTATTAACAGTTAATTAGGACTTTATAATGTAGCTTTGATAGCACTACTTGAACTTAATTATGAAAGAGGTAACAGGCTTGTTCCCATAATAAAGAAAGTAAATACATCATTACAGAGGAAATCATATTAAGAAATACAGTAAATCTAATTGTCATTCAGATGGTAAAATTAATACCAAAGGTAACAAAGGTCATACCAGATTAATAGTATTTTTAAAATCTATCACATCTAATACAATACTTGAACTGAAAAGGTGGTCACAAAATATACCACTACTCCAGTTCTGCAACTCCAACCATGGTTTTGCTAATTCCTCAGAGGAAGTTATGGAGGTTGATTTGAATTGTTCAAGACAACCATGGCTACTCAACATTTCCTAGAAGCCTAAGCACTTTATGGTGACATACTTATTTGGACCTGTTTTTTCCCATGCAGAGGAAGAAATGTTGGCAGTATGACAGGCAGATGCATAATTCTACATTTCTGCATTACTTTTACTTTTCTTTGGAGACATATGGGAAGAAAACAACAACAAATACTCAGCTCCAAAGCAGGGAGAGCAATGATTTGAATCAGGTCTCCAAGGCAGTTCTTAGCCTTGAGCTGGCAGGTTCAAGTGCTGGAAAACAGACATTTTGATAAAATTCTATGCATTCAAAAGCTTTTAAGTCCTGTGTTTTGATTAATGCAGAAAGAAAACAAATGTAAAGATGCCTGGAATAGAGTTTTGCTGATGACCACTATCATCATTTTAAAATTGAGTATCTCTTATCTGCTTTAAGAGATAATTAATTTACCAGACTTTTTAATCTAGCAAAAAGTAAAAGTCAGGATTTAATTCATCTTTGATGCACACCATGTCAAAGAAATGCTGGTGTAAGCATGCCTATGAGTGGTGTGGCAAATACACCTTCGCCTTCTGTAGTCAATGACTTCCAGTGTAACTACAACAGGCAGAGTTAATGAATTAAAAGTCCCATTTTCCTTTGATAGAAATCTTTCTCTGAGATCTCTTGGCATTTTTGGTGTCATTTTCATGTTGTGTTACTTAAACACATGCACACCTTTTGCAAGACGAAGAAGTCAACATTCATTGTAAGCAGTTCTGCTGTTGTGGCTGGCAGGGCAGCTATCATTGCATATTATGCTAGCTGCCTATAAACAGACCAACCTTCTAACATGTACTTTTATACCTTCAGTGATCCACGTCATTTTCCAAGATGGTTCCAGACTATAGCAAGCACTTCCGACATAAGTTCTACATGGACCTGTTTTAGTTATAGAGGTATTACACTGAGTGTCAAGAGATGTACTGAAGCATA
Organism: Anser anser; assembly: GCF_964211835.1. Taxonomy (NCBI): domain Eukaryota; kingdom Metazoa; phylum Chordata; class Aves; order Anseriformes; family Anatidae; genus Anser; species Anser anser. Next base: position 14,124,285 of record NC_139723.1, read on the forward strand.
AGAATGCATGTGGAAATTGGTAGTAGCATTGCTACAAAGCTTATTTCTGGAGATGAGGTTCCTAGAGCACTAGAAAAACTGCACAGCTAAGCCATGTTTCCTTGTTGGTTATGCCTTATGGCATGAATTTGACCTACCTGGAAGAGGACAACATGCCATTCAAACAGATATCTGCAAAGGTGGGTAGCCAAGAGCTCATGACCAAGTAAAGTAGATGCCCCACAGGAAGTTAAAAGTAAAATTTATGTCCATCAATAGCCCAGCATTGGTCCCTAATTAAAAGATGTCCTCCTCACAAATACTAAAACTAGGTTGCATAGACTTAAAAAACAAAGAACCTTTTCTATGCCCATTTGAGGAAATGTATATCCAACTTCAGTGAGGAAGGGTGACTTGAATACAGGCTTCTGTAGTAATATTCCCTCCAACATTTGTGTACATAGTAACCAAATCAAACCACTGCACCCTCTTTTCAGTTTGGCTGAGAAGGTGGCAGAATTCCAAATTCAGTTTTGGCTTAGCACATGGAAAAAAAGTGGGCAACATTTGTTCAGAGAGCACTCTTGTCTCATTGTTGGCATTAAAATTAAACATAGTGGCAACATTAATCAAGGTATGAAGGTGAACATTTCCAGTCCCCCTTGCCAAGAGTCTTGGACCTCAACTATTGAGTTTCAGGCCTCTGCAACAGAATAAGGAAGGTATGTCATTGACAGATGCACCAAATCCTAGATGTACTAAAACAATATGACACTGTGATCACCCAGTGAGCACTGGATTTCTCAGCTAAACTTAGGAATTCTAAAGTTAGGTTTGAATCTGGAATTTCACATTTTTACAGCCATTCCGTTGCAGCTGAGCACAGTGGAGATAACTTTTCAGAGAGAGACCTTTTCCTTCCTGGATGATGACACAGCTTTATTTAGTGGCAGTATGACAGTGAAGAACCTTGGACAATAGGTCACTGATCAGAGTGACAACTAATTCTGTAAAACAAGAAATAATACAGAAAGCTTTAAATATTGCATTTGATCCAACACTAGCTACCTTCACATAAGGGTTATGGTCCTGAATTCGCCCTGCATTTCAAGTAGAAAAATTGGAAGTATCTGTGCATACTGAGCAGCCAGGCTTTCCTATTGATGTTGTACATCTGATATGTTCATATAGACTATGCAGAGAAACCTGCACTCATGTTTCTTTTTGCAAACAAATATGCGCTTGTTATGCTCCAGAATTGTTAGGCCCTGAAAACACTGTGCTTAAGGTAATGCAGCAAACTTTGCCAAAAATACCATGTCAGCCTAATGAAGTGACATTGCTTTCAAACTGGTGTTTGTTCCTGTTAGTTGGCTGTGAATGTAATCACAGAGAGTGCAAGAGAGACTGCAAATTCTGGTCAGGGAGGTTGCCAACAGCTCACAGTCAGCGTGATGAACAGCCACACCCCTCGCTTTTGAAACAGGCCTTGAACAAGCTGATGGGACCAGCGCTGGCCTTCCACACAGTATAAGCTCCCGTGACTACCACCAAGAATCAACTCATTGCATTCACAGCCTCCCTTCACAACCAAAAGCTTCTGAGTTTCCAGAACATTAGAGGAGACAAAATTTGGCTAAACATTCTTTCCAAACAGCCTCAGGTCGCTCTATTCCTAATCCAAAGTGAGGCAAGCAGATGGCAACGAGCACAATATGCAGTCTGCGCGCTTCTCTTAAGGCAATCATAATGCCAAGAAGGCATAAAACAAATGAAAGAATCTCATGAAAGAGGACTCGGAGATTAATGGACAGTGGATAGCTACCTACACTCTGTGCTACATTATACTGGCCTTTTTACACTTTCAGTAAAGGTTTCCTGCAGGTGTGGCTCAGGCAATAGCTTAAAGACAAGGGAATTTAAACTTTCTGTTCCTGCTGCTGGAAACCTTTTCATTGCAATTTCTTCTACTCCACTGACACATAAGTAAGCCTCTCTGAGTATTTGGAAAGTACTTCACAGCCTCACAAGATCCACAGGAACAGCTGAAGTGTGCAGAATTCACAAGTGTTCAGGCTGAGGGATGCACTCACATATCTCAGTCATGCAAAAGAAGAATGTGATTGCTCCATCTGTACACATCTCTTCCTATATCATCGGGTCCTTCATTCTTACCTTCTAGTACAAATACAGGTTTCAGACATTCCAGTGACATCATATGCATGAGGAGCAGGACAGTTGGCTCAAAGTGGTTCATGTTCCCTTCAAACTGAAAAGAAAAAGAGGTTTGTCCTTTGCTCATCTCCTTGTTAAGTTCCTGCTTATCATTTTGGTCTGGAGGGGTATTTCTCCAGGCCCACCAGCTTTAATAGCACTGGCAGCAGGGTACCTTTTTGGTTATTTGGTCATTGTTTTGTTGCCACTTTGTGGGGGGGGGGCGGGGGGTGGACAGTACAAGTGTTTTGCATGTCAGGCAGAGTGCCCAGAAATGGCCACAGCATGCATAAAGAGATCTTCTCTACACACAATATTATGCCTTAGCCTACTGCTGCTCCCTGCACATAACTGTATCCCCACAGTAGGGACAAGGTGCTCTGACCAAAAAAAAATGATTCTTAAAGGGACTGACTTGCACTGAAACTGATCTATCAGTCATACATGTGGGTACTTGGGAAATCCAGTGATAGGAATATATGAAGCTTATTGCTTTCAAATTGGCTAGCTGGAACTAACCTTTACACTTTCTGTACAAAATTGCGATGCACTAAAAATCTAAAAACACAAAGTCTACAAAAGTAGTATACAAAATCTGATGCAACAGAGAAGGGAGTTCTGGGGAGAACTGTTTGTGGTAAGAACTGCTTAAGGAGGCTTATAATATAACACTCCCAATGTTCTGTCAATCCCATTTTTCTAACCCACTGAGCATTTTTGTACTCCATCCTTTCTGCTGTTGTCTTATCTTATGCTTATCTGGCAAACCCTTCACCATAGAATTTCTTTGGTTTTTAGTTTTGAGTCAGTACAACACCTAATACAATGAGCACAGCAGTTGACTATGCTGGCAAGACACTAGTAGTTGTAACACAAACAGTGATGATTTGTTATTCGTTCTAATACATGCTCAGCCTCAAAACAGGCCATACCTTTGTGATACTCTGGTTCTCCGCCAGTTTATAGTAGCAAAAATCTAGACTGAACTTAAAAACACTGGACCCTTTTGTATCACCTCAGGATCTAGTTCAGGAGATCATAGAATCATAGAATAATTTAGGTCAGAAAATACCATAAAGATCATCAAGTCCAACCAACAACCATCCCATCTCTAAATCATGTCCCTTAGTGCCGTTTCCATATATCTCTTGAATACCTCCAGGTACATGGACTCCACCGCTTCCTTGGGCAGTCTGATCCAATGTTTGACTACTCTTTCCATGAAGAAATTATTCCTAATGTCCAATCTAAACCTCTTCTGGTGCATCTTGAGGCCGTTTCCTCATGTCGTATCACTTGCCACCTGAGAAAAGAGACTGATACCTTCCTCGCTGCAACCTCCTTTCAGTTAGCTTTAGAGAGCAATGATGTTTCTCCTCTACTCCGGAATAAACAACCCCAGTTCCCTCAGCCATTCTTCATATGTCATGTTTTCTAGTCCCTTCACCACCTCCATTGCTCTTCTCTGCACATGCTTGAGAAACTACACATCTTTCTTGTAGTGAGGGGTCCAAAACTGAATACAGTACTTGAGGTGCGATCTCACCAGTGCCACATACAAGGGGGTAATCACTTCTTCAGTCCTGCTGGCCACACCATTTCTGATATAGGCTAGGATGCCATTGGCCTTCTTGGCCACCTGGGCACACTGCTGGCTCACTGCTGGCTCATGAGGTCCAAGACAGTGTTTCATACCTCTCCCAGTGCTGTCCGGCTTGGCTGATCACCATATTTTGTAAGCTTTTTATTCCCATGCTTTTGCAGTGGTTACATCTGAAACATTTTTTTCCTCCTTATAGGTGTCTGTGAGCTCTACCTCTCATGCTATAATACAACTGAGAGGATATTCACTTCCATGCAGGGGAGCAGAAAAATGGTTATATGTCCTTTAAAACACTACAATAGGTCTTAATTATGTCACTATTACATTGAGCAAACACTCATCTTTAACTCTGATTGATTTTAATGGAGGGTAAGGCCACTTAACAGTACTCTGAAGCACTCGATAGAAGGACTGGACCCTACAGACTTCATCCTGCTACACAGGAGTCGAGGAAAGTTTATGTCATTAAATAAAGGGGTAGCTGAAGCAAACTCCAAACAACCCCCTGGGTTTATCAGGAACTGGAAATTAATTCCTCACATGTTCACCTCAAACTGTAACCAACCAACCAACCAAAAAAAAAAAAAAAAGTAGTGTGCAATCTATTGAAAGGAACCTTACATAACTGAATTCAAATCAAAGGTCTGTAACCACTGAAATCGACGGGGTCATTTCATAATGGTGGGTCAAAATATAACCCAGATAACACATCTTTCTTCCAGACTATCCAGAGTATTTTTACAAAATGTTTGTCTTTTAGAAATACGTAGTTTTTAATAACTGAGTGGGTGTAATGTAAGTACCAACATCACTTTTAAAATCATTATGTACTACTTCAGAAACAGGTACTTTCTACTCAGTTGAGGGTAACAATTTTATTATAAAAGAGGTGTGTGTGTTTCTGATTCCAAAATGTTACATTCTACTACATTTTTAAAAGAAGAAAAGTAAGAGATTACCCTATAGGTATACTCCAATCTTGGAAGAAAAATGTCATGCCAACTCAGTCTTCCTGGTGTTATTAGGTTAGCAGATAGCTTCCAGGTGAAAGACATCCACCTGTAATGATCACATTAAGGCAGAGCTCATTAATTAAAAATGGGGTATGTTTTTATTCATTTGTGGTGTCTGTTGAATAACCCATGGCATTTCTTTAACATAGAAACACAAACAAATAAACAAAAAGATAATTCTGACCTATTCTAATGAAAGAAAAAATGTATGTGCTATATTCCTATATAAGTGTAAGTCAGAATAGCTCCACTGATATCCTATGGAGGGTAGCTATTCCTACCTAAGAAAAATCTGTTCCAAGATTTAGAATAGCCTTGTTTGATCACAGAGTTTCTACTTTCTGCATAGAAAACTTAAGTAGTTCTTTTTCCAGATAAAACATAACTAATTTTCAACACATGATATTGGAAAAGATTTTCCCTAAACTATTTGTTTTTAAATGGAGGGACAAAATTGCAGATTTTCACAGGAACTGAGACTTTCAATTCTAGCAGACAGAGGGTTTTTACATGTTGACAGATAGATAATATTAATGGTCAAAATCAAAGCCAATTTCATGTTTAGTTTACTACACTAAAGAGAGGAAGGACTTTTAATAAGAAATACTTTTAATAGACTTTTCAGGCGAGATCCCACTCTTATCGATGTAAATTCAACATAAAGCAATGAAAGCAATGGCATTTTTTGAATTTATAACAGCATACAAGGAACCAATATGTGACCCAAAAAGTTTTACTGCTGCACTTTGAACAAGACTAACTACGCATTTAAAACTAGATCAAAAATCCCATTGACTGTCTTCTAACCCAATTAAGTAAGTCCACCTCCACAATATAAATTCTGTACCTTGAATTCTAGAGAAGTTTTATAATTTTGGTTTGATATCTGTGGCTTAACCTCATCTCTCATTTTAAATACAGACTGTGTAACAGTCTCTCATTTTGCCACAGACAGTGGGCTCATTACTAAATCTGCTCACCATCTACTCACTTTATTTACAACAGCACACTGCTCCCTAGCTGCCTCCTCCAGTAGCAGTCAACTCAAGTACAGACAGATATAACCAATATTGCAGTGAGATGCATAAATTGAGCATTGTCTTTTGCTTTGGTAAAATATGTTTCAGAACCAAATGCAAGGGACTTTTCTTGACTGCCTTCCCAGTCCTGCAATGGGATTACCCCAGTGAGGGTTTTCATTTCTTAATACTTAGTCATTGTGTCACTAACACATCATCAGTTTAAAAAAAAAAAATCCTTCAAATATTTGAAAAAAAATCCCATAGCAAAGTTCATTAACATCATTCCACCATTTGGTATACCAATAACAGCCATGTTAAGTGGATTTTTTCATATCTGTAGGTGAGTAGGAAGGTAGCTATATAGATAGCTTGATAGACAGGTAAATATATATATATATATATTCATTCAACATTTTTATTTTGTATCAAATCAGCTGGGAATTGTCTGCATTTAACAGTTTAATGCAGCTTGTCATCATTCATGTAGGCAAATTAATGTAAATGAAAATAAATCACATATTATACCCAACAGAAAGAGCACCCCAGATGTAATTCACTAGTCCAAGGAAAGTGCAATGTTAGCAGTGTTCAAATCTCATAAAAACTTCGGAGAAGGGAAATGAGCTTTCCCCTCTGGTGCCTCCCAACTGGTGTCCACTGAATATGTTTGTAGTAGGACACCATTACCCTAGAGAGTTACAGAAGAAAATATTTTAAGAGACTGCATGCTACTTTGTAATATTCAAGACATTGTTTTCCATTAGCTTTCAGTCAGGCCCTGCACATCTTTCCTTTCTCTGCTGTTTTAGTGTGCTGAAAAGCTGATGCTAGTAGGGGGGAGGGTAACTGCCATTGTTCACTAGAGGAGAATATGAAGTTTTCTAACCTTGAAATTGGGATGCAGCTAAAATAGACTTCACTTTTACTTTCTCCCTTTTTTTTTAAACCCATTGTGCTCTCCCATCTAAAAGGACAAGTTCAATTTCCCTTCAATTCAGCACTGTTAGTATGGCCCTGAGCAGAATTAATAAATCCACTTCTAATTTATTAACGTCTTTCACAGTTCTCCATTCAACCAGCTTGCATGGCACACTTTTAAAAAATGATTCTGTCATCTGGAATGAGAGGATACAAATAATGGACAAAACAGGATCAGAGTGACTGCATTTAATGACTGAACTCCCAAGAAGCTTTATGGCAGGCATCACAAATACCCTCATGTTTCACCACAGCTGAAATAAACCACTGACTTGCATGTGACAGCTGATCCACACCTTAATTAGCAACACCTTTAAATCAGAAAAGCTTCATCAAACGAGGGGTCTGCATTTCATTGGATTAAAACGTATATCTCTTGAGAGAAATCCACGGATCAGTATGAACTCAGATCTTTTACAGGGGTCAGAAAAGGGGCAGAAGCACAAACTATATCCTTTTACTATCTAATTTTGTATGACAGTCTATTATTGAGACTATTCCCAAGCCACACCTTTTTCTTGGGCACTTTGCTGCAGCCGTGGTCTTCTCCTTGAAATTAGTCACTTGTCCATATAAGAAGTAAGAATCTGGCCTCCAGTTTACTCAGCTATTACACTGCCAAGAAGAAAGAGAGCTCAGGATGGAGTGAATGAAAAGATAAATATTAGTAAAATACCATGACATATGATTTTTATCCAGGATCAGATGTTTTTCCCATATGGTTTCATTCCCATTAAGGACGTGAAAGCAAGCACCAACAGAAGGAAGAAGATTTTTGGAGAGCAATACAAGTCATAGATGAGCAGAATTACCTTGTATTCTAGCTAATACACAGTGATGGTAAGGTTAATATATTGCTGGTTCAGCGGCTGCATTTTATGTTCTACATAATGGAACTGGATCCCTTTTTTCTGCATGCCCTAAAAACAAAAAGCCACAGAGAAAGGTGTTACACTAAGTGTTTGAAAAGGCACGATACCCCTGTGGATAGAGCATGGAGTGGGCACTGTGTCTGCTAGAAGCATTTACTGAGAGATTCAGTAGCAAGAACATAAAACCCAAAGTCACTTTTTACATACAGATTGTCCACTCAATCTAGAAAACATAAGAAAATTATAGAGGTGCCCACTGTGTCTCTGAAGCCAAAGTGTATTGAAAACAGATCTCAGTGTTCAATTGGCTTTCAAAAGAATAGTATAGGTCCATCAGTCCTGCAATAAAAGCAGGGCGTCAGTGTTAAATAGTGAACTTTTAAGTTTTCTTCTTAAATAACGAAATGACAAAATGACATGACAGCTACATCATGCCATTTGCTTATGCTACCTAGAATGAGTTAAAATCATCTTTAACTTTGGGCTGTCTCTGAAATTTCTAGTTAAAGTAAATACAAGCCTCTTGCGTTTTGTTAAAAATAGATGCTTTTTTGAACCTGATCATTAAAGTGATTTATTTGCATATGTGCTTGATCTTTATTTAACCTGGAAATTTCAGGATTAAATATATATATCACTTTTTATCACTTTTTTTTCTGTTAAAAGATTACTCTTCAGTTCTGAAAGAACTCCTACTATTAGGATTTTTATAGTTCTTTAGACTATGAAGATTTGGGGAGTTTTGCTGTAGATGATTTCTTTTAATTTAAAAAAAAAAAAATCAAGATCCAATCATGTTTTTCTTTTCCTATTCAAGTAATGGATGGTACTATCCAAAATCACAGAATCACGGTGGGGCTGAGGTTGGAGGCACCTCTGGATATCATCCAGTACAAATCCTCCAGCTCAGAGCAGTGTCAGCTAGAGCACATCACCCAAGACGATGCGCAGTTGAGTTATGAATATTTCCAGCAGTGGAGAATCCACAGCCTCTCTGAGAAATCCACTCCAGTATTTGAACACTCTCACAGTGAGAAAGTTTTCTATTAAGTTTAAATGGATTTATTCAAGAGAAAAAAAAAAATTGAGGAAGTTCTAAATTTCGAACCTTGATCTGAACCTGAGGTTCAGATAAAAAGAGAATTAAAGAAACTTAGGTTTGTGGTCCTGCAACAGAGTGCTTGGATTTAGTTTGGCATTCTTTATAGAGAAAAACTAGGGAATTATTTTGGAAGTTGATTCCATTGTCCTCTAGGGTTTAGAAGACAGAGAACAGAAAATTAAGATATAGTGCTTTGACTTCGACCCATGTCTTCTCTCTTTCTGCGACCCATGTCTTCTCTCTTTCTGCATCATGCTCTCTCCTGCATCATCCCAAACAAGGTTTACAGGTTTATAAACCCAAGTACTGATTTATACTATTCTCTGCTGCATGCTCAGCTATGCCTATCAGACTATTAAGAAATTAATAGGGTCTCTGTATCTGTCATTACTAATTTTAAACAGGAACAAGGACATGCCAAGCCATAATATTGATGCATTTGAAATTATGTTAATTGTCCTTCTCATCATTCAGCCTACATAGCTACTTTCCAATACTACTTTCCTAAATACAAATCATGAGATTTCAACAAAATTTTAACATTTTAAAAACCATATCTGAGCTCCTTTGAAATGCCAGTTTTCCCACTAATTGAAAAATAGGTCTTGTAAGGATATTTATAGAGAAATCAACAATCAGAGATAGAAGTTAATGTACATTTGGTACACATTATCAGCTGCTTTTCAGCTTCAATTACTAATGAAAATTAGCTATCTGAGCTCAGCAGAAGTGCTAACTAGCTTTCAATACCAGTAGTTCTCATCCTGGGTCCAGAAGAGTTGCAAACAGCTCAGTCACACTTCTGCAAAATCTCTGGGGTAGATGTGAAATGGGAGGTAAGCAAGGGACTATTTTTCTCCCCGGCAAACCTGAGTAATTTTCGCTCATGCTAATATAGTCATGCCAGTGCAATAATGACTGTGTATTCCTCTCAGACTGCAAACAGACAGTCTTACAGCATATCAATGTGTATAAGGAAGCACAATGAATATTGACAGTGATCGAATGCATCATTTTCTCTATGGAAACCTGGAATACTGAATGGTCCAACTCCATATTAGCTTTGGGAGGGGCACTGAGTGGAATTTTGTAGATGTGTATGGAATAGTGACTCTTTTGACATTTAGATGTCAAGTTCCGTATGCTGATATTTGGTTTGTAGGCTGAAATATCTTTTGGGCTGCCTGAGAAAATATTTTTCTTGAAGAGAGATGGCAGCCCTTCAAGTAGTAAAACAGGAAATGCCCCCCAGTAGTGAATGCAAGCAAAGGAGGAGCACAGGTGGGGGCTGGGGCAGGGGAAATCTCTTTAAAATAAGTGATAATCATCACGGAGTCTATTACTCCTTTGTCTCTTCTCAAAACTTCTGTACCGTTCTATTCTCTGACACTGGAGGAGGTGATTCATCCAAGCTGTGTAGACAAACCTCATTTCCTAGCATATCAAACCACATTAATTTTTCACATATTCATATACATAATACTCCAGAAATTCTAGAAATTCTCCATGACCTAAGTATTTGGGCTGCAATTTTCAAAGAAACTTCAGGGGATCTGACACTCAGGCCACACCAAATTTCACGGAAGTTCAACCTCAGATCAAGACAGACAGAGTTAATGAACTGATTGATACGTGCAGGACAGCAGCATTTTCAGGGGCACTTCCAAACCCAGCTGGCCAGTGCTTGTTCCTTGTATCTGAAAAACTGCTGTATGATTATGTTGATTACTAGTTTCTGTGCTTTGTATTAGAAAAGATAATATTCTAGAGGTTCTCCCTCGATTCCCTTTCCATCCTTTAGGCAAAATATAGAGTGCAAGCCAGAACTCCTCAACTGTTAGAGATCAAAATATTTCCCTCCTCTCCCCCCATCTGAATGCAGGCATGAAGGTAAACCAAGAGGCAGGGTTGCTGGGACGGTCCTTGGACCACCTTTCTAAAGACATGGCACACTGACAGACAACGTTTTCCTTAAAGCCTTGTCTCCATTGAAAATGTGAAAGATTTGCCATTTGTCAGGGCTTCACAATCTTAATTTTGACAGCTTCTTGCAAACACATTTAGTGTTCTGGCTGCTATGTTCCTTAGTCAATTTTTGTGCAGCAATAGCACATACTCATGGCAAAGAACAGCAACGGTGTTATATTGGGTCCACCAAAACTGATTCAACTACCATCCAGGCCAGCTGTAATGCCATAATGAAGGCTGATGTGTGGAAGACACAGTCATTGCAGCAAAACACTGCAGACTGAAGGAGCTGAATAGAGCCATGAAATGGGAATCACAAGCACTGAGAGGCGGAAGAAAAAAGAACAGGTCATATCTCATCTCTCTCTGTGGCACACATCTTGCTAATATGAAGAACTCATGACAAATCTTCCCTCATTTATTTTCTTTGTACACGGTGAATGCCAAATATGTGTGGTTGCTGACCTCCAGCAGTAATGAAGCCATACAAGAACATACACTAATAAGAAAGAAAACAATGGCAGGAGCACTTTCAGTCTCCTTTTTCTAGATTTAAGAACTCTTTTTTATTTTAAAAAGAAGAAAAAAATATATAAATCCATGTGTGTATGTTTCATAAAGTTTAAAAGTGTGACAGGAAGCAAGACTTGCATTTTAACATTTTTTACTTGTTCTGCTCCTGGTTTGCTGTAACATTTTTGTCATGCCTTCCATGCCTTTATTTGCTTTCTTCCTTGGATGCTGCATGAATTTAGCTATAGTAAAAAGCTTTCTGGTGCTACAGTAAGTACAGGACACTGTGATGTAAAAATAAATAAATAAAAAGACAAAAAGACTTGGGTAACAACTAGTTCAAGAGTAAGCAGGCAGCTCCAAATATACTCTGGAGATGCAGTGTTTCAATTTGCAACACACAAAGTCCAAATGCAATCTCAGTAATCAGGAGCTAATGAACTCCCCACACCCAAGATGTTAGGTAAGGGGTATGTTTTCCATGAACAACATCACTTGGGACACAAAATCAGAAATTAGAGCAGCTCTTCGCCACCGATGCTTGCATTCACCAAGCTGTGCAAGGGAGAACTTGCAACAATATGCCACACAATCAGCAGCCCTATCAGGAACAGAAGAGTTTGTCCAAATGAGAGAATATGCCATAAAGAGGTCAGGGAGAAGGTAAGAGAGAGGGAAGGAGAGAGGAACACTCTCCTAACATTATTTTTGGGTGCTAATCCAGCACCTGCGTTAACAGCCAAGCCTTGCTGTTGACATAGAAGTAACTAGAGAATGGGTGACATCCCACCTACAGTTGTACAGTGGCATTGCTTGATTATTATAGCTTGTGCTACAGTAAGGCCAGGACACCCCAAAGGAGATGAGGGTCCTGTTGCATTCAGTAGCATGCATGCATGAAGTCTTCCATGTCCCAGTGACCCAGGGGCTGTCAGACACACACACAAAGGATTTCATATTTCCCCAGTTTTCCAGTAACCAGGAGAGACACTGAAGCCCTGGCAGCAGCTGCAGAGCAGAGGGTGCAGGCTGCTGCACAACTGCATGCCCTGCAAAAGAGCTGCCCGATGCAGTTCACTGCAACATCTGCGGGAAGCGGGGCTCGCTCCTCTGTGACACAGCTCGTCGTTGCCTGCTCGCTGCGGGAGAAAGGGGGAGAAAAGCTAGTGCTTTTTCACTTAAAAAGGCACAGCAACAGAAGAGTTAAAATAAGAAAGCCTGAATGTTTAATCTGCCAGAAACATATCAGAAGAGCAATCAAATCTGGGATAAGTAGCTCCGAATGAGGTATGCTTGATTGCTTTAGGCCATGCTGTTTGTCAGTCTTTTAAAATTCAAGTCATTACCAGATGCTGATCTGCTATAATATTGTGATATTTTATCTGATTACACTTATCTGATTGTGCTGTATCTGCTATTTGCCTTCCTATTTTTCCATGTATATTAAATGCAGGTGGTTTTATTATTCAGAGAGCTAGAAAGTGTTGACTGTTCTGAATATAAATGGGGATATTATATCATTACCTTGCTCTGAAAGCAGAGCCATTCAGTGTGTAAATCATATGCAAGGTACCTAGTGGAGACACAATAAACCATAATGTCTTGAGAGAGAAAGCAATGAGGAAGGGATAAGGAGATAAAAATTTAAGGCATTGTTAAAGAAGGATAATCTTCATAATCCTATTTAGTTCTTGCAAACCACCATTTGTTGATAGTACAACCTTTATATTCAAAACTTTTTTTAAGTTCATTAAGTATCTCTTGGTGAAGTTATTGCCACATGGAACATCATCAATAATGGGACTGAATAAAATACAAGATCACCAACCAACCAAGCGTTTTAGCAGCTTTCTAAAGGATGCAGAAGGGGCACACACATTTCTGCAAAAGCTCTGCAGACCCTTGCTCTCCCCACCACAGTGCTTACTCTGGGTACAGGGCTTCAGGTCTGCCTGGAGAAATATGAAGAATTCACTTACAGAAGGTCCGGGTGGCAGGGCAAAGGGACTTCCTCTTAGATCAGTATGCAGATATAATAAAGATAATCTGGGATCGCCTTTTACTTGCTAGCAGAATTTCTTGTGATAAATTTTGCAGTGATAAGTTGAGAACGTGATCTGCAAGGAGGCATAGAAATGTTACAAAATCACAGACTGTCTGAGGTTGGATGCATCTCTGGAGATCAGCCAGTCCACCTCCCTTGCTCAACTAGAGCACGTCGCTCAGGACAGTGTGCAGTTGGGTTCTGAGTATCTCCAAGGATGGAGACTCCACAGCCTATCTGGGAACATGTTTCTGTGTTCAAAAACCCGCATAGTAGAAATGTGTTTTCTTATGTTTAAATGGCTTTTCCTGTGTTCTAGTTTGTGCCCATTGGCCCTTGTACTGGCACTGTGCACCACTGAAAAGAGCCTGGCTCTGTCCTCTTTGCACCCTCCCTTTAGTTATTTACAGACATTGACAAGATCTCCCCTTAGCCTCCTCTTGTCCAGGCTGAACAGTCCCGGCTCTCCCAGCCTCTACCATAGGAGAGGTGCTCCAGTCCCTTGATCACATTGGTGGCCTTGCTCTGGACTCTCTCCAGTGTGTCCATATATCTCTTGTACTGGGAAGCACAGGACTGGACCTGGCACCACAGATGTGGTCATCTCCAAATGTTATTCCTCCCCTTTGGCAGAAGTGATGTCAAGAACCCAAACAGGCAGCAGCAGAAAGCAGCCCAGCAGATCTGTCCACAGTTTAAAGAAAGAATGAAAGCTGCAATCCTCAGCCTGTGAGGAAGGACTCACCCTGAAAAAATCATCCCTTACACGCTTTGCAGATGGCTGCTGTTCTCTCACAGGGGAACAAGACTGCCACCCTAGGATAGCCAACAAAAAATACAAAGCAATCGCTAAATTCAAGATGTTCTGTGTTACTGAAAGGAGCATGTGGCCTCCCAGCTGGATAGATGCCCCTTGCGTTCGTGGTGCAAGTGCCTCTGCCTTGTTGACCATCAGCTGGAGGTGTTCAGGGACAAAAGTTAAAAGTTCCTGCCCCAGCACCTTGTTTGCTGGATGCTATAAGAAAGCATGGGAGTGTGGCATCTGCACACAGTGTGGCACTGCTGCACCCAGAGACTGTTCTTCAGGAAATTGGAACAGCAGGTGCTGCAGAAGGCAGCTGGGAAAAGCCTACCAGGCCCTATAATTAAAACACAGCAGACTCCAGCTTCTTTGAAAAAGAAGAATGCAAAAGGAAACAACAACAACAACAACAACAACAAAAAGGTTCACAGAGAATTGGGTCTCAACATAATAGCTATGGATGAGATGCACAGACACCCAGAAAGTCAAGAGGAAAAACAAGCAAATAAAAAGCTGAGCATGGGGAAAGAGCCACAGCTATTGAAGGTTAGTTTAAGCTTGCAAGGGAAAGCATAAGGGCAACAAAACAAACTCAGGGATTAGTGTAAGGTTTAATAAGAATAAAGATGGTTTGAAACTGAACTGAGAGAATGGTACACTATTATTCTAGGGCCATTACACACAGTGTGAAGCTCATAGGGGTGTCTGTTTTACGAGTAAGTGCGCAGGCCGTCTGGCTCCACCAGGGGCAGAAGTAGCAGAAGTACTCCTTCTCTTTGTAAAATTCACCTTTAGAAAGCAGGAGCAAATAAGGCTGTTGAGAAGGAGAAAGAAGATAGACATAGCCCTCAGTGCATGGATAAGAGCTAGAGGGACAAACTACCACCTTAAATGCCACTTTCCCAAATACTCACTGATTTATCTTCCCATATGATTTTCAGCGTAGTGATATTGATACACAAGTCTGGGCATCAAAGGAATGAACAGCCAGTTTGCTGGAATAAATGTGATTTTCTCATGAACGACACTAAATATGTTCATGCAACTTCTGTGCCTGGAGCCATTTGACACAGGGAAATTCTTGTTTTGTGTTCATATTCCAAAAGCAAGCCTTTATCCTTCCCATCTGTGGAGAAAAGTTTGAAGATGTTAGCCCAAAGTTAAAAGAACAAAAAGCAAATGAAAAGAACCTCATGTGTAAAACATATTTTTTAAAATCTTAGAGTGTCATTTTTTTGGAGATTTTTATAGATCTTGATTCACACATTTGAGCTCAGTTGCACTCCTTTTTAAAAGCACCTGGACAGAGAAGCTAACAAGCATCATACTGATTTTCCAGGATACAAATCAGATTTCCCAGTCGCTAGCTGTATGTATACCTGTATTGGTTTTACACAGCAAGGGCTTAGTAGCAGGGGGATGCAGGGGTGACCTCTGTGAGCAGAGCCCAGCAGCTGCCCCATGGCAGAGCAGAGCCAGCTCCAGCTGCTCCAAAAGGGACCCACTGCTGGCCAGAGCTGAGCCATGAGCAATGCTGGGTGGGCCTCTCATTAAAAAATAACTCTCAGGGTATCCAGGGCAGTAGGCAAGTCCATGGGGATGGGGATGGGGATGGGATGTCAGCTTGTGGGTAGGGGTCAGGAGCAGGTGGTGGGATCCAGAGTCAGACACAGCCCCAGCACCAGTTTGCAATTACTGGATTTGAAGAAATGTCATTAGAAGCAAAACAGCTTGTGCTGGTTTTGTCTTTCTCGTCTTTCTCTTGTATTTGTTTATATGCTAATTACTGTAATATGTCTGCTAAAGATACAGCTTTGTTTTGATTGTTGGTGTTTCCGGAACATCACTCCGAACAGCGCTTGCAAAGCCACTCCATTTGCAAAAGCAGCCACAGAATGTGAAGCCCTTACCAAGCAGGCAGGCTCCCAGACAGGCTGCTCACAAGTTTGTCAGCTACAAGCTGAGAATTGCCTGAGCCTGGTGTCCCGTTGCCAGTGCCAGGTCCATGTCACTCCAAGCATCCGTGTCCCACCAGCGCCACTCTGCAGTGGGGGTCCCATGGCTGCCAGGACCCTGAGCCCCAGTGATGGCAAACGCCTGCTCGTTGTCTGTGTTTTCCTCTTCTCTTGGCCTGTTAATGCTATGGCCAGGACTATCATTTTTCCAAAAACCTCAGCGGTTTCACCAAACATGACTTTGTGGCTTTATTGCTCAGGTCACCTTAGTATAGAATAATTTCAAGAGCATTAGCTATAATTTAGCAACTTGGTCTGTTAAAGAAAGTATACATTAAAAAAATAAATAAATAAATAAAATAAATAAATAAATAAATAAATAAATAAATAAATAAATAAAATGGGCTAACAGTTCCTCTATTAAAAGCTTTCATCTGGAAACTGGGCTTATATGGTAAATATTTGTTAGCATGGGGGCTGCAGGGGTGGTCTCTGAGAGCAAAGCCCAGCAGCTGCCCCATGGCAGAGCAGAGCCAGCTCCAGCTGCTCCAAAAGGGACCCAGTGCTGGCCAGAGCTGAGCCATGAGTGACAGTGGTTGGGCCTCTGGGAGAGCAGAGTTAAGGAAGGGAAAGAAGTGCTGGGCAACAGCAGCTGGGAGAGAGGGGTGAGAGCCAGCCCTGCAGCCCCCAAGGGCAGTGCAGCAGGAGGGCAGGAGGTGCTCCAGGCACACAGCAGCAGTTCCCCTGAGGCCTGTGGAGAGGCCCCTGGTGGAGCAGGCTGTTCCCCTGCAGCCCATGGGTCCCACACGGAGCAGATCTCCACGCTGCAGCCCGTGGAGGAGCCCCCGGTGGAGCAGGTGGATGTGGCCTGGAGGAGGCTGCGGCCCATGGAGAGCCCCCGCAGGAGCAGGCCCCGGGCCGGAGCTGCAGCCTGTTAAGATAATTGTTGAGTGATCTCCCTGTCCTTATCTCAACCCTTGAGCCCATTCCCATTGTATTTGCTCCCACACACACACTCCCATCCTGTTCCTCTGAAGAGGGGGAATAAGAGCACAGTGTGTGGAGTTTAGCTTTCCATCAGCGTGAAACCACCACAGACAGCTGCAAGTACATGTTCCACGTTAATAGTGCTTACGGACATTAGGACACAGTGTCACAGGCTTTTTCTCAGAGGAAAAAGCTGAAGGAGCTCCTGACCGAAATGTCTGTTCTCATTCTTCCCTCGTGCTGCCTCTCAGATATGCTGACACAACTGTTCGGTCAGGCTGTACAGCAAGCAGCTCCAGGTTAATGGCAACCCTGACAAAGGGAAAATCTGTTATACTCTCAAAGCCCCCTTAGCTCACCGACCAGTTTAAAACGTGGGGATGCTTTAGGACAACAGCAGAACCTCAGCCACTGCTGTACCCAGGCTTTGTGGAGCTACCCAGGCTACATGGAGCACTGCTGCAGGAATATAGGGACCTAGGTCCCTATTCCCAAGAAGAAATTCATCTTCTCAGAATGGCTTTGGCACTGTTCTGATCTTTCATTAACTCTTAAAAAGTTAGGCGTGAATTTGTGTGGTATAAAACTGTTGCTAAAGAAGTACATTGTGCCTTGATCATCTCTTCCTATCAAATATATACGAGCAGACTTCGTTCCTGTCCTTACGCTGAATTTTTCCACTCACAATCTGAGAAATTGAAGTGTCCACCAAGGTGTTTGTAATAACCTATTCTTCTCTCTCACCTCACTATTACAGTTATAGAAAGACTCACTTTTAAGCATACAGGGGAAAATTATCGTCATGAAGTTCCAGCAATAGTTTTGTCCCCTACCCCATTACGCAACATCCACCCACACTTTGATCAAAAGACAATGATTCAGAAATACTTCAGAGAATCCTTTTTTCCGAAGAGCCTGTAGCTCAGGCACTTTATTCTTTTGTCTTTTCTCAGTCTATTTAGTCTTCACATGCACAGTATTTTATCATGGAATAATTTTGTTGAAGAAAATGTTGACAATCACTGGCTTTATCAATACTTAACACAATTTATCTGTCACTCCTCTTTCAAGAATTCCCATCCAGAGACCTCATCAATCCAGCCTCCTCTATTGTTTTCTAGTCATTCCTTTCCCAAGAAGGCCTTTGTTATCTCCATCTGCTGGTAAAAGTAAGAAATAGAGGCTTCTTATTTATGCACATAAGAACATGCTTGTGCATATAAGCACACAGGAAACAATCATAGGGTGTTTTCATTTCTCTGTATTCACCTGTAAACACCCTATTATACTTGGCAAAACTTTCACAGCAAGCAAACAGTTTGCCGCATTTTTGAGTTACAGAAACTTGCAACCCTGCAATAACAGCAGGCCTAAACCTTGACAGAAGAAACCACCCCTCAGTCAAATTCTGCAGTGTGACTAGCATACAAATTTAGGCAGTCTAGTAAATTATTTAGAGAGCTGCTCCTCATTCTTTGCAGATGGATCCTGCAAATTTTATCCAGACATGACAACAGCACATTCATTAGCAGTGTTAGCAAAATAAATATTTTCAATAACAAAAACGCGTCAAATGAAAAAGAAATATTGAGGCAGAACATTATATGGCATAAACAGGCAAAACATTGTTCAGGTAAATTTTCTAGTTTTATTTAATAATATATAAATACAAGGTAACTTGCAAATCTACTTGTTAAACATACAGAATGAAGAGTGATATGCTAATCATTTAGAAATATTTCATCTCCTGTGGAATAACAGATTATGCTATGGGCCCCAAAAAGTTGTGAAAGCATATTTTTCCAAATGTAGTTGCATATTGGATTTTCTTAGTTTTGTTTTAAGGACAATATTATGTCAAAACACCAAGAAAATGCATTATGATCCTCACTGGATTTAATAACCCAGGTCAACAAATTCTCTGTATAAAATAATATAAAATAATATAACCTTCCTCTTTCTTTTTGTAATATATATAAAGCACCTGTTCAGTACTTTTTTCCCCACAGACCAAAAAGCATGTTAACAACCTCAAGTTGTTGCCAATAAAGTACATGTTGGCTGTGAACAACACAAATCCTTTCTGTTCTCATTAACTGAGGAAAAGATTGGACTCATCAAAACTAGGCTGTGCTTCACAACCCGAGAAAGAAGAGAGAAAGGGTCTGAAAGGGACAGGGTCAGGAAAAGTAGCAGGTAAGGAGGTTATTTGTAGTTGTTTTCCTCCACATGAGCCTCAGGATCACCCCAAGAACTGTCAGCACTGCCAAAGAAAAAAGAGAAACTTCTATTTATCTGGAAAGGTACACTGGGCAGAACAAGAGAAGAAAACACTGCTAGCAGAAGCCTTCACAGAGAGATGAACACATAACCTAAAACTGAAGAGATGGGAGCAAGGAGTCTGGATAAAGAAGTGCAGGAAAAGTAAAAAAGAAAAACTAATTTGAACTTGAGGGTGGAGACATCCACCCTGTGAAGATGCATGAACTCTATCCTTGAGAAAACCTCATTAGTATTTCCTGTAACTGTTCTAGCCTTGGAGGCAAGTCTATAGGATCAAAATCAATGCGCTGGACTGAGAAGCTTTATAGATTGTCAGTTAGCCCAAAAGAGAGAACCATTTTTCTCCCATAGATGCAAAAGAGTTACGTCTATCACTACCAAACGCTAGTCTGAGAGCAGAGCAAGAGATCACAGAAAGGATATCTGATGTCCATTTTGTTGGGAAAATAAAGAGTAGGATTGGGACCTTAGACATAATCCAGAGTAGCAGCTGAAAAAACTAGTCTCTCTAATATTCAGCATCACATGCCCAACCAGACTTGTGGATCAATTTCCAAATCTGTGTGCGTCAGTTGCTCATCTCAGTAACCTGCTCCAAAAGGCAGTTCATTAAGATTCTTGTTCATTCTAAAAGAAGAGGCTGAAATGAGAAAAAAAAGGAAGATTTTTGTCATAAATCAAGTTGATACACAGGCAAAGCAGAAGTAAAAACCTTTGTATCTCAGTGCACCCAAAAGTAAATTCAAAGCACTAATTAAAAGTGCTGGGAATCCCACATCCAAAATAACTGTAATTCAGAATGTGGGATGCTGCTGCAGCACATGCCTGAGTAGTAAAACCTAAAAATTATAAAGGAATGGAGAAAGATGTCCTGATGTCCCAGACAGAAGGACCATGTCTGACAGGAGGAAGGGGTCAAAGAGACCCCCATGCAATTCAGGCAGGATCAATGCACAGACCTGCCCAGGGCAGGCAGAGCCCCAGCAGCGATGCCGGTGGGGCTGGGAACAGCCCTGGAGAGAAAGCCGCCGACCTTGTGCAGCGAGTGAGCAGGGCCAGAGAGGCTGGAGAGAAGGGAAAGCTTTTTCTCCATGTGGGGAGTAGGACACAGGGAGGTGGTGTCATCTCCCTGCTTGGAGGGTCTCCAGCCATGGATGAGATGCCCTGGGCAAGGGTCGAACTGGAGACCTCCTGAGGTCCCTCCTGGCCTGATGTATGATGATCCAGTGTTCATAAGTCAAGGAGTCCAGTGGATGCATTGGTCACAGTCCTTAAGTACCACTGTGGAAGCACAAACCTGATACAGAGGACTCTTCAGTCTACTGAGAGAAGTTATGAGAGGATCCAATGGCAGAGACAAAGAAAGTCTCAGACAGAAAAAAAAAAAAAAAAAAAAAGTCATTTTGCAGTTTGAACATAAGTATTTAATTTGTGGAAATCCTGTAATTTCAACATAATGTAAGCAGGTTCGATCTAGTTGGCATTTGGGCTTTTTAATCTGGGAACATCAAGCAGTGAATAACTTTTTTTTTTTTTTTTAAAGAATGAAAATAGGATAAATTTTCTTCTGACCAAAAAAAAAATGAAAGATGGATATTAGTCTTTGAATAAGATGTAAAAATAGAGAGTAGGAAGAAAATCTATGGAGCAAAAGAAACCTAAGTCAAAAGGAAACAAAAGTATGGAGGTTGCAAATAAAAGTTGACATGATACTAAAGATTTAAAGACAGAGAGATTGCATTAATGCAATTCTTTCTGGTTTCCTTCCAATATCTCTGCAGAGTTAACAAAAACACAGACCACCAGCAAATCAGGCCTTGGGTCTATAAGTTTGCAGCACATAACAAGGAATAAACTTATGCTGTTCAGAAACCATCTTCTGTGTTGGGAAGGTGCTCTGCCATTTCGACTGCAACTGGTCAGTGCCATTACAGGAGTGCAATTTGTGTTTGTTGCCGACGCATTGGTGCTGCATATCTGACTGAATACACACACAGAGCAGTCCCTTATTGTGTCCCTGGCTTAAACCAACACTTTGCAGGGCAGAATTGCACTTCACAGCTCTGTGACAATTTGATAGAAAGGTGAATCAGAAGGTTAGATAAATGACAGAGTTAGATAACAGCATTTACATATTTAATGTTTAAGTGTTTCTAAGCACTACAAACACAACAGAAGAGAGCAATAATTAGCTGAAAATATGGTAACAATACCTTTAGGTATGACGTACAGTCATTTGAGAGTAACAGCATGATAAATGAGGAATTTCAATACTGCATGCTGTTCTGATGCTGCGCTAGAATCATAGAATCATAGAATGTCCCGAGTTGGAAGGGACCCATAGGTATCATCGAGTCCAACTCCTGGCTCCACACAGGTCTACCCAAAAATTCAGACCATATGATTAAGAGCACTGTCCAAATGCTTCTTGAACTCTGACAGGCTTGGTGCAGTGACTACTTCCCTGCGGAGCCTCTTCCAGTGTGTTACAACCCTCTCAGTGAAGAACCTCTTCCTGATATCCAGCCTGAACCTCCCCTGCCACAGCTTGACACCATTCCCACAGGTCCTATATCTTCCCACTAAAGAGAATAGGTCAGCACCTGCCCCTCCACTCCCCCTCGTGAGGAAGTTGTAGACTGCGGTGATGTCTCCCCTCAGCCTCCTCTTTTCCAGGCTGAACAGGCCAAGTGACCTCAGCCACTCCTCATACGTCTTCCCCTCTAGGCCCTTCACCATCTTAGTAGCCCTTCCCTGGACACTCTCCAACAGTTTAATGTCCTTCTTGTACTGTGGTGCCCAGAACTGCACACAGTACTCGAGGTGAGGCTACAGCAGCATAAAGCGGGACAATCACTTCCCTCGACCGACTAGCGATGCCGTGCTTGATGCACGCCAGAATATGGCTGACCCTCCTGGCTGCCGGGGCACACTGCTGGCTCACATTCAACTTGCTGTCAACCACAACCCCCAGATCCCTCTCTGCGGGGCTGCTCTCCAGTGTCTCATCGCCCAGACTGTACGTATAGCCAGGGTTGCCCCGTCCCTGGTGCAGGACCTGGCACTTGCTTTTGTTAAACTTCACGTGGTTGGTGATCGCCCAGCTCTCCAATCTGCCCAGATCTCTCTGCAAGGCCTTTCCACCCTCAGCTGAGTCTACAACTCCTCCAAGTTTGGTGTCGTCAGCAAATTTGCTCAAAACACCTTCTAGTCCTACATCCAAACCGTTTATAAAAACATTGAAGAGGACTGGCCCTAAAATGGAGCCTTGAGGGACCCCACTAGTGACTATCCGCCAGCCTGATGCAGACCCGTTTACCACAACCCTTTGAGCCCTGCCGTCAGCCAATTGCTCACCCATCGTATGATGTTTTTGTTTAGGTGTATGCTGGACATTTTGTCCAGTAGGATCCTATGGGAAAACATGTCAAAAGCTTTACTGAAATCCAAAAACATCACATCAGCTGGTTTCCCTTGATCGACTAGATGGGTGATCTTATCATAAAAGGAAATCAAATTAGTCAAACAGGACCTACCCCTCGTGAACCCATGCTGGCTGGGACCAATGACTGCATTGTCCCTCAGGTGCACTTCCGTAACGTCAAGGATAATCTCCATAATTTTATCAGGCACTGCCGTGAGACTGACAGGCCTGTAGTTGCCAGGGTCTTCTTTTGCCCTTCTTGAAAATTGGTACATTTGCCAGCTTCCAGTCAACTGGGACCTCTCCAGATGTCCAAGACTGTTGAAAAATAATTGAGAGAGGTCCCATGATGATGTCAGCCAGCTCTCTAAGCACCCTGGGATGAATCCCATCCGCACCCATGGACTTGTATGGATCCAGGTGGAGCAGCAAATCCCACACACGTTCAGGGTCGGTTGGGAGTTTATCATTCCCACCATCACGGTCCTCCAGCTCAGGGCACTCTGGGTCCCAAAGCCCATCATCGGTGTTGAAGACAGGCAAAGAAGGCATTAAATGTCTCTGCTTTGCCTAAATCCTTGTCTGTGAGGTGACCTTCCCCATCAAGTAGCAGACCTATGTTTTCTCTGATCCTCCTTTTTCTATTCACATATTTAAAAAATCACTTTTTGTTGTCTCCCACAGACCTGGCCAGCTTCAACTCTAATTGGGCTTTGGCCACACGAATTTTCTCCCTATTTTTTTTTTCAGCAGATTTAATGTTCACTTTAGTAAACTGAACACTTCGTTCATCCTGAACACTTCAGGAGGTCAGAGGGGGAAAGGTTAATTGCTGTGTTTTCAGGTGAAAAGTAATCACGACTGCCTTTTGCAAGGAGTTTGACCTCTCCCTGCAGGAGAGGCAGAAACCATTCTGCCCCAGTTTTGGATCCCAGAGCACCCAGTGGAACGTGCTGGTCTATGGTTTGGGGTTTAGGCACCAGGTGTATCCTTTTTCTGGAGCTGGCCTGGTACACGCTTTGCTGAATCCAAACCATACTGTTCAAATAACAAACGAAGCTGACATTCTGATTCCCCCACCCTTTGTCTCAGGCAGTTGGAAGCTTTTCTCATAAAAAAAGGTTATTTTCCTGTCACCTCGGGTACATTCATTAGCAAGAGCAAAAGCAACCAGTGTCTTTATAATTCCTGATGAACCACAAAACAAACAGCCTCTTGGGGCTGAATATTGAATCTCTCAAAGACTTCTAGGTAAAGCAGTGGAAAAATGACCATCTCTTCTAAAGCAGCAATGTGTTCAGAAAGACCACCCATGTTACCAAATCGTACCAGCCAGCATTGACAACCGCAGACACTCCACTCCCTTTCAGAGCCCCACAGCTGCCTCCATTACACGCCTTATCCAAGTAGTTGCCGATCTCCAGTGCTGCACATCATTGCTGCCACTGCTGCTCATGCCCCCCCCCCACCATTTTGCATCTCCCTGAGTTGTGTGCTCCCGGCGGGGTGGGCGATGAGCCACCAGATCCCAGCACCACCAGCTGCCAGGGCCCTCGCCTCACCACCCGCAGTGCCCATTCACATTCTGGCACTTTTTAGCTCCCTGGGATGGTTGAGCGGGGAGGGCCAGGCAGCAGTGGCCACGGTGCCTCAGCCTCCCCTCGCAGAAGTAGACGCTACAGGCAGCACCTGTCCTAACACCAAAGTGGCATTAAGATTCAATCTTTTAAAACTCATGGAAAATAAGTAGAAAACATCTTTCTTCATAGCGTAGCCTGTGTTGGATGTTGCTGTGTTTACATTGGAGGTGTTAGCATGGTGGAGAAAAGATCTCTGGCACAGGAAACTGTAGAGTTATTTTTATGGCAAAGAATCACAAAAATCATAGAATATCCAAAGTTGGAGGGGACTCACAAGGATCACCAAGTTCCTGGCTCCACACAGAACCACCCAAAAGTAAAGCTATATGTCTGAGCGCACTATCCAAATCCTTCTTTAGCTCCAGGCAGGCTCAGTGCCATGACCACTGCCCTGGGGAGCCTGTCCCAGTGCCCGACCACCCTCTGGGTGCAGAACCTTTCCCTAGCACCCAGCCTGACCCTCCCCTGCCCCAGCTCCATGCCGTTCCCTCGGGTCCTGTCGCTGTCCCCAGAGAGCAGAGCTCAGCGCCTGCCCCTCCGCTCCCCTCGTGAGGGAGCTGCAGGCCGCCATGAGGCCTCCCCTCGGCCTGCTCTGCTCTGGGCTGAACAAACCCAGGGACCTCAGCCACTCCTCATATGTCTTCCTCTCTAGACTCTTCACCATCTTTGTAGCCCTAAAAAATGAATTCCTCATAGGTATGGTGTGGGGTGCAAAAAATTCTGAGGATGCCTTCTGGGCATTTAAAATGTCTTTCATAACATTTATGCATCCAACTGGCAAGACTGGTTGTATCTTAAAAGGCTAGTAAATTTGAGTACCCTCCTTTTCATTAATGGTTCTTGTTTCCTAAGTGCCATTTGGATCTCTAACGTGTATGAGGCTGAGCTGCAAGGGCAGCCATGGGAGAGGTCAATTCATAGCTTTGGAAATGGTCAGGGTAAGCAAAGCCTTATGCAACAAGGCTCTGGACACAAGGGCAACTCATGAGCCGCCACCATCTCCTCTGCAAATGTACTACCACAGCTGCTCCAATTATCTTTGATGAAAAAGTCTTTTGACCAGATAGGCTCTTCAGACCCAAAATCCTGAAATGAATCCACTTAAAGAAATGGGCAGAATATCAGCACAGTGAATGCAATAAATTCTTCAGTCTGAATAACGTGCAAGTTACAGAAGCCCGATATAAATTTCATTCTGGCTCTATCAATTTAAAGCTGGTCTATTATTCTGCTATTGGACTATATGATGGAAAGTTCAGAAAAGCTGAGTTTTAGTTTTCCTGTTCAGTTTCTTGCTTGCCAGTCTCTGTGGCAATGACCCCCATTTAAAGTTGGTAAAGTACAAGATATATTAAGCTATTACGAAAACATTCTAAATGGTGCACTCAAAGAACTGACCAATTTATTTCATAAGTGGTTATAAGTCTGACAGAAAAGAATTTTAGTGAGAACTTGGACTGTATTCATCCTGTTCTTGAACGATGAGTGCTAAGTAGAAGCCTACTAAAATCATGATTCAGTTTTAAAAAATTTTTTCTTCTAAAAAAGTAAAAGAACCTTGCCTATCAGCAGTGTTTTCTTCCTATAAAGCACACTGAATCATGGTGAGATGCATTTTTGATAACTGATTCTGCAGGGATTTATTTATTTATTTATTTATTTATTTCTGTAAGCCAAGAGGAAGCTCAAGTTTTAATTGCTGCATTTTTATTTATATTAATTCCATGCATTTAAAAGGTTGCTGTGGCTTCAGTAGAAAAGGTTATTACACTATCAAGCATTTCTCCTGTAGGCTGGCAAAAAGAAGCTGTCTCTTAACCTGATGGCAATGAAAGACAGCGAATGAATCATTGCTTGAGGAAACCAATTTATTTAGTCACTCTGTGTCACTGTTATTTATTACTTGTCAGCACATGCTGTTAGTTCAATTAAATATAAAAACCTGAAGTTCTCTTCCAGCCCTTCCCCCACCCCAATTTTTAAAAACACACAACAAACAAGAAAAATGACATGAATCTTTAGTGCTAAAGCAGAACCCTTTGGGTTTATTGTGCCTCTCTTATTTCAATTAAGCTTTGTTTATTAAACTTCTGCAGCTAAGGTATGGGGATTATTAATCTTCAGTAGCTAAAGATAAAAGTTAGCAGAGAGAGGACATTGTAAAAATACAGTTTAGAGTTCCCTACTGAGATATACATAAAAAATGAAATGAAGTAGTGAGACAAAGTGTAGATTGCAACATTTTGTCAATAAAAATAAAGGTAGCTGCAAACAGTAATTATTTTCTAACTTTTGCATATAAAGGAATAAGGAATGAAAACTCCTAATTTGTATATGTGGGCATATATGTCATTTATAAAATCAGTAGTAAACATGCATGACATCTCACAATATAATCACCTCATGCATCTGCTCCCTTTAGGACGTGATGGGGGTAGATCACAGAACTTTGTTCCTGAGAGCATTGACTGTTCTTTGCTTAACTGCACAATTAACATGGAAAGCCTTCCTTAGGAAATACAAATATAAAACAAAATAAAATATAAAACTTACTGGTCCATAGAAAATTTGGCATTTGGAGATTTTCTTAATCTGTTTTCATTGCTAACAGTAAATTAAAGGTATTAGGCCCTTCCCAACATTAAAGTGATAGTCTCAATTGCAATTCTGATCAGGTTTATATGTTTACTCTGTCTAGCACTGCCTACTGATTACTGACCCTGGTTACAGTTTTTGATGATAGGCATATATGATACCCCAACAGCTTTAGGAGCTGCCTTTCTTCATTGACCCCACTCTCATTTTTAAGTTCATTTCTTTTGACCTACTGATATTTCATGAAAAATATTGACATCACCTTCCTCTGCAGCAAAAGGAGTGTGTATACATGTATATATACATACACATATATATATATATGTGTATGTATATATATATATATGTATATATATTCAGCCCAGAAAGCCAACTGTATCAGACTTACCTAAAAGCCAACAGTATCCTGAGCTGCATCACCAGCAGTATGGCCAACAGGTCGAGGGAGGTGATTCTGTCCTACTGCTCTGCTCTCGTGAGACCCCACCTGGAGTGCTGCATTCAGCTCTGGGACCCCCAGCACAAGAAAGATATGTATGTATTAGAACAAGTCCAGGGAAGGGCCACAAGGATGGACCAAGGGCTGGAGCACCTCTCCTGTGAGGACAGGCTGAAGGAGTTGGGGTTGTTTAGTCTAAAGAAGAGAAGAGCAGATTCTGAGGAGACCTCAGTGTAGCCTTCCAGTCCCTAAAAGGGGACCTGCAAGAAAGCTGGGAAGGGACTCTTTGTCAGGGAATGTAGTGATAGGACAAAGAGTAATGGTTTTAAACTAAAAAATGGCAGGTTTGGATTAGACATTAGGAGTAAGTTCTTTACTCTGAAGGTCATGAGGCCCTGGAACAGGTTGCCCAGAGAAGCTATGGATGCCCCATCCCTGGAATTTTTTAATGCCAGGCTGGATGGGTCTTTGAGCAACCTGGTCTATTGGGAGGTGTCCCTGCCCATGGCAGGGGGTTAGAATTAGATGATCTTTAAAGTCCCCTCCAACCCAAACCATTCTGTGATTCTATAACTAGTTGCCCAATAGCTGTTCTCCTCCTCTGTGGTTTATGGCTTGCCTTCCTGATAAGACTTTCGGTATTAATTTAGACATATGGCAATGAAGTCACATATTTTCAAAAACAGGTCCACTAAAAAGTATTTCAACCAGTATCATTTTTGACATGCTATACTGTCATGAAGTAACAAAAATCTTAGAAAATTTCATTTCTTAGTTCATGTGCAGCCAGTGTTTTTATTAAGCATCCCAACACGGCGAGGATTAAAAGAACAGGATTCACCACACTAGAATGATCTGAGCCTGTGGACAGACATGGATGCATGCACAGCTTCACTATTTTTGCTACAGGACCAAGATTCAGCAACTGGAGATTAAGTCCGTTATCTACCAACTTCAGTATTACTTTACTTTGAAAAATGAACATCATCATGCCAATACATATATAAATGCATACCCTTAAACGTTGAAAACACAGAATTGCTGCAATGTTTACTAAACTTCTCCTGCAAAGCAGATACAACCACTGCATTTCTGAAAGGCATGTGCAGATTAGTTGATGAAACAACTGACTAAACTCTTGTATTGTGTTACCAGACACCAATATTTAGCAAGACGAGACTAATATGAATGGCCTAAATACCTTTTTCTAAATGGCCTAAATACCTAATTTTAAATGGCATAAAGGTGGAAAAGATATTACCTGCCTTTACAATGCCAAGTGGCCCATTCTGTTCATTTTTCCAATACTGCACCCTTCCTAGTTTCAGTATCTCTATACATCAACATCCTGATGAGGTCTGGCAAATAAATTGGAGAAGATATTTAATCAAACAACTAATCTTAATTTTGGTTGGGAGATAAAGCAGACAGCTTCCTAAAAATATAGGTTAGGGAGTGCCTGTATTTGTAAGAGAGTAATCTCACTGCACTGCAGTGATTCAGAGACTGGTGCAGGCCAGCCAAAGTAGGACACTACACCAGAAACAGTGGGACGTGCAGTATGTAGAAATTCCCCTTTACAGAAGAGAAAATGCTAATGTCACTAAATGTTGACAAAGAGCAACCTACCTGTTCCCGCTTCCACCAAACTGAGTTGTTTGTCCTTAATCTCAAGTGCCACTTTAGGTCTGAAGTAACCAGGATTCGCTCGTATCAAGTCAGGACAACAAGCATACCTCTTCATCCTTAAATTTCAACATCTTATCTAAATATACACACGTTACAAAATGTCCTTGCTGCTACCTTATATTCGTCTAAATTGCAAGTCATTCCCCTTTACTATTCTGTTCCCATCCCTTTTTATGCAGGGAAAAAATGTGCTTAGAAGTTGTTTATATGGCTCTAGTTGTGCTCTTGGTATATAGCTCTCTGACACTGACATTGTTAAAGCAACACAGCCCCCTAGCGTGGACACGATTAAAAAGTTTTACTTCCATACCATTATGAGACGCTAGCTTTGTGCAGACTACATATGGTACCAATTACAATGCCTCTACTTAAAAAAACATATCAGTTATCAGTAGTACATAGACGGGAAATTTAATAACTAAAGTAGTTTTATTTTGGAACAGTTTAACTAGCATTTTTGGGTGAAGATCTGTATTACCTCAACAAGCCAGAATTTAATTGCAGACGTTAATTCTGATGCCTCAGATTTCAAGTGGAAGATGCTGGACTGGCTATCACATTTCTGTTATACAATCAGCGCCATTTTCAGCAGATGTATTTTCACCCAAGTAGAGCACTGTTGAACCCCCAAATACCAAGTCCATATTTAATAAAAGTTTTTCAGCAGCAGGGCCCATTATGCAGCCTCAACTCTCCTTCCACTTTCAAGCCACTTGTTCCCAAGTGTCAACATAGCAAACTGTATTAGCATGCTGATCTAGGTGGGGAGAAGCAAAAAACACAGGATATCCTGGTTCAATCAGCTTTCTGTGTACACATGCCAACCCTAGTGGCATGTAGTGGTGTGGAAGTGAGGAGACACAAGGAGACAGCCAGAGAACAAGTAACTAAAATGTCTTCCTAGCCACCTCATAAGCATTCGTTCTTCACCAATATTCATATTCATTGTCTTTCCCAGTATTCTACTTCGGCTTGTCTTTATAGGCAGAAGACATATCCCCTCAAAGCTTTAATATTTTTTGACTAAACTAACTTTTCTGTTAATGTCTCTTGTCTTCTGTTCCTTTGATGACCTTTGAATTCTGCAGTTGTTCCACTTCCAGCAGATGTCTTCAAAGCAGACATGCAGAACTGCACACAGTATTCCAGGGAAATAAAGCCGGAATTTTGTAAATAAAATTAGATTGAGTGGAGTGAGAAAATGGAAGGTGGGAAGCAAGATCAGAGATTCAACAATTCACTGTTACAATTCAAGAACAACATTCAGAACCGTGAGAGACAAAAGACAAAAAATCACCTTTGAGCCTGACAGTGAAGACAGATCTTAGGAAAAATGACATTTTTTCCACGTGTTTAAGAAAGCAATGGTGTACTTACTGTATGAGCATGCATTTTTAATAGAGATGATAACTTGTGCTCCACAATTTAACAACAGTGCAGTATTAACAGCTATGGTTTTGAGTCTTTCCCTCTCTAACTAGAGTCAGTGTAATTAACTGGTATATGGCTAAAACATTTTACAAGCTTCAGGTTTTTCTTAATCTTTTATCTATCCTGTTTGCATATTTTAATATTAATGACAAGAAAGGACCATAAAACAGGAGACAACAACAACAAAAAAAAAACTGCAGCATTTTAACTTTTAAATTTTGTTGTAAAGAAGGTATACATTTTTTCTCTCCACAGATTGCAGACTGACTTAGCAATAAACATGAAGCTTTGTATTACTGAGGATAAATTGCAGGACTTCATAATCAGCTTCTAATCTGGTGCTTTTGTTCCTAAAGTTGCGTTGTTCTTTATGTCAGTGCATGAATTAACCACCTCATCTCCCTGCCTTATTAAAGAATCTATATCACAATTCCTCTTTAACTACCTTCTGTGAAAAGGGCATGTCTACCTACTTCAATGATCCCATAAAGCTAAATCAGTGCTTATAAATTTAAGATGGGCACGTAAAATGCCATATAACTTATTCACATGCACAAAGCCTTTCTTCATTTACTGTTTTACAGAAAACCCTTGATATGCTGTATCCACAGATGAAAATGAAGTAATTTAGTTAAGACATTTTAAAACTAATAGCAATAACCAAGCAAACACATATGGAACTTTGTAGATCTGAACATGCAAGGATTCAGCCAGCAGAGATGCGTTTTCACGTTAGAGGGTCCTTAAGTGGTGACTGCATTTTCTAAAAACATCCTCCCACAAATGCAGGCAATGATGCAGAAGAGTGTTTTCCAGCTACCCAGCTCGGTGAGATTCACAGTGCAGTTACATACTATTCATGTTTAATATGACATTTCAACAGCACCAAGTTAGAACAGAAATATCTTAAATCATCCACACGGATAATTTGATAACCGATGTGCTACCCTTTTATCTGCTTAAAAGCAACATGAACTCAGCGATCACAGCTTTCATTCACTGTCATTAATAATTATAACCATTTTAAACAGCAAAGAAAATATTTTATGGCATATAATTTTAAAAATATATATAATGCAAGGCTCCAAGTAACAGGCAAAATATTTTTCAGAGGGAGCAAATACTGTAATGAAAAGTGTTAAAAACAGTGATTTTTTTTCCCTCAGGAAATGCCTATGATTTGTCTCTCAAAAGTGGCATCTTGAAGTCTAATTATTATTCTCAATGACATCACCACAAAAGTAACATCAAAGACTGTCAACAGGAATAATAGATACTTTGGGTTTTCTGAGGAGTCAGGTGTTTTTATTTACCTAATACAATCAGCCCTCCTCCCCCAAAACACACAGTGTTTCATCTATTAGGACAGCCAAAACTAATTAGAAGATATTTAAATTTGAAGCTGGAATATAATAAGGATCTTTCTCCTTATGCTGACCAATATCCAGTGTACAATATTTTTTGCCAACCAATTGATTTATCAAAATCCAGTAAAAGTAATATTTCATTAATAATTAATGGCTACCTTTTACATACAAATTGTCTCTTCCTCCAAGTGGAGTAAATTTCATTTTAAAGGAAAAAGAATCAGAGATATTTAGAAGAGAAAAAAACAGCTGTGTTAAGATGTATTTTAAATATTCTATTGTGTTTTTTAACTGTGCACTGATGTTTGTTGTGTACATAATTAGTGCAGAAACCCACATAATTTAGCTGATCTGTTTTTAATCTAAGCAACAAAAGTACAATATCCTAAAAATTAATTAGCATTTGTGCAATCAATCACATGAAGTCTGTCTGAATATATACACACACATATAATTTGTAAACAGCTTAATTTAATTTTCTTGGAATCCTTCTCTTTTAATTTCAAATTTAACTGAGCTGTAATTACACACCTCCATCATGTGCATAGCAAACCTGTTTCATCTTTGTCACACTACATATTAAAAAATTTAGCATATGCAATTTCTCGATACAGATCACATGTTGAAATAATAACTTTTGACAATTCAACACACTACAAAGTGATCTTTTAAGATACCCTGGAAAAAAAAAAAGGCATGAAAAGGAAGCTCAATTCAGAAACAGTCACCTCCAACAAGTAGCTAGGAGAACTGTGTTCTAATTTATCATTACTTAAAAATTGCAGAAGTACTTCCTTGCTTCCAAACAACTGCAAATGCATCATTCTGCAGCATCACTGTATGAAAGCCATACATTTGACTGCCTCAGCCCTTCTGGTGATGTGTGAAACCTAGTTCGACTTAAACTTGATCTACATTTCGCCTTCAAAAGAATTCTGCATGAAGAAAGCTTTAGCTGTTCAGTGATTGCCAGAAATACATTGGAGCCACGGGAGTTTGCAGGCAGCAAGGAATCAACTCTGCAGGTGAAAGGGTAAATTACTGATGAAACCATAGGTGTTAAAGAGTTCCAATAAAAAGGGAAGGAAAGATACAAATCTATAAACATTTGTTCTGTCAATCAACTGTATTGTCCATTTTTCTTCAATATTAAAAATTGATTTTTGTTTATCCACAGCTTGGGATTTTATAAGCCTCATCAATGCAATGACAGGTTGCAGAACTGGCAAATGAACCTTGAAATGAAAGAAGAGAGGCTAAAAATAAGTATCAAGTTTTGCTACTGATTGACGTGTATAGGGTTGCATAGTGCAACTCGCCCTTGCAGGCGAGATTTTTCAGTTTCCACAGGAGGCAAAGGGAGGAATTCAGTGCCTTAAGGACAGGGGTTATCTACATATAGCAGCAGTAAAACATCTTGCCACAGTCTAACACAGTTCCATAAGCCTCTGTCTTTACAGTAGAAGAACAAGACAGCACACAGTCTTCCCAACTATCTTTCTCCCATTATCTGCTTTTGTTTCTCTGTCCTCAGATAAATCACAGGTTTCCCAAACAGCTAGATGACATCGTCTGAAGACAACACACACATATTCTGAGGCAGTTATCTGTTGGACTGGGCATATATATATATATATATATATATATATCCTAACTTACATCCTCTGATTGCTAAAAAAATAATAGATAAATGTTGCTGTGAATCAGTGATTACAGTCAGGTATAATTTACTCAGGTTACTGCCATCATTTACTGAATGCAACCATACTTCTCTCAGCTGTATTTAATGAGAGTTTTAGTTCAAAATCAAATTTATGCTGCATTATGTTACTACCATTTTACTCTCTATACTGTTGATGCTAGAGGAAATCAATTGTACTTTAAGAAATATATAAGAAACTTGCTAGTAAAGACAGTGTACTTGACCATCAACAAAAATGAGAAAAGAGTGGAAAAAGCATAAAATGAAAGGGGGAAAGGAAAGGGGAAAAGGCAAATATGAAAGGAGGAGGGGAAAAAGGAAAAGAATTATAAACCTTGCAGGATAGTTAAGAACGTACTCATTAGAATGACCTACGCTGTAATAATTTCCACAAACTACTCTTAAATATCTATGGCACTATTATAAAGTATCTACTTTGCTTTCCAAGTTACAGTCAAAGGAAAATCACGTTACAACATCATTTTTCTTACCAAGGACCACAATCACAAACCTCATACCGTAATAAAAATTGATTTGTGTTTATATGTAAACACGCACACATTTTAATAAGAATTTGATTAGCAGTCAAGTAGGAAAATAGCACTACTCAACAGAATCAGAATTTTTGTAATTATTTCAGGAAATGATAGGAGGAAAAGTTTTCATTCTATAATACAAATTACTTAAAAATAAATACCTTCAAAATGAAAAAATGTAGAATTATGATTTTGAAACTGTATATAAAATTATACATAAGTGCCTTTTCTAACAAGCATTTACTCTGAAATTAGGTCGATAATACTATTTACAGGGGACATGAAATGACAAGCAGTTAAATACTAAACATTCAGGGACTTCTAAGTAATCTAATTTACCACATTGTACTAAATATTATACCAAATATTCAACAAAAAAAAAGCTTCACAATCAAGAAAAAACTCCATTTTCTTTATTTCATTTGTGACACAGAAGACAAACAGTGGAGGAGAGTAACAATTAGACAACCAGCAATACAAAAACCCTGGTATTTGTCACTTTCAGGCACTTTCTCTGAAAATAACAGTTTAACTGTTTATTAAAAAAAAAAAACACTAACAAATTAGCTTTTTTAAAATTAACCATGCCTTTAACTTTCTCAAAATAAATCATCCATCAACGTAACTAGAACATTTACGTTGCTGTGAGCTGGGCCTCAAGGAGAAATAAGCATCTCAGAGCACCTTGCAGAATGCTGAAGGCTGTCACACCACAAAAAATTCTTCAAAACGGCATTTTTAAAGAAGCGTATATAAATCAAGTTTCTCAAGTAGTTAAGAAGTTGCTAATAAATAAAGTAACTGGTTAATTTCTCACCATGGGGTTATAACGAGCTTGATTTTTCTAACCTGTCCTGAAGGCACCAGGTTCACAGCATAGCTCTGTACATTGTACCTCCTCGAGGAGATAACGCAGCAAAGACACTGCTCAGCGCAGCATCGAACCAGCCCATCTGCGCCAGCGATGGAAGCAGCACACCAAAGGCAATGAAAACAATGATCAATGGCTTAAGCCGCAGGTTGGGATACACGGTAAGAGTCTGAATGAGGAATGTCATACCCAACCCAAACATATTTTAGCGCTGAAGAGAAAAGATATAATGTTCTTCAAAACATACTGAAGCTTTAATCTAAGCAACCTTAGGGTTGTTTTTTTACATCACCAGCTTTCATCAGAGCCTTAATAGCTCTGGCCCTCATCTCGAGCTCCAGGAGCTCCAGCTGCTGTGCTGATGGCTGAACACCTTCCGATGGAGGAACAGCTACGCTTGCCGTTTTGGACTCCTTTGGGCTAGATTCTGCCAACCCCAGTATCTCATTCACGCTTTTCTCAATGTCCTTCTGAAGGTCATCTATCTGACTGGCTCCATTTCTGATGGTGTTTTCTTGCACATCCGAGCCGTCGTCTTCATTGCACGGGCCTTCTATATCACTATCATATGCATCTGCATTTATGCTGAGGACATCGCTATCTTCTCCTTTGCCTGTAACACAAATGTAACAATCATATAGCAACCTAACAGAACAATTTTTCTTTCAACTTACAAATTCGCTTCTGCTTAAAGCATTTCTCTGTAGATTAAGGGTGGCAAAAAGATCTGTGAATTTGAGACAACTAATTCCTCCTCTTTTTCTTCTCCATCTTTTAAGGCTGATCTAATTTAGACAAGTGTTAATGCATTTTTATGCCAATTTAGAAGAACATATAGTATTGCAAAGCTGTAGTACCAGGAAAATTTATTCCATCATATGGATTTACATGATCTATTTTCCCCAATTAAAAAGCCATAAGGTTTTATATCACAAGGAAGTTTCTGCAGTACAGAATTGATTACTGTTATCTTTAAAGTAAGCTTAGTTTTCAAAATGCAATTTTAAAAACACTTTAAAACTATTTTACTTATTTTAAAAGAAGTGGGACACTACGTCAAGCAGAATACTGAAGATTAATAGAAAATCCTACTACAGTATAACTATTCAGAATCTATCACACAACTATTTCAGAAATCTTTAACTCACGTCAGTAAAAACAGCGAAAGTTACGGTATTGGCTTTTAATGCTGGCAAAAAGTTGGGAGTTTACAAAGAAGAGCAATTAGATGAGGCAGTGCTATAAGATAAAAGCCAAACCCTGTCAGAGCTCAAGTAACCATCTTACAATTTGGCTGTAGGGAGACTATTGCTTTTGACACCTTGGCCTCAGAAATTATTAGTGCATTCCCAACCTTTGTACCTTTGGAAACTTACCATTCATTGCTTCAAATGAAGAATTTATAACCAAATGATGATAAAGTTACTGACTTTAAAGGCTTTATAATTGCTTTTGGTTGCACCACTGTGCAGAAGTACCGCTGTGTTCCTTGTTAATTAATATTGAGAGCTTACAATTAAAGACCTGTATTTTTGAAATAAGTATAATTATCATTAGTATTTGAAGAAAGTTTCCATTCCTATGTAAGCTACTATAAGCCATAATGATCCTCTATATACAAAAAAATATTTAATAAATATCAAGACAGTACTGCAAACCTGTTTTTTGTTTTTAATTTATCTAATTCCCCTTTAACAATATGGAAAACCATGAAGGCAAGCAAGCCAGGCTCAGCAGTGCACTCTTGACAATGTTAGCAACAATGGAAAAAAATTAAAACGTGAAATTTCATCTGAAAATAGGAAAATACTTTTTTTTTTTTTTTAAACACACCATGAGGGTTGTCAAACACTGGCACAGATTGTCCAGAAAGGCAGTGGAGTCTCCATCCTTGGAGACACTCAAGACACAGCTGCATAGAATCCTTAGCAGCCTGCTCTTGCTGCCCCTGCTTGAGTACGGGGATTGGGTTAGATGACATCAAAGGTCCCTTCTAACTTAAACCATTCTGCAACTCTGATTATTAAAATCAATATTTTCATGTCTGGCTTTAGAAGGTTCTCTTTCACTGAACTCTGTTTTGTTGTTTTTTGTTTGTTTGTTTGTTTTGGGGGGTGGGGGTACAATTGCTAGTTTCATCTATCGACAGTTTTAGTTCCTGAATCACTGATCTGCAGGGCTAGAAGCATCACTGATTTGCAAGTATTGCTTTCAACAACTAAACAACTGATATACTGGAAACCCAAGCACTTCCTCTGTGACTGCTATCTTTGAACATCAGGCACTGAGAAGCCTACTAAGGTTCAGATTATTAAAAAGCATGGATAATGTAGTCTAACAAAGCACGGACCTATGACTTTAGGTATCTTTAATTATCTTCCTATCATTGGCTTTTTTACTCAAGATGCTCACATTTACTGTTTTATTGTTACAAAAATTCTGGAAATAACTTTGTTGATAGTTCTCCATGCTCCTTTGAGGACTTGGGTTTTAATTCCAATATGAACAATTATCTCCTCTTTCAAAAAAGGGTAAAGAATCTTTGAAAGGTTATTTTTAGAAGTCTTTGTTTTGTGCTGTTAATGTTTCAGTGTCTTTTACTGTATAGAAAATATTTTAAAATACAGCAAAGAAAACATGAGACTGCTCTTGAAAACACAAGGATGAAGCAGAGAAGAAAAACCTTTGGAAAAGCTATTTTTCTTGGCTTTTATGACATTCCTGCTATCCTGAGGGCATGAAAAAAATCAATACTGAATACTAAGTAAGGAATAAATGCATTTTCCATGCTTTAAAAAAAATGGGGGGGAAAGAAGCAGAGAAACCTTTTTTTCACGTAACTTGAAGGGTTTTATTCATTCAGTACTGAAGATTTTTTTTTAAATATCTGTATATTTTTAAAAATATACTCAGTTCCTTACTCCTGATAGACTATGACTTAGGATAACGTTTAAGTCCCTGTTTTGGAATACAGCATATTACCCTGCCTGAGAATTCACTCCTGATTCAGGGTGTTGCACCATCATCAGCCACGACCCTCCAGCACCTCATAACACTGTTTACAGTACACAACTGCAAAAACTGCCCACCATGCTTCAGAATACATCAGATGTGGCAAATACACAGCTAATGTATGCAGCATCTCCAACATCCTCATCAAAGCTGTTAAGAAAGTATCCAGCTCTGGAAAATGCAGGATTAGCCACATAAATAAAGTTTACATAGAATTTTTGGTCTTCGATTTTTGTAAAATAAGCTACAATTTAGAAGCCTAAAGCACAAATGATTCTGAAGCTATACAAAATCCTCACAGCAGTGTGTAAAAAGTACTCATATGAGATGTGCATACCACAGCCTTCTTCAGTCCTAAGTGGTTTTGCCATGTTTCTACTGTAACAGTAGCTTCAAGGTTAGTATTTCAATTTCAGATGCGGTCTGCCCCATTTCTTATACTAAAAAAATCAACTTTGTACACTATCTTCTCAACTCTACCCTGCAAGATACAAAATACGTGAAAGATCAGAAGTAATGAGAATCAACAGGATAAGGAAATGGAAATTCTTCTGTCTTGCATCAGTCAGTATTTACCTGATATGCTGCTCATCTGAACAGCATTTCCATGGATGAAAAACCAGGTGCATCAATGGATCCTAATTCAATACCTGAAAGTTACCTCCTGAATATATTCATATTACCTAATTCACTGCCAAAGGTAAACTGACTTTGTACTGGGTCTGGCTGGACAGGTGTCAATTTTCTTCACAGATGCCCCAATGGTGTTATGTTTTGGATTTGATATCAGAAGTATGTTGATAACACACCATTGTCTTGACTACTGCTAAAAAGTGCTTGCTAAGGCTTTCTCTGCTTCTCACTCTGACCCCACAGCAATTGGTTAGGGATAGGCAAGAGGCTGGGAAATAGATAGAGCCAAGGCAGCTGACCCAAATTGACCAAAGGGATATTCCATATAATATGACGTCATGCTCAGCAATAGAAGTTGGAGAAAAGAAGGAGGAAAGGGTGATCTGCACAGTTATAGACAAATGGTTATTTGTTTTCTCCAGCAGCTGAGGCTCTGCTTTCTAGGACATGGCTAAAAATCTGCCTGCCAATGGGAAGTAGTGAATAAATTCCTTATTTTGCATTCCTTGAGCATGCAGCTTTCCTTTACATATTAAAATGTCTTTATCTTGACCCAAGAGTTTTTCTTGCTTTTGCTCTTCCAATTCTCTCCCCTGCACCACTGGGGGAGGAGTAATTGAGCTGCTCTGTGGTGTTTAGCTGATAGCTGGGGTCAACCCATCGCAAAACTCTGTGAGGTACTGGTCAGATATTAAACAAACAAGTCATTTAAAGCAGCCTTGGGTTCCATTCAGAATTTGGGCCTTCCGAAACTGCATAATACACAATATTCATACACGCCTATTTGCCTACAAATGTTGTTTAATTAGCTGGTGGGCTGCATTTCCCTCTTTTTTTTACTTTTAATTTTACCCAGTAATAAAGCTCATGTTTGGCATTTCTCATCACCTTTTTCGATCTGATAACTTTTACTTTTTCCTTCAGCTATATTTGTGAAATTCATTCTAACATGTTTTATTTGTCTGGGTTTTTTTTAGGCCCTTTTGTTTAACCCCTCAATCTGTTTTTTCCCACAGCATCATAAGCTGAAGAAGAACGATTAGAATTACATTTTATCACTTCTATTGATATTCTCATAAACTCTTTAAAGCTTTTATCTTGAGTGAAGTCACTGTTATAGCCCTAAGCCATCATGATACTCTGGTTGATAAAGTCATAAAAAACAACAGTGAAGGAATCACCTGCAACAGTCATCAATTCCCTTCGATAATACAAAAGTGGAAGAGATCTGCAGGAAATCTGTCTGGTCTACGGTTACTCTATATAGTACAGCAGGGAACACTTACAGCATTACTCACAAGTCACAGCAATCTGCTCCTAAAAGTTATCATGTTATCATAATTCCCTTCTCCATTTAATTCCCCTCACTAATTACCTCTAAAAAAAAAAAAAAACACCCTTCATAGAGTTCTTACAGGGGATATCTTTAAAGACAGCATTCTGAATTGTAAAACAGGAGTTGCAGGAAGCCCATAATGCTAGATCTTCACAGAAGAGAAATACAGCTTATAAAAAACTGCAACATTCTCTGATTGGAAAAGCTATTTCTGATGTTACTAAATAGACATAGTCCAAATGAAAATAAACAGACAGACAGAAACACCTACAATTTGGTGCTTCATCTACAAAATAATACTGACAGTCATTATATGGTGTTGTTTTAACAACTGGAATAAAACAAATACTGCTGCTGGTAAAGCAGCACAACAGTTACTCCCTTACACAACAGTTACTCAAATGAGTACCATTAACTTGCCAACTTTTGTTTTTTCTATTCTTCCAGTCATTTTAATACCTGAATATCTCACCTATTGCACTTTGCATTTAAAAAGAAAAAATACACAAGACAAAACTTTCCCTCTCAGAGATCCGAAGAGTTGAGTACTTCTACTCTACTTTTACACTGTAAAATGCACCAGTCATCAGCAGTAGTGGGTGTTAAGCACCATTCCCAGAGACCTCAGCTCTGCACAATCAAAACAACCTATCATATACCAAGACTGAATACAAAGATTAAATTACAAGCAGTTCTTTGGCAAACACTTATTATAGTGGATTTCCATGAATGTCAAAACAGAGTACTCTTATGATCATTTCAACACAAAGTAAAACTGACTCTCAGAGAATTCAGCAAACGGCAATGGCAGTACTAGCAATCACCTACAGATCAAGATACTGAAATAACTGAAGTTCCTCTTCAGCTGATAACCTAGAAGAGAAAAGCCAAATGAACCTTGCAAGATCATTCAGTCATGTTCTGGAAGCTAAATTACCAAACTCTGAAGAGCTACAGTTTGCTTCTAGCCACAAAAGCCTCCGGACTTAAAGTGCTGAGAAGCCAAATTTCCTACAATGTCTTCTTCAGTGTTCCTTTCTCCTTTTGTGGAATTGGGCCCAAGGGAGAGGTTGAAACCGTTCACCAAGTGATTTCTCTGAAGATGCATCTCTGTGATTACAGATACGGCTCAAGAGTTAGTAGTTATCTTGAACTAGTCACTGTTCAACATCATTCTAGTGGGAGGTGTCCTTGCTCACGGCAAGGGGGTCAGAATTAGATGATCTTTAAGGTCCTTTCCAACCCAAACCATTCCATGTTTCTATGATCAAGAGAGCAAAGTTTCAGCTTTCTCCACTTACATACCTTGTTTTGATTCCTGACCTTCCAGTTTGTTGTCGTCTCTTAAGGAAGAAGTAGAGTCTATACTGTTGTCCTGCCTGGAAACAAATGACACCACATTTTAATCTACATCTTTTACAACTTAAGAGGATTTTTCAAAGAAACATTAACTAAAAAGAAATTATGTGGTGGTAGGGCAATAGGAATGTGCTATCTCTAAGCATTTGAGAACGAGCTTTTCTTTGCTTTCCCTCGTAACCTGCAAGGATGAAGTAATTATTTCAATACACTCCTCAGAATACCAATGCTCACTGATAGGCTCCCCCTAAAAGCTCTCCCTAGAAGCTTGTCTCTAAAGCTCAGAATAAATTGTCACAGAGTTAAATATTTTTAAAAACTACTGTTTCGGTTGCATTCAAATACTATTTACTCCTTCCTTTTGAAATTAAGAAGCTATTTTCATGAAGTTATTGTCACCCTACCACCATTCACGTTTTCTACATCACAATCTCACATTTTCACTAAGGGCTGCTTTTTAAAAGGAGATGTAACTTAACCTTTAAGTTGTATTCAATATCCATGTTTATTTCTTCAATTTAAAGATTTCTACCCTTGACCTCTAAGGTTTCACCTGTTTTATGCAAGGGATAAGGAAAAGATACTTCTGTGAAATGTTCATGTCCTTCACACATTTTGTACACACTACTTGGACAAATCGTGAAAATACTGTGAAATATACAGGGCAAATAAAGGATAGTCCTCACAGAAGGACCTAGAATCACAGAAAAACTTCAATTACCATGTTTAGCAAGCATTTTGACAGTAGAATTGCCAATTTCCTACCCAGAACGTTATTGTGGCATTGATTTCTTATGAGTTAACATGCAACCAACCCTGCCTGTTGGAGCTAAACAGAGCTATAAAAACGATAGCAAGATTTTGGTATCACAGATTTAAATGTAATGATTTTAACAACTTGTTTTTCAGTAATGGCCTGAAGGGCTTTTCTGTAATTGAATACAGATCCATTTTCTCTAGGCTCTCAGAGATGTTTGGTGTGTGTTTTTTTTCCAGGTGTCCAATGACCATGTCATGAGAGAGAACACCATAATACTTCTTGACAACTTGGTCTGAGAGATGGAGTTATTTTGATGGCTATTTCCTTTCCTATGGTAGTAGAGGTTACAAATCAATTGACTCTGTGTTTCTCCCATGTTTGCATCCAATGCAACATAAATGTGTATGGAATAGTGCAATAATTAAGGAGAACGTGCCCACAGAAAACAGTTACACAACACATGAAGAAAGATTTTAAGTGTTCTTCACTTTAAGTAAGGAACCCCCAAAATAAATTTACTGCTCAACATTGTTATACTAAAATATGAATAGATTATTTACCATGATGCATTTTTCTCAAAACATCTCAGTAGTGTGTATCCTTAAAGTTTGCCTTCCTGCTTAGTCAACTCAAGAAGTATTTTCCCAATCCTTTCATTTCTGATAGACTTTCCATTCCCAGGCAGGACTGAATGCAAACTAGATGTTCAAATAGGTATGCTGAACAGGAAGTTGTGTATACTCACTAACCCCTTCACAAAATCATTTAAACTTTGCCTCTTCACAAATAGTTGCTCATTTATTTTCTATTTGAGTCATCAATCTTGTACCACAAAGGCCACAGGTGTTGCAAGATTGATTACAGCCCTCACACGCTAGATGTAAAATAAGCCAAGGAATGCTACAAATAAATTAGTTTTGCTCTATGTGACAGTTTAGACATGTTAACCAGAGTCTCAGACTTCTCAGTGTAACAACATGACATTACCGTTTATTAAGTGGAGCAGCAAAGGGTAAGCAGCAAGGAAAAGTTTTGTGCACACACGCACATACATTTAGAGTAACTGAGACCCATCACAATTACCAGTCCCGTGAGCCTGTGGAGCCTAGTGTGGGGGAAATCACAGAATGGTTTGGGTTGGAAGGGCCCTGAAAGATCATCTAGCCCCAACCATCCTCCCTGTCACCACCCAGTGTCAGGTCCAGGCAGCAGCTCAGAACCAAAGCTTGTATGGTCCTACATTTCAAAGCAGTGTCACAACTCTTTCCATCATTTATCGGCAGTCCTGGCTATCGGGGGAGGTCCCGGTTGACTGGCGGCTAGCCAATGTGACGCCCATCTATAAGAAGGGCCGGAGGGCAGACCCGGGGAACTATAGGCCTGTCAGTTTGACCTCAGTGCCGGGGAAGCTCATGGAGCAGATTATCTTGAGGGTCATCACGCGGCACTTGCAGGGCAAGCAGGCGATCAGGCCCAGTCAGCATGGGTTTATGAAAGGCAGGTCCTGCTTGACGAACCTGATCTCCTTCTATGACCAAGTGACGCGCTTGGTGGATGAGGGAAAGGCTGTGGACGTGGTCTACCTTGACCTCAGTAAGGCTTTTGACACCGTTCCCCACAACATTCTCCTCAAGAAA
Organism: Anser anser; assembly: GCF_964211835.1. Classification (NCBI taxonomy): domain Eukaryota; kingdom Metazoa; phylum Chordata; class Aves; order Anseriformes; family Anatidae; genus Anser; species Anser anser. The sequence goes on from NC_139723.1 coordinate 14,168,051, forward strand.
CTGGCTGCTTGGGGCTTGGACTGGCGTACGCTTCGCTGGGTTAGAAACTGGCTGGATGGCCGGGCCCAGAGAGTTGTGGTGAATGGAGTCAAATCTGGTTGGAGGCCGGTCACTAGTGGAGTCCCCCAGGGCTCGGTACTGGGGCCGGTCCTCTTTAATATCTTTATTGATGATCTGGATGAGGGCGTCCAGTGCACCCTCAGTAAGTTTGCAGATGACACCAAGCTAAGTGCGTGTGTCGATCTGCTCGAGGGCAGGAAGGCTCTGCAGGAGGATCTGGATAGGCTGGAGCGATGGGCTGAGGTCAACTGCATGAAGTTCAACAAGGCCAAGTGCCGGGTCCTGCACCTGGGCTGCAACAACCCCAAGCAGAGCTACAGGCTGGGAGATGAGTGGCTGGAAAGCTGCCTGGCCGAGAAGGACCTGGGAGTATTGGTTGATAGTCGGCTGAATATGAGCCAGCAGTGTGCCCAGGTGGCCAAGAAGGCCAACGGCATCCTGGCCTGTATAAGAAACAGTGTGGCCAGCAGGTCGAGGGAAGTGATTGTGCCCCTGTACTCGGCTCTGGTGAGGCCGCACCTCTAGTACTGTGTTCAGTTTTGGGCCCCTCGCTACAGGAAGGACATGGACGTGCTCGAGCGAGTCCAGAGAAGAGCGACCAAGCTTGTGAGGGGTCTGGAGAACAAGTCTTACGAGGAGCGGCTGAGGGAGCTGGGCTTGTTCAGCCTGGAGAAGAGGAGGCTCAGGGGCGACCTCATCGCTCTCTACAGTTACCTGAAAGGAGGCTGTAGAGAGGTGGGGGTTGGTCTATTCTCCCACGTGCCTAGTGACAGGACGAGGAGGAATGGGCTAAAGTTGCGACAGGGGAGTTTTAGGTTGGATGTTAGGAAGTACTTCTTTACCGAAAGGGTTATTAAGCATTGGAATGGGCTGCCCAGGGAGGTGGTTGAGTCACCATCCCTGGAGGTCTTTAAAAGACGTTTAGATGTAGAGCTTAGGGATATGGTTTAGTGGAGTACTTAGTGTTAGGTCGGAGGTTGGACTCGATGATCTTGAGGTCTCTTCCAACCTAGAGAAATCTGTGAATCTGTGAATCTGTGAAACTCCTGGTGAGTAACATTTCCCCTCCCATCTTCACTCTATTATTGAGAGGGGTTAGGCCAGACGTCAGCACAGAACACCAGTTAAACCTGCCCACAATGCTATCACAGCACACCTTCCCAGAAATTTCAGGTTTGTTCTCCTGTCACCTGCTGAGCCGAAGCTGAGGCTCATCATACTCAATTGTTGATTGTGTTCTCCTGTCTGTGCTTTTAAAGATCTGGGGAGGAGAAGGAAGTTATTAACCTTATCAGCACAGGGGGATCACCCAGTCCAAGTTGCTCCAAGGGCTGTCAAAGGAAAGCAGCAGCCTGTTTGCCAGGAAAGAAACTGAATAAGGGCAGTCAGCTAGAGAAGTCACCTTACAGACTGAAGGGAGTTACTACCGACACCAGCACGGGGCTCCTTATGGGATGCTGGGGAAGAAGACTTCAGGATTGTGTATAACTTACTTGGGGATGTGTTTAAGGGGACTGTGGGACTATGAAGGGCATTATCAGATGTTTAGAGGAAGGACCAAGGATGCTAAAAGGCATAGACTTACGTAGATTGGTGAAGAACAAGCATAGGGAAAATAGAGAGAAAATAAGATAAAATCAGTCAGATGAACATAAACAGGTTGCTGGTCAGTACGCTTGTCTTGCAAAGCCCTGCACCCGGTCACCAGTCTGCCCTGCCTTCTTGTGGAACTCCATAGCTAACCATTCTTCCAAATGACGGGTCTGCGTGTGTCTAAGAGCCAGCAGCTGCAAAGAGGACCACAGGTGGCAGGGGCCTGCGATACTGTGCTGCCAGAAAATAAACAGAATGGGAAATGTGCACACCTCCTCAGGAAAGTTCAGTGTCATGCATCAGTTCTACAGCAAACATCAGGCGAATCTACCTATTAAGTAGGATGAGATGTTTGAGAGTCAGGTACCAAAGAGACTGCAAAATTAGAGGCCAAATTCCAGAGAGACCAGGGTCTGCAAGTACTTGAATCAAGGGACCACGGCTCTGCTAGTTCCCCAGCAGATAAAGAGTCTAGGAGTCAGCTACTGGGGACACCAGAGATCTGGACCAGCTACTGGAAAGGTCTGTGTGTACACAAGGAGGTCAGAGCAAGCAGCTGGAGTGGGGCTGCAAACCTTGCAGACTTGCACACCTTAGCGTCAGCAGCTACAGAGACACGGGGACCGTGGACCAGCTACTGGCCAACCAACTGCCACAGGCCAGCCACTGGAGGCATCTTTTTTTTTTTCAGCATTTTTTCTTTTATTTAGTCACTGAACTCTTGACCAAAGTAAGGTTGTGACACCCCCATATCACCTGCTTATCACAAAGTACAAAAGCTGCTTAGGCTCCTCACACCCCACCCTCCCCCCACACACATTCTTCATCCTTTTCAACTGAGTAGTCACCTCTGCACTGGACAGCACCATGTCTTTTAGCAACGTGTTACTGTCTGACCTTGCACAAGAATTTTCATGAGGAAAGAAGAGAAGAAGTTTCACATCCTTGATACCACAAGGAGCTCTGAAGCCATATTTCATCAAGGATTAAAATCACTCATTTGACAGAAAACTCATCGACTTCTATGGTTCAAAGAAATGGCTGTGAAGTTACATATATCCGTTTTAACAGCTACATAAAAATAAACTCTGAATTGGAATTCACACATCAAAAGTTATTGTAAAGTTTCTTCATGTTGTCTTGACAGTATCACTGATTATGGTAGAAACATTCTTACAAAGACTACCCACTGTCAAAAAAAAAATTTATTGGATGCCTGAAGTACTTTTACAGAACATTTTATATTTTGCTGAAGCTTTTTTCAGAATTGGCTGGATTGGACTGTATTACCGGTGACCTAATCACCATTTCATTTAATAGGCAGGCTTTCTGCACCATCTTGTGGCCAAGCAGATGCAGTTCAGTTCACGATTCAATTTCATTCTCAGATTGTTAACCTTCATTTATTTACAGGAAATATTTTTACAAATTATCTATACTGAGGTACAGGTTTAAGAAAGGGCAGCACAAAATCATGTCTCCAATTAAGGGGAGCAGAAGATATGTTAATCTAAAAGTAAGGCAATTTAAATATAAATTTAAAATCCCTTGCTTTCATGCATATTAAATTTTCAAAGCAAGAAGTCATTTGCTCACATTATACATGTGAACATATGATCACTGTAAATTATAATAGCATGTTCCTTCTTTTAATACATGTTTTATTACTACTGCAGGGAACATGAAAGAAATAGCTTAAGAACCTGCTGATAGCTTATCAGTGAGATGAGAATGCCCACCTGTTTTTTCAGGACATTAATTGTCTAAATCCTTTCAATTAAATGTCTACCATTTAGTTGGAAAACTTAATATATATCAATTTTCTTGTTTTAATGGTATTCCATTGCAGACTAACACAAACAGATATCTGAAAATTGCAGTAAAATATCTATACAGAGCTCACAAATAATCAAGCCCATCTATTATAGGAGCCTTTTCCAGTTTTTCTTAAACATTGGCCCTGATACTGCATGCTTATTTCAGAATTTATAGCATTTAACTCTGAAGAAGCTGGCAACAAAATAATGGAGCACTTTAAGTGGCAATGGAAACAGCTGAAAATTTTTCAGAGCTGAACTTTTAGGAAAAAAACTCAGTACTTCTGTTTTTGGTTAAAATACATGTATAAACTGTAGCTCTGAAACACCCTGAAATCACAGAATTGCCTTCCTGAAATCTAGCAGCATTGAAACTCCCATACCTCCTTAAGATGTGAAATATTACATGTATTTTGCAGTAGTAAACATCTTTTGAATTAGATCTTTTAAAAAATCATAAAATTCCTCTAGACAAAGTCCTGGGACATTTCTGATGGTTTCCTTAGCAAACAAGGCTTTCTTCTCATTTAATTCAGAAGTTCACTTGCAAACTATCAATCATCAAAGGGACTCATTTATATGAAGAGTATTTTATATTGTTATTTTATATTTTAAATAGCCAGCAGAGGGTAAAGATCAAAAGATAAAATTAGTTTACATAAAGGTGTGTACTGACACCATTCACAGACCATGAAAGAAAGCAAAGGGGGGAATACAGTCACAAACCAGTTCCAAATGGAACCCAAGAAAAAAAAGTGTCACAGGGCATCAAACCTGTATCACGTGAGAAAAACTGAAACAGAATCACAGAATCATCTAGGTTGGAAGAGACCTCCAAGATCACCGAGTCCTACCTCTGCCCTAACACTAACAAGCCCTCCACTAAACCATACCACTAAGTCCTACATCTAAACGTCTTTTAAAGACCTCCAGGGATGGTGACTCAACCACCTCCCTGGGCAGCCCATTCCAATGCCTAACAACCCTTTCAGTAAAGAAGTTCTTCCTAATATCCAACCTAAACCTCCCCTGGTGCAACTTTAGCCCATTCCCCCTCGTCCTGTCACCAGGCACGTGGGAGAATAGACCAACCCCCACCTCGCTACAGCCTCCTTTAAGGTACCTGTAGAGTGCAATAAGGTCGCCCCCGAGCCTCCTCTTTTCCAGACTGAACAACCCCAGCTCCCTCAGCTGCTCCTCGTAAGACTTGTTCTCCAGACCCCTCACCAGCTTCGTTGCCCTTCTCTGGACTCGCTTGAGCACCTCCGTGTTCTTCTTGTAGCAAGGGGCCCAAAACTGAACACAGTACTCGAGGTGCGGCCTCACCAGAGCCGAGTACAGGGGAACAATCACTTCCCTAGACCTGCTGGCCACGCTGCTTCTTATGCAAGCCAGGATGCTGTTGGCCTTCTTGGCCACCTGGGCACACTGCTGGCTCATATTCAGCTGACTATCAACCAGTACTCCCAGGTCCTTCTCCGCCAGGCAGCTTTCCAACCACTCATCTCCCAGCCTGTAGCGCTGCTTGGGGTTGTTGTGCCCCAGGTGCAGGACCCAGCACTTGGCCTTGTTGAACTTCATACAGCTGGCCTCAGCCCATCAGTCCAGCCTATCCAGATCCTCCTGCAGAGCCTTCCTACCCTCGAGCAGAAACATTATCACTCCACTTTCTAGAATATTTGTTTTTTCACAAACCTGGTATATGATGAGATGTGATCAAAGAAAATTACTTCATTCAATAATTTCATAACTTGTTCTGAGCCAAAGAAATGATGTCTCCATTAAATCAAAGATACTGACCAGCACGCAAAATTTGGATTACCGTCATTATCTTTCCCACCTCTCTCTTCCTGTTTAGTAAATCTAGATGAACTTGCCAAACTAGCAGCTAACAGATACCTTAATCAGCCCAACACTCGTGTAAGGCCACTATGTCTCAAAAGGCTCGTTAAGTTTATGCACTGAATCTGTGGGCCAGCTGCAGATGGGTCAGCAACCAAACCAGAAAAGCTTTTGGCTTTCCTACATGCCTTTTGTTTACTACAAACACATTTAGACTCAAAATTTGACACATTTTGGGTGATAACTATTAACATTCTTTTCCCCCTCAACTACTTCTGTAGGGACTGTCTTTATTAAAGGAGTGACTTAATAATACACTACACAAAAATTGTCTCTCTTTTTTTAAAAAAAGAAAGTATTTTAAGAAAAGGTTAAAAATGTTGGCCTTTGCAGAACTGACAGATGTCAGCCTAATAACGAGCAACTAGAAACCTCTGTACTTCAAACTCTAGACATTAATATAACATCCCCAGTAGGGAAGATGGGAACAGGCAAGTGTCAGCGCTGCTTCAGCTGGGACAGGAATGATGGACCAGAAACAAGGATGCAAGGAACACGATACATCTCAGCTGAACTCAAAACACTCTTTACCAAGTTCATGGATTTCACTGGGAAGGGTTTTATTCAACCTGCTCTAGTTCAACTGAAGAGGATTAACCTAAATCACTTTTGGCTGCAGGCTAGGACTGTGCATATGTTCAATTATCACAAGTTAACTGATGGATAACAATGCCAGTGTAAATCTCAGTGATGTGCTTATGAAACATCTGATGTTATCAAATAACTAGGCCATGTCTATAAGTGCAATGCTTCCTAGCAGTAACAGCTCATTGTCATTCTACCAAAAAAAAAAAATAATAATAATTAAGGATATAGCAGTTGGGTCTTTCAATGCTACAGTTAATCATTTCTCGTGAAAAATTCCAGTATCATTCAGTATTTTAAAATTAAGCTTTGAACTGTTTTCTTTTACTCACTGACTGACTGATTCACCTCCAGTCTTGTCTCCTCCATCTCCATCCTCGTCAGTATCAGAATCAGCTCCACTCTTGCCTAGATATACACAATTTCAAACGTGCAAATTTAGGCACCTAGTACAATTAATGCTACATAGTTAGCCTTACTTTTAATGATTAACTCTAATGAGATCAGAAAAGGGTTTTCTCCCCAGCTGAAACAGACATTCTAAAAATCAGACTTAACACAGAAACAAAAAGCTTATTCATGAGATGCCTGCTAGCCACATGGTTGCCATTTTTCAGTTACACTGTATTATGGAAAAACAGAGAATAAATACTGCTACTACAATATTACAGGCACTAAAAATAAGGCACAGGAGACAAGTAATAGGAGGTACTCTCTACCACTCAAGATTCAAAGGGCACCACTTAATTGAGAAGACGGCAATTTGTTTACAAATGAATTCTACGGCCCTTAAACACCAAGTGGAAGTTCAATAAAATCCTGATATGCTGGAATATCACATCCTTAATCAAAGTATATGTATTGTGTGTCTCAGCAGAGCAAAGGCATGCACTAAGAATCCTTTAACTACACTGAATGTTCCAGTGCAATTGTTAATACAATTGAACTGGTATTGCAGTATATCTGGTTTCCCCTCCAGAGAACCAGGAGGCAACTGAATGCCAATTTAACTAAAGCAATAGATTTCAAACAATGCTTCTAAATTCCTGCTTTTGTTTTACTACCCCTCAAGTCAAAAGCTTTGTTCTTAGTTTGAGTACTAGGGAAAGGAAGCTAATACGACTGTGATCTGAATGTATCCCTAATACCTTCAGGATTACTGGATGATTTCACCCAAGATTAAAAGATCAAGACCAGCATATATATACATATACGTGTCAGTACCTGGAAACACAGGCGCAGTTTAATGCAGACTACTTTTGTTTTCCTTATTCTCTCTGTGTACAGTGGTGCCTAAAAGTTGCATTCATACCTTCAAGTATCTTCAAAAGTTTTTTTTCAGATAACAGCTCCAACTGCTCCAAGCAAAGCCTTTTGATTTCATCCATGGAACAGTTCTAAGAAGACAGATAACACAGACCACAAGCCACTAAGATTTCTGAGGACAGAATAATTATGAAAGCTAAGTAGTTCTCCAGCCCTAATGAGAAACTCAGATTGCAAGTCCTTTCTCTATTCTGATCTGCATTGATGCAACTATCAAAGAACATTAGGTAGGCGTGACAACCACCAAAAATATTTTTATGTTTGTTTTGGTGGTGTTGTTTTCAAAATTAAGCAATACACAGTATCAGTTACTTGATCTTTGCCTGAGAGCTTTCACTGCTGTTGTGACACTGAGCTGTAGAAATAACAGAGTGCAGGTGTAAAGCATGAAACAGTAAAACAACAGCAGCCCAGATCACTCCTAATTTTCCATCACTCAGGAGCAGGTGAATTACATAATTAAGTCTGCAAAGACCAAAGCCAATTGTTGAACCCAAGTTCATGAAACAAAGTGAACAAAAGTATCAAAAAAGCACAAACAGGAATCATACATCATATTGCACGCCCTAATAAAGAAACTGTAAGAAACATGTAATCTGTGATCCACTTCTCATGTTTGATACATACCACACACTGAGTCCAGCTAGTTTCACATCTCTTGTACTTCTGGGTATGCTCTTGGTGAAACAGTGATAATTTCACACTCATAAATAAGCTATGTACACTTACATGTACCAAAATTATTAAGTGTTGAGCATACTGTAATATTCACCATCCTACTGCAGGCTTGGTTCTACACCACTAGACAACTGACTTCCAATTCATTTATGCCTTTGCCTCCAGCCATTCTAGACCTCTTTTCTTCTTCCAGAGATGAGAAATGGGTGAGACTGTAAGCAATTCAATAGGAGTTTAAAATGAGTAAGTCTCACCTCAGTTGTAACCTGTCTCACAGATTTAGATAAAATTTAAGACAGAAATTGAAAAACTACTAATTAACAAACACTGCACAAATGGCATTTCACCGGAAGCCTCTTCCCCCGCATAGACTGTTCACCTATTTTCACCAAGTCCTGCTGTTCGCAACACTCAAAAAGCATGTTTTAGGTCAGTAAAACTCTAGAGACACTACTATTAAATTCCAGAGCAATAACGGCTTCCAGAAGCTGTTTATCAAGAAGGGGCTTTATGGCCTCATCTCAGACATTAATAACTTATAAAGACATTTAGATAACACATAAATAGAAGTCAGACTTTTATTAACAAATCAGCAAACTTGTTACTGAACAACACTACTGAATTCACTCCCTGCAATTAGAAACTCCTTTTACATTAAGAATAACCAGTGCGGATAGACAGTGCAAAAATAATTAGCCTGCATTCAGCTGCAGCGGAGCTGTGGAAAATGGAGTAGGATGAAATAACTGTATCAAATCTTAAGTGTCTCACTTTCAGAGACTTTACCTTTCTTCATTTAAGAAAAACACACAGTTTTTAAGATGGGAAGTCCACTAGACTTGAGAGATGTGTTTTGTTATGCAAGCATTCAAGCTTGTAGAAAGCATACAAGTAACTGTATTTCAGTACCTTTAAAATATCAGGCAGCATCTTCTGTAGTTTCTTCTCCCCTATGACACAGAAACACTGTTGAAGCATTTCTTTTTTGTCCGCGATGTAGAAACTAACCGGTTTGAGTGACACACTGAGATCTAATCCTCCTTCCTCTACATCACTGGGTTGTTCAGCTTCTTCCACTTTTTCTCCAGATGGCACATTGCATTTTTCTTCCTAAACATCAAGAAGGCAAGTAGAATTTTCATTTTCTATTGAACTACAAAAGAAGGAAACTTAACACCTCATCTGTGATAGCAATAGCTTTTCCCTCACAATTGCAAGGGACGTCTTAAAATAGATTTCTGAACTTCCAAATATTGTTTTAGCTTACAGGGTAACCGCATCACAAAAGTTATGTTTTTGGTTACTGAAATCATTTTTATGCTAAGAGAAATTTTAAAACTTTCAAGAGACAAAAAGTATTTTTCAATATTAACTGGAAAGTATTATCTTAAGATACCTTGCTGCTGCTTCTACATCAAAGCATGCTTTAAGGCAGAATAAATCCATTTATCTGATTTCCTCTGCAATTAAACGACCAAGTCGATAACCTACAACTACCTTGCTAAGAAAGAAATTCACACACAATTCCATGTGGCACAGTTTTCTGAGAAAAAAAAAAAAAAGTGAGTTTCGTATGAGAAAATATATCTTCCATATCAGAAAAAAACTGAACCATTAAAAATCAGATATGTTTTGAAGACACAGACATTCACTCGTGATCATGTGTCACACAGTCATCTTTGTATTTGAGCACCACAACTGGCTAGGACACAGAATGACTGTGATTTGGGTCATCTCTGAGCTTGTGCCTCATATCGCTTTGGACGGGGTCTGGCCAGGATGGAGTAAATTTTCTTCACAGCAGCTCGCGTGGTGCCATGTTTTAGTTGTGACTAAAACAGATGCAGGTAACACCACAGTGCTTTAGCTGTGGACGAGGAGCATTTGTGCAGCACCAAGGCTGCCTTTTTGCCCCACCAGTGAGTACACTGCAATGAGCTGGGGGGCCAGCCACCAGGCAAAGACCCAAAGTAACCATGGGGTATTCTGTGCCTATAACACCACGCTCAGCAACACAAAGGGCAGACGGGTGAAATATGAGGTGAGCCACCTTTCTTGCTCAGGAACCAGCTGGGAATTCGAATGCCCCTAGGAGGGGAGCGCGCAAGTGTCATTGCATTACCTGTTTTGTTTCCCTTCTCTTTTCCTCAGCTCCCTCCTCACCTGTTAAGCCGTTTTTACCTCAGCCCAGGAGTCCTCCCCCGCCTTTTCTCTTCCTTTCCTCTCCCACCGGGGGAGGAGGGAAAAGGGGCACAGGGCCGCAGCAATCCTTCCCAACCCCTCCCAACACACCCAGGGCGCAGAACACCGCCACCGCACCTCGGGGGCGCCGCGGGCAGACTCCGCGCTCCGCCGCTTCCTCTCGCCGCCGTCCGGCCCCGCGGCCCCCTCGGGGCAGCACGAACGGGAGCGTCGCCTCTTCTTCTCCTTCGACGACTTTCGGCCCGCCATCGCCGCCGCTACCGGGCCGGGAAGGGCCGTAAGGGGCCGCGGCCCCGCCTGCTTCCCGCCGGGGGCGGCCGCCCCTTCCGGGCCGCCGACACACCGCCCAGGCACCGGAAAATGGCGGGCGCTGGCCCCGGCGCTGTTCTGTCCCCCACGGAGGCACTCTGTGCACTGCCCCCTGACTGACTGGATCCAGGTGGATCCCAGGCACGGCCCCCTGACTGACTGGATCCAGGTGGATCCCAGGCACGGCCCCCTGACTGACTGGATCCAGGTGGATCCCAGGCACAGCCCCCTGACTGACTGGATCTAGTGGGAAGCTATTAACCCCCGGCAGAAGGCAAAAACTCTCTTGCAAGAGCTCTCAAAAAATCCCAACCGTGCTTTTCCCCTGGTGAATTTAGACAAAGCAAGCTCAAATCAGGAGCACTGCTTTGAGTGCACAAGTTATATGAGGGTTACCAATGTAGATAGAAGGCCAGCTTTGAGTTTTGTGCTAGGCACACACCTGTCACCAGCATCCTCTGGTCTCAAGAGGTTGCACGGTGTGGTCCTGTCTTGCTCCTTTCCTGGGCATAGATTTTAACACCCTTTCACTGAAGTGAAGCCTTAAAACAAAGCAAACAGCACTGGGGGTGTTGTAACTTTTCTATTTTCACTTTGCCTCCACTGGCAGCTACCACTGCATGTCTCTATGGAGACACCCTCCAAAGAAGATTCCTGTGGAGATGGAATCAAATGTTCCCAATTTCTTTGTTGCCTCACACAGTGCAAAATTACAGAACTGCCAGGTATCACAATATGCTGTAGCAGAAGCTGACCTTCTATCCAAACTTTTTCATGCAGCTTGATTTGTCTTGATACGTACTGCTGCAGCCCCCAACGAAGGATTTTTTGCTATGCCAAATCATTTCCCTGCAAATTAAATCTAAGTGCATTTTGTATCATCTTTTAATATACCAATTGCTGAAGTTGCCAGAGTTTGTTTATTTACATAAACATCATTTTTGGTCTGGGAAATTCATGACAATTTTCACGCAGAGGTAATCAGTAACAGAGTAATCCCACAATAACAGAACCAAAAAGTTAGATGAGTATAGGTTTCTTAGAATAGCACAAGTACAAACACAGTTAAAGAGCACACGTTATGTCAAAACTAGTTTCAAGAACAATTGTATACTAGGCAACCAAAATTCAACAGACAGGCACATCATTTCACAGAAATATTTCCTGAAGATAGTTTCTTAGGATAGTTTCCTAGGAAGGTCATGGTTTTTTGTTTTTTTTTGTTTGTTTTTCTATTATTTCTATTTCACTGTAAGTCCTGAATAATGTCATGGAGTGCCTCACGCTTGAGCCCACAATGGATCAAACATGAAAAATGGTGGTTAAGGCCATGATCAAGGCTGTTGACGAGGATACGTATCTGAAAATCCATCAGAACTGTAATGACACAAGAGTGCAACTACGGAGCTGTGTATGTATATATATAGATCTGGCAAACAAGGTTTGCTGGAAGTAACATACTAATTCACATACTTTAGTGGAGATTGAGGAAAAAAAAGCTCTTGGTCACAATACCTTTCATGTCTGGCACAGCTGAGGCAGACAAGTATTGTGATGAAGAGCTCATATGCCAGATAAACTTATCCATTTTTCCATGTTTCCCATCCATTAGTCTAACTAAAAATGCAACTTAAGACTTTTTTTTTTTTTGTTAGAAGACATGCGGAACATTGACCATCCTAGCTTTATCTTAACCCTAAACAAAAGTGTAACATAAGCAGTTTTTCAATCATTCAGGCACAAAAATATGCATAAGAAAACAGAAATTGTCACTAGTAATCTTACTAAATTTTAAGCAGATAAGAGTTGGAATGACTAGTAAAAAATAATATCCCCTTTTTGAAGTGAACATCTTAGATCTGCTGGAAGACCCGTAAAATATTTCCCCTTTTCAAATTCACCACAGGTATTGTGTTAAAGCTACTTCATAAAATTTAATTTCACATTTCTAGTTTCTGCAGTTGTCTGTTCTCTACACCTAAGTTTCCCCTCCCACTCTCAATGTAACCCATTTTTTATTGTCTAAATATATTCTGCCATACTTTAAAATAAGACTGTTGCTATACTAATAAGATGTTCCTGTGCATTAAAAGCTGAAGTCATGTAAAAGACTTGTACAGGTTTAGGAAATTTTGCAAACAAGATATTCACTTATCACTGAAGCACTGTCTATACATCAGGTCAATGTTCTACCCCTCAAAAAGCCACCTATTTCTAGGTTTAAAAAAAAGATACAGGAAGAGCCATATTAGGTTTTATAAGGAAGTAGAAAAAAGCTGATGGAAAATTACATGAATGCCACTTCCTTACTAGCATATTTGACCAGAGTTAATACAGCCAGAGATAACTAATAAAGTGATTAAGAGCACCATTGAACTTAACAGCTCTCAGGGCTCCTTCTCTGCTGCCAAACACCATGGTCAAGAAACAGTCCTTACACTGAAATGGGTAAACTTGGCTAGGGTGCAGGTGAGACGGTATCACTGGATCACAGCCATTTCCTAGATTTCCATCTAGATGACCTTTAAGCACTTGCAGATCTATTTCAATCTGAGCTACAACAGAAGGGCTTCCTGCAAAGATCCTGTGCACTGCAGACTTCAGAAAAGCAGTCAAATGAAAAACAGTGTAAAAAGTTTTATTTGCTCTGTAACTCACAACAAATCAAGTTTAAGTCATCCACAGTATTTTCTCAGTTATATTCTGTCACAAAATATGAACAAAAGCATCTTTTCTTCTGTATACATTGTATTTCCCAAGTGCTAATTAAAACAATTACAGCAGATTAAGAACAAACCTACAGCATTCCTTTACTTTAGCCGGTTCTGATACAGAGGCATATTTTTTTATTTGGGAGTCAACTCCAAGAGACTTAGCTAATTGCACAGCATTTGTATCATCACTGATTAGCGTCCCCAGAGCCACAAGCAGTCTAAAAACAGCTTCAAGATCTTGAACAACTTCCATAACTGTGTTGATTACTGATAAACATTGAGCTTTGCCCTCAATGTTGTTGACTTTATGTAAACATACAGCATAGTTCAACGTCAGTGTGGCAAGTGCAATGTGGATATTCTTATTATTGCCTGACTTCACTTCTATTGCTTGTGTCATTATTTCATCCCTTTGTTCCATCAAAAGCTTCTGGCCTGCCTGGTTGACAAAGCAATTGCAAAGAGCTCTAAGTGCCAACAGCTGGTTTGCTTGCTTTCCTTTAGGGTTCAGAAATTTGAGGAGAAGGTGGATAAATTGCACATGATCCTTTTCACCACAGAAGTTCGCATTCACAGTGGGATGCCTGACAGACAATCTAAGAATGTCTAGGGCTGGAAAGACAATATCTAAGAAACAAAAAAAATGTTTTAGTATTAGAATTGCATTATGTGCAAACATGCTGGTGAGTTTATTTCTGTTGGAGATACTCTTAAATCCCTAGCTTTCAGAACAGACAGTAACAGTTTCATGCAGAAAGAGTCAGATATATCACAAATTATCAAAAAATCATAAAAGACAGCACTGACAAACCCATACTAATACTTCCATTAATGACAGAAAAAAATATGCTCCTTCAGATTGACACAGTTCTTTTCAAACAAGTCTTAGAAATTCTTCCTAAAAGCTAATCGCTAACACTGAAGGCAAGCACTGAACACAAAATACGCATAGTAACTAATCCAAAGAAGTTTCTGAAAACTTCTCAGTTACTGAACACTCCTGTACAGGCAGCGTATCAATTTGTCCTCGCTCCGTATCTTACAGTTTAGTGTAACTACAGAACTGCCTGCAGGAAAATGATGCTTTTAGGCTATCTTCAGCTTTTAGACATAATTTAGAAGAAAAATAAAAGATATTCTCAACTGATCAGCTGGGTATCATTAAGGAATCCAAATTTATAGTTTGTTCAGTAGTTCCTCTCAACTTCCCTGAATTTCAAATATATTTGGCTCTTCAAGGCTACCACCAGTATCCCAAGCTTACAAACACAGCAAGGAAGCTGAACCTGCTGAGCTACCCATTGAGCAGTTTTTCCTGCAGATATGAAGCATGTTGAGAATTAAGACTTTGTACAATATAGTCTGATATGAAGACATTAGCCACCACCAGTTCCCAGCTCTACAGAATATAGCTTAAGTAATGTTATCTGATGAACAGCAATTTTTAATAAAAACAGTATTCTTCCTGTTAATAAACTTTTAACCATAATTTTAAGAAAGCAGTTCATTTTAAACTGCATATTTAGCTATCTGAACATGCAACGTATTCTGTTTTTCCAGAATGTACATTTACAAACAAAATAGTCTTTCCAACTGGTCCATCAGTACTGATAATGTTATGTTATTAAATCAAATTAAATCGCCTCCACTTGCATTCATCAAAAAATGTTATTTCAATAATCCAGACCACATAAACTAACTTCAGTAACTTCCACCATACTAAACAAGATATAAATTTGAGATTTTTTTTTTTCCTGTAACTTATCTCTGTAATTTAATCTCTCATTTGATAGCAAGTTAGGACTCCAACTTTACACTTCTTTGCTGTATTTCCTAACAAGTTTCACAGCTCTGTCTTGAGGAAGATCCTACTAATGAAATAACTGCAACTGATGTTTACATCAGGTGTCTTATCTTTACTGTTGTGCCAACAACAGCAAATTGACTGCTAACTACCAATTCTGAGTTCTGTTATTATCTGTATGTCCTCTTCTGGGTTCTGTTTGGGTTATAGACTCTATGACACAGACTGTAGCAGCCAGCAACAGTGTTCTGGTTCATGTTGAAGTACCCATGAGAGAACAATATAAAAAAATAATTTCATGTGTCTACCTTCTGGCCAGTTAACTGCTCTCCATAATGTTTGAAGTTGTTGTGCTGTAGGCATTTCTGCAGAGGTATTACATGTTGCAGACAATAACTTTTCTAGCATGATCAAGTCATCTTCTGTAAGCTTTTGTTCTTCAGTTGCAGTACCATTAAGTTCCTTTAGTTTGCCTGTAAGACCAATAGAAAGGTACAGTTTTCTGACATTACAACTTAAATCCAGATCTTCAATAAAATACTGCACTACAAAACACTTTAAAAAGAAGTTACAACTATTAAGATTGTTTATATATCTTTAAGGAAACATTACTTCTCTCCGTTTCATCATGTTTCTAATTTTAAGTTTAATCATCACAACAGATGCTATAAAGCTTCTTCAATATTGAAGCATAACGATTCAATATTCGCATCTTAGCCTATGTGTAGGCACAGACGCAGAAAAGAATCCTAAGACCAATAGTTGTCAAAACTGAAATGTGATTCCTCTTTACTATTAGGGAGTAGAAACAAACTATTGAAACAAATGTATCAGTATAGTATGATCAGTATCTGTAGTTTCATTTGCTTAAGTGCCATACGCAAAATATGATTGCACCTTGTCATGTATTCAAACTTCAATCTAACTTAAAATCCAAGTCTTGGAAGTGGTATTATAATGTACAGCATTGAGCACCTGGCAATCGTGGTTCTTCCAGAATTGATGAGGGCCATGTCAATAAGCATGCCAGCAGGCAGCATTACATTAGTACACCTTTAGGTAATGAGTTTTAAAGCATGCACAAAAGTGAACTGTCTGTCCGTTATGAAAAAAAACATACAGCTATTAAATCTAGCCCTGTCCAGCTATATTTACAAATGTATTTAACCATGCACTGTTACAGGACTGCAGGAAACTCAGTAAATGTAGTTGTCAGATTTCAAGCCTAAAAAATAGACACATTAGGCCTATATTTAATTATCCCTGAAGAACGCCGGACAGAAAGAAACAATTGCAGTATGTTTTGGGGATTAAATAAAAGTCGTTGCTTTGCTGCAACAGAATATGAAAGTCAACCGTTCTTGAAGTTCTCCTTCTTATTAAGTTCTGGACAAAGTTTTACTGCAAAATGTAAGCAAAACTAGGAGGAGGCTAGATATAGTTATTAGTGACAACCTCATAAAAAAAAATCAAGTTGGTGAATCTCTTACCTCCCTGAACAAGCAAATACCAGCCCACCATAAAGAATTCAGGGAAAGAGGGCATGGCCAACTGAAGACTGACCAATACTTTTAAATAGAAAATGAATCCTGAACAAGATGTAGAACAATAGAAAAAAGGTCAGCAGCCTGTCCTCTTCAAGAAGTTGGATAAAGGTGAAGGTATATGTTTTCTAAAAAGCAGAAGTTCTTAAGTTTCCTCATCAGACTACCTATAACATTTTCAAGTTCTGTATACAAAGGGGAGGGAAGGAAGGAAGAAATGGAAAAAAATTGAGTAAAAGAATTTTAATGTGGAGATTCACGGCAGGTACTGTATTTTTCTGCACTGTGAACACAAACTGGTATACATAACCATACTAAAGCACTCCACAGAATCACAGTGAAACAAACTGAAGACATGGTACAGATTCTGTGGAATAGCTATGGGAAGTACAGAAGAGACTGTGGAATAGCAATAAAGATGGAAAGAGGGAGAAATAGAAGGCAACAGCAACATTCATCAAAAGTGTGTAGTATTACTAAATATTATACACTATTTTCTTTTTCTGTAATGCTGAATGTTCTGCTTAAATATAGAAGAGACCATCTGAACCTGTGAAACTGCAGAATGCTTCACTTCAATGCAGCTTAGATTACACTGTATGGCAACCTAGTGAACTGAAACTTTCATGTGCAAAACCAGAAACGGACTGCATATGACGCACATATCCAGAAGCTCGGAAAAAAATGCTCAGTGTTCAAATGTACCAGCTTGGTAAACAAAACATGGAACAGCAGACATAAGCTAAGGGGGGAAAAGAAATTATATTCTGCGTTAGATACGAGTTCTTCTGAAAATTAATTGTATTCCTAAGCCTTCAAATCATTAAAGTAATTAATGTAATAATGTAATTTTAAAAGGTCAAAACTGAGAATGAGTAGGAAAGCTATGGGAAATAATTTAGCTTTTCGAAAAGATCAAAAATTAAGTCACTTCAAACAAAAATGAAAAAGCCATCCTTGAAATTAAAATACTGACCCAATATCTGTGTAGGATTGGCCTGATCAAAGGTGACAGCATCTTTCTTCGGGAAATAAATATTTTCAGCTTTTGCTGCAGCGGATTGGTAAGCGCCCATTCCTACATAAAGGAAATATAAGAAGTTCAACAGCATATCAAAGTGTTTGACATAGAACAATACCCTACCAGTAAGTCTTTCCAGTTGTCCATTACTCAGACTGGCTTTCCTAAACCTAGAGTAATGCCTCCACAAATTGTTCATCCCCCATGTACAAGTCTATTATACACGTGTGAATTATTACATGATTTCTGAATTACAGTGAAACGTAATACAGTCATCGGAATTGACACTGCAATTAAGATATGAAAGTGTTCTAAAATTAGAATACTTCTTACGCCCCTTTTTATTTTCATAATAAATAGGAAAAGATTTAGTTCTGCAGATATGACCAAGTTATGTCACATACAATAGTATCCTAACATCTCTTTAGAGAAATAATAAAAAGCTTTAATTTATGATTTTCTAGAATAACAGGTGAATTGGTAGCCTATACTATGTAATTTCCATTTAAACTGCATATATTAATTTCTTTGATCAACAACGGTAACTACTGGCACACCAGAAATCAACTCAAGAAAACAGGTTACTATCATACATGCTAAAGCTCGTGGTGCTACAGTATAAGAAGGACATAAAACCATTAGAGGGTGTCCAAAGGAGAGTAACAACGATGGTGAAGGGTATTGGAGGGGAAGATGCACGAGGACCTCTGGAGTCACTTGCTTTCAGCTTAGAGAGACAAGGAGACTGAGTCTGCAGCTCCCTCACAAGGGGAGCGGAGGGGCAGGCGCTGAGCTCTGCTCTCTGGGGACAGCAACAGGACCCGAGGGAACGGCATGGAGCTGGGACAGGGGAGGGTCAGGCTGGGGGTTAGGGAAAGGTTCTGCACCCAGAGGTGGTCGGGCACTGGGACAGGTTCCCCAGGGCAGTGGGCACGGCACCAAGCTGCTGGAGCTCAAGAAGCGTTTGGACAACGCTCTCAGACACGTGGTTTTATTTTTGGATGAGATGGGAGGTTGATACGATGATCCCTGTGGGTCCTTCTGACTCAGGATATTCTGATTCCTACATGTAAAAGGCTTTGCTCCCCCTATTTTCTCAGTAATTTCTAAAATATAAGTGGTTTCAATCTGCTCATTACGCTTAATTAAATATAAATTTGCAACAGCACAGAATTCATGTCAAAAGAAAAAAAAAAACAAAAAGATCAGTGATGCTTTTTATAAAGCAGGCCTCATTTCTTACCTGTATATGGATCAATCCCACCCATTGGAGCTACTGCATTTGATGCGGAACCAGGAACATAGCGCCCAGCACCTAAATGGGGGGGTTAGACTTTTTAAACACCACCATTGGTAAAGAGCTAACATACCTACTTTCAGCCACTAGTTTTGAAATATCACTACTAAGGGTGTTATTTTGCTCTAAAATAATTAAAAAGAAGTCCTTAACTCTTCCTGAAATTTAAGGATTTTATCTAAATGCATGTGTGAGGGTGGTGCTGGTGGCAGTGGCACCACTCACAAGCTAAGTGACCCACTGCTGAGAGACATTCTGTCATGCTCCCTGGCACCACTGGTGCCAAAACCCTTGGTGCAGGCAGAGGGTGCTGCTGCCCAGGCCTGGCCTTTCCCTCTGCCTGGGGTACTGTTAGCACCTCCTGAAGGAGCTGGGCTTTGGATGTGGTGCTGAGTCCTCAGGTGAAGGAGCTGCAGGGACAGGTGACAAGGCTGTGAACCATCAGTTCAGAGGAGACTGGCAAGGTCTTTGTATCTGCAGACACCAGAGCCTGAGTCACACAATGCAAGGGAGAAGACAGCTGGAGATCATAGTAGAAGAGGTATGGAAAAAGACTGTCAAGATGGGTAATACTGTGGCTTTTGGCATCACCAGGAAGGCTCCATATGTAGATTTGCACCTGCAGAGCAGACACTGTGCCCTGGCAGTGTTGAGGACAAACACCCAAGAGGGTGTTTGAGATCAGAGCTGATCAGTCTGAGATCAGAGCCAGCTGATACTGCACCTAGCATCTGCAGAAAGGGGAAAGGCAAGCAGCGGTAGGTGGCCTCCTCCTGCAGGGTATGGAGGCACCTATCTACTGATGTGACCTGTTATCTTGAGAGGTTTGTTGTTTGCTAGGAACCAGGATCCAGAAAGTCACAGAGAGACTGCCACAGCTTGCCAGGTCTTCAAACTTTTACCCCTGCTACTCTTCCACCCAGGCATCAATTATAATGCCATGAAAAACCTGGAGAGTATCAAGTGGCTGAAGAGCCCCAAGGGCAAGTCTATGACTACAGGACCCTCTCCAAGGAGCAAAAACTATTAAGAAAGATGGGATGTCTTTGTAAACAAGCTCTTCACTATGAGAAGGGCTTTAAACTAGCTATGCCAAGAAGGGTTGGAATCTGAAATTTAGTACGGAAGGTACCAATAACAACCACATAAGATAAAAAGAATAATAGGATAAAAAGAAAACTAATTCTATGAAAATAACCAATCCCATGCTGGTTACACATATAAGAGATGACAAAACATAAGGTTTAAGAACTTAGTCCTCTACTGTAAAGGACAGAGTGACATGAGGCAGATCAGACAAGCAGAGAGCTCTCTCCTCTACTAAACAGGTCTGGACAGGCTTTGACATTTTCCACAGCAGTAGAGACCACCTAACCAGTCTGTCCCACACAGCTGCCCCAAATGGAGCACTGCAACAAACAGGGCTCTGGAGCCGAACACACTGCAACTGAACACAGTAACATACCTTAAATGCTGGCAAGACAAATTTCAATATGGAGTATGAATTTTACACTACCTGTAAATGGATCTGCCCCGGGTACCGTACTTGATCCAGATGAAGAGCCTGGAACATAACGTCCAGCACCTGGTGAAACATACACAGCTTGATGTTACTAAAGTACTAAAATTTTCAGACAGATGCAACTCAAAAATGAAGCCAAAAACATCAAGTATGTCTCATGTCTTATTGTGGTGTTATGACAAATTTAATCCTCTCCACATACAGTTCTGCCAACACTGAACAAATCCTTCCTAATAATTTCAGGGCCCAAACTTCGTTTTCTAGGATATAACCACTATGCATTTGGACACAGACAAATCAAAGGTATATGCTAAGTTTATACAACTGCAGTTCCATGAGATACATTTGAACCTGACTTAACGGCCTGTATTCTCATTTGTAGTTCAATGCAGGAGTAAGGTCTAGAATTATTTTCACGCTTTGTTCCTACCTTCAACTTTGTAAGACTGGTTGCAATGTGGTTTATTTTGTAATACAATGGACAGGATGTAATCAATTAGCACATTTCTACTGGTGAGTAATTAACTTTTTACAGTTCTCAATCACTCTTTGAAAAAGGGTCATTTATGTATTTCACTCAGTTTCATCCTTTGTCTAGTTAAATTTTTGTATTTCTTTCATTGCCTTAGCAGCATCTGGCTACCTGTTACCCTAGTATAAAAGGTTGGATTTTCTTACATTAGAAAATTAAGCCTAGGCTGAAAAATACAACCAGCTTGATTAGCATTTTGTTGAAAGATTTGATCTGACAAATATCTCACAGAGTTGACCAGTTTTTGCATTTTTGTCACACCTATCTGTGCCATGCCCTCCATGATTTGAGGACATGAAAGTCCTATACAGGCAGGTGAAGTTGAGGAACTGGGACACTGAAGTCTGGATAATCAGACTGAGTTGGACTGAAAACTGGCTGAATAGATGGGCCCAGAGGTTGGTACTCAGTGGCAGGACATCTAGCTGGTAACCAGTAACTAGCAGTGTACCCCAAGTGCCAGTACTGGATCCGATCCTGTTTCACATCTTCATTAATGATCTGGATGATGTGGTGGAGCATATCCTCAGCAAGTTTGTACATGACACAAAAATGGGCGGATTGGCTGATTGTCCATGGGGCTATCTTACCATCCAGAGAGATCTGGACAGTCTGGATACACGGGCTAACAGAAACCTCTTAAGTTTGACAAGAAGAAGTCCTGTACCTGGGGAGGAACAACCACCATGCACCAACATGTGCTAGGGACTACTGAAAACAGGCTGGCAGAAAATGGACACCAAGTCAAACATGAGCCTGTGATCTGACCATGCCACAAAGAAGGCTAATGGTATCCCAGGCTGCATTAGGCAAAGTACTACCAGCAGGAGGAGGCAGGTAATTCTTCCCCCTTCTACTCAGCACTGAGAAGGCCACGTTCGAAGTGTTGTGTCCAGTTCTGGGCTCCCTGCTATAAGAGAGACATGGACATAACGGAGAGTATAACAAAGGGCCACAAATACGATGAAGGGAATCATGGCTAAAACATCTCTCTTATGAGGAAAGATTTGAGAGCTGGAACTGTTCAGCCTGGAGGAGGCTCAGGTGGAGTCTTAGCAATGTATATTAATAGCTGGAGAGAGGGTGCAAAGAAGACAAAGTTGGTCTCTTTTCAGTGGTGCCCACTGACAGAACAAGGGGCAATGGGCATGAAATGAAACACAGGAGGTTCTGTCTGAATGTCAGGAAATACTTCCTCATTGTTCAGGTAACTGAGCACTGAAAGAGGTTGCCCAGAGAAGCTGTGGACTCTCCCATGCTGGAGGTACTGAGTAGTCACCTGGACAACTGACTCCAGGTGGCCCTGCGTGAGCTTGGGGGTTAGACCAGGTGACCTCCAGAAGGTGGCTTTCCAACCTCAGCCATTCTATGACTTGAAGTCTGCTTGTGAAGTGACCCAAGCTGCTAGTCAAGCACTCGATAATAGGTTTCAAGTTGCACTACAGTGCACAAAATACTCTAAATACAAAATACAAAATACTCTAAGCCATTCTGCCAGGTTCATTTCCCACCCTTGTGAAGAAATATACTTACAGGGAAACTCAGTGCATAATATAACACGTTTGTACACATGTTTATCCCTTTGTTACTTAACTTTTTAGTTGTGAACCACAAAGTTTAAATTTTTACCTGTAAAGGGATCTGAAAATTGTGTATTTGTATTCAATGGTGTTTGTCCCTTAGTGTTGTCCGTAATAAACTTGGCCACCTGATCCAGAAACATTGGATTTAGATCATTCTTTTGCAGGAAGTTGTATGCAGTCAGCCAAGGATCATCAGTTATGTTATATGGCAGTTTGTAGGAAGGTCCATTTTCGTTTACATCAATAGTGAAAACATAATCATACTCCTTTAAGTAGAATAAAAACAAGAACAAATGAGAAATTTGTCAGCACATTTGGCATAGAGATGTACCACATGCAGACTAATAATGACCCAGGGCTAAGCCTGAAAACTTTAATAATGCTACTTGCAGACTGTATCAACAACAGTCTCCTACAGAGTTTGCAAATAAAAACCACTGAAGCTGTACCTTACACTTTCCAGAATTTTGTATCTCAAGAAAAGCAGGCTAGAACAATAGATCATGACAATTTATGTATAGATATATTATATATATTATATATAGATATGTATAGATATATTACAAAGTAACAGAATGCATCAGGTAACACTCATGGTCAGCTGCGGCTGCCTACAGAGGTACAGGGTAGTCAGATGCCTCAAAAAAACTTCAGGCCAGAAAGCACATTTCTGCTACTAAAAAAGAACCAAGTCCTAAGGCTTCTTTAAAGCATACAAGAGAAAATGAGTCTCTGAAAGGCATTTTTTAAGTGGTGGCACAAGACAGATTTTTCTGTGTACACGTCACTAAAGGAAACGTTTACTTTTTGGACTATCTGTCTTTACACTCAAAAGACAAAAGAAAAGGGACACATGAAGCCTGGTACCTAATATTTCAGGTGACCCTCACACCTCTCATTGTACATTGTAGGGTTCTCTCCCTTTGGAAAGGCAGTTACAACTAACTTTACAATGTATTAGCAATAAACACTAGAGATCTTGACTCTTTCTTTAATAGCTGGCAGTTGACCTTTCTGCAATGTAATTTGTCTCTGCTGGCTTGCTGGTTTTACAAAATGCATTTCAAAGGTAAAACAGAAAATATTTATAATTCTACCTCTCAGTTTTAATAGATCAAAGACGGACAAAAAAATATCAACAAATCCCTGTTTCCTAATTTACATTTTAGCTAAGTAAAGACCGGGATTTTTTTTTTTCAAATGCGAAATTAAGCATTTAACTTTGAAAGGAGTAAAGCCTATTAAAGGTTGTATATACCTTTCCTTCAAATAAAACCTTTCCAGATGTTTGTTGCGTGGCTCCAGAAGAACCAACGACATCACCAATCTTTATCCATCTTCCTTCACTAACACTCCACTGATATGCTTCAACTTTCCCATTGTCTTTAATGAGCCGTGTCTGTCCATCTCTTGTTCCTGCAGACAGGAATATTTAACAGTTTTAAGAAATCTAAGAGTATGATTTACTTTAGGAGAGAAAAAGAATGTCTTAAATAGCAGTCAAATTTAAGAACGAAAAGATAGTTCACCAAGATTTGAGGTCACAGTGCAGAAAACTACATACTACATGTTGCAACAAAAATAGTGGAAATTCTGAGGATAGCATTTTACGGTTATAGTAATGGTATATGCCACCAGACTAAGTTGTGAAAACAGTCCTTAAGTATTTCAAAAGTTCACCATTTTCCCAGGGAGGTGACAATCAAGAAAGGTGATACTCTCCCGTGGTCTAACAAGATGGGAAGCTTCATACAATTGTAAGATTTATACCACTTGCTAATCAGAGCCAAGGGGTGAGGTTACTTCACTGGTTACTTCACCTGGGGAAAAATATTTGTGTATTTAAGAGTAATCCTAACTACCAATGCTTACAACTGTATCCTCAGTAACCTCCTGAGTACCTGGAAACTGTAAACTGCGTTGATCAAGACAAACTGTTTTTCAAGTTGAAAGCCAAAGCAGAGTATTTGTCTAATTTTCCTTAGGAAAAAAATTCTAGTCCTTTTGCAAAGTACATGACTGTCTCTTATTATTGACACAGCTGGCATAATAGATCCAAAACATCTTGAATACACTGCAGTGTCCTGTAACTGAGGCTTTCCTAAGTTATTTTGTAAGAGAAGTATTTTAGCCACTTTAGTCTAGAAAACACACATGTATATGTTAGGATGTATACATACAGACACACACACCTAAATATTTAAACTACAGTCTTGCCTCCAGAAGAGGAGATGAAAGGAAGCAGAGAAAAATTGAGCTGTTTTCTTTAGTAACTCTATTAAACATGGTCAAACCCCCCCCTCCCCCGAACTTACGGAAAGTTTTGGTACCTCAGAACTAAGATCCAGAGGCAACTCTAACATAACAGAGGTAACATAACTTACCAGGTTCCTTAAGATGTTCTTTTCCAGGAAGGTCTTCAGCATTAATATCCCCTAAATCACCAGTTTTAGGGTCAATGGATGCTTGGGAAAGTTCATTTTCAAAAGCTTGAATCTCCTCAGCACTTGCTGTTCTTTCCAAAGACTCTGTAAACACCCTTACAAATCCATCACTGAACAGAGACAAAAACATTCAAAGAGAAATATTATTTTAAATGTCAAAATGATTACATACATTCTAATAGTGACTTCCATGTCATGAGAAACCACCATTACTTCTAACAACCCTCTCCATTTTTTTTTATAAAAAGAATTTGCCCTCATGCTAAAAAAAGCCCATAGGAAGACTTACATGGGTAACTTGAAACACAATCTGTAGTACAGCTTTAAAGTCAAATTAGGATACGCCTATCAAATGTGTTCTTGATACAGTATCTGTAAGTCTATTCTCAGTCTACTCATAGTTCACCACATTACCAAAGAACTTACTCTTTAACTGTGTAATTCAATACCAAAAGAACGACTTTTTGGCTGAATTATAGCACATACTTAAATTTAATCCCCACACACACTTTCATGACTCTATTTTCAAATATAATCAGAAATGAAAATCAAAGTGATGCATAAAATTTCACCAAGAGTTTTGCAAATTTAGATTTGAAAATGTACTGAGGATAAAACCTGGATACCTTGCACCAACTACAATGTCACCATTATCCAACACACAGCAGCACCACACAGACTGAGCTGGGAGTCTGATTGTTTGAGCACATTCCCCTCGTTTCCATATTCTAAGAGATCTGTCCTCTCCAGTAGTTACAAAATCTGCAAAGGAAAACATAAAAAAGCTTTTAAAGCATATTTTCGTGTAATGTGATACTAGATGCCTTTTTACAACTCGGTATCTAAAAATTAAAATAGCAAAAGAACTTTTCTACAATTTAATACTTCTCTCAATCACAAGAAGAGAGCTAAAAGAAAGCCACTGCAGAGCTATCTTCTCAAAAAAAAAAAAAAGTGCATAAATTGCAGACTGAGCAGCCAGACAGGGAACGAAACCGTTTGTGACAAAAGACTACCTCCTCCTTCAAATAGTTTAAACAAAGAACTTGGGAACTATCACTGTTTTGTCTTAACACTGCACTTCCAGAGTACCACAGTTCAGGAAACATGCATAAAGCATTCTCAAAAGCAGACCCCTAACTTCAGGCATCTCCTCTATGAGGGGTTTCAAGGCAGAAGAGATTTATGATTTACACATCATACCTTTTCCATACCATACATCCACTTTACCCTCCGAACAAATGTGCAAGTCCGTTTGTACTCACACACCACACAAAGGTCACTGACTTAGAATTTCTTCTGCAACCATCTGCAAGTTAGTCTGAACCTCCAAACCTCTAGCTCTAGAAACAAATGCATAAGCCATATAAAGAAAATCGCTGAACTAAACTATTTATAAGCTACTTTGAAAACTTTCTGTGCAAGTATTGAAGTTTGTATTACTTCAAACTGCTAAGCCACGCATACCATTTTAACAGTCTGAAACAGTGCTGAAATACAAGTGGCAACCCAGATGGTAGTTTTGTCCATTTGTTTGCCAAAGTTTCACTTGAGCTTTATAATTAGGTTTAATCTAGGACCTTTCATCTCACCTCAAAGAGCAATTCTGCCAGATACATGATTTTCTGTCAATCACAAAAATTTCTTATTACTTACACAAAAGAAAAAAGAAAAAAAAGTGAATGAAATGCTACCCGAGTTCTTTGGTTACGGCAGCTCCACTGAACTACTGAATGCCTCATCTGCCATTTTATTTTGCAACTATACGGGCTAAATCTCAAAAAAAAAAAACTTACCTTTACAATGAGGGAAAACAGATATGCTGTATATATAATTTGTATGCCCATAATACACCTGCAGACACTCGCCAGAGATCTGCCATCTTCGAACACTAGCATCATTAGCACAGGAAAGGAATTCCATTTCACTGAGAATGGCTAAACCTCTCACACAATCTTCATGTCCTTTGTAAAAGAAAGGAAAACTTTTAATGCAGCTTTTCTTTCCATTACCAGCAGTATACCATTTTACACATCTATATCCTGGTAACCAATTTTCATTATGGAAGCACTCAAAAAAAAAAAAGCAATTCATTGCTCAATATCCTGTGGAAAAAAATATAATCCTTATAGAAGGGATGTGATTTCCAGGCAACTTGAGATACTTTAGAAATTCTGCCTAAAACTTGTTCAATTTATATAAGGCTTCGTGGTTTCTGATTTATTTTTTTTACTGTTTTTAATAGAGCACATGATCTTGATGAAACTACTAATTGCAACAATATTTACCAGTGAATGTTCTTTCACATCTGCCTGCCTTCCACAGCTTTATTGTTTTGTCAGCTGAACCGGTCAACATTAATCCCTGTTCAGGCAGTATTTTTACTGCCCATATTGCAGCTGTGTGACCCTGAAAAAAAAAAAGGACAACAATATTGCTAGACTTGTAAAAGTCAGTATGTATTTTATATTCATGCAGAAGAACTTCATACCTGTAATGTCATCATACATCTGTCATGCAACCAGACTTTGGCTGTTGTATCCCATGATCCACTTAACAATGTGCCAAATTTTCCAGATGAAAGGCTGCAAACTGGAATAAATGTTCAGATCAACAATGACACGTTTCTTGCACTGTAGCAAATCTTATGCTAGCAATTTTAAATTAATTATTTAAGGACTTCTGCTTGGTATTAAAAGCATATCTAGTGTTGAGGAGTTCAGGGAAAAATTAAGTAGAAGTGTAGATGTACAGCAAACTAGAAAGGAACCACTTAAGAATCTCCTCACTTCAGATGAGGAACTTGCAAATCTTTTTACCATTCATATTTTATAATTTCTTTCAGTACCTGATCTCTTCTCAAGCTAAAATATGTTGACAAGCAGCACAGATAGTCAAGAAAAATTATTAATACAAAGATTTAGATTTAAGATTACAAAGTCAAGATTTCATCAACATTATTGGGTTATGTCCTCACAAAACAAGACTTCATACCAAAAATACTTCACTCTTCTTGGATGGCAAAATAATACCACCGAGAAATTGTACTAACATTCAAAGATTTATTTAACATGGATATAATTTGCAAATGCTCCACTAATACACAGCTACAAAACTGAAAAGGCATAGTGCTAATAAAGCACAACAGAAACTATACAAAGTAGCAACAAAACTATACAAAGTAGCAACAAAACTATACAAAGTGGCAACAAAACTATACAAAGTGGCAACAACAAAACTATACAAAGTAGCAACAACAAAACTATACAAAGTATACAAAACTATAAAAGCCATAAACAGAATGCACTGTCCATCTGAAAATTCATAAACGAAAGCACGGCCTTTTGTTTCTTTACTCTGTGATTCCACAGTGGGAACTGGATAGTATTCTGCTGCTATGAATTGTTACTCAGGTACTAGTTTTCCCACTTCTAAAACATATTTTACAATTAATCTGATTTTCCATTTTTTAATGTTTGGCATTACTGTAAGAATTGCTACAAATACTTTTTTGTAATGGAATCCATAACATACCTCATATAGTGCCTCATCCTTTTTTGCACCTCTGGAGGGAACATGCCAAATGTTCTTTTATCTACTCAATCATCCTAGGTTTCCTTTTATACACTGTAAATTATTCTATACCTTCTGACACACTGACATTATTCTGGCATAATTTTATCTGTTTCTCAGAGCAGACCAAGAGGCTTATAATGCAAAGACAGAAATTTTTGGTGCTGCGTAGCAATCCATGTTATTTTCAAGCTGGTCTCGAGAGCCCTTCTTTAACATAGTAAAAGAGACCCAAAACCTTCAAGTCTTGAAATGAAGAATTCTGACATCCCATAATTACAAGATGAGGCTGTTCAAAGGTCTTTTAAATACTAGATCAGATCACAAAAAAATAAACTTAGCATGCTAATATGAAAATTGCTCAACCTTTTATTTTATGGCTCCAGAAAAGTTATCGGTTTAATATGTCACACGCTGCACTGACCTGACTAAAGAAATGAAGTTTCTGCAATGACCTTTTAGAATTCACCACATATTTAAAGTACCACTTTACATTAGATCCCTATCTAGGTAACAAAAATGGGCAGTGAACATTTGTTTATTTAGGAAGCTCGCTTTTTCTATTTCTATGAAGTTAGACATAAAAATATACGGAAGATGAATTTAACTGCTTCAACCCTTGGCAAAAGGGCCACCATTCTGTGAATTGCCATGTGATCACTTATGCAGCAAATGCTCAAACACTGATCAGTGTTAACTCAGAAGTCATTGTGACAAGCTGTCACTGTGTGAAATGAAATTATAAAAAAGCTATTTTACAGAGGCCATAATCAAAAAGTTAGGTACATTAAGTATCAAAGAAATTAAAATTGAGTTTTATAACTTAATTTCCTGTCTAATAAATCACATTAACGTTTATACAATAAACTCAAAAAAAAAACTACTACATACCTGCGTTCTTATGACCCTTAAGGACGTAAAGAGGAGCTGTGTTGTCAACTGTGAAAATGCAAATATTATGATCATTGCCACCAGTTGCAATCAGCCCACGAGGATAGAGGTCACTTGGAGGTATGATGCACACACAAGATACAAAATTTGAGTGGCCACGCATACAGTGCATTTCAGTAAAACCCCTGTTAAGACTAAACATATGCAATAATCAGTTGAGAGTCACGACAGAAACAGTACTTATTTGAGGCACTGAACTACAACGGGCATTTTATATTCCAGCTCTTGAATTAGTAACTATCCTTGCAGTGTGCTTACTATGGATGACCTAGGAAGAACGAAAACTTGGAGAAAAACTACACTCCAGCATTCCAGACCAGTAAGCAGTATTTAAAGCTCTCCACGTATTTTTTTTTCCCACTCACAGAATCCTGGTATAGCTTAGTTTTGTCGTTTACTGCTCAGTTGCAAACACTGTGCCCAATTTCACAGAACCACAGACCAGTTTGGGTTGGAAGGGACCTTAAAGATCACCCAGTTTCAAACCCCTGCCATGGGCAGGGACACCTCCCACCAGACCAGGTAGCCCAAAGCCCAACCCAACTGGTGTTCTGGTGCCTCACCACCCCTATGGTGAAGAATTTCTTCATTATATCTAGTCTAAACCTACCCTCTTTCAGTTTAAAGCTGTTACCCCTTGCCTTGTCACTCCTCGATAGAGTCCTTTGCCGTCTTTAGGTACAGGAAGGAATTTAATCAGAATTTAATCACAAGTAGCTGCAGCTTGCATTTGTGAGATCTTTTGCTGTCCCAAAGCTCAAACATGTTACTCCAGCACAATGCAAAATATCAGGGCACATAAACAAAGAAAGTTTACTGCTTACAAAATCTATACTCATGAGCACTGCAGAGATTTAAAAATTAATAATTATGTCTGATTCACGCAGCACCTTTACTTTTTCGTCATGACCCAGCCTCAACAGTGAGCACACTCACTGGAAAAAAATGCTACTTATATTAAAGGTATTGTTTTTGTTTTCGTCAAAAACTGTATTATAGAACACTGCTATTCATATTTTGTACTGTAATACTTGGGGAATGTAGGGAAATCATGATATTCTTGTAAATTTTAAAACATTTTCTCTGCTGAAGGCACAGAGAACAAGGCGACACCTTCCTATGAAACTTAATAACGAAAACAACACACCGCAGCTTGCTTAACCCCAAACCCCCCGTACGGCGAGCCCATTGCCGATGCTGTGGCTAATTTACTAATGGCTAACGCTTTCCCATCACCGGGCCCTTCGGGGGAAGGCAGCTCACCCGTCGGGAGCCCAGAGCCGCGCGGTGCGGTCCCGGGACACGGAGACGAAGCCGCCGTCGGGGAAGAGGCCTCGAGCGAGGCCGCGCACGTCCTGCTGGTGGCCTGGCAGCGAGCAGCGCAGCCGGTAGACGCCGCCGCCGGCGTCGCCCGCCATGGCCGGAGGCCGGCGGAGGCCCTGACGCAGCAGCTCCCTGCCCGCCGCCGCTACCGGAACGCGCCGCGCTCCGCGCCGGAAGAGGAGCCGCCCGATGTGCCGGCGGCGGGGAGGAGCCGAGACTCTAAGTCCCAGCAGGCAAAGCGGCGCGTGGAGGGTGCAGGAGGCCGCGCCGCCGTCCCGAGGCATTATGGGAGTTGTAGTTTGAGGGGCGGAAGCGGTGTTGCTGGGATACCCGCGGCGGTGCGCGACATGGCGGTGTCGGCGGGCCGCTGAGGGGGCTGGGGCCAGCGGGTGCGAGGGGCCCGGCCGTGACCAAGGCGTCCCACAAGGTGGTGTTCACCCAGGGAAGGGAGGCAGCTGAAACAAGGGGTGTCCCGAGGGGTAACGGGTTGATAAACCGAGGGGTAGTGAACGGAGCGCTGCGGGGACCGCTGTGCCTGCGTGCTACCCCGTCAGGGCGCTGCCCTGGGGAGCTCCACATCAACCCCTCATGGACCCGTGCTGTGGTTCAGGTGGAAGGGGCATTAGAGATCAGTGTCAGCTATTGGAAGGGGGGAGAATTAATCTCTAACGAGTTGGCCTCTGGTCGCTTCAAGCCATCTTTCCACGTGAAAGGACTGTTATCCTTCTCTCCTGTTTTCCTTCTTTCCAGGGAGGGATTCAAAAGGAAACAAATATGGCCAGTGGTCACAGACCTCCCATAGCTCGGCCCTCTTCAAGAGCAGGAATGGGGCTGACAGCAAGGCCAGCCTCTTCAGCACGGACTCCATCAGCAGCCAGGATAGGAACAGGGGTATGTTAAAAAAAAGTTGAACATCAACTTTGGTATCTTTAATTGTTATTCAGGTTTTTGTACTTTTTCAGTACCATGACTAGAGAGAGATTTTCTCAGGAAAAGTTGAAAGATTTTCAGTCATAGAGAGTTTTACTTTGTGATTTTGGCTGAAAGAGGTGAGGGAATTCTTCCATCAAGACTTCACCTGGGAGATCTTGATAATGTCACATACAGTGAACAAGGTACACAGTAATCTTTTACCTCAAGAGGTAATCTTGTACCTTTCTACAGCAGACATTTCTCTGAAGCTTTGTTTACCTGAACAGGTGTAAATCTAAAAGTTTCTCACATTAAGAGTTTAGAGAGTGATTCAAGCTTTGGCAATTACATAAGGATAAAAAAATCATAATTCAGCATTGGGATTTTTGGTTTGTGTGTGTGTGTCTGTCTGTCTGTCTGTCTTCTAGATGCCTCCTAGTACATCAAGACCTGGTTCTCGTGGTGGTTCTGCGACTGCTAGCGGAATCTTGTCATCTCAGATTAAAGTTGCAGACCGCCCAGTGACACAGCAAGGATTAAGTGGAATGAAAACTGGAATGAAAGGTATTTTTTGTTGAAAATAGCTATCAAAGTGTCTGAAAAAGTTCTGGAGAAATATTTATGGTTTAAAGGAAAACTGTTCATAGTTGTGTAAATTGCAGGGTGCATAGCTATGACTACAGAGAGTAAGAGAAAGGAATGGAAGATTAATGCATCCTCCCTCCTTTGCTTTTGGCCGTTAGAGAAGACAAAGGCTTTTCTATGCCTAAGCTTGCTATATGATTTTTACATCTATTTAAAAATCATTAGAATAGATTAGAATACAACAGGATACACTGTATCTTCTTCCAGAACCACAGAATAATTAAAATACTTTGTTGCATCGTAAATATTCATACAGCTAAAAAAAGTTGTGTGTTTTCACGACAGTCCACAATGAATTTCTGCCTTCATTTGTTTTAACAAAGTAAAATCTATTGTCTCTGCTTGTACAATCTGCATGTTGTTTTCCTAATTTACAGTTAATCAGAATGTGTTGCTTTCTAATGAACTGTCGTCATGCTCTACTTTGTCAGGTCCTCAGAGACAGATAATGGATAAAACGTATTATCTTGGACTGCTGAGGTATGTCTTGAAAATACATTCAAACTTTGGAAGGCTTCATGCTCTGTTCCCTTTCTGGCATAAAGGTAGAGGTAGAGCTATGCTTAATAATAACATGGGATGAGTGGTGTTCTCTGTAAATGAAATCTGGTCTGTTATTACACATAAGAAGGTCATTTTACAGGGAGCTTGTAGGAGAACAGGAATTTTATGCTTATGTCCAAGTACAAGATTTCTTTGAAGTTTTGTTATTAGGCTTGTTAAGTTAAATGCGCTCCCACAGCATTAGTTCCAGAAGCATCAGTGATTTTGAACTTCCACCTGTAATAGGTCTCATAGCTCCAATTGTAAGAAGTAGCATCTCAAACTAAGTACTTTTTTAGTGTATGCTTCAGGTGGTTTACTTGAATTATGCATTCAGATGGCAATGACAAAGACGTGTGCTCCTTTGTCAGCTGGCCATATTGCAGTATTGAATAATCAATCCTAAAAGATGTTGTTCTATACAGGGATGATACAGCATCCTTCCACAGATTGTGGATGATATTTTTTTCCGGTCCATCTGAGAAGGATTCATGTCTCTTTCACCAGAAGGAACAAAAAAATAATTAAAACATTTTATTTCACATCCAGGTTTTCTAATAATTGCTTACAATTTTATCTGATAGAACCACTTTATTTTTTCCCCTCTTTTCTCTAGCTTTTCTCAGAAATAGTTGGTTAGAAATACGGTACTGTGTGAAAAAGAGATACTGATTGCACATCACTTAGAGTAAAATGCTGTTTCTGTTTTATCTGTGTTTTAGGTGTATATTTAAGTTTGAGTAACTCTTTTGTTTATTTTTTGCAGGAGCAAAACAAATGAACTCACAACAGAAATTAACAAGCTGCAGGAAGAAGTAGAAATGTACAAGCAAGAGAAATCTGTCTACTTGTCATATGAAAAAAGGTGAGCTGTGCCATAGCTAATACAAGGTTAACTTTCTCAGTCACAAGACTTTGTTCTAGGCTTCAAGGAATCATTAAATATTTTTTTTTCTCATTAGTTCATTTTTATTATATGATGCTTCCTGTCTTAAGTTTGGCTTCTTGTTTTGTATTTAGGGCAGAGGCTTTAGCTGGTGAAATCAAAGAATTTCAAGGTCAGCTAGCAGACTACAACATGGTATGCTGCTATCAGCTTCTGATACTGAACACTCCCTTTTCTCCTTTGCTTCGTGCTGTTTTTGCTTAACTTCAACATCTTTTTTATTGATGTTCCTGTTTAAAAGTTTACTGGTTAGTACTGTGTTTCTTCAGTTACTGGGAAAGAGAAAAATGGGAACTAAGCAAAACAAGAAAGTTAGGAGAAGCAGTTGCATTTAAGAAATTACTGCTGCGTATTATTTGTGGGTTTGTACACCTACATATAATGAGAATTACTTCTGAAAACTATGTGTAATCTATTCAGATTCCCAAATCACATTTTTGGCAATAATAGATACCTGTGGTGTTTTCATGAGCATTTTGCAAGTTGCTCCTTTTCTCTGTATGTATAATTACAAAAAAAAAAAAAAGGAGAGTGCCAACAGGTTGGAATTCTGTCTCATTTCAGGTTGTGGATATACTTAACACCAATACAGACGTGGCGGAAGTGATTCATGATTACAATATGGTAAGAATTAGGATGCTTGCTACATTTGAACAATGAAATGGTGTATATTACATTTTTGGTACTTTGAACATGACATATACAAAAAAGCAAAGCACTAATTTAAAACTTACACATTTTTTTCCAGTTAAATTGGCCATACTACTTGACGGTGTTCTTTGTTTGTAGTGAGACAGCTATCTGAAGCATTGTCTTCAAAAACCACATGACAGTGCTTCTGTGTTTTAGATTTGAGAAGGCTGTGTTCCCAACTCAAATTTCAAGTGTTAAAATAAATTATTTATTTGACTAAGAAGCATAGAATGCTAGTCTTATGAAAGGCAAGTTCACTGGACTGCACTGCCTTTAAAGCTGCCTGATCCTCTGGAAATTTATTTACTTCTCTTTTGCCTTCTGCCTTTTAAATGCCTCCAGCATAATAAATATGAACTAGGTCTGAAACGTGGACAACCACAAAATCAATCAGCTTTGTTCTTTAATTTTCTTTATTTTCCAAGACAGAGTTTTCATGCAAGTATTAAGGCTATACAGGTATTAAGCACTTTCCATTTCTTGTGATCACTTTGTCCTTTAGCAAAAGCAGCTAGTCTTAGAAAAGGTTATTTTGGTAGCTTGAAAAAACACCTGAGTATTTTTTGGCCATTTATTTTTCTCCACATTTCATTGAAAAATAAAGTCACATCGTCCGCATGATAAAGAATTCTCTTTAAAGTATTATATTTGCATTCTGTCTGTAGGCTTAAGCAATATTTGCTAATAGATAGTAATACTAATTGAACTGATTTGTTACAAACTTGACAGCATTTCTTTTTCAAACACAGAGAGAGATGTCTTCTTACTTCTTTTGGTTTCCAGTGGAAGACTGCAATTTTATAAGCTGTTTCTTCAGTACAGCCTGGGAACATCTCTGGAGTAGGAGACATCTGCTCCTCCTTTCTGTACTGCATTCTGAGCAGCTTCTTGCTCCCTTAAAGCAAACTTTGCACTTGTGTATAAGTATTTTTTTTATTATATATTATATCAAAATACTTTTTTTTTTTTAAAGTTAAAGGTTCAGAATGACCGAGACGCGCAGAGTGTGGATAAAATTTTCACAGAAAGACAAGCGTGAGTACATAAATTATATGCTTCTCAAAAGCTGTTAAAATCATACCTGAACTTGGTAAAATTGAGATTATCTAATTAAGAAATTGTTAACAGTACAATCCGTACAACAAGGGACATCCCCAAACAATTTCAACATCCTAT
The DNA here is from genome assembly GCF_964211835.1 of Anser anser. NCBI lineage: Eukaryota > Metazoa > Chordata > Aves > Anseriformes > Anatidae > Anser > Anser anser. Next base: position 14,203,746 of record NC_139723.1, read on the forward strand.
ACCAGTATCAGGATGGAGCTGGATCCCTGGCTTTAAACTATTCTGAGCAACTGCTGTGGAGATACTTACCATTTCATCCAGGAGGAGCTAGGTGGCAGTGAAGACTCGTGGATTGTGAGGACCTACTTTTAAGGTCCTGGATTTTGGAGGTTGTGTTTCAGTAGCAGAGTGGAGAAAGTAAGCAGAAGTGGGGTCTAGAACTGAGATTCCTGTCTGGTAAAGTAAGGATGTGTGGAAAGGAAGACGAGATCAGTGAGATGCTTGCAGTAAGAATTCGAAAGCCATGAGAACGGCTCGTGTACTGTTAAGCTGAGAAGGTGAGTTTGAGATGTTTAATTTAGGGACAGGAGATATAAGGAGAAGTAAGTCTGATCCTACTGGGCGCCAGAAAGAACAATAAGGTTTTATGCATAAATAAATACTTTTTAAAATAACGATTTGCCATTTAATATGCACTTTTCCACTAATACTGTGGTTTTCAACAGCTTGGAAATATGTCTATTCTATCCCTAAATGCATTTTTAAGCGTTAACAAAATGTGCAGAGAAAAGCATTGGTTCAGTATCAAACTAAGGCATAAAGGCATGGTTTAGTGGATAATATTGGTGCTAGCAGGATGGTTGGACCAGATGATCTTGGAGGTCTTTTCCAACCTTAAAGATTCTATGATTCTATATGCAATAATGATATTTATCATTTTACTGTATGTAGACACATTTAAGGGAGTGGAGAAGTTGGTCTTTGTTACTCTGCTAATGCTGTGACATTGTTGATTCGGATTCAGTCCTCAGTCTGACTGTGGTCTGCTTCTTCAGTGCTTTAAATAAATATTTTTTCATCTCTGGCTTCTTCACCTCTTGAGTGTCAGTAATTATGGCAGCTTCACAAGCTGCTTTTTGAAGATATGGTCATGTTAAGCAGTGTACGGTATGCTTTTTATCCCCCATAAGTAATAACATGATCAGTGTTATTTCATGTTTTGAAATACTTATTTCATGATTCATGAAGCAATAGCTTGTTTCAGACTTGATGAGATGAAAGGAGATGGACTGCTTAGGTTCAGTTGGTATTGTACATAAGTAGCAAAACGTGGAAGGCTAAGTAGATGGAGCAAGTATACTACAGTTTTGAAAAGTCAGTTCATCATCCATTGTGTAGGACATTAGCTCTCCTCGGTTATATATGAATCTATGTATTTATCCTCAATAAATCCATCTTCGCCAGGCTCAAATTCAGTAGTTTTCTCAAATATTACTATGGGATCTTCATTGCTTGTATCTGATACTGCAGGAAAAGAACTCATGTCAGCTGAGAACTCCTGTTCAGTTATCTCTGGGTCATTTTCTTCCAGACGACGGTGACTGTAGCTGATCAAATAGTGATACCATGTTGGGCATTTTATGGCAGTAAAAATCAGGAATGTAGTGCTTAGGACAAACCCTAGGACTCCCACTAGGAAGGTCCAACTTTTGCCAAGGAGTGGAAGCTCTTGAAAACAGATAGGGGGGAAAAAAAAAACAGTCATCTTTATGTATATCTGAAAGAACTCTGGTATTAATTTTTGAATAGATTGAGAACTCAGAAAATAGAAGATTATACAGGAATAAATAAGTGTCTCAGAAGTGTTAGTTTCTGCTGTTATTGGAGAGCTTGTAAAATCAAAAATGCACGTATATCTCGTATTTCATAGCAATGTAAACTCACCATGCGTATTTATTAAAATTAAACAATTGTTTAAAAGTCATCTGAAGTTCTGGAGGCGTAGATAAAATAAACCTCTTTTTTTTTTTTTCAAAAAAAAAAAAATCCAGGACTGGTTTTGAGAATGGAAAAAATAAAAAACAGTAATTGACATTAAATTCTATTTCCCAGGCGTAAATTTCAACATGGTGATGATGTCTGCATCCTGAAATACCACATTGTTTGTAATCCTTTTAGTTACATTACTTTTATAATAAAAATTTCAATAGACTGTAGGTATCAGTAGTCTTTGTTTACAAGTTGGTTTTATGTGCTGGCCACTGTCACGTGATACATTATAGATGCTGGCTACAGCAAAAGAAGTCAGTGGCAGTGGTGGCTTACGATTTGTGTGTGTACCAGAAGATGGGTATTCCTGCTTTAGCCAAAAGCAGGAAGTGGAGTATTTCATTATGGGAAAGTGGAGAACATTAATTCGGATGTAAGAAAAAGAGAAATTTGATTTTTACCAGGACACTTAGAATCTTACCAAATAATGTTGGAATTAGCATCAAAAAAATGATGTAAGGAGGCTATTACTGATTCTTATTTTTTTTTTTAAAGAATATGGGGTGTGCACAGCTGTGTCCTTTCCACTGAACACAGTTGAGAGCAGGACAAGAATTAATATACTCAATCTTTTACTTTTTAAGAAGACTACATCTTGTGAGCAGTTAGTTTGGAAATTTTTTTTTTTTTTTTTTATGCAGACATCTGGAGAATTTTCTGAATTTCAAGCCTTAGAAATTTTCACACCATCAGTTTTTAGTGTTGTTTAAGGTGTGGTTTATCTGTTTTGTAGCCTTGCTTAGTAGAGCATAACATTCACTGCAGTATCTAATATGGTCTAACAAAATCTGGAAATACACTTGTTCCATAGCCCTGACTTTTGTGGAAGAATTACAGTGTACTAGGAATGCAAAACCATATGAAATCATGGGTCAGCAAATAAAACATTGCAAGCAGTAAAGGGAAACATCATTGTATTACCTGCATGTGTTCCGTTGTTTTCAGTGATGTTGTTTGGAGTCAGAGCTGTTAGGAAGGCCGTGCTTCTGCGCTTAATGGTAGAATTTGAAGTTATACTGGTTTCCAGAGAAGCTTCTTCAGTTTCACAGTCAGCTGGTTGTATAGCTGCAGCCCTGATGGACAATTTTTCCTTTGTTTTGGGGAATGTACAAATAGTGTTGTTTTCATTTTCTGTGAATATGAGCAATGGAGAGCCTATTAGATACTGTTAATTAATCTGCACTCTGATCTAAAAAAATCACCGATAATTAATTCATTACTGCAAAATACAGAATACATGGTGGATACTATTCACATCAGGAATAGCTAACATAAGATGCAAACAGGTATGAAATGCTGCTCTTAGCAGAACTTACCCATTGTCACATTGGAAGCAGTTAACCATATCTGTAAATCAAGGAGGGCACAGGAGCAGTTCCATGGGTTTCCAGCTAAGGTAATTGTAGCCAATTTAAAAGATGATTTTATATGAAAAGATTTCAAAAAGTTATTTTGTAGATTCAAAACTCTGAGACTTTTTAGGGAAGAAAATACATCTGAATCTAATTGAGTAATCCTGTTATCGGACAGATTCAACACTGTCAGTTGATTTAGTCCTGCAAATGCTGATGGATGAACTATGCTAATATGATTGTTGCTGATATCCAGAATTAAAAGTTTTGTCAAGTTGTAGAAGCTGTTATTACACAGTACAGTAATCATGTTTTCATTCAGATAAAGTACGGTGAGGTTAGTAAGCCTTGGAAGAATATCTTTGCCATTGTCTTTTAAAGTGATTTTATTATTTTTGAGGCTTAATATAGTAACGTTTGGCAAAAGATCAGTGGGGATACGAGAGAGGTTCTTTCCAGACTCCTCACAAATGACCTGTTGAAAAAAGATAATGTTAACAATTAAAATATTGTAGGAACGTCATGTGATGGAGTCCCAGTGATGACTTTTAAGGGAATAAAAAATCCATTTAATGTCAGCCCTTTACAAGAAAAATTCTGCTGGTCTTCCTGCCTTTTTGTTTATGCTTTTCTTAATATGCTTGTCGATTAATGATACAGGGGAATGAATCATCCCAGTGTGTAGAGACTTGAAGTGCTAAGAAACTTAGTGCTTAAACTCTTAAAGTTGCAATGCTTATGTGAATAATATCCAAAGTATAACCAGTCTGACATGCTATTTTGGAGGTAATAGGGCTGTCTGTTTTGGAATTCTAATGTGAAGTCTGGCTGGGTAGGAAAAGGACTCCTTTCCCACAAAATAGAGAAGCCACCAAGTGAAGTTGTCAGAGAAAGTAGATTCAAGCCTGACAATTAATTTATATGTGTTTTTTCAAATGGATTGACTTGTTTTAAAATAGCTGTGTTTACTGTTGAAAACATCTTTGGAGCAGACCTTCAACCAGATTGACTACATATTTTTATTATAAATATGGCATTTAAATTCATTTTGGTTTTCTGAGTTGAAGTTTAGCATAGCTTTAGACTTTTCAGGTTTGAGAGTATTTATATTCTTAATGCCTAGAAACATTTTTCCTTTCTGAAAAGATTAGATTTCCTTGTAGGTATGTGTATGCATCACTGCAGCTTGCACTGGAAACAGGTTGGTTTATTGTTCCTCTTGATAGGGAAGTAGCCTATGTTCAAGTCGTTACTGCTGTTACCAGGCTGAGTCTAGATAGCTTATTTAAAAACAAAGTAGGTGTAGTGTCTGCATATGCATTTTTTCTTCATGTTTGTCCTAGCAATGAACAAACAGTAGAAACAGTACTGAAGCAGCAGACCGTGAGTAAGAGCAAACAGTTCAATAACAGTTTTGTGTTTTTTTTCTGCCAGACTCTTAATTCTGCTATATATAAATACAAAATCCATTAAACTATTCTATAAAAGAATCCTTCAAAAATATCTTGTACACATTTGGACCTGTATTGGGCAAGTGCTAACTCAAAAAATCTCTCAAAACAATCTCTCAAGAAGTAGTTGGTCTTGTCCAAATAGCTGTTGTGATTTAGGCCTGTTGCAAAATGGTGTAGATATAAAGGAGGCACTCCTGTTGTCTGCAGAGTTTTGACTGAAATATAAAACCATCCCAAATATGTTTCAGTGTTACTCCCCCACTTAGAATGATTGGTAGCAGAAAATTCCCTTTTCGCAGGAAAATGTGTCATTTTATTTGTATCTGTCTGCTTCTATACTCAGGAATTTCATGTTCGCAGGCTTTTAGAAGTCTTTAATTTCTACTGTATCTCAAGAATAAGGGTAATTTACATGCACATAGAACTTACAGTTTGAGATGTAATGTTGCAGTCAGCAGTGACTGGATTCAAAAACAGTGTTCCAGCCCAGATCATGAGCCAAGAGAACTTCATGTTCACTGCCTAGCAATAAGCAAATAACACTTTAAAATATCAAGAGTACCAGTGTCTTTTGTAGTAGCAGTTTAACAAATTAATAAATAGTTATTTCCATCATAATGTAAAAAAAAAAATTGTTCTGCACAGATACTGTAAGATGTAAAGTTAAGAGAAAAATCACATTATCAGCCTTAATGCATTGAGCTTTCACTGGATCGAGACAAACCTAAAATCCAGTGGACAGTATCAGAAGATAGAAAATGGATTGATTAGACAAGTTAGTAGACAAGAGTTTCACAAATGGATAAAATCAATAGGCAGAGGTATACACATTAATACCCTATTAAAGCAGTTTGGGGTACTGGAAGTCTACGATAGGAATCAACTGAAAAGAGTATCTGGGCTTGGTTACTGTCCCTATTTTGTTGCCACTGGTAGAGGCAGAATGCTGTACTAGATTGTTGGTTTATTTGGCCAGGTATCTATCTCGTATATTCTTATGTGAATACACAGGTTTTGTGAACATTTAATGAGTAGAATGATCTTCTAATCTCTTTGTTATCCATACTATAATACATGCCATAAGCAATGTACCTCTGCGTTACGAAGGTGTAGTGGTTGCTCTGATGATCTTTGGAACTAAGTAAGCACGGTTCAGTCCCTTTTGCTGGTGTTTTTGTACAGGTTTGTACCTTGTTTTCTGAGAGTCAGGAAGGCTTTTTTGACAAATGGTATTGACTGCAATATTAACTTCTCTGAGAGAAATTGGGCATTATTTGCAAGATCTGCTGAGAAGGAATGCTAAATCTTGTCTTTCAGATGTTAAACTGATCCATGTTTATGCCAGATTTGAATTAAAATGTTATGCAAGAGGTAGATTATTCCTTTTGTAACATTTTTCCAGTTTTGCTTAAGCCTCTGAAGTCTCATAGAGAAAAGGTAGTAGACTAAATGAACCTCAATATCTCGTTTCTAGATTGTGATCTTCCAGATTAAAGAAGGCAAAAAAGATAAGGTTTAAACTGATTATTGTATTTTGAACAGTAGAGAATTCACTGAATTTAACAGAAAAGGGAGCGGGGACAGAATTACATAAGGAAGCTCAATTGTACCAACAAGGAGCAATGCTAAATATAGACAGCCAGTCAGATAAAAGAAAAAAAAATCTGCTTGCTTCTATGCATTTGTGTCTCTACGGACTGACCTTATTCACCTCTGTGAATCAGTATCTAAACTTTATAACTTCCTGGAAAGAGTTTGTACGTATCCTGATCTACTACTCTGAGTGCTATTGGAAATTTGCATTAAACAAAAAAAGACATTATCAGGGACAAGGGGGTGCTAGCCTCAGTGGTATTAAGTTCCTGTGTTGGTACTGTTCTTGTCAGTAATAGTATTGGTGGCTGCTTTGTTTTTGGAGGCAATTTGCATGTTGCTAGTGGAAAACATGTGGCAGTTTGTGAACTCCCAATATCAACTATGGTATTGGGACACACTTGGACTTCAGAGAGATCTCTTCCAAGATGTTCAGAAACAGAGCAGACCTTAACCATGCTATCTAGAAATACAGATTAACAGCATTATTGTAGTTTGCAGGTTTCAGGAAAAAAACATGCTGTCATTAGGAGAGTGGGAAAATATATTAAGATATTTTTAAAAAAGTTTCTCAGTCTGTAAGTTAATCAATAACAATCAAATTAAAAATGAAAGGTTTTTTTTTTTCAGAAGTTCAAAGAAACCATTAGCATATTCAAGTAACAGGGATGCCGTTAACTGGAAAAATCATTTTTCTGTCTAAAAAAGCACTGCACATATGTCTAAGTCAAAAACACGGTTTCTTCTTTTTTACTTTACTACTGTTGAAAAATTAGGGTTGTTCTTACAATGTTGATTTCTTGCATTGTGTATGGGGGAACCCAAGTAATCAGTGGAAAAACAGGAAAGCATCTGTAATTTTAATTGCACTGTAGCTTTTTAGTAAAGCCAGATTTTAAGAATTGCTGCTTAAAGTTTTTGAAAGAAACTGAGCCTGGCAATACATTGATAATACTTTGACATTTGTCATTTCAACTCAGAAGTGTTTCTTTAAAAGGTTTTCCTTAGAAGAGTTTTGGAGACTTTTACTATTTAATAGTAATGTAACTTCGGTTGCTTTTGTTGCATTTGTAAAGAAAATGGCAGATTTGGGGAGGTTATGGAGTTTGTATAATCAAGTACTCTGGTTTCCAGAAAAGAATCAGACTGTTCCCTGGCTTTTAACTGAAGCACAATTTACTTCCTTTGCATGTTGAAGGTTCACAGTAATTTCTGAACTTTTAACTTATCTCAAGATATATTTGTTTCCAGTCTAGCAGAAAAGTTATACTAATAAATCTTCACCTACATTTTGAAAAAGGTGTTCCAAGTGTCTTACCTTTCTGTTGCTTCTTAGAGGCAGCATGTACACTTTTCAGTGCACTGACAAGAAATAATGTCATGTAACAGCACTTCGTTTTTGTCCAACCTTTGTACCTAATGAATAAGCAGGCAGTGTAAAAAAATAAGGAAGCTAGAACATCTTTAGCAAACGATTGACTAGGTTGAGCAATTTCTTATAATCATCTAAGATTTAATTGGTTCCGCAGCCAATACGGAAGGGTAATGGAAGTATGCCCAAGTGGCAAGTTCCAGATCACATAGGAAGCACTGAGTTAAAATGCCACAGGGTATTTAGAAGCAAGCTGTGTTTTATTGTCAGTTAAAGAAATGTTGGAGACAGATGAAGACTTGGATTTATTTTTTTTTATGAGACCTATCTTTAAATGAAGAAAGTTTCATGAGTTTTGCATACTGAAGTAAAGATCGCTAGTAGAGATCTCTAGTAGATCCCCAGCCTAGTAGATCTCTAGTAAAAATCTCTAGTAGAGATCTTTACTCTTAGCATAAGAAAAGCTATGGAGTATGTTAAAAATAAAGCTCATTGTTTACAAAGGATTACAAGCATTTAGGGACATCTGTTACATGTGCTATACTTCAGGAAGAAATTCGAAAAAAGGAAAGAAAAGAAAAAGGTATTTGCTCTGATCTGAGAGCATGTCTTTACGCAGACTGACAAAGGGATTATATTGATACACTAACACTATGTCCACTATTTTTTTTCTTCTGATGATGCTCATTCTCTCAATTTCACTCTACCCAATGCACAGCGTGAATCTACAGAAGGATTCACCGTCCTCTTCTTCATTCTTCTCAGATATGGGGCTGAGTAGAAACCTTTCTACTTCAGTAGCTGTCTTTGATGTTACTGCCACTTTGATTTTTGTGTAATATCTCAGAATGTTCTGTGACTTCCAAGTCTCAACCTTGTTTCAGCTTCCCCAGTAGTCTTAAGTGTTGCACTACCTGTGGCAATGAACTATCCTCCTGTTACAGCCACTGCTGATCATTTTAGTGCCTCTTAGAAAAGCACTGTGCTTTAATTTTCTGTCAAAACACTGCTATCAGAAATGATACATCACATCTAAATCAGTCACTTCTAGTCTTGTGAAGATACTGGTGTATCTAGCCAGAAGTCCACATCACATTAAAAATAAACTTGCTGCCGGTAAATAGACTACTCAGTTATTTGGCTGCACCTACTTTTACATCAGTGGGGCTGGAAAAGTAGACTGTCTTTCCATATTCTATCAGTCAGATTTGCAATCTCAGACATAGATGAGAAAAATTCAGTAGAGCGTGGAGATGCCACTGCCCTCAACAGTGACAGCTGCTTCCATGTGCTGTTTTGGAACACGAGAGGAATGTATCAAGCTGTATTCTTCTCTTCCTCCATAAATGCCCCAGTGATCTTCAGGAAAAGCCACCTGTTGTATGTAGAGACAAGTTCCCTATGATCAGTACTAATTATGATCAGTCTCTCCAGAGAAGTTGCATCTGGTGCGGAGATTTGTTCTGGAAATTAGTAACCTTAAGATTTTCTTGAATTCTTCCTTGGAATGTTTCTTTTTTTCATTCAACCATGCCTTCAGTAGGGCTTGATTTGTTAGAAATGGTCACTGCTGAGACCTCGCAACACTTTTCATAGGCATGAGGAGCCTCCAATAATGAAGAAACATAAAATCTCTCTGCCAATTCTAGTTCCATGCCTTACAGACAATCTTGGATAGTTTACTACTTGCATAGTTTAAAAGCATGCTTCACTTAACAAATTACACCTTTCCCAAACGTAACATAATAATCCATTCATATACTGGTGTACTTACAGCAAGGGCCTCATTCTTTGGACTAGGTTTGAACAAACTATTGTTACTCTCAAGAGGATGTTCCATTTATCTTCATGTTAAAACCATCCAATACATCAAGTAAAGTTCCACTGCACTGCAAATTTGCCATGGAATGTAGACACAGGTTGTTATCCTTAAAATGTATCCTTAACATCATCAGATTCCTGGAGATTATAGGTCTTGCCTGAAATCATTTGCAAGATTGGTTACAATTCTGAATCTTTCCTCAGTAATCCTCAGAAACGGTGGAAATTCTGAGGAATGGCTGAGAGAGATGGAATTGTTTAATCTCCAGAAGAGGAAGGTTAGGGAGTGTCTTATCTGATATGCAGGAATAAAGAAGATGGAGCCAATCTCTTCTCAGTGATGCCCAAGGGCAAGATAAGAGGCAATGAGCACAAATTGAAGTACAGGAAATTTAATTTAAACAGAAAAAACTCTTATACGGTAAAGGTGGCCATACCTTGAAACATTTCCCAGACAAGTTATGAAGTCTACATTATTCAATGTAATCAAAAGCTGCCTGAACGAGACACTGACAACCTGTTCTAGCTGATTGTGCTTTGAGTAATGGGGCTGCACAAGCTGATCATCAGAAGTCCATTCCAAAATCAACTGTACGTGCTTCAATGAAATGTTCATTATTCTCTTATCCCAAGGTTATCCTTGAGCAGTTCCATTATTTTGCACCACGTTTGAAGCCTGAGGGCATTCTTGCCTACTGTCATGGATCTAATAGCATCAGTCACACAATTTTAAATTTTTGGTATCTTGCAACTCAGGAAGAGTTAATGAAAAATGGATAAAAATAAAGCTAATTTTGCAAGAAGCACTCTGAAAGCCAGCAGTGTAAACAATATTTTATGAACTGTAAAGGAAGGCCTTTTGAGGAAAAAGACTTACTGTTCAGTGTCTCAGGACTTTTAGTTCATCTTCAGCTGTGCTCTCAAATTACTTGACTCACTAGCTTTCAGGAGCTTCATAGAAATCAGAAGACTTTACATTAAGCAGTGAGAACAGCGCTTTATGCCTTCCTTAACTGCTAATACATCTAGCTGCAGCTTATTGCAGTTGCAGTGGTAGAGATTTTTTTCTGGTTGCAGTTACTTGATTTTCTAACAGGTTTACAGTCATTAATCAAGAACATCAGGAATGGCTAATTGCTTAGTTCTTGCATGGTTAAAGATCTCCACGCTCCTTAAGGCTACAAAGCCACTTTCTGTTCTTTAGCAATTCATTGCTAAAGCAAAGTCTTCTTACCATCATTATCCAGCACCTGGTAACTATATAGTATGTTCTCTTAATGTGCATTCACAAATTATATTCCAGGTTCTTTATTTCAGACTGCCAGTTCTCATTCCAAGAATTCACTGATACAGACCAAAGAGGGGAAGAAATATACTTCTGCCAGTTTTGAGGACTATGCAGGTAGACAGTGTTGTCACATTGGGAAGTACTACATGGGTACAGTAAAGGCAAAGAATTCTTTATCTTCTGCATTCCACGATACGAATGTTTATATAGCTAATGCAACTCCAAGGAGATAGATATAAGTAGGTAACTTGTTTTCTTGAAGTCTGTGAAGTTTTTGTGTTAGAAATCGCTTTAGGGAGGCTGAAGGAATAGCAGAGTTTTAAATGTGTGTTTAAAGTAAACATGGACTAGTAAAAATAGCACAATTTTGTAACTTTTACAGCACGGAAAAGTTAATTCAAGCTGTGGAAGAAGATATTGAACATGAAAAAGTCGTAGCAGATGACATAATAAAAGACATGTCTCCGGAAAATCAAGCTAAATATATGGAGATGAAGACTGCAAATGAAAAACTCTCCCAGGTTGGTTTGTTTCATAGTACTTAACCTAAAATGTTTCTAAACCTGGCCTTATTAATTCCAGATACAATTTAAATATTAAAGTGAGAACTGAGCAATATAATAAAAGAACTTGCTGGTATCGTAAGCAATTGTAAGAGTGCCTGAAAAATAAACAGAACAATGGACTGAAAACAAATACTTTGTATTTCTGTATTTCTTAAGAACAAATTATGTTCGTCATTTTCCTTTCTTGTTTGGGGATTGACATGCATATTTTAAAAGGCTCTGTAATGCTTAGGTGTTTGATCACATGTAAAAAGCAAGCAAAAGGGAAAAGACAATCCCAGTGTTTTTTTCACTCCAGTAGAAATTTTTCTTCCCATGCCTAAAAATGAATCTGACTGGGATTTTTTGTGCTTCTTGTATGGTTGCATGTATGAGAAAAGTACGCTGGGCCTTTTAAAATGTTTGTGGCTTCACTACTTATAATGTTAACAAAAGCAATAAAATCTTTAGGGTTAGAATAACTTCATCTATGTTCAGGCATGCAGTCTTAGGATGCTTCCCTGTAAGTCTATACAGAGAGATAGGTATCTTTTAAATCTAGTGCTTCCTAGCTATCATAGGATGAACTGAATCACTAGTCAGGGCCTATCTGTCCCTTTATTGACTGAAGAAACTGTGGTGACTAGTTCAGATTTTAAAATTTGACTTTAAACTTCTAAAGCAGAAATGATAAATTCCACCCTCAGTACTGATTTTAAGAAAAAAAAAAAGTGTAAAAAAGGCCAGCAATTCTTGGTTATTGCCCAACAGCAAGTAAGAATAATAAGAGTTTATTGGAAAATTTGTTTTCTGAAAGTAAGTGGATATTATGTCTGAGCTATTTGGAGAAGCTGGACACAGTCTTGATTTTTAAACTTTTAAGAAGACCAATGGGATATTTTACAGCATCTTCTGGATGCTAGAATGCAGAATAAAAAAGCAATCTAATCACGCAGTATTTTTTTATCTAAATCTTGCATTTTTTTCCTGTTTAGGAATTGATTGTTCAACAGCAGGAATTGGATGCACTAAACATGAAGGAGGAGTCTCTAAGAGCTGTATGTATGATAAAAGCTGTTTCTGTACCAACTCTACTGTAATAAATAATACCTTTCTCATTAAATTTTCATATACTGTAGAATTGTGCTCTAGAATGAGAAGGCAAAGCTGCCTCTCTGTTTTCCACCAATAATTTATAATTAGCTGTGGGTTAAAATGCTTTTGTTAGATGCCAAGTACAAAACTTCCTAGCTTTAGTTAGCCCTATGGTTATCAAATGTTTTGTGTGATGTGTGACTGATTTGGAATTGCTCTCCGAAGATAAATGTGAAATTACCACCCACGTTTTTCTAAAGGATTTGTGATACCTAATTTTTCAACATGATGTGGGAGCATGATTTTCTTGTTTCAAATGCAAATGTCATTTGAAGCACGAAGTGGTACCAGCTGAGATGTTTTTTCTCCCACAAACATGTAAACACACACTTCTAATACACTGTTTTACATTACTAGAATGAGAAGCTTCTCACATTGGGTCTCTCATGGATCTACAAGGATCCATAAGCTGAAACATACGGTCATGTATGTCTTCAGAAAATACCACTTTTGAATAGTTGTAGACATTTTTCTGTTCTTTTGGAATACTGTATATGGTTTGTGTTTCACTAGAAATGATAAAATAGCAGTAAATCTGCTCAGAAAGTTGGCGTGAAAGTGAACTCATAGAGCAAGAAATGCTGACTGGGATATTCCATTCCAGAAAATGTGTTTTTGAGATTACAGATTATGTTCATTCTTTATACTGCCTGTGTACCGTTGGTAATAAGTGAGCTTCACTTTCAATGTATGGTTAAGTGTCATTCAATTAAAACAATTTCTGCAACGTTCTCTTGCAGTCTGGAAATTGGTAGTAGGTGTTTTGTTTCTCCCAACAGGAAATTGCGCACTCCCTGGTGAAACAGGAGGCTATGCAGCTGTATGAAAAGCTCCATGAGCTTGAAGAACGTCGAAATCAAATGATTGCTGAGGACAAGAACATGGAATCTCCACAGGAGGAAAGAGAGAGATTACTAAAGCAGGCAAGAACATAAAATGGTATCATTTAAAGGATTCTCAAAGTCAATCAGTATATTAAGGGGTGATGGAGGAAGAAAAATACTTGGTTTTGAATCTTGCCATTATTTAGTCTTTAACCAGCACAAACCATCTGGAATCAAGTTCAGGTAACGAATGGGCTGGAGGGGATGCTTCAGGTTCAGCCATAACAAAATTGTCACGGTCAGCTTCTCAGCTTGTTCAAATTCATCAGTGCTGTTGGGATGGGAAAAATGATCCTATTGAACAGTATTATAGCATAACTCTAAACTGCATCATTTTGGGATAGTGTGCAGATGTAGTAATCAAGAAACAATTTTATTACTTTGCAAGGGACTGTGCCATGTTATATAGCCATCCGTGCATTCATACTATGTGGATTATTGTACTGAACAGCACTGATGAGTATATCCGATTTTTAAATGTGTATGGAGAAAGCAGGGGAGCATTTGGAAGAGATCAAATATAAATAATAACACTTCTCTCAGTGAAGAGCTGTTGTTGGACAATGTGACAACAAGTTTGTGATCTCATATGCTGAGTTTCTATTCTTCATGTACTGAATTAAGAAATATTTTTTGGATTTCTCCTTTCTTCATTTGTAGATTTTATTTCATATGTTAAAGTTGTTATACTTTTCTTTAGGTTAAAGAAGATAGTCAAGAAATAGCAAGTATGGAAAGACAGTGAGTAATCCCGTTTTATTGTTGTTATATATTATGTTTAGCCCCTACAGAGAGATAGATTAATCCTATCACATTTTCACTACATGTTGCATCCTCTACTGATTTTAACCTTACACAATGAACAGAATATATCCTTCTGCTGCAGCTAAATGATTTTTGTAGTACTGGACCATTTAGGTCGGCATAAGATACTTCCTATCTTTATGAACATGCCTTAATAGCACTGACATAAATTTCTTTAGGGTTGCAGAACACATTCCAAGAGCTGTTCCTTGCAAGTCCATTTTGAAGAGTTTGTTTGTTAGTTTGTTTCAGTTTCTTAAGCCTGTAGAGTTACAAAGTTGCTTACAGAAGTTTCAATTCTGAAGAATAACTGGGCATTGCTTCTTACTTTTTGGATACTACACCTTTCTGTAGGTTTGCCAGAAGCTCAGTTAATGTTATAATATATAGTAATATGTTACGGGGGACAGATAGAGTAGTATATTTCTGTGATCTTGTCTTTTGATTTTTCTTCCTTTACAGAAGAATTTAAATAATTATTGTATTCTCCTGTTTTTTTAACTAAAATTATAACTTAAAAAATACAATTTAATTAAAATTTAAACAATTTTAAATTTTTCTGACAAGTACTTTCAGTTTTAATCGTTGGTTAATTTTTAATGCATTGTCACCGTTTGATTGGCTAATAAGTTATTTAACAGAATTCTTGGTAAGAAGCAGTAATGGAGAACTGTTTGAGAATTTACAGAAAAATGTTTCTAAGGTAGTTTTCTTCCTCATTTCAGTTGATTATCTATAGATACAGTGTTTTATTTGGCAATTTCTTAACAGATTTTAGTGAGCACATAGGTAATTTTTACATAATACAGTCACTTGATGGCGTTTGCCAATTATGTTGTACTTCTGCAGAGCTGTATAGCAACCAGCAGAGGGGCCAGTTGAGTAAGGTTATAGCTACTGATGACTCAAAAAAAGGTTTTAATGAAAAAGAGCAGCAGTACTTACACTTACTAAGAAGGACTATCTATATCTAATAGAGATTGTGACTAAAGTGAAAGGTACTTTGCATGTATGTTTTATAATAACAGTAATCCTAATGTTATCTTGTTTTTGAGAAACTTAGGTTTGTTATTTTGATTCTGATTCTTCTCTCCATTTTTCTTTTAAAAAAATAAGTATTTTACAAAGCAGTTTTAACCATGGATTTCATAATCTGTTTATTAGGCTGGCAGAAGTAAAAGAAAAAACAAACCACTTTAAAAAGGTTATTCAACGACTTGATATGGATTTGGAGAATCATCAAGGTAATATCTCTTCAGTTGTGGTAGGCCATGCAGGGCTCTACCTGGAAAAGATTTCACGCCTGTGTTACAATGTGGACATTAAGTGCTTGAAAACTTTTGAGTTTATGCAAATACCCATTGTTCACTGTCAGAAGAAAGGTTTGTGTCTAGGGGTGCAGACTTTTCAGAGAAGCTGAAAAATAAGAAGCTGAGATAGTGAAAAATGGCAAGTACCCACTTGATACTCGAGTATTCATCAACTTTGTTGTGATTGGTAAAACTACCATATAAAAAAATAGTACAGCTGTCTGGCTTTCTGTCCTAATATCTGTCCACAAGTGTGAGAATGTTTAAACTAATAACGACATGTAAAGCAGCTAGAACTCAGTTTGATTTTTTATCTGTCTTGGACACTCCTTACGTTGATCTCTGCAAGAAGATTTCGAGAATTGCCTAAAAATTGTGCTAGCTTAGAAACTTAACTCCTGCAAACACCCAGTGTAGTTGTATTAGTCTATGTGAGGTTGGGATTTGTTTTAGCACTGGAAGTTACAGTTCTGGAGAAATACCTTAGTTTGAGTATAGGCCCTCAGCAGCTCTGGCAGATTCTCCTTAAAATGGAAATTCATACCATGGGAAACCTATTGTTTAATTATAGTGGATTCTGGTTAGGTAGGAGTTAGATAAATACATGTATATATTTTGGAAAATCTTGGAACAAGTTATTTAACTTCTTTAGGACTGATAAATAAATGTTTTTGACCTTTTTACTTTATACATTTTCATGGGTAAACAGTGTTAAATTTAGCTGTGAATTTCTTCAAAGTGAACAGATATTCCAAAAAATGACCCTAAATGATCCCTCTCATCTTTTGCCTTATGTATTGCATATTTTTCCCGATATTTCATTATTTTTATGCAAATAATTTATTAAAATTGTCTTATTAGCTTTTCTATTTCCAGACAAAATCAATTTCAGTTTTACTATCTTGCTTTTATTTTTCCTTTCTTTTTTTTTTTTTTTAACTCTTTCTTTTTTTGTTGTATCTTTGGAGAAATGCAGAAGGTAAGAAGTGAGTTGCTTTTCACATTTTATAGTTAGATTTGCACATACAGTAATTCATTGCTGGTCTGTACTTCTTTTGGCATTCTAGAAGTTTTATTGACAAAGAGGATTTATCTTATCGGTAGCAGAAAGCACATGCTCTCCTTCAACACATGAGTAACAGTCAGGATATGCAGAATAAAGCTACCTTATGATCCTACCTTGACCTGAAAGTCTGTATTGAGCCAGAGTTTGTTTTGCCACAGTGTCATAGAAGAAAATAAGTTTAAGGCTCATCAGTTGCAATCTGCAAATAGCTACAGTTTAAAAGTGGGTTCTGCCTGGTCTTTTTCAATATAAGAGATGTGGCATGGTCAAACACCTTATATTAAGTCTACAAAAGGGGCAATATGCTGAGTGGGAAAGCATCTGCTCTCAAAGTCTGGTTGTCCTAGTGCTTGAGACTGCTGCTGATACGGTCATATCTGACAGTGCTGACACTGTGCTACCCTGCATTAATTGTATTCATCTGCATTGTTTTACCCCATTTAGGTAGAAAAAATGTGTGCCTATAACATATTTGTGGAAGTGGTTAACATGTATAACTTGATTGTGTATATGAATGCTGTGTGTAGCAACAAAAAGAATAACTAACTCATAAAAACCTTTCTTAAATTGTTAGAAGAATCAATAATTCTTTTATGTGCTAAAGCACTTATGATTCTCTCATCTACTTTGTCTTTGAGATTCCTGTCCTCCCTCCTTACCCAGTCAACTTTCTTCTGGCTCAGTATTTAAATTGCATATTTCAAAGCATTCACAAAACTTCAGGTGTTAAAGTTTTTGAGTAAAATTTAAGGTAAATTAGCCAGTCAAAAAAAAAAAAAAAAGAAGTTACAACTAGAAAGTGTTGGAATATTTTAGGATGAATATTTCAGTGCTTGGAACATTTTTGAAAGAGTGGGAAAAACAAAATAAGTAAACTATAAGTAGGGTTTTTTTTTCAGTTTTCACTTAACTGGGTAAGTTTTTTACTTGTTCATATTGTTTTATTATATCTTTAATTATATGCTGCATATATTAGCAGCTAGTTTTAGTGATTAGTCAAAGTCAGCATTAACTGATAATGGAATAGACATAACATTTCATAAATTGAATGAAAGGCTAAAACATTGATGGGATAATGCCAGCTTTTAAAGAAAAATTCTCTGTAAAGGCATTTTAAAGATAAAGGTCTTTAATTCAAATAGCTTTTTATTTAAAACTTTGGATGATCGCATAGCTCTATTTCATGGCTGAGTGTAACTAGTCTTTTTGAAGACTACAACAGACTTTAAGTTATCAAGTATTGGAGACTTGCCTTGCAAAATGAAAGAGAGAATCTAGCAAGGAACAAAGCCACAGCTACAAGGAAGCTGAAGCAGAATTACTGTCCCTTAGGGGTTTGGGGTGTTTGTATATACTAGATAAAAAGGAAAGCAGGGGAGTATACAAGTAAAAAGACCTCGATAAATTTGCTTGCTCTGTTATTTCTATCTCTACTGTTATTCTTTTTCTTTGAATTTTTTAAAGTCACAACCTCAAGCTGAAAATTAATCTTTGAACAAAACTCAAACAATCAAAAATTTAGATGTTTGCAACTTAAGGTTGTTAGGAGCTGAATTTTCTCAGCTTCTTGAAAGCTGTGGCAAATACAGCAACTCTGCCACTTTACTAGTACATTTTAATTAAGAGCTGTTTGTAGTCAATTGTTAGATATAAAGATGGACTGATTATATGATATTCGTGATATGAAGATATGATATTCATTACTCCTAATAGCACTACAAAGAACATGTTAGAAAGGGTCTTTTAAACATTACTGTAGAAAACTTTCTGTGCATTTCATTTTCCTATACCAGTTTTCTTGTTTATTTCCTGAGATTATCAAACTAGCTTACAAGCTGCATATCCTTACGAAAGTCCATTTTAATATGTGGAAGTGCCATTGAATTGTCTTCATGTGTTAAATGAAGACATACAAAGTTTAACTAACCATGGTGCCCAAAAACATGAAAGCATTCTTTCTCTATTGTTGAAATTCATCTGACTTAAGAAAAATCCTGCCAACTTCCTTTGTTCAAACCAAGTACTTATCCTACTCTTACTTATCAAAAATCCTAACCTCTAAAAGGTTCTAAAAATTGCATTGAGACTGGTTTATTAAGATAATTATCTTATTTTTTAATATAAAGCTGTGTATGACATATTGAATTGAATGATGATAGTAAATGACATGGAATGAGTTCTCTACTTTTTACACATGCTTCATTTTTATTTTTTTAAATTTGAGGACTGAGATAATAGAAAGTTGAATCAATGTTCCATCTCTTGCAGGAGAGGAAAATTGGAAATACAAGGAGCTGAAGAAGAGAGAAGAAAGCATGGACAGTAAGTTGTCTAATATACTTTAATTCCACTAAAATACAGGGTTTTTGCACCATTTTCACTTAGTTAATTTAGAGCTGAAAAGAACTGATCTCCTGATCTTTGCATAAAAGTTTCTGTGTTCTGTCTCAGGACAAGATAATTGATAACTTAAGATTTACAGGACATTCACAGATATTTGAAGTGTCTTTCAAGGCTTTTCATCAAACATTAAGTGTTTTAGGAACACAGCTTTATTTTGTGAAATAGTGCTGAATTTCATTTTAAAGTGAATTTAAATGAGATACATAAAACCAGCTGGTCAGGTCTGATTAATAGAAGCAAAACTTTAAAATTGGGATGCATAAATATCACATAAACCTTTAAAATTAAGGCTTTTTGTATTTGTTTTTTCAAGATGAATGCTACTAAAGTTCGGCTCCATATTAAAACGTTCTTATGTTATGAAGATCTCAGCAGCATCTAGCAAAAGAATAAAAACAGATGTATTTTTAAAGTATGTTCTATAGCTACTATATTGTAGTAGGAAATTTACAATTGTAAACTGTTGGTTTGCTGCTCAGCAAAAGGGGAGAATGATCAATAAATGTGCCACGAAGACCAAAGTGTCTAATACTTCTGTGTAACAGTGTTCTCTAACACTGTTCAGTGTAACTTAAGTCTAGCATGATTGAAAACAAGGTCTCAGATGACAATGAGGAAATATGGGTGGGAGCATATGTACAAGAGTCACTGGATTTTCAAATTACTTGAACTTAATCAGAGGATACTGATGCAGCTCTAGAGCTATTTGAGATTAACTGAGAGATTTGGGGTAACATATACAAATCTGGGAATAGGGCAAGTATTGTAACTGTCTTGAAGAAGAATAGCCAGAGAAATACAGACCAGACGCCTTAGCATCAATTTCCAGAAAGATTGTGGAAAAAATAATCAAGCAAACAACGTTAATGTTACAGAATATGATTATGAGTAACGATAACATTGATTAGTCAAGAACAAACAACTAATTTCCTTTTTTGACTGAAAAATATAGCAGACTAAGGGAGGAGAAGCAGGTGATGTATACATACATCAGTACATCTTCTGTCTCATGTAATTTTCTTAGAAGCAAGGAATGGAAATATGGTCCAATTTTTAGCCTATATTGTGAATTTCATTAACAAATTATTGATTATTAAGGATTCACTGTCAAGATGGAAGGATGTGTTGAGTAGAATTTTGCAGCATGTTGGATGTTTAGGTTTGTCAATCTTTTTTTAGTGAGTGGGATGACAGGAGATAGAGTAAATAAATATTTTCACAGAAAAAGCTACATTGGAAAAACTGAAATCATGATGGAGAATAAGGTTAGAATTTAAAATATGGCAGATTTAAAGTGATGTAGAAAAAAATTGACAAGGATAAGTGTAAGATCATACACTTGGGCAGGGGTAATCAGCCTCAAAGAGCAAGGAGCAGTTCCTCAGGCACAACTCTGTAATAACGAAGTGATCTTGTTCTTTGTGCATTAAGGAAGGCTTCAGCTGGAGTACTGTTTTTAGGTCTGCTCAATGCACGGGAAGGTAGAGGTTGTCCGTCCTGAGGTGTGACTGATCAAGGATACAGAAAACATGACCCGTGAGGAAATTTTAAAGAACTAGTCTTTTATTTTAGAGAATTTAAGAAAGTCATCAAATACATGAAAAGGCTGTTTCAGAGAATAAGTGAATAATATATCTGTACATATGATAGAAAAGGAGAAAAGGAGTAATACACAAATAGTCATGGAAGGATTTCAGGTTGCATATTAGGCAACACTTTATAAGGTTAAAACTCACCAAGTATTGGAATAGGTTGATGAGGAGGATTAGAGAATGTCTTTCATGAACTCTCTGTTGAGTGTATACAAACGTCTGAGACAATTTTTTGTGAATCTGTAGAACATGTAGCAGAACATGAAGCAAAGTCAATCAGACATGTATGATAAAAAGGAAGGAGGTTTGCTTGCAGAAAGACAACGAGATGAGAGATAAATATGGACCCTATAGAAAGTCTTTGAATAAATGCAAAGAAGGTTTAAAAACAACCTAAAAAGGTCCAGAATGGCAAAGGAAAGAAATGCTAATGAAATCATATAGGTACAATGCCTAGGACCTAATTCCACAGTTTCAGACTGTTTTATAAAATGGTTCATTTGTGGATATAAAGTGCTTTAGTTCCAGTCTCTAGAGATTACTAGCTAATAAAATCTGCTGTGTGTATCTTTATTTCACATTTTTGAATATCTATTAAAAAAAAAAACTTTTTTTTCATGGAGGTGCTTTAATTTCAGGCTGTTAGGTTTTGGCTTTAACAATGTCTCTAGTTACTAGTTCACAGCAGTGCAGGCAAAAGGTAAACCTTCTTACATTCTTGCCAAGTACTGTTTGTTACAGGTGTTTTTCAGTATGTCAACAGGACCAAAGCTTTATCTCAACTTTTTGAGCTAACTAAATTTGCATCAGAACTAGTAATTATTTTTAGCAATTAGCTGCGCACATTACAGATGTGCTGTCTAATTGGCCTCTAAGAATTCCAAGTATCTTCCATCCTGAAATCACTTCCTCTGAGATAGACTTTGTAGTATGTAAGTATTGTCCCCTTGCTCCAATAATATAAATTATTGAAGCACACTCTCTTAAAGTTTTACAAGCTGTGATCTGTGAAGCTTTTGTATTAATTCTTTGATCGAAAGCATTGCAGATCATGTTCAGATATTACAACAGCTCTCTTACTTATAAATCTTTCATTAGCTGATAATTTAAAAGATATTCTTGAAAAATACTGGTTGCTCCGTGATCCACATTGCTCTAGTCAGTCCTCATCCCATCAAGATTTGTTAGTATTTCCATTTAGTAATCCCTCCTGTCATATATCTCTCTTCCCAAATGATCCATCTTGCATTTACTATCATCTAATCCCCCTTGTTCAAATAAGCACTTCTCCCCGTTTTTTGTCCAACTAGAAATTTAGCAAGCTCTTAAGTTTCCTCTGTGCTCCTGTTTATTTAAAACGTATTTCAGGAGAAGAGCCATCAGGTGATGGATGATTATTAAGGTACAGACCTGGGTGGCATCTTGCTGTCCATGTGATGCGTCCAGCACCTTTTGTCATTATGTCTGTCACCAGGAATACAACTTCATATGCCTGGGACACAAATACAGACTGCACAGCAACATTACAGCTGTCTTGTCAGATTCGGTTGGATGCTTACAGGAATGATGATAAAAGGTAGATGTTAGCAAAGGGACATTACAGAGCAAGGAAGAGATAATACCAAGTGGATAAGAGTCTCGGGTGCTTAGCAGTGTTTGTTATTTAGTCCAAGCCTTTAGAGATAGTGAAGTTACCTGTTTCTATTAGTTGGTAGCACGTTTTGCTATTACTCACAAAAATGAAGACCAACAGCTGCTGGGACAAGCATTCGGAAAGGTGTCAGAAACGATGGCAATGAAACTCCTTTCCCATTGAATGGCAACCCTCATCTAAACAATTTCAAAGAATTTAGTGACCTCATGTCATTAATTAGTCAAATATGTGTATATGTGAAATACAAGTATGTGTATATGTATCTATCTGTTTTTCTTTCCAGCCTCTTAAGTTGACAAATTTCAAGGATTGGATCACCTGCTTTTTAAGTAAATTGTTAATCTCAAAATCTGAAAATGTACAGTTTATCAATGTAATACAAAGATTTTACTGAAAATTATAAGGTCTCGTGCTACACCTCTGTCAGCAGCAGCCTTCTTTATCATGTTTTTTGATCTCTAGATTTTCTTGAGACTTTTGAAGACGTGAAGAATCAAGAGCTAGAACGAAAGGCCCAAATAGAAGCCAGTATTATTGCACTCCTGGAGCACTCAAGCAGGGTAAGTGCATTTCCATCCTCCTGTGGCAACCTAAGCATTTAGAAACACAGAACAGGAGAATGAATGGATAAAGCAAGACTATGTTTCTTATATTTTTTCCAGAAAATATCTGCATAATAATCTCTTAGGAGGATCAAACAAGTACCATATATTATTGTAGTAAAAAGATGTAATTAATTTCTCTGTATCCCTGGGGAAAGTCTTTTGAATGTTAGATTATGCATGTGACTGGAGTAAAAGAAATTCAAATATCATTCCTGTAACATATCATCATTGTTATAATGAATATCATTTTATTTATGATAAACATTTCAGAATGTTGCAAATAAAACTACTGCAACATTTTGTTTATCTAAAGTCTGCAAATCAGTTCATGGGTATTTTGTCATCACTAATAGGTAAAACTGACAATATTTCAATTGTTTCTCATCTCTATTTGAATTATGCCTGAAATACCCTGCCATGTATATTTAATGTAAACACTTCAGAAATTGTTCCCATTTGCAGTCTGCCATTTTTTGAACTTTCAAAACATTTTTCCTGTTAACATTTTTGGTTCCTGCAGATTTTTTGTTATTGTGGTTGTTGTTACAGAAATCTTTTAGCTGAGTAATATTTTGATTATATCATCGCTTTAATTGTGTCTTGTTTCAATATAGTATACTGTTAAGGTATGTGTAAAGCAATAACAGTTTAGAAGAGATTTATGTGGCAACACAGTTTATCCTTACTGCATTTCTCTTTCATATTCATTGGTCTATCAGTACATTTTTTTATCAAAAGCTGACAGAATGAAAAGTCATTAAATTTAAATTATTTCAGACTTTTTCCAATATTTTCAATCCTTGTAATAGAAAAGCCAAATAACAGACTATGAACTTAGAGAAGAGGGTTTTGTAATTGTCCAGTTACCATTTGTGGATTCAAAGATACAGCATGTTCTTGTTATTTATACCACACAGAATGTGAATTGTATGAAACAAATTTCATCTGTTACCAATCAAGAGTTGAAGATTATGCAGGAAGACCTCACTTTCAAATCAAATGAAATGCAGAAGTCACAGAGCACTGCAAAAACTCTGATTACAGGTGAGACCAACAATGACTTTTCAAAATCATTCCATTAAAAAGTTAAAATTACCTAAGTACAAGTAAAATTATACTAAGTACAAGATCTGTGTTCTGTACTGATCTTGAAATGCTGTTATAAGTTGACAAACGCAAATTTGCATAATAAGTTGTTTATATTCCTCAAAAGTATTTTGCTTACTATTAGCAATAAAAGATGAGCTTGCTTGCAGAAATACATGTTCAACAGATGTATTTTAGTATATATGCACAATGTTCCATGAGACAGAAACTTGATTTTATTAATATTCACCTTGAAGGAAACATTCTTCACAATGTTAAAACAGTTTTTAAGAAATACAAGTAGGGACTTGCAGTTACCTAACCACGTATTATTTGTCATTCTTAGTATCACTCACAGTTTGTGCCTTTCTAAAGGGAAGCGTCCCATGGGAGAATTAACTGGCAACAATGGTGAATAGCTCTCAAATTCATATTCTCAGGCTTTGATTCTTTGATTCTGAATTTTCATTTTGTCTTAATTTTGGAAATACTCAAGCACTCAATTTTCAGCATAGGATTTTGCAGGACCTGTAGTTTCAGAAAGCAGACAGTACTTTTCTTTCACTTCCGCAACAGGTATCTATTTAGTTCTTTATTTGTACTGTTTATAGTGGAATTGTTCTCTTAATTCTAAACCTTTGCCAATATCATTATTGGTTCAGCAAGCCTTTCCTTGTTTGTTTGGCTGAAAGGAAGGGGCAGGAATGAAGAACCATAAATCTTTTTGTTAGAAGGCTATTACGTGCAGTACTTGGTAGTAATTTTCAAAATAGGGGCTTGTATTGTAACTTAAAGCAGATATGTGCAAATGAAAAGTTGTTATTCACAAAATACTGCAGAAATTGATTGTTTTGTTGTACATTTGAACATTTAGTGTTCATTTGTCTGCAAATAAGCATTTCACAGTACTAGTTTAGTTTTAAGAACTGGACCAGACCTTACAGGTTCAGATACAAGTTTGTTCTTTCATGTTAGCAGCAATTCTTGTATTTTACAACATAAGGATGTTCCAGAAACACAAACCACTATAGAAGACGTTATTGAAATACGTAGTTCTCTCTTTGAAAAGGATACAAAGAAATAGCAGAATATAATTTTCAGCAGGTAATTTAAATTATTTAGAAATACACTTTTGAAAGGAAGGAGTCACAGATACTGTAAAAAACATCAGATTATTTCGAAAACGGAGTGAATGTTCCATTCGCACAGTTGATGTTCTTCATAGCCCCTGAATTATAGCATGGTCATCTTCAGGACTCTTTTGTTGTTACTAAAATCTGAATTTCCATATATTCGTGCCATAACAAAGATATAAAAAGTCCATCGGCAAGCCCTTTTTTTTTTTTTTTCAAAAAAAAAAAAAGGAAGAAAGGAAACCATGAAGAGTAAACAAAAGTGCTGATGGCATAGTTTCCCAAAAACATTTCCCTGGGTCACAGTAGTTTGGTCTCAGAGTTTGCTACTGTGTACACACTGCCTGCGAGACACTGCAACTTCATGGCGTATCAGAAGGAACTGGGCTGCATCCTCTTCCTGTCTCTTCCCCTAGAGGAGTTTGGAGTTTTTTTAGTTTTTGTTTGTTTGTTTTTATTTTTTTTTCATTGAGGTTGTTGTTAGATAAGGATAAAATTCATCCCTTCCAGTTTATTCCCTTTTCTCCAAAAAGCGTGAATGGGTAGGAATAGCCCACTGCTGTCTCACCATAGAATACCAGTTTATAAACAGAGCAGTCTAAAAATCCTACCGGGTATTTTGGCTTGTATGTTGTTATTATTCATTGCATGTAAAATAAATCCTATTTAGTCAACTATATATTATTTTGAAGTAATAGAATATTAATATTAGACTAATTATATTAAAACCAAAAATGTTTTCATTAGGTCTAAGTAAGTCTTTAAAATCTAAAGTTGTTTTGCAGCTGTTTCCCTCTGATTTGAATTCTTTATGTAATTTTTTTTTCTTTAGTGTTTCTAATGTTAAAGCTCTGATTTCTTGAGGTTGCTAAGCATTTGTTTGTCTTTAAACCACAGTGCCATAGGAACAGGAGTAGTTCAGTGGTCTGTTCGGTTTTGTTTTAGGATCTGACATTGCCCAATAACAGCCACTGCAAAGTGAAGCTATGGTCAGTTATTCTAGATGCAAGCAACTTGTTTTCTTAAACCCTTTACAGTGGAAGAAGGCATAAACATTGCATCACCGACAAGCATTTCGGTTCCAATACTTTTATTTTTAAATCCTTCTTTTTGCCAGTATGGAAATGTTTAGAGTCTATATAAATGCTCTTTTCACATATAGGAACCTTTCAGTCTTACCTTATTGAACCATGCTACTCAGGATGTGCAACACAAAAATCTTGGCTTCCCATTTTGTTTGTTTATTTTGAGGTTCCTGAAGATATCACAAATGTACTCTATTGTAGGCAAAGAAAAAAAAAAGTTGACTAAAGCCAACATTTCACTCTAAGAAATGACTGTATGGCATAAATACAGAGGAGGAGAAATGAGTACCAAAATCTTCCTATATTAGAATTTTGATCAGATGAGATTTTACCAAATACTTCCAATAGTGAAACCATACCCACAGTTTTCAGAAAGGTGAGCTCTTCTTCTGTCACATATGCACATCCATTTCCTTCTGCTGTAAAGATCTCTACTGCCTTGGTGAAGTTGGGAGAAACAAATTTCTACTGTTTTTCCAGGGAATCTGCACATAACTGAGTGTGTAAGCATAATGTTCAATGTATGCCAAGCGCAGTCTCTGTGTGTTGTCTCATCCCACCCAATAACTCACTTAACCTGGTATTTTAGAATTTAGAAGAAAAAATGCATTATTTCTATCATTATTCTGAGTTAAACACAGCTCTGAATCATAGGACTGTGTAGCCATGTCTTTAAAAATTCAGGAAAAGAATGAGAAAGCAGACACCCATCCAAAACAATTCTACCCCTATCTAGTCCTTCCACACTTCTAGTTCCTTTCATTACCTATCTCTCTATTGTTTCTTTTTAGAGGATTGTCAGAAGTAAATGCTGAATATTGTAGCACATGCTCAGTTTGTGAATTATGACAATTCATATTACTGTGGAAATATGGAAGAATTTTCCTTTACGAAGCTCAAGGAAAAGCTGGCAATTTAATCTCATAAAACTAGGGCTTACCATGTACAAACAACAGAAATAAAAGCAGTATGATACTAAAAAGCTAAAAAAAATAAATTTAAAAATCTGTCTGCATTGTAAGTCAACTTTTGGTAAGGTATTACCACTGCCTTAAAACTTGAAATTGACTGAAGTTATATGCAACTTTAACAATATAAATACCATGCTGTGATGTAGAAAATCACCACATTTCCATTATTGTTCACTTATGGAGTATAATACCGTAACTGTAATTTAACAATTTGAAATAAAGGATGATTGTGAAGATTGGATTTTGTGCTTTCATTCATGTTAACATTCCTATGTATGTGAAAATCAGGAACATAGCAAAAGCTGTTTGTATTGCTCAAGTATAGCATAAACCTTTATATCTGGATAATGTATTATGAAAAAAAAGTCCTATTATTTAGTGATTGTGCATTTGTTGGTCTAGAGAGTCAAAAATTGCAGATGGACCTGCAGAAGATGGAACTCCTGGAGGGAAAGATGACTGATGAACTGGCTTCTCTTAAAGAGAAAATTGAACAAACAACAGCAGAGTTGGAAGTCTATAATAATTTGCCAGCTCTGAAAGCATCAGGAGAAGAGAAGAAAAAGGTAATAATAGGAGTGAAGCATGGAAATACATGGGAATTTGTGTGTTTTTGAGCACCTGGAAGAGGGGAATCCTGACAGAAACAGGGCTTGCACAGCAGTGTAAATGAATCCAAATGCTTCTTAGCTTATATATGTGACTTACTAACTGGGTACATGTGGCAGGCTGTCAGCTGGATACCTTCTGATAACTTCCTTCCCACAAAATTTCCCATTTGTTTTACCGATTTATCTGATCTTTCTGATGTAATTTATGACTACCCCTAAGATTGAATGTAGCAATCTAACCACAGAACCCAAACAAACAAACAAAAAAAATCATCTCGTCCTTTCTTTGCTCTAATATAAACTCCATCTAGAGCAGTTCCCATTTCACTTGTGATAAATTTTCTATAAATTCTTAACATCAGCATTCACACTTGCGCTGCTATAGTACATTCTAAGCTCACAGCTTGTTCACCATAACTGTGGAATGTTTTCATTGTGATCGAGCATGCATTGTTAGAGAAAAGCTTTATGCATATGGGGTTGGAACTGGATGATCGTTGAGGTCCCTTCCAACCTGAACCATTCTATGATATATCTTGTTCTGAAAGGAATTAAAACCAGCATCTTGAAAGTTGAATAAAAATAATCTGTCTTTAGCCCACAGCAAATGAACTCATCCATTAATCTGTTTGTGTTTCTTTTTCGAATAGAGACTACAGGATGACAAAGAAAAATTAACAAAACGTAGTAATGCTTTCAAGAAAATAATGGAACTCTTGAATGCAGAGTACGAGACCCTAAAAAGAGAGCTTCAAGAGAATGAGACACATTCTCAGGTATAACTCAAGCAATGTATCATCACTTTGGTGGTTTCTGTCCTAGCGTTGTTTCCTCATATGCACAGTATGGAATGAATCAGCTTATTCCTTCTCAGGGAGATTTGAAAGTATGTGTTGTTCTGTTTTTAAACAGAAATTAGTATCATGCCAATAAATTTATTACAAGCTTTAGATTTCAAAGTTACTAAGAGCAGATCCTTCTGAGCTTAAAAATTTTGTGAATCTTTTGTTTAAGTGTTTGCATTAATTTTTCTCAGAACTCTCTCCCTTCCATTACTTAAGAAGTTTTGAGAACTTAGAAAGCAACTAAAGAAAAAAAAAAGTCCCTATTAATTAGATCAGATCACTTTCCTTTTTAAAGGTATGTTCTCAACTTTTTTCTTTGAAACCTGTGCTATTATTTTCCTTTCTTTTTCCCATTCCTTCTGCTCCTGGTAGACCACTAAAATTTTAGGGTTTGTTTGGGCTTCCTTAACCCCTAATAACTTTTGTATATATTTACATTTCAAAAGTGAATCAGAAAGGAAGATGTTTACCAACTTTTGATCAGCTTTGAATCTTCTATTATAAACTCTAATTAATTCTTATCATTTTGGCAACGGAACTTTGCTAAGTGTGGATGCATAGAAGGAAAATGCATAACCTCAAAATAAGTGGAGAATGGGAATTGATTATTTTCTGCGTTTCACTCATTTTTATTGTTTTACGTTATTGAGAGCTTTGCCATTGTCAGAAGGGCAAATAAAGTATATTCTTGAAACAGCTGATTGCTCAACATGCATCAAACATTTTGAAGCACAAATAGAGTTCATGTATCTTGAGGATTTGGGTGATTTTGCAAGCAGTCAAATGTATAAGTTTTGGCCTTCAAGGAATTACTATAAGAATGCACTGATTATTTCCTTTGATGTGTATCACATATTTTAAACCTAGGCCCAATTACTGGCTGTATTGCAAGTAGCTGCATCTACAAAGGATACAAGAAAAATTTTTAGTCAGAAATACCTCACAAATATCTCATGCTGTGAACCAGTGCACTTAGATAACTGATTCTTTGCTATAAAATTTATTTGGAGTAAGATAGCAACTATTTCATATCTTCTAGTTTGAATAAGCTTTTAAATAAAATGTAGCAATAGCCTCCTAAATTGCTGCAGTAGTTCTCAAAGTTTAGTCTCAGAATGATTTTCAGATTTTCTATTTAAAAATAACATCTGCATATCTTGAAAAGTTGAATCTTGAACAGTAGCATCAGAAAAACAAATATTATAAAATTGTATTGTAAGGAAGCAGCCATCGATATAATGTCCACATTAGTTTCCTGTTGATGCTGAAATTATTGAAGAAGTGCCAGCAGTTAACCCACACTCTTACAATCTTCTCACTGCAGCTCTGTTCTTATCACAGCTTCTGGCATCAGACAGGAAACTTAACTATGGAAGAAAGGAAATTTCTTCTGTATAGCTCAAAGTCCAAGACATTGTCAGGAAATATTGTATCTTTGGTGATTTTGGATCTTACTGATTTTAAGAAGAGATCTCTTTAATGATATGAAATATAATGAAAATTAATATCTTTCTACCGTGTCCATCTTTTTCCCTCAGAGTTGCACACACATTTCCCTGTATGTACCACTGTAGTTATATGCAGTGTTTTTATACAAATAGAGAAAAAATGTACGAAGTGTTAAATTATGTACAGATCATTGTATCATTGGCAGCTTAAAAATCATGCTGCCATTGGTTATCTTTGTTTGTTTGTTTGTGAAGTAGCCTTGATCTTATAAGGTGACAGAATGCAGGGTGTTGAAGCATTTGGGGGGAGATTATTTGTAGAAAATACCTGTGTAATTATTTTCATTTTTGGCTCTTTTTTGTTTTCAGCTTACGAATTTGGAGAGGAAGTGGCAGCACCATGAGCAAAATAACTTTATGATGAAGGAATGTATCCTTTTATTTAAGAAATACAGTAAAATTCACACACTGTAGTAATTGAGGAAGAAGGCTGTTTCCTCCATCAGAATAAGACAGGACGGAATGGGGAGCAGGAGACAGAGGAGGGCGGGAAAGGCTGTGCTTTGCAAGTATCTGGTTAAACACTAGGTATTATATATAGCAAAACTTGCATCTGTTGTCTGAAACAATTTTAAGCTGTCTTAAAGTACAAGATTTGTCTTGCAGACCGCATTTTTCCTGTTGGGTCAGTTTTGTAATTAGATTTCATATTAAGATCAACTTTGTATCTGTACAATCTTACCTGAATTTATCCAGCAAGTGTTGAATTATTTGAAAATTTATATGGAATGGTGAATGATGAAAAAGTAAATGATGTGCTTTATGCATTTAGGGATTTCTTATTACATAAAAGAGGAAGTTCATATCAGGGAAAAAAATCAGATAAACACACTAAGATCTGACAAGGAGGTGCTTTAGCTAGGAAAAAAAAATGGGCTGGGATGGTAAACTCTGTTGTTGCTCTCTCATTACATGGTGCTAATTAGAGGTACATTACACTGTCTCCCTGACTAATCCTTCTCTGTGTAAGACCTTCCAAAACACTAACAAAAACTTGCTGCAAGTCATTTTCATAAGATAGTTTTTTTAACTATCAAAAGAAGTGAAGTTTTTTTGAGTTGAAAGTTCTTATCTTTTACTATTTTCCATAACTATTGTAGAGATCTGAGTATGGCATGGTTGCACATTTATTTTATTTATTTATATTCAAAGTTAGGGGCTTTGAATTCTGTGTAGCAAAATCCCTTCTTTAAAATTATTTAGAAATCAAAAAACCTGAAATCTCAATGATGAATAGAATCGTTATATGTTTATAGTACAAATACTGTAGTAAAAGTGAAAGCAGAACTAGACTGCATCATCCAACACTGTGTTTGACAATGGATATTACTATACACCTGAGAAAACCTCCAAAAAACATATTTCAGGCAATTCTATAATAGTCTAGCCATCAGGATGAGAAAAAAATGGAATGTAGGATCTGCATATAACTTTATTTTTTCATATAACAAATATCCCATTTCTTATATCTGATAAGTGCTCTAATTCTTAGGAAAAAAAAACACATAATACATCTTGGACAAAGGTGTATTTTATTATCTTTCTATTTGCTAGTAGTGAATTCCTTTTGTTGTGTGTTTATATATTGTTTTTAATTATTTCAGAATATTATGTGGAAAAAATATATTTTTAATAATTGCTACTGCATTTAAAGGCTAGTAGAATGATTTATTTCAAGTGAAGTAATTTTTTTCCTTTTTTACTTGAAAAACAGTAATACGCAGTTTAGTGCAGGTTGGATTGTTCTTTGCACAAAGCAATGAGGAACAAATGTTAACGACTTTGCTTTTTCAGGTTCATAGGAGAAAATACAACTATCTTAGGATATTATGTACCTTTGACCTGTGGGCATCCTGCTGTTCTTTGAGATAGGATTAGGTGAGTGTATGCAGACAGACCTTTTCTAGGCTTGTAGGAAAAGGGTCTTCCTTTGTCAGTGATGTGAAGCCTTCTGATGAGCTGTGGCTCACCACCTCATGGCCCTGGTCATTCCTTGACAGATAACAGGGCTCACCAGCAACTACCAGAAGAGACTGCTGACATTAACAGAATAGAACTGCAGCCGTCTCCCGCTGTGGAGAAGGCTATGCAGGAATATTTTATTAAGGCAAGAATTTTAGATCTTATGATAATCTAAAAAGAAGAAAAACTTAAGAAGAAACCAAGAGAAAAAATGTTCAGGATATTAAAAGTTCCTCCTAACGTGGTACAATGTATCACCTACCTATGCAAGTGCAGATGCTTACTTACACAGGTTTTTACATCTGCTTTGGCTACTGGAACGAAGGGTCCTGTTTTTTCGGACTGGGATATTTCAGGCTAGAGACCTGAAGTGCCAAAACATATAGCTTTAAATAGCTGAGTGCCTTGGAATGGTTTTGTTTGCAGTGTAACAATGGACAGAGTCTTCCACAAGGGACCTATTGCCTATATATATGAAAACAAAATTGACTCAAGTATGTAAGCTCTTTTTTATCATGTTTGGCATGGGATGGTAGCGAGTAAATTGCTGTAGATCTTTTACATCCATTCAGAGTTTTTTCCATTATTTGCAACTCTTGATAGTTTTTGCAGAAGGAAAACTGTATTATGTTTCCCTTATGATCTCTAATTATGCTAATATTTATACTGGCAGTTTGTTTCCTTAATTCTTTTAATCAGTCATAGCAACAAAGAGTCAGGAGAGTGACTACCAGCCAGTAATGAAGAACGTGAGAAAGCTGGTCACGGAATACAACAAAGCTCTCATAGAAGCTTTACAGAACACCAAGAGCTGAACCCAGGCACTTCCTTCCTGCCCCCATGGACCAACAATGAGGGATGTGCATAGGCAGCATGGAAAGCTGAGCCACTGAGCTCATGTGCTCACCACAGCTGTGACAGATGTTCTTAAAACTATTTTTCCAAGTTTACAGAAATCACAGATTTTAGTAGTACTCCTTTTTTTGCAATGTTTGAAAATATTTAGAAAAAAAAATACGAATTCTAGAAACATGTAGAACCAGAAATACTGCATAATAAGTGTAAAATCATCAGAATGTTTTACTGAGGTGCACTGCTGGATTGTGAAGATGAAGCTTCAGTATGCTTTACACAATGAATGTCTAATTGTCTTTTAGTCCTACCCCTGACGAACAGAATGGGATTTTTCCCTGAATAAGGACTGCCCAATGGACTCAGATGCATTATCTTAAATGAAAGCATGTAAAATAAGTAGTAATATCAGCATACCTTCCCTATTTAAATAGCAATTCATAACAAGTAAAGGAAGCATGTAAGGACGACAAGCAGCCTCTTATGACAGAATTCTTCTGTATTATAAAGTCTTAAAATAAAAGCAAATTTATTTTAAGGATCTGTTAGCAAATTTTCATTTCCCAAGAGAAAGCTGGGAGCATGTCCTAGTAGAGCATGTCCTTATTTCATCTTTTTAATATAAGGACAGAACTATGATAAAATGTAGTGAAATACAGCTAATACTGACCTTGTGCAGAGCATTTTAGTTTTGTGGTATTCACCAATAAAGGAAGTGAAAGGGAAAATTATTTGTATTTTCTGCAATTTTTTTTCCAAGTTTTTTTTTTTTTCTCAAGCTGCAGTGTCATATGTAAACTCAACTTCGAGATAAAAACATTGAATTGAGATTCAATATAGAACAAAAATAGGACTGGTCCAGAAATAATGTACATTATGATATATACATGTCAGAAAACATTAAACAAAATTACCAAGTATGTATTTCCCTCACATTGTACCTGTAATGTAATTATAAACTACGTATTGGTAATTTCCTCTACCTTCCACATTGTAAACTAGTCCTGATCGAGAAAAAAAAAAATTGACTCTAGGTACAAAGCCTAGACAGACAGTAACCTTAATAAAAAGTAGTTAAAAAAAAAAAAAAAGTGAGGGTTTGGATATAGTTTTAGTACTACCTTAGGAGAGTTCTCGTGTAAAAGAAGAATACTGTGTGCTTCACTTCATAAAACTGGGGTTGACAAAGACTTAGAAAATTATCTGTCTGTTAAAATAGAAGTTGGGTGTTTTTGTCCTTCAGTTTCTCCAAAACTGTGATCATCATTCTGAGTGTATAGCAGAAATATGTAAAACAAACATACTGAAGGTTCTTGCAGAGAACACCGTGTTTCCAATTTCAGCTCAGTAAATGCTGTTGTTCTCTATATTTATGTCTGTATAATATTTAGAGATAATGGAACAGGATTTCTATAAACCAAGGGATGTTATCTAGGGGAAATTCCCACTAATGTCTCTTCCTTCCTGACAAAGTTTCAGCTATTCCAGAGAGAGCCCATTATTTGCTGAGATAAAGTTGAAGTCTGATATTCTCACCAATCAAACCGTCACCTAGTGAGATCGCCTCCTGAATTCCACTTCTGCTACAATAACATATTTTAACGAACAATGGAAAGAAGCTGCAGACTGAATAAACAGGCCGCTTTAAATTCGCTTTCACTCAAGGCAGGGAATGGTTTTATTCCTTAGCAGTGATTCTGTAGGATCGCAGAGTAAAATTTACAGGGTTTAGTTGTGTTTTGTAATGTTCCCTTGTGGTAAAAATGCTTTCTCTAGCACCCTGATTTTTCTTTTGTTCTGCTGAAGGTCTCCAGGTTGCCTGTTTCTGTCTGAGAATCTTGTTCATCATGCCTTCTTTTAACAGCTCATCCTTATGGTCCTCAGTCATGGTCATAACCTTTGGCTCATGAAGGGGCTCATGTTTGTGCCATGAAGGGGGTATTAATCTCCTGGCAGGAGATTAAGAGTCCTCATTCATAAATCATTCCCAGCTGTGATCTGACTTAATTGTATCCATATCTAGTTCCTAAAGGCTCAGTTAACCTTTCTTAACTCTTATCATTTTTTGTAGCCAAGTTTAAGTACCAAACGTACATACAGCATTTTTTCACCAAAGCTACTGTGTATGTCAAGACTCTTAGGACAATATCACAGGTCTCACTACCTGGCAATATTTTACGTATTTTATGCTATGCCTCCAACCTGAGAGGACATGGATTAAGTGGCAGTATGTATGGGGTGGAGCAATTTAGAAACTGTTCTGCTCACTTGTCTCACGAGGGCTGAGTAGAGGGAAGGATCATCTCCCTCAGCCTGCTGAAGACAAGTCTTCCTAATGCAACCCAGGACATTATTGGCCTTTTTCACTGTGAAGGTGCGCTGCTGGCTCATGGTCAGCTTCTTGTCCACCAGGACCCTCAGGTCCTTCTCAGCAAAGCTGCTTTCCAACCAGTCAGCTCTCAGCCTGTGCTGGTGCCTGGGCTGTTGCTCATGGGGTCAGGACTGAGCATTTACCTTTCTGGAACTCCTTGAGGTTCCTCTCTGACCATTTCTCCAGCCTGTCAAGGTCCCTCTGCCCAGTGACACAACCAGTTGGTGTATCAGCCATCCCTCCCTGCTGTGCATCATCCACAAACTTGTTGAGGGTATGCTGTCCCACCATCCAGGTCATTAGTGAAAAGGTTAAACAGTACTGGCAGCAGTACCCACCCCTGGGGGCACCACTACTGACTGGCCTTCAGCTGGACTTTGGGCCACAGATCACCAGTGAGCCCTGAGCTAGTTTTCAGTCCATCTTACTACCCAGTTACCTAACCCATGCTGTATCTGTAAGGAAGTTATGGAAAAACAGCATCAAAAGCCTTATTAAGGTAAACAACATCTATACCACTCTCCTTGACCACTGAACTAATTACTTCATTGGACAAGTCTGTCGGGTTGGTTGAGTACATTTTCCCCTTCATAAATCCATACTGACTCTTCCCAGTAACCTTTGCATCCTTCATGTGTCTGGAAATGATTCCAGCATTAATTGCTTCATCACCATCTCAGAGATCAAGGTGCGACTGACAAGCCCGTAGTTCCCTGGCTCTCCCTTCTTGTTCTTCCTGAAGATAGGAGTGATGTTCTTTCAGTCTTCAGGGGACACTCCCAATCAGCATGGATAAAAGAGAATCAAAGCTGTTTCTTTCAAATTGTGTTGTTTTCTTTCCTTGTGTTCGTGAGCTTAGGAAACAATATGCAGTGTTCCTGTGAGCAATTTCAGACACGCAGAACACTGTGATACATTTTTTAATTATTTCTGTCTGATAGTATTGGTTAATGTTTCTTAATGCTGGAAAGTACTACTTCACAACTGGAGGAATACATTCCCAAGGTGAAGTGGTTGTAAAGTCTTCCAGTATATTTCCATTTTTCTGCTGCAAGCATGAAACAAAAATACAAGGCACAAACCAGACCATGATGAGGCAATAGTAATAAGAAAAATCTTATTTTGAGGAGATAGGTAGGTATTAAAATGCTTACTTTCACAGAATCACAGAATATCCTGAGTTGGAAGGGTCCCACAAGGCTTATTGAGTCCAACTCCTGGCACCAGACAGGACCACCCAAAAAACAGACCCTACATCTGAGAGCGTTGTCCAAGCGCTTCTTGAACTCTGTCAGCTTGGTGCCATGACCAGTGCCCTGGGGAGCCTGTCCCAGTGCCCGACCCCCCTCTGGGTGCAGAACCTTTCCCTAGCACCCAGCCTGACCCTCCCCTGCCCCAGCTCCATGCCGTTCCCTCGGGTCCTGTCGCTGTCCCCAGAGAGCAGAGCTCAGCGCCAGCCCCTCCGCTCCCCTCGTGAGGGAGCTGCAGGCCGCCATGAGGCCTCCCCTCGGCCTGCTCTGCTCTGGGCTGAGCAAACCCAGGGACCTCAGCCACTCATACATCTTCCCCTCCAAACCATTCACCCTCCTCTGGATGTTCGCTGATAGTTTTATGTCCATTCTTCTTAGTATCTGCTTTGAAGAGACCGCCTTAGAAATATTTTTGCCTCACACTGATAAGGCATCTGGGTGGAGTGGACATCACAATTGTCTGGAGTGAAAAAAAAAT
This sequence comes from Anser anser, assembly GCF_964211835.1. Lineage (NCBI taxonomy): Eukaryota > Metazoa > Chordata > Aves > Anseriformes > Anatidae > Anser > Anser anser. The sequence goes on from NC_139723.1 coordinate 14,240,605, forward strand.
CTTGGATCCTGAAAAGAGATTATAAAACCAGAGTTTATGTGAATACATTCACAACAGTGAATACTAACTGAATGCTGTAGACAGCAGTAGGTGGCAACTCCAGCCAAAGCAATGCTGCAAAGTGCAGGTTAATCAATGGGAAGGAGAACTGAATTATTTCCAAAACAAATAGTTGTCATCTTTTTCAGTTAGGAGGAAGGAAGCCATTCAGCATTTCATAACCACATAGATGATTGGAATTCAAATTCCAGCTTTGATCAATCATTTGTTGGGATTGGCAGACATTTGGAGCAGAGGAAGAAGCATTTCTTGTCCTTACTTGCAGTCTAAACGGATTCTCATTTCAGGAAGGAGGACTAACCAGACAATATGCCAGAAAAGTGAAATGGAGGAAGCCTCCCACATTTTAAAAAAAAATGAGCCAGAACTGTAAAATGACCTGCTCTGTTTCCTCTTGTAAAACTAATTCCTTGAAAGCTACATTCATTAAAAGTGACTGACCTTGATTCACTGACCGCTGGTATCTTTGGATCAGGCCCAAGATTTCTGCTCTGCAGCAAAGAACAAGTAGGGTGCAAGAGGTCTGTCTTGGACACACAATGTGAGTTTGCCCAACCTGCAGTGGGGACGAGGGGGACTCAGCACATCTGAAAATTAGAAAGCAAGAAAAAAAAAAACATGCTTATAGTAGAAAGTATCAAACAGTACTAGCATTCATACTACGCATGAGAGACAAAATACCAGATTAATGCCTTCAGATTTTCAGTATCCTTCCTTATTTTTCCTCTAAATTAAATAAGGAAATGGTGTTTAATGGGTGGACTTGTGTTCAGGTTTGCTGTATTTAAAATTATTCAGAATTATTGACCTTAATGTACAATACTGAAGACCTTTATTTATACGTAAGTCTACATTTTAAGTTCTCAACTTAAGAAAAGTGTACTTCTTTCACACTTCCTTATTTCAAGAATGCCTAAAACTGTATCGTTCAAATACTCAAAAACATTACCATTTAGAAATCTTCATCTCAGAGAGGAGAGGCTGAATTTAAACCCAGAGCTTTCCAGTGAAGGAACTGTTACAGACCACCAACAGTGACTCTACTGTTAACCAGTACAAGATTTTAGCCAGTCTGGAGGGTATGTAAATTTGGAAGCAGAGGCAGGAGACAGCAAATTTCTCACTAAGTTGCACTTGCCAAAGGCTGGTGATCTGCACTGTATTTTTGAATGAAAAAGGGATTGTTTATATTTTGGGGGAATTGTTTGACAATATAACAAATGAGTTAAAAGTTGATTCAAATCTTGGGCGGAATCATTATAAAGTTTAGTAATGCAGCCATTCAAATCAAAGTTACCATTAGAATCAAATCAAGAGAGATGATTTCAGTGAAAAATAGTGGATCCTGCAATCAGAATTTTAAGAATAAATATTTGTAATGTTAAATGATAAAAACACCACCCCTAAGATCTCTTTAGTGTGACATATTTCCTGGGCCTTGGAAGCCATAGTCAGATCTGCAAACATCTTGTACATTACGTGGCTTACACAATTAATCTTTATTTCTCCAAGCTGAGCAGGTAAGAAACTTGCCTCATTAAGGCAAAGCTACTCTATGGAGACTTTTTTTTATTGCCTGATATAATTTGCGATGATTTAATGTTAACATCTTAACAGTGATTTGGAACTATAGTTGTTACCATTAAACATAATACAGACTCATTCATCCTTCAAAATGCATTGTAGAAAAATTAAGTAGAAAAACAGTAATAAAGAACAGAGAGGAGAAAAATTACAAGCTCTGTGGTTTCTGAATGAGCTCAGCTCACCTCATGTGGGATGACTTCTCTTCCAGGCTGCAGAATCCCATTTGTCTCCAGACTTCAGGGCAGCAGGAGTATTAAAATCCCTTACACTTGTACTCCTAGAACCTGATCCAATCTTGGCAGAGAAACACAAGCTTCATTTTGGGTTAACTTAGCACATGTTCAGGATCACCCCTTTTGGCATGCATTTTAAAAAAAGAGAGCAGACATGCTCTAAAATAGGGAAACAATGGGGTCAAAAAAGTACTGACATCAAGTATGCAGGTTTGTTCTTTTCACACTTACGGTGGGATAAAACTAACTTGCTTCTTATTTATGTGACTTTGTACACGTTTGGAACCATCAGTGGCCAGCTCCACTGCTGGCCCTTCACTTCTTACAGTTTCACTCTCCAATAAGTTCTTAAACAGAGTTGCAGAGTTGGTCCCATTCATCAGCAAAGAATTGGGAAACAAGAATTATTTTGTTTGTCCTCTGCTAACAACTGGTCACTCTAAAATCTACATAAAGCCTATTTCAGCAAAATAGAAGTGACTCACAAAGCTTCCAGAATGCAGGCATCAGGCCTTATTCAATCCGCTTGATGTCCTCAATGCCTTTACTGATACAGAGGACTTCAAGGACTCCTGTGTCGTTTCATCAGCTGAACCCTCCCCTTGAGAGAAACCTGAGGTTCCCAAAGGATCCCATGTATGATTCCACTGTAGAAAATGCCATTTCGTTTCATTTACATGGAAAACAAAAAAGCAAAAGCTCCCTTTGGCTAAGGCTATCCTGCAGACTGCTCAAACTCAGCCACTTCCCACACTGTGGTCTCCTGAAGACCCAAGAGAAGGACCTTTCTGACAAGAAAACAAACAAACAAAAAAAAAAGCTGAGCAAAAAAACATCAAACATCATAGCTCTACCTACACACCGCAACAAAACCTGCCTCCCCCTCCATCTTCTGCACCACCAGTGCCCAGTGTGGGGCTGGAGCCCGTCCGCAGCGCTCACCACAGGGACAGCTCGTGTCTGGCTGCTGCCGTGCTGCCAGGGCCCAAACCCAGGGGTCTGTCAGGCTGTGGTTAGCCCCAGTGGCATACATTGTTCTGTGGGGGACAGCGGGGTCTGTGTAAGGAAGACAGCTTAAAAGTCTGTAATTTATGAGCTTCTGCTCCACTTTAGCTGACTGCAGTGAGCAGCACTCCTGAAGGTGCTTTACTGCCTCCTGCTAGCACATATTAACATCATGTCAAGGACAAAGTAATGGCTTGCTTCCAAAAAGCATAACACAGCCAGACACTGCGGGAGGATATGTGTTTTCTGCTAACACATCTACCTGATTAGAGAAGTGCAGAGTGGCATTGTTTCTTTTTCCTCCTCGCATATTTCCATGCTCTGCAGTGTGCATGAATGGATTGTCCTTGAGACAAGCGTGCTGCTTATCTAAAAAGGAAAGCCTGGTGTCAGGAGTTCACAGCACTTGACATATCATAATATTAGCTTTCGGCAAACAGTTATGAAAACCCAAGTTTAATGTTCGGATTATATTTACATGTTGAAAGACAATTTGTTTCCCTGCTTTAATGACTTTAAAGATGCGTGCACACTGCCTTGATGGGTGTAAAGCTAGATGTGAATGCTGATACGTGTTCACCAGCAGTTCACCACCACCACCAAGTTCCTGAGGGAATGTTTCAGAAAGCACATGGGGCTCGGCAGCCTTTCTGACTCCCCAGGTGCCTTCGGAAAAGCCAAGGGTGTTCCTTATGGGGTGCAAACACTGCTGTGAACTCACCTGAGGATGTGCTAGGAGCATGTCCACTGGTCAGCCCGGAAGCCAACAGACTCAGTTAGCCCCATGTGCAAGGAAAGCGAGAGTAACTCAACACTTTGTTTTACTCTTCCTGCCATCCTCGCTTTCAGCCCTGTTTCTTTTACTGACAATATGGTTTTGGGGGTGGGTGAAGACACTTAAATATGTCAGACACTTAAATACGGGTAAATCAAGCCAGAATAGTGAAATAGTTTAAATTCCAAAAGCTTGTCACAAGATTAATTCTGACTTCAATGGGAGCAAAAATCAAACTGTGATGTTTAAATGCCTTTCAAATAGAAACAGATGTGAGCTTAAGCACTTACTACGCATTAAGTAATTGTTTGCTGAATCTTTTAAATTATATATATATAAATAGATGCTATTCAAAATTTCTTCAATAATGAAATGATAGAATGAAACAAACAAAAAAACAAATGCATGAACTTGATGAGGCTGGTATCCCAATCAAATTCTAACTCTTCCAGTTTCAACAAGAATTTGCATTCTTCTTGTATCTGTGAAATATTACTTATCTGGGCTAGCTGTTCTTATCCCAGAGACAGCTACATTGTCAGGGCACATGAAATGACCAGTAGGCACAAGCTTTTTTTGAATAATGTTGAATACTCATTCAAAAAATAGCGAATTTCTCCCACAGCTGACCCAGTCATTTATACATACTGTAAAATCAGTATCATCTGCAGCCTGTATTTGCTGTTGTCCGTCTAGGCACATTAAAAAGGGAAACATGGCACATTCCTCCTCAGTGACCTCTTTATGCACTGGGGAATGAGATTTAAGTTAAAAAAAAAAAATTTTTTAATTCAGAACAGTCTGGAGAAGTATAGTCTTTACTAATGTTGGTTAACCCCCCACCTCTTAGCAAATCAGAAGCCAATGAAGAAAAACTGAGGAAAGGCCAAGTTATAAGTAGGTTACCCACTAGATGGGAACTATGGTAATACTACTCAGCGTCTGGCAATATACTAAGTGTTCTGATAATGGAGGGACCTATACCACTAGGTTTATATAGGATAACATGCAACTGGAGTGTGAATAATCACTTTATGTCTCAGAGAGGAAGAAAATGTTCTCAAAAATCAAATATGGACAAAACACATGTACGTGTGTGCAGAGGAACCAGACCAGGGAAATACTTTGTATTCTGCCTTCTTAAAGCCGTAACATTGGATTTTAGTAGTGCATTGACCTCACTCTATGTTTTTCCACCCAGAGGGTATTTTCAATCTAAGTTCTTACTTGGTTTGGTTTCTGTTTTATTTTGGGGGTATATTGTAAGGAGCAGTTCTGGGTTAATGCATTGAATCTTCTGTAGGTGATACCCTTTTGTCCACAAGGCACTAGATCTTGGGTGTGAAGGACTTCCTCTGTGAAATCTGCACCAACTGAAGTGGAAAAGGTCTTCCAAAGGAAATTAAACTGAAGTAGGATGAACCCACACCCCCTTTCTAAAACGATGCTGAACGTTTGCTTTTCCATACTTGTGTAAAAGTCATTCTGGGTGTTAGCATCTTGGCAGAACTACAGGACTTCCAAATGGTGCATTGTCATGGGTTATATTTAGTCAACTGGTAAATATGATTGCCCTTTATTTGCAATTACACTAATTTATCTGAGTGCTGCCTCTGCATTTATTTCATTAATTTTACTCATTTTTTTGTGGTTTTCTTTGTATTTTTTCCTCAAGTTTTGCTTCAGCTTCTGAGTTTTGAGCCCCCTGAGTGATGTGGCATTTTGATTCCACTGAAGTCATACACACTCTGGTTAGGATTTATTATCGTAAAGAGTTTTCAGCCTGTTTCCAATTGTCAAAAGTAGAGAAAAACTGTTTCCAGTAAAGCACACAAAATAATGGGGTAGTTGGCTGGATGGTGGCTGGTGTTGGTCTGTATCGGATTCAACTGGTTGCTTCGTCAGGGCTTACTTCATATTTTTATTGCTGGGTGCTGAGACACTTTGCAGCCAGCAGCTTCCACACAGGTTGAGAAGTAACTGGAAAGATGAGAGGGGCCTGAGAAACCAGCAAATCTGCGCTGAGGGAAGGGGGTGACACTTTCCACCTACGCTACCTCGGAGGAGGACGCTCTGCTCACAGTCTCCCGCCGGCTGGAGGATGCCACCGCTGTTCCTGTTTTGCTGACGGTGGCCAGCAGCCATCCTCTGCTCCCCCAGCAGCTCCCGATAACTGTTTTGATGTATTGCTGGATGGACGGGGCTCACGCTGCCCTGCAGCCCTGCTGATATAAAAATGCCTTTAAGATCCTGCCTTTCCCATCCTAATCTACAAAGGAAACAGGAAAAAGGAACTTAAACTCCCTGTACTCAGACAGCAATGAGACTGTTCCAGCCTGCTCCGCCACGCCGGTTTCTTGCCCATGACTTGTAAACACGCTGCGGCGTAGCATGCTGGAGGAGAGTCGCCGGTAAACTCCTGCCCCAGGAAAAGAATACTCCATGAGTGGCTGCAAGAACTGCATGGATATATCTTGGAAAGCATGGACCCTTTAGCACTTCTGGTTCTCTATGGATTCAGCCTGATGATTTCAGGTAAGCTTTTGCTTTACTGTCTGTAGTCGACCTGTCACGCTGTTCTTGCTTCCAACGCACAGGCAAAGCACAAATCCCCACTCCTCATTCTAGGAGTTATCTTTACCGATTTAAGTACTTGTGTTTGCTTCAGTGAGACCACTTACCCCGGTGAAGCTCTCTCACAGCAAGTGAGGGGAGGAGGACAGAGTGCAAGCTCCCAGGGAGCGTGCTCCTATGGTCAGAAGCTGCTGCTACCTCTTTCTAAGTGTTGAACACTGCAACAGGTTTTCTCTGCTGTCTGAGGGTATTAACTTTTTCATAAAGCTCATTACATTGAAATCATCAGCGTCTCTCCCCCAGATTATCTGCTCTAGACACAGACTAAATGTTGATTCCTTCTGTGCCTCACTTTGTGAACTGGCGGTGCAGCAGGAAGTGTTGACGTTTCCAGGTATTCCCGTACCACATTTTAGACAAGTATTATTCCAGTACAAGCTTCTAGACTAGATTCTGCAGCTGGAATCTGCATGAAAGTCAGTGGACAAAAAGGGCGGAAGAATGCACATTGTATAAGGCCAATTAATAACACTTCAAGCACAGCTGAAGAATGGTTCGGTATTATCAGCAAATGTGATTACTTTAGCAAGTCAGCAGTTAGTCGTAAGAGACATCTGCAGAAAGGTATAAAGCAGAAATATACTAATGCAAATCTGGTTTATAGCGTTCAGAACAGGCAAGTTGGAGATCATCGCTGAAGCTATCACAAGCACAGTCCTGAGGAAGCCTCACTTTCTTCCCATGGGACTCTCGGTTGCTCAGCATTTAAGTATTGCTATCACCTCCAATATTTTGATTTTCTGGACAGTTTCTTCAGGAAAACATACCAAGTATAATCTGTAAAACAGAAATGCATCTCACACAGTAACCTTAGACTCACTCCAAAATGTCACTGAGACACACATAGGTTCTTCCAGTCCATCTCTCAGCAAAAACACAAGAAGCTGTAAAACAGCAGATTGTGTTGCAGTGAAAACCAGAAAGAAGCACGAGAAGGCAGAAGTCCTCCCTGCAGGGTAACTCACTTTACAGACCTTCACAATTAGAAGCATGTTAATAGCTAAGTGAACTAATGAGTTTGAGATGTTTCTCATTTTTTAATTATTTTGGCACCTAGAAAAAGCAAGAGATTTACACAGGCAAAAAAAAAAAAAAGTGTTTACAATCTGTTGAATGTGTGTTTGTAAGTATTCTTATCTAGCCAGCGCTGTAATAAGCTGTACATTGTTTACCAGTTCCTCTTCTGTGGCTTAAGTTCCATGATTGCTTAGCTGCACACTGATCCAACCTATGTGGCCCTCAGATCACCTACAGCTCGTCACTTTAAGGCAATTTCTGGTGTTCTAGGCATTATGGACGGAGAAGAAAAGACAGACCAATTACCCCAGCTCTTTCTCCTCACCCCTGCTGTTGCTCTACGCGGTGGCACACACCTCGATGCCATGGAGGGCAGGCAGTGCTCATGAAGCTGCAGGCATGGCAGAAACGAGCAGCCAGCTGCGCAGACGAGCAGCGCGGGCAGACAGTGCTGGCAGCAGGGTGCTGACGGGCCGCTCGTCACAACCCTTTCCACAGGGGCTGGCTGCTTAGGTGTGTATCGCAGTCACACCCATCTCAATAGATCTGTCAGCTTTCCCGCTTTTGTTTGGGAATGATATCATGTTTCCTGGGGCGAGCGGTGGAAGACAATGCGAGCCCGCTTTCCTCCAGATACTGCAGGCGGAGCTCGGGAAAGCGGCGCTGACATTGCCCCGCAGCGGGGGCTCTGCGCCCGCTGCCACTTCAACTTCTCCTTGCTGCCACGGGCTGCTGTAAGCAGGTTCCAAGCCCACCCCAACCCTCTTCCACCATCAACATGCGCCCAGCTACAAGGAATGGCCTTTGATTTAACTCCTTTTTTTGATAATGGTACTCCATTCGCAGCCGGAGCTCAAGGTCTGGTGTTCAGTACCCCAATACACCCCCCTGTCATGGTGCCCAGAGAGTCACTGCTTGCCACGGCCAGCCTCCAGTTTTACTGACAAGAGGCTGAATTTAATTCCAGAGGGATTCTTGAAACCAAACTGCGCCTCCCCACCTGTTTGTCTTTCGGTTGGTTCTGCTCCAGTCAATGCTTTGTAGAATCAAAGTGATCCTGGCGCACAACATGCGGTGGGGATTTGAGCCCCAGGGCCATGCCGTGGTACAGCCCCTGCTGAGCACAGACCAAGAAAGTGCTCCAGACTCACCTACTCCACAACAAGTAGCCCAGTGTCACAACTTGCCTCTTGCAAGAAGCAAGCTTCCTCAGGTGGTCTGGAATTCTGCTTGCAGCTTCTCACGGGGGGATAATTCTCAGAAATGATGGTGCATGAGCCCTGTCTAGGCAAGTTGGCCACCCTGAGTAAGAGATCTGTGGAAGCTGGTGACAATTAAACCCAGTTTCAAGCAGTTTTTGTTGAGTGCTTCTGTCAGGAAACAAATACATTGTCAGATGTCTCCATTCTCAAAGATGGAACCTTTGGTGCTACAGCTCTGAGCTACCAGTAACATCAGATCCAGTGGGTTTCTAAAATCATGGGATTTCTTATTTTGGTGGGTGATTTTGCTTCTGGATCCATATATGGTAAAAGACTCAAAAGGTTACATTAGCCTTTAAAGAAGAGATAACAGTGGAACTAACAGTGTAGTGCAATTCAGTGCTATATCCCTGGAGATGGCTGAGCTTTCCTTGGGATCAGCAGGTGTTATCACGAAAAATATACATATACCTATAAATATTATTATTACATGACTCCTTTACATATTCAGAAAGTTAAGCAGCATTTAATATACACTAACAAATGCACACAAGCACAATTGTGATGCTGTATGCTCTTCAAAATGACAAAGAAATTGCATTTTCTAATTACAGACTGGAAAGTTTTAATAATCCTGTCTCAAGATTTGTTTTTCCTTTATGAAGCCTGACTTAACCTATTGAAAACCGACACTTTTCCTGGTGCACTTTCTCACACACATGCCCGTGGCAGTGTGCATGACTGTCATTCTTCCCATAACTAAAGGAGAGACTAGGACTGCATGAGCATCTTCAGACAGGCTGTCATCTGTCTGCAGTGGTACCTGAACTTTGACCACAGCCTCTCTTGTGGCTGAGGTGCTGGCTTTTTGAGCCTCTTGACAGCTCAGGCAGTGGATACAAACCACGCCTGAGCTTTCAATCTCAGTTAATTTGAAACTATTCTGACTAGACATTAGACTGACACAGAACATTTCAGACACCTACAATTCAGACATCTTCAAGGCCAGGCTGTATGGGGCTTTGGGCAACCTGATCTGGTGGAAGGTGTCCCTGCCCATGGCAGGGGGTTGGAACTGGATGGTCTTTGAGGTCCCTTCCAACCCAAACCATTCTGTGATCCTAAGACTCTATGATCAAACAACTACTAATGTGGATTGCAGAAAAAAATTAAAAAGGGTTCTCACTCCTGAAGAGTATTTGATTTGTGAGATCCAGCAGTTGCATCTGCCAGCCACATTTGTATAATTTTCTCAGAGGAATCAGTGTCCTGTTGGGTTTTTCATGAGCCTCAAATTTAGATAAAATTTAGATTCTTGTTGAGATACAGCCTTCATTGAACCCAGGACTGATGGCCTGCCACAGGAATCACTGGTTGAACCTCGGTGACCTGCTGACTCCTGTTACCTCTGCACAGGTCTGCTAAGACAACCATGACTACGAAATGGATGTATCTACATTTTGGGAGAAAGGAAAGCTGTTCTTTCTTAGCTACACTGCTGACTATATGTTTGCAAAGAAAAATATTCCAGCTGTGACCTAATTCACTACCCCTGACTCTGCAGCTAGGAGCCAAAACCAACAGCTTCAGCCTGTGCAGGCAGCTCTGTGCACCTACCCTACATGGAATTACAAAAGTGGGCCAACTGTCTTCAGTTATTTCTTCTTAGCTTTATAGATTGCTTTTGGTGTGTGCCTGGTTCAGCCCCAGCGAGAGGCAGGGTGGCTCTCAGCAAGCCTCTGTGCCCAAAGGCCATTCCAGCAGCTGGGAACAGTCAGGGGTGTAGAGGCATTGCATCAGACCCAAAGGAATCAAATCTAAAAGGGAGAAATGAAATCATGCTACATTCACAAGTGTTAACATATGCTGTTGGTTTAGATACAGATTATGTACATACATATTCGATTGTCTGGATATTTAGTCATGATTAAGTTGGTTGGATGGATTACTTTTTTGCTGAAATTTCACTTTTAGAGGGAAAAAGATGAAGCTGAAACATTTTACTGAGATGGTCTGATCCCCACATAAATTTACATGAAAGGCTTTAGGTGAAGAAAAGGGATCACACAAGTCAGCAAGACTGACTGCAGCTGAGCTGCAGACTTTAGGACAGGGGAGAGGTGGAGCTGATCCTTCGTGTGCCACCTGTGTGGGAGACCTGCTCTGTATCGGTCGGGTAGACTTCAGCCTGCTTGGCCCAGACCTGTCTCTTAAACACACAGATTTCCACAGCAGTCACTGCGGCATGGAGGATGTTGTGTGGGCACAGAACAAACACGTGAAAAATGGATACTTCTACCACTTCTCTGGGATGGACATACAGGTCCAGTGCCAGCTCCCACTGTGACACAGGGAATAATATGTGACATGGAGGGGCATGCACCTTGTGTTGTTGAGCTCACTGGGGAGGATGCTGAGTCCTTTTCCAGTGCTGGGTTGTCCATCCCAGAAGATTTGCTTCTGGAAGTCCTTCATGTTATATTTGTGTGAGATGCACCTGGGACCCAAGGGATGAAAATGAAATGTGTTAAAAGAAACTGCAGTGGAGGATTGTTCTCTGAAGATATTATCTAACTTACGCTAACTAGGAAGATCATAGTAAGAATGCTGTTCCACTGCAAGTTCAGTGGAGACTCACAGCAATGAACCAGATTTGATAATTCCTACAGCCCCCCCACAAGGGGAGCGGAGGGGCAGGCGCTGAGCTCTGCTCTCTGGGGACAGCGACAGGACCCGAGGGAACGGCATGGAGCTGGGGCAGGGGAGGGTCAGGCTGGGGGTTAGGGAAAGGTTCTGCACCCAGAGGTGGTCGGGCACTGGGACAGGCTCCCCAGGGCAGTGGGCATGGCACTGAGTGTGACAGAGTTCAAGAAGTGTTTGGACAACGCTCTCAGACTTAGGGCATGGTTTTGGGGTTGTCCAGTGTGGAGCCAGGAGTGGTACTCAATGATCCTTGTGGGTCCCTTCCATTTCAGGATATTCGACAATGCTCAACAATGTTCTATGTTTCTAACACCCAAACAAAGAACATGCACTAAGAACATTAGTAAAGGGTCATATCAAAACGAAGTAACAAATCCCATCAAAATTCATTTTCTAAGTCATCACTAGGAAACGCAAACACTTTTATAACACAGGGATTCTGGGTCATTGCTAAGTTCTGAAGGGATTTCTGAAAGACAGGTTCACAAATCTGAAATTTCACTATTCAGGGGTAATGTACTTAAACTTTCTGCTTGAAGGTCAGTTTTTTTGCTTATCTGGTGCTTATCTACTTTCTGCATTGTGTCAACTTGACTAATGCGGTGGCTTGCTTAATCTCCCTTCTGAAGTCTAACAAGTTTCTCAAGACAATGCAGTTCCATCTGCACTTCTGACAGGGCTGATGATTTTATCTTGTATTATTTGCTGGTTGTTCATCCTAGGCCTGCCACTGCTCAGGGACAGTCACAAAGTGTATCCATAAATAGAAAAAAAAACCTACTCAGAGAAGTCAGTAAGCAGCAATATGAGGATACACGACTAGACAGGCAAGAACTATGTCCATCCAGCAGCCAAAGCCCACGGACACTTCCAGACTCTATTAACCTTACACATGCTATCTGTTCTGATACACCTTATGAAAACAAAATTATTGCATATGTTTTGTACACTTCACATTTTGTACACTTCAGCTTAGCACATGGTATAAACAGCAGCTTCATAAAGCAACTGACAAGGACCATCCTTGATATGGACAAACTTACTCTTGCCTGCAAGTACTTCCCTGATCGTAGTACCCATATTTGGCTGGCTGCAAATCCCGCTGGATTTAGCCTGTTCTACCCCAGCCGTCCCACATTCTTCATCCTTTTTCAGCATTACCTAGCACATTGTCAGCTGCTTGCTCAAGCAATTTCTGCTGATAGTTTGTTTTCTGCTTTACTTGCAGAAAACAAAACCATGCAGAAGGAGAAGTTGTGAGAAAGCTTTTTTCTTCTTACTTTTGGATTACTCCACACAGAAATATTTAGACACCCTCAATTGGGAAACACCAAACAAGTTGCACCAGTATTTCTTTTCTAGCCTTTTCATCTTAAAATATTGCTTTGATAAGTTGTAAAACAACTGGAATGTAGAGAAAACAGTTTTGCTTTCTTCTGAAAGTAGACGGTTGCATTTCCTTCAGCTGCTCCAGATGTACCCAAGGGCCCTTAAGAAAGTATTAGACCTGATAGCTTTGGCAGACTGTGACATTTTTCATATTTGTGCTCAGGTTTTCCCACTACTACTAAGTAGCAAAATGATGTTCTGTCACTAATTTTTGCCTCTTTTTAGTTTCACAATGCCTTCCCTCCCAAAACAATGCCCTGTTTCTAAGGGTAAGACACATTGATTGAGGTACAAGCTGGCCCACAGCTGCCCGGTAGCATCCATGAGATGCAAGTAGTAAGAGTCTTTTCTTGGACACCTGGTACAACAGAAATGGCTTTAATTGGCAAACCTATTTGCTCTTTTATGAGCTGTTTTTCAGCAACATTTCTGCATTTTTTTTTTATTTTTTTATCCTGCTGCTGCTGCTATGTGCTGGAGTGCCTTAATCTGTTTGGGGTAACAATAATCTCTGCAGTGTCTTCCTCTTGAGGACTGAGCTCTCAGAGGAGAATTTGACTCACTGTTAGAAGTCACCCAAGCTGCTGTTGTCTTTGCATCCCAGACGAAGCTTTCAGGACACCAAGAGAAAAATGAGTCCATAAAATGAATATGTGATTTCAAAGGCTCCCCAGATCACTTACTTTTTTGGAGAATGAACGAAAAAAATAACCAAGATTTATACAAGAAATATTGAGTGCACACCCAAAAAAAAAAGAGGAAATAATGATTGCTAAATTCTGGTGCAATGTATATTCTATTCTCCACATGAAAAACATTCCCAAACAGCTAATTTTTGGGGCCAGTTTCTGACTAATTTTAATATTAAATGAGGAGTACTCATTTCTTCTTTCTTAGGAGTAACGGATCAGGTCTCTATTTTGTTAACTTCTTCATATTTCAGCTGCATTATTTCAATCTTCCAGATTGATGAATTTGTTAATAAATAGATTTCAATGTAATTTATTCAGTAGTTCACTAAGAATTAATCAAGTACTATACTTTTTCAGTAATATTGCTTATATTTTCGCTATTTGTATTCCTAAATAGCTTAGTTATATTATTCTAGTTCGTTGGGTGGTTTTATGCAGTAAAATAGAATCAAGGAGTGTACAGCTGAACAGGAAAGTACAAAACAAGATACAAGGAGAAATCTGAGGTTCGGGGGATTTAACAAGTTAGGCTTGCTCTAAATCAAAACCACATACTTTCAAGCACTTGGTGGTGTGTTTTTTTTTTTTTAGGAAACATGAAAGAGAGGGGAGTTGGTGACTTTACAGTCTGTGATACACATTTTCACCAGTCTCAAATAATTATTGAGCCCTGTGCTTAGTATTAGAACAGAAATATGAAACTGATTGCTTTGCTCTCAACATAACACCAAACATACACTAAGCACAGATTCTAGTATAGTACCTATACGATTTATACTCACATTTTCAGGTAGTTGTTAACAGAAATAATTTGCATTCCAAGTAATAACAGTAATAAAAACAAGTAAGCAGTTCAAATTTACATCACCCTTCTTTCCTCTCACTATACCTGATGAAAAAAGAGCTGGAATTTACTGGGTAAAAACCTTTCTCCTTTCTGCTTTCTCCTCACCTCCTCTCTTAATTAATTAATTGATGTCTCCACCCACCTCCTACAACAGCTCTTCTTTTTTCTTTATTATGCTCCAGATGCAAAGGGAAGGACTTTCATCTCACAGCCACCTCAAGCAATTACTAACAAAGTGCTACAAAAGAAAATAAATACATCATTAGATCTTCAATAGCTGTAGAGCTGTGAATTATTTTTTCCTCCCACTACTACCCTGTATAAATAGCTAAAACATTTACTCAGAACTTTGCATTCTCAATGAACTCTGCAAATTTGGACTGATGGTTAAATACGTGTTTGGGGGGCAGTGGGTTATGGTTATTGTTCACCTTGATGAAGCTGACTGCTGTGGCTAACTGCTGTGGTGGAGGTGCGTTAGCCAGTACTGATGGTTTTCTGGTTAACAGGGAACTTTTCAAAGGCCTCGTGTTAGGTAGAAATTGTAATGAGTATTTCCATGATTTCCCAGGAACCAGACAAGTGTTAAGTATAAATCAAGAAATATTTGAGCAGCGACTTTCTGAGATGAAAGGACAAATCATAACACTTTTCTGTTCTCATAGCATTTGCTCTATGTATTCATCTATGGCATTAAGTTATCTCTTCTTGAGATTGCCTTGTTGTTTTGTCCCCAAACTAGTGTCTAGCACCAGTTCTGGTCTAGGGAAGTGATGTTTCAAACTTTATTAGAGAATGTCATGCTCTTTGAGCAGACCTGTGTCTGGGATATGTTCCAGGGAATTTCCCAGAGATGTTTGATCAAGCTTCTGCTGAGTTTTGCTGGTGCAACAAAGCACTGAAAACATGTTGATTGTGTGCCTGTTCGAATGGCATTTTGATAGGGAATGGGACTGCATAGAGGTTGCAGAGAAAGCATGATATACACTTATCCTCTGTTTGGTGTGATTTCCCCAGAGGACTATGTACCAGAGAAGCTGTGAAAGACCAAGGAGAAAGTCTTGCTGGTGCTGCCCAGGTCAGTACAGCCCAGTATTAATTAATAAGAGAGAGCACAGTCTTGTAGGTAAGGCAGGGGCAAAGGTCTCCCTGCGTATGTTTTGCCACTTGGGTTTCAGTGGGTGCACTATTATTTAAACTTACTGCTCTGGAGGATGCCATTTTCTCTGTGCCAGGAGAGCACAAAGCCCTGTTCAACAATGAACATGTGTCATAAATATCAGGCAATTAATCCTCTCTGCATGGCATCTCCCACTTTCAACACCAGCTTAAGTGAGTGTTCTCTCTTCTCTAGATCTATTTGCACACACAGCAAATTGCCTTCCTGATAAGGTCAGTCCTTCAAGGACCAGGGCAGGAGTCAAAGGACTTTTTCAAGGAAACACAGAGTATTGTCACTGATACAGGGACAGGCTGTTTCCTGTCTGTATTTGTTGTACTTTTCTCAGAGAGCCAAATCCTGTTGTCCTTATTTAGTCCTTGCACGCTCAAAGTCTTCATTAATACCAAGGGCAGGATCTGTCTACTTTTTGCAGCCCTAGGTAACGAAAATTCCTTCTCAGCAAGGATGGCTGGGTCCTTGCTGAGATGCATTACCAGAAAGACATGCTCTAGGAAACCCTAAGCACAAAGCATATGTAGATTTTACACTTTTCTGTTCTTTTTGTTGTTTTTTGTTTGTTTGTTTTTGTTTCTGTTTTTCCGTAATCTGAGCACAGGAACTCCCAGAGGAGTCAAGGATAGCCTTCCTGTCACCTCAGAGGCCTTAGGCTGACTTCAAAAGGCCAGTCCTGCTAGACTTTTGAGTTGAACCAGTGAAACGCTTTCAAGTGAACACGCTGCAGGGGTCAATGTTTTCAAAATACACCTAAAGTCTACCTTTACTTAGTGCAAAACTTTCACTTGGATGTATTTTAATTTCTGCATGCAATATACTCCAACTGTGAAATCTTAGCTGCCAAATCATGTCTGGGGAATGATTCAGTACTTAAGCATAAATATTACTCTCTATTAGACACAGAAAAGTCTTTATATGCTGCTCCATAAAGACATGAGACTCCATCTGTGTTACATCAGCATCACGCAGGTGTCTGAGTTGCTCTTCAGGGTTTAATATGCCAAAGGACACCTAGTTTTAGACAATCCACTATAACACTACTCACCCTGCTGTGGCTAGATTTGGATTCCTCCAGAATAAACACAAGTAAAAATGAGTGATAGGCCTGAGCTAAGGTTGTTCTATACCTTGACTTACACAATTTGTACCGCTCCAAAGAAGCAGGAAACTGCAGCAAATGCACCGAATCTGATATGATATTGCTTTGCTCTATCTTGCATAAGGACTCAAGGCAACACAAAAGCTAGTCCTCAAAACTCAGATTTCTCCTACTACTTCTCAGCATGTTAAAAGTCTGAGATACAGGGGAAGAAGAGGTGTTATTTTCACCTTTCAGTTTATGTTGGAAGTGAAGGAACAGAGAAATGCTGGGAGCAGAGAAATGGAATCAGAGCCCTGCATGCACAGCAGCTCCTGAGGGACCCCAGCAACTTGGGCCCATCACCCTGTATGGGAAAGGCAGCTGCAGCTCTGTGCTCTGTGGGTGCTAGGCAGAAACATCCAAATAGCTCAGATCTAACCTGCAGCACCCTTCCTGATCTCAACTCAGATCATCGTAACAAGTCACGCAGTCTGGATCCAGATTTGATTCTGAGCTCTATGGAACTCCACCAAAAACAGGACCTTGCAATTTATGATTTTAAGCATATCTCTACCTGGCATGTGAGACCATGGGGAAGATCCCCGCTAACATAAATTAAAGCTCTCTGCTTTCAATGTTGGTGACTTTTGAACCACATCTGCCTACAGCTGGTGTGTCAGACCCACAGTAAGAGCACAAATGCTCCTCAGATAAGAAACATACTTAGACAAATGACCTATAAGCGAACGCACAAGTCTGGCTTCACTTCTATCACACAGCTCTTTAACTTCACTCCAAGGATTTACTTTCGTAACGTGTGGCAGGATGAACTGACTCCGCTGACCCCTACCTTTATGCAGTGTTTACTGTAACGGCGTGCTGCATCCTTTCCAGGAGGTTTCATTTCTCCATTGTGTAACCGCGAGTTATCTGGGCTGGCACAGCGCGGGGTGGTGGCTGTCGCGGGGCTGGGTGTGGTGAGTGTCAGCACGCTGTCGAGATACTTTGGTCCCCAGAGTGGCTGCTGGCACGGCGAGCAGAGAAGGACCTCCTCTCTTGGCCCCAAGCTGGAGGGACACACGCAAAGGCTGCAGTAAGCACCGAGACCTTTTGGCCTCCCTTATCTAAGACTGTACCCGTTCCTTCCAACGAGAGAAACCTTTGGAAGCCGAATGCCACTAAAATGTTGAGTCTCTCTGTATAAATACAAAGCAAGCTTGTATCCAAAGCAGGAAAATAGATGTGGTAAATAAAAGAAATCAATTATTCTTCCTGTTTCAGCTGGAAAATATGTTACCGTTTCCCTTCTCCTTACCGTGGATTTCAAAGGTGAAGGGACACACCTATTATTTGTAAAGCGTTGATTATAGGGGACTTTTATTCCCCTGCTGCCATCCATCCACATTCGAACAACTAAGTCTGGCAATAAAAAAATATTTTTTCAAAATATTTGAAAAAGTATTCCAAGTGTTCAAAATACTATTAATTCCTAAAGCTGAAAGACACATCCTCCTAATACCAATTCATACATATTAAACCCATGTAAAGTACATAACAGAAACCCTGTTAAGCTGACGACCTGATGATAACCAGTCCTCTCATTGGCAAAGCACCACAATTGAGGCAGCTGTGTACATGTCCAGCTAACCACGGAGCAATCTGCTTCTGCAGCCCAAGATTTTCCCTGGGCTTCTGCAACAGCTTTAGGAAGTACTTACACAAGCCTGGCAGGTTTATTTCCTCTTCTGAGAAGAACAAAGCTTATCTGTTCTTGACATGTTAAGTAAATCCTAAACTCTTACTAGCTGTAACAGAACAATTAATCAGCAGTCTTTTTATTTTGCCCTAAAGCTGTGTAAGACCCAACCAGAGGAAGCCTGCGTGTTTGATGAAGCAGTTTCTCTGGTGATTTGATTAGCTGCGAACTCAAAATCTGCAGTAATTTTTTTTCACTTGCTGTTTGTTTTTTTTCTTAGGTAAAGTGGAAGCAGCACTGGACCTCATACTGATCAACTCGTTCCCTCTGGTGGGCAACTCGGAGACATCACTCATCTGTATCACTTCCAAGTGGCGCTCCCGTGAGTCCATCACAATTGACCGGGACCACGAGGATGTGACAAACCAGCACCGAGAGCCGCTGGAAGTGAGTGAAGACTCAAAGAGAGCCACAGCCAAAATGGTGGTGTGGAAAAGGGAACAGGCCAGCGAGACTATTGGAGCATACTACTGTGAAGGGAAGCTCAAGGATGAGGTGACGAGGATACACACCATGAAGATGCCGCTGGGAGGTACTGCACAGGGATCAGAGCTGAATTTTGCATGTTGCTGCGTGCGCACCAGCAGTCGTCCCTGGTTAACACAAGTGGGCACGAAAGTGGCTCCAGAGCTGGCAAGGCCGCCTGGAGTCAACAAAAATAGACCGGGCTCAAGTCCATGTTTTTCTTCTGAAGTGCAGAGACAACTGGTTGACACCAGCTGCTAGTCATTTCCTCGTGGAAGTTAGTCAGACATCTATAGGTGCTCTGCCTGCATCTGGCTACTGCCAGGAACATGCAGTCAGGTGGTAAAGGCTCACTGATGCCACGAAATAATGCACATGCAAACCCCTTCCCTGCAATTTTCACACTCTAGACCCTTGATTTCTAAACACGGTTACACTTCAAATCTTGACAGGTCTGGGATGTAGACAGCCAGACATTGCTGTCCTTTTCCTTGGTAGGAAACCTAAGCCTGGAAAATAACTGCCCACAGTTCGGCACAGCGACACATCAAACACTTCCGATCTGCACAGTCTGTCAGCGCAAAAAAAAAAAAAATCCAGCACAACAATGGAAAGGGACTCCAGGGAAGTTTCTCTGATTCTGAGAAGGTTATTCACAAAAATCCACTGCATATTTCACTTTTGATTTGGTGTGAGTTGTAAGGCTATGAAGATTAGAAAAATTAAATTTGGCAGTGAGATAGATAGTGGGGTGCAAAGGTGGGGTTCCCAAAGACCAGCACTCTGTCCTGTATATGGCCTTGTAAGATTTATAGGACAAATTATACAGCACAGAGATTACCATAAACTACAGAAAAAAATCAAGGAATTCTGGCTAGTATCCCAAAGCAAATCAAGTTTTTAGAACTTCAACTGATTTTAGCACAATTTACTGTATTGCTAACATTTTACACCATAGCAGCTGGGCTGTGAGGACAATTGACATTTTTTGTCTTTGTTTCTGAAGTATTAATAAGAGGAACTATCATCATTGGTATCTCCCAAAATTATACAGTCTTAGAAAAAACAAACATCTTAGAAAAAGAGACTTTTCTTTTGTCTGAACTATGGCTGGTGTCCATTTGTTTCTCTTGGTATGGGAATGTTCCAAGAAAGGTGGGCAGGACAAGCACATTTTCATTAGGCTTGTGTCTCTTCTGGCCCAATGTTGTCCTGAAGGGTTTTCTTTCACCAGGAAAGCTCTGAGTGTGCACTTCATTTGCAGGGAAGTCAATTCTGTTGTTTCAGAGGAGGCTGCAGCGGGGAGGAGGACATAAGATAACAGTCCATGGAAAGCTCTGGAGGAGGGAATGACGTCTTCATGTTGACCCTCCCTCTGGCAGAATGCCGATGAGCTGAGCACAGCTCTGGCTGCTGTGTACAGCAACCTTCATGTGTGGATGTGTGTCCTCTGAATCGATCAATTTTTTGCAGTCGCTATCTGTGCAGCTAGCAGCAGAGAAATTAATCAAACTTTGAGAGCTTCCTATGTTGTTCTAACAAAAGAACAAAAAGTTGTTCTAACCAGAAATAATGCAGCATTCACGTCAGCTTTAGGTAGGCTTCTATGAATCATTTCTGAGTTTGAGTCTATTCCTCAGATTTTCCTTGCAAAAGCTTGACTAACAAAATTTGAGCTAGAAACTCAGTGTTGAACATGTATAATCTAATCAGACTAGACGGGTGAGAAAGAGGTATGACAGACATTCTCAAAGCTATTAAGTCCACAGAAAGAGGAAGAAAAGGTCAGTGAAGGACTGTGCAGTTTGGCAAAGCATCTGTAATTGGAAAACATGCCTTTTTGCCCTTTACTGTTGTTGTCTGAATAATTTTTAAAGATGCAGTCTGTTGTCCAACACCGAAAGTTAAGCAAGAGTTGAAACGTGCCGTTTCCCACTGCGGACACAAAAGACACAGGAAGGAGAAGCACTTTTGAAAATCCAGCCACTGTTTTACAGCCTCAGGCCAAGAAGCTACTGAAACGCTCGCTGAGCGTCAATCACTTGGGTAGCCCCCCTGACTTCATGGCATGGGAAACAGCCACCTGCTTAATTATGTACCTGTTGTCAGATGTGAAGATACAGTGAAGATGTTCGCTATATAGTAGGAAGAATAACATTCGTTTTCCTGTTTTACTCTACACATTTGCCATTCTGAAAGTAAGGAGTCCATTTTCCTGCATATTTTAGTATTTCAGCATTATGGGTACACATGTAATATTCATACACGCAATAATAAGGATCAGACTATGCTTTTCATGTAGATGGGGAGTAACTATTATACTGCATATAGCATACACACCTAGAACAGAACACTACATAGTTTGTCCTGCATCTAGTCATACACAATTTGTTCAATTTCTCTACACCATAAATATGTTTTTTCACATATATAATTCTGAGTTTCTCCCACAGAAACTCTCCAGAGCAGGCAAAGGGACAATAATGGAAACACTAGTGAAACAACGTTACAACACTTATCCTGCAACTCAGTTCATTATGTCTCTATAAGGAATTGGCACACTCAAGATGTGAAATCATGAAATACGACTCACAGTCTAAAAATACTTTGGAACTGAGCCTACCAGGGACCATGGGTTCCTTTCCATTGCAACAATACTGTGAAGAAAAAGTCTTGTGGTTAAGGTAAACAACATACAAAGAAAAGAAAATGGGAACACAAAAGTTTAATACCTTGTTAAAACAATTAGTAATTCTTCACAAAATTTAGTGCAGAAACCACTACAACTAAAACACTTCGGATCATTTGTAACTAACTGTTCATTTTTGGGAAAGCTCTTGAGTTTTCGTTTCCTAAACATGGTTTTCACCAGGTATTTGTTATTCACAAATAGCTTCTAACTCAGCAGCTGAAAGAAGTTGGGACTGCTCTTAGTTTTTGTTTGCCCGTTTTTTATGAGAACTTATTTCATTATTCTATATGAGAATTCTCTGTTCCTCTAAAACATAAGCCGAGATACCAGTGCCTCGGTAACATGGCAGAAGCTCAATAGATTCCTGCTGTACCATGCATGTGCTAGGTAGCATGCAGGAAGAGTCTTGCTGAAATCAATTAGATAGCACTTACCGAGGAAGGTGTGAAAACATGTGCCAGAGGCTCATTTCAGTTAGAAATAAAACTTTTAAACATCAACATTCACAAGGAAAGAAAATTCTGGCAGAAAGGCTGGCTTGGATTGACAGAAATGTTTTAATTTTTTCTCAAATTTTCCTTATTATTATTTCACATAACATTACACAATCATTTTGATTTAAAATTAAAATGCCGTTCTGAAATGGAAGTATTAATATATTCTTTCCACAAATGTTGCAAAAATACTACTTTTATTTTCCTTCAGATTTTACAAAATACTATTCTGTAGATATTAACACCATTATAGCTTCATATTAGCTTTGAAGCAGCATCTACCTGACGTTTACTTACAACTCTATTACATGTAAAATATAACAAGACATTAGTTGATTTTTTTTCCGTTTTCTGATCCTACCCCTCTATATTTATTAGCAACCAAATTTCAGTCACTGACTCCAGATTTGTTTTCTGCGACCACGGGCAAGAACCAAAGTAGTTTCTTGATAGCTTTCTAAAAATGAAACAAAACAAAACAACAAAAGAGATAAAAGATAAATGGAATTTTTAATGATTAAATTGCCTGCAGTTTATACTAACTTGTGTAGGTGTTCCTTAAACAAAATATCCCACGAAATAAATCTGACTTTAATAAAAATGGAACCTACACAAGTACAGAGCCAACCAGGACCATGAACAGCTCTGGAGCAATCCCTCCCAGATGAGGCTCAGGTGAGTCTTTCTGTAGGAGAGGCCCCACGAACCTTCCTGGCAAGGAAGGGCAGCAGCACTGAGCTTTTGCAAGCTGGCAGAAACAAGATGCAGGAGAGGCTGACCTAAGAGGAGGCACTATAAGGCTAAACAGCCTCAAAAGTTGAAAGAGAAAAGGGGCTAGTAAAAATCAATGCTTCACATCCCTGGGCACTCTACAAAGAAGAGTACAGGGATGTAAAAGACTCAGTCAGAAAAAGAGTTGATTAGGCAACTTCTAGAAAAATTCAGAATTTTCTTGACACATGATACATGACATTATCTATCAATACAGCATATCAGTACAGCATAAAATCTCAGGGCTAAAACTATGAGAAAATATGAATTTGTTCTAAAAAAAACTCAGTTTTCCCTACGCACTTTCCATCTAAAAGAAAGGAAGCATCTTTAATTTCACCTAACTTGTTTCAAAGTAATACATTGCAATCAAAATGAACATTTCACTGGTTACAAAAAATACAGTTTCTTGAGATTCTTCTGCCTCTACCCCAATTGTTCCTTTGACCTTTCTTCCACTGATAATGACATGTAAAAGACAAAAATTCTGTGAAAAATCCTTCTATCTACTACTATCTTCTTTTTCTTAAATCAAGAGCTATAAACAAACACATAAAAGTACTTTTTCTTTTTGAGCAGGCAAATGGATTTCTATTTCCCTGGAAACCAAAAAAAAAAAAAATAAAAAGTTGGAAGTTTAATTCAATTATTAAAGTTGAATGCAATTCCAGTTGAAAAATCCACTAGAAAATTGAAAAATACCATTGACCTAGAAAACTCCTCCCACAAAACCTCTATTTTAATTAAGTCACATTTTCAGATGAGAGTATTTTGGTAAAAACAACAGTGGCTCTGAGTACAGTTTCTTCTTTTATTCTCAGTGCAGGCTAACACTCTCAGCATTTACAGACAGCATGTTGAACGAACACAAGGATGGGCCACTCTATCTTACTGCCTCTCCCCCAGCCCCTGCAGTATCCTGATCCGTCTCAACTGTTCTGCACCAGAAAGCTGAACCAGAAAAGAACTGAGTCACACAGCCTATTTATTTGTCTGCCAACGACTGCCTGTTCCCTACAATACATTTTCCAGTACTTTATCCAGTCTGTTTGAAAAATGTCTCAAGGGATGAAGAAACTTAGGAAAGCATTTTACAGGCAGGTGGAGCTCCTAGTTAGGAAGTGTTTCCAATTACTCAGTCAAAATCCCTTTTTCTTTCTTTTTTTTTTCTTTTTCTATTTTCATGCTCCAGGTTCTAGCGGTACTCTGATGTTTCAGATTATAGGTGTGTTTGCAAAAGCACAGGGTAAAGATGGCTGATGCTAAATAGTGTGTGCAATAAGGCAATTTAAACATCAGAAAATGAGTGGGGGTCATGCTGTAAAACCATTCCCAGCTTCCAGCCCAGAGACCAGGTAGAGATAACAACTGCTGCTTATCCTAAACTTATGTCCTTTTCTGTTTTTAGCTTCATTCCACCCAGTGGCCTTAACTGTTACAGCAAACAAGGGTGAGCATGTGAATATTTCCTTCATCAGAATGGCAGCAAAAGAGGAAGATGCAGTGATCTACAAAAATGGTAATTAACCTCTCCTCTTCCTACTATCATTGTCTTAGCCACCTGCCACATTCCTCGAGGCATAACTCCTTATGCACCTAATGTTCCCTAAAGGAATTATTTCCAATATCTAAATAGTGAAATTGATTGATTTATTTCTCTTCCACCAGAATGCCTTTGCTTGGTTCTTTTTTCATTTCTTTCTCTATCCCCTCACATCTTTTTTTTTTTTATTTTTTCCCTCTGAAGGTTTATTTACCGAATCTCTCTTTGCATTTCTACTGCTTCTCAACTGCATACCATCCCCTCTTCAAATGGCTTTCATAGGCCATCGAGCTTCTGTGATGCTTTTTAGATTAAGAAATTAAGCATTAGTAACCTGTTGTTAGAAAGGCAGAACTGTTAACAGAACCTTATCTTCCCTTCATCCAACTACAAAAATGGTCAGGTTGTAAAATTTATGACACCAGCTTTTCTGTCTAACATAGCACCTAAATCACATGTAACTTAGCGCTTAGCTGTACATTGCTATTGCCCAGCACTTGGAAATACGTGCAGTTTGCTGTGTACCTCCTGTAGAAATGGAGGTCGCTAAAATTCACAGTGCAATCATATTTAATCAGAATGTTAAATGTCAGCAAATTCTAGCTGTGGAGAGCACATGTAACAGCATTCTGCTCCATCTTTGTCTACTGACAGTCTAGCTTACAGTGAGCTACCAGGAAACAGGGAGTAAGTAGAGCAGGATGATGTCAGTACATGCCAGCATGCTGCAGAAGACTGCGTGCAGTCAGTCAGCTTCAGTCCCACTTATGAACACTCAGAGCTCCTTTCTGCAGGCTGGGAGAAAAAAATCACTTGTCCTTTCAGGGTCCCCAAGGAAATTTTGTGACCTCCGTCAGCATTTTCCCATGCAAGTTCCAGCTGATATGTTGGTGCAGGAGTGTTTACATCCTGGTGCTGCCTTAGCTGGGGCTCCAACTGGAAATTTGGCAAAAAGCCTCAAATTCACTCTGGACAGTAGGTCAAGTCCTCCACCTGAGACTGCAGCTGAAATATCATCCCAGAGGATTCCTGATACAGCACCTGGCAGAGAACAGAAAAAGCATGTCCTGATACATTTAACTGTTGCTGTCTTTTGCCTCAGTCATTTAAAGTAACGCTTCCCCCTTGCAAACCCTCACAAAGGTTTTCCAGTGAACAAAACTGGTCTGTTAAACAAAATTGTGTTAAGACATTGGCATAACATGGGCCATCATAGAAAATGAGCCACAGAAACTGACCCTTGCTAATGCAATGTTAGTGTAAGGCTTTCTTAATACTTTGCTGTCAACATAGTTTGCAGATTATGACTAAAAGACAAGCAAACAAAAACAGTTCCAGAACTAATCCCTTGCATTCTTTTTCTTTGGCCTTGTTTCCTTGAAGAACTGTTACGTGTTGTCATGGTCTTATCTTTCTGCTGTTTTGACTGTGACTCTCAACAAAGTTTAATATTTCTAGGCTGCCTGAAGTTTGACTGCTAGGTAGTATGATCCCAGACAGTGACGACCTGCTTATCTTTAGCCTGTACATGATTTCAGCATAGTGAAAAAAGGTCTGTGGCTCCTTACCAGGTTCCATTACCACAGTAAATGTAAGGAGATGCAGAACATACGGGCGTTTGGTTTGTGAGAGTATCATCTGGTTCATGGTCACTCAGCATAAAAGACTAAGATGGGAAATAAGAGAAGTAATAAATAACCAGACGCACAAATCCTAAGGAGCAGCAGATAACAGAGACAACACCGAAGGCCAGAGCTCTCCAGCTGCTGAGAGGCCACAGGGGGAACAACATGACACCCTGAGGATCTTCAACCAGAGCTGATAAGAAGGGGAATTCTCATGGATCTCAAGAGAGAAGGAGAAAACTTATGATGAGATGATCAAGGGGGACTGGGAATGAGTGAAATAACCGCATGTTTAGGGACAGAGCCGATGGGGGGAAAGGGAGGGATCAAAGCGAAGTGGAAAGGAACAAGCATTGGAGAAAGGTGCAGAGAGCAGGTAAAAGGTGTCACTTGCACCAGTGTATGCTGCGAGTCAGGACACTCGCCTGGCACTGCCCTGCTCTACAGTTAGTCCGATCTTATTAAACTGTAGTCTTAATTATTCTTCAGCATGAGTGTGCACATGTCTGACATGTCTGTGCATGTCTATATTCTGCTGGTGACCTTCAGATCAGATCAGAGGGCAGGTAGCACAACAGGACTGACTCCTCACAACTGGAAAAGCATGCCTGGGGTCAAAGGGTCTTGTAAGTGTGGGGCCAGCAGCTGGCGGCACCGGGTGTCTATGTCCAGTTACGGCAGGGACATTTGTGAGCCAGTGTGTGTGAGCATGTACATGTATGTTTTGGTGATAGCTGGCTGGAATGGTCATCAGTGGGCTGCAGCAGCCTTGCTGCAATATATTGGGGTGGGAGGACTCCCTGGGGTCCTGAAGTGCACTGGATGGAACTTCTATTTGACAGCAACCCATGCAACCCATGTTCAAATGTCATTATTTGGTGATCCAGAGGGAGGGGAGAAGACTAAATGTTTTTGCCTTACTGAGCAAGCATGTATGAACAACTACAGCAAGCCTAGAATAATACAGACAAGCTCCCATGGTGGAAAAAAAACCAAAAAACAAAAAAAAAAGAGAGAATCATATTAAGTTTGTGAAGAAATGATAAAGCTGTACTGTTGTCTTCCTGTAAATCTCTGAGCTACTGAGATTAAATAGGACCTGCCCAGCATTTGCTGTTTGACTCCTTCCAGCCACACTAGGGCTCCTTACAGGGAGTCACCCTGACTTCAAGGAAGGCCAAGGAATAAAAGGCTTTTAACCACAAGACTACTAGCAACATTCTTGTAAAGCAGTGCTTAACTCCAAGCTGTTTGCACCATTCATCTGCTTCCTTTTCACTTGTACCTCTCCAACTACCAAGAACTAGCACAGTTAAAGAGCTGCCAGAAAATTCATAACTCATGGATATATTCTGCTGCTTAGTTCATCCCAGCTGTCCCTCCTCAGTGACCAACTCAACCTTGCTCGGGCTGTAAATGCTGAATGACTTCTGTCCTCTGTCTCTGTGTGCTCCTTCCCCAGGTTCCTTCATTCACTCCGTGCCCAGGCACGAAGTGCCGGGTGAGCTGGAAGTCTCCTATCCTCATGTTCAGCCACAGGATGCAGGGGTTTACTCTGCCAGATACATAGGAGGAAACCTCTTTACTTCTGCTTACACAAGGCTTATTGTAAGACGTAAGTTCCATTACTGTGTGCTAATGATTAATTGTTTAACGTTGTAATGAATCTGACATGAAATCTACACTGTGCCCAAATAAGGCACAAAATCTTCCTTGGCACGAGCTGCCATCAGATTATGTCATAAGAATTTTTTTCCCAACAATCTTCGATATAAGCTGATCATGATTAAGCAGCTGAGAGAGAAAAAAAAAACCTTCAGATTTAGGTTCAATTCATCTTAGCCATTGCCAAGAGAGACAGCTCTTTTCTCAGCAGCTCAGCTTTTCAAATATCAAGCAATTAGGAACAAAGAAGGCAGCACAGGGTCTCTCATGAACATATGATGTGGATATGAGCAAAAAATACAAATTTTCAAATGTCTTTGTTCTCTGTGGTAAGTTATATCCAAACTCCATCTATTCTAAAATAATCTTTAGCGTACAGCATTGCAATTTCACAAACTACCCCAGTTTGTTTAAAATTGCCACAGTTAGCCATTAAAGCTCAACTCCCAGTGGAAAACTGGACCACTTCACAGTGCAAGTGGATATTTTTTATTAAGCATTCTAGATGTCTGGTAGCCCATGCTGCCATGCCCAATTTCATCAGATATAAAGAAAATTATATTCTATTAACTTGAATAGAAATGTAAAATTGATGTGTGAAAATAAATAGCTGTTAAAGCATTTTACATGATGAAGAAAATGTTTCTGAAAATAAAACATACTTTACTTGCTAACATCCACAGGATATCCAGGAGTTGCAAATGAATCAATGTAAAGCCCCATATTTGGATTCTGAAGCTATGGCCAGCTTACTAAATAAAATGGTCCAAGGTCTGTTCTCTGCTCTAGTGCCAAGCTGCACAGCAGATGACTTGCCCATACACTACCCATAAATGCTCTCCCGTGCCTTGGAACAGGTCAAAAGCCTTGTGCATCCTGCCTATTGGGAAAACTCCTTGGGTGTAGTCTGGGAGAGTTGTAGGGAGCACACTAACAATAAAGAACGATTACATGCCACTGCTCAGACACATGTTCAGGCTTTCTCTGAGTTACTGTTATAGGCATAGATTGACGATTTTAGCAAAGGTTGTTTTTTCGTTTGTTTGTTTGTTTTTCCCTAAGTATGCACATTTAGTAATTTCATTCTGGGTGGGAGAAGGAGAAGACAAAGCTCTAAATACCATGTTGACTCATTAAATGTATGCTGAAATCTGAAAAAGCTGTTCCAAGATTTAATTGACTAAATTACTCCAGTTTTAGTGAGCCTATTTCAGTTTCCCGTTTATCATCTCTGTTCTACTTTTACAGTAGAGGAAGTCATGAAGATCACTTTCTGTGATGTACAAAACATTGTTACAAATCAATATACTGAAAACTACAGAGTCCTCTCACCGCTAATTTCAAAAGCAACTCAGTGAATTTTGTATCTTGCAGGGATTTGTTAAGCATTTGCACGATGAGGCAACACACTCCTGTAGTGAAGTTTAGAGGTTAAGTTTTGCTTCTTTTAAATCAGTAGCAAGACTCTCACTGGCAGGATTCATGGTAGCAGTATCTTTTTAAATTATGAAGTGGGAAAGAAAATCCTGACATGCATAAAAACTGATGTATATACTGGCTGCTCTTAGTCCATTTTTTCTAGAAACATGTCATCAGTTGATTGATCCTTATAGAGGCCCAGTGAAGACAGTAAAGATATAGCAGAGATGAACCTGCTGTATTGAGCTTTCAAGAAAAATACTGCTACAGAAAAAAATCATCACTTGCCAAATGCTGGTACAATGCCAGTGATGCCAAGCTCGGACCTGCTGGCTTAATATTGGTACAGCCAGCTGCAGGTGAACCCTGGAGCTTTCGTAGGTCTCAAATCCCTGCTATAAGAACAAATATTAAATGAAACATCTTTGACAACTTCCAAACTTACTTTCCCAAACTAAAAAAAAAAAAAGATCTACCTCTGATTTCAAAAAAGGAAGACTTTCACAGTTCCTTCTCTGAAAATGCTAGGTGGTGTTGCTGTGTACTACACAGTAGAGCTGCTCCAGAAACAGGAAAACTTCCACATGAAAAAAGTGCCTCTTTACATTAAGCCGGTTGGCCAGCATTTTGGGGTAGGGGCATATGGATCATACTGTCACTTATTTTACTGCTTGACTGGTTATTGAATGAGGAGACAACAAACATGTCATTATATTTCTGCATAAAAGGATGTGAAGCTCAGAAATGGGGCCCTTCCTGTAGCTCCCACTGCCCTTCCTGCATGAACAATGGCATTTGTCATGAAGATACTGGGGAATGCATCTGTCCTCCAGGTTTTATGGGAAAAACATGTGAGAAAGGTAAGCAAATATTCTCTTCACAGATTGCTTATTAATTTGTGCTCCGTAATAGAAGTTGGCAGAATGCAGTAGCCCTGTTTGACTCTTTATAGCTATTGCATTTACAGCTGGTGCTGGAGACAGGACAGTGTTGGGTGAGATGAACCTGGAATTAGCATAGCAGCTCTTGTAGTTAAGACAAATGTTTCCAATTCCTCCAAAATCAGCACGCTTGAAGCTGCTGACTGACTGTTAAATGTATGATAGACTGTGGGATCTGAAGCACACACTGGCACTGGGAAATGAAGCCCTGTGACGAAGATTCCCACGCTACTCCTGAACAAGCTGCCACCTGGTCAGAGGGTGAACTGTCTCTGCAGGGGCGTATCAATAATATATGTCTGTTTGTGCATATCTGTGTCTGTGACAATTAGTTTGGATTCTGGAGTAATTGGAGTAGGAGCACACTGCACACTGATCTGTCCAAGCAACTTGTGAGTACAATGCTAAATACGTATCTAAATATTCTGACCAAATTGCAGTGCTGCAAATATTACAACGCAACTATTGGAATAGATGACACCTGAACCACTCTAATTAATCAGTGGTCAAAGCAGAGAAGCAAAAACTTGAGCAGTTTTATATGCACTGGCCTCTAAGAAGGAGATTTGGTTTTCAAGGCAGTGTTTGTCCATTCAATATTAGAAAGGCTTATAAAGAGGGTTTATTGCTGAAGCTCTGTGCCCAAATATCCAAAGCAATAGAGGCTTTGATGATGGATTCTTATATGGCAGAAAGCAATGTTTGTTTCAGCTGCCAGAACTTACCATTAGTGCAGCAGTGCCTTAAGATGTCTTGGAAGTTAATAGATCTAGTATCTGAACGGTAAAAATGTAACTTTTCATTTTAATTCATGTTTTCTATTGTCTAAAGCTGTATCATTGGAAGCATTAGCTCTCTTGCAGACTTACTGCTCTTGGATCTTTCTTTCACTCTCTCCCTTCAATAGCTTGTGGAGCCAATACATTTGGCAAAACATGTGAAGAGAGCTGCAAAGAAAACTATGGCTGCAAAAACTATATGTTCTGTCTGCCAGATCCATATGGTTGTTCTTGTGCCACAGGATGGATGGGACTGGAATGTGATAAAGGTATAGTCAAAAATACGGGGAATGGTGAGGAGTCCTTAATGTGCTGCACATATGAAACACAGAAAGAAACTAACAGAGGAGATTAAGAGAGAGGAATGTTTCCATTCTGTAAAAAAGGGATAATAATATTTAATTACCTCAGAGGAGCATTCCAGATCCTCAAAAGAAAGATTAAGCAAAGTTACAAACTATTCAAATTATTCTGCAAAATGAATTGATGTTGTACCATCAGCTCTGATAACGGCTACAGCCCTGCTGTATTTCTACATGTCACACTGAGCTATTCACTGTCAATCACATATCCAACTACTGGGCAATAATTAGCCTTGTTCATTTCTATTAGACTGAAATCTCTTTGGGACATGATGCACATCTTCATGCATGTGTACGTACTATGGTTCATTGGTGCTGTTAACACTGATGAAGTTTTGACACTACCACAGTGCAAGTGTGAAACCACAGTGGATGTCGAAGACGCTTCCACATTTCCATCTAGCGTACAAATGACAGGCATGGATATAAATGTGCTCTATATTTCGTGTTATTTGTTCTCCGGATGGTCTGCGGATGACTTAGTGCTGCTACAAAGAGTTCCAAACTCAACCCAACTGAGGGAAGTAAACTCTACTGGAGAGAATTGATGCATGAAATTGAAAACTTATGGAAGACATTATCTAGTACCTTTACACTAACTGGAAACATATGTACTTGCAGAATGCAAACCTGGTTTTTATGGGTCAGATTGCAAACTCAGATGTAATTGTCACAATCGAGGGACGTGCGACAGATTTAAGGGCTGCGTCTGCTCCCTCGGATGGCACGGTCTGCAATGTGAAAAAGAAGGTAAAGCAAGGTAACACTGTAGTAAATGACTTTTCCCCAGTGTAACTGAAACAGACCTTCATGCTGGTGTAGCATTTCCAGTTCAGGCTGGTATCCTTATGCTGTCAATTGCATTCCAAGGGCCCACATGTATCTGCATACCTTTACTGCAGTGCAGTGTTTTTGAGTGCTATATGCTGCATTTTATAGGCCAGCGTGCTACAGTTACATCTGACTTATAGCAGACTTATATCTGCTGCTTACACCAGGTAAAGGATTGCCAATAGGTTGAGGGAGGTGATCCTTCAGCCCTGCTCAGCATTCGTGATGCCATACTTGGGAGTGCTGGGTCCAGTTCTGGGATCCCCAGTACAACAGCAACCATACCAGAAAGAGCCCAAAAATCGCCACAAAGTTGATGAAGGGACTGGAGCACCTCTCCCATGAGGAAAGACTGAGGGAGTTGGGACTGTTCACCCTGGAGAAAAGAAGGCTTGGGGCGATCTTATCAACGTGTGTTAATACCTGACAGGAGGGTGCAAAGAAAATGGAGCCAGGCACTCTCCAGTGGTGTCCAATGACAACACAGGAGGCAGTGGACACAAAATGAAACACAGGAGGTTCCCCCTGAACATCAGGAAACGTTTCACTGTGTGGGTGACCAAGCACTGGCACAGGTTGCCCAGAGAAGCTGTGGAGTCTCCCTCCCTGGAGGTCTTCAAAAGCTGCCTGGACATGGGCCTGAGCAACCTGCTCTGGGTGTCACTTGAGCAGGGGGTTGGACCAGGTGACCTCCAGAGGTCCATTCCAACCTCAACCATTCTGTGATTCTGTGACTTGCTTTCATTAAATGTAGCGTTACAGTCCTTACTCTGTAGGTTTGACACCAGCCTTAATATCAATTACCGAAAGGAGCTGGACATCCTATTTGCATGATCAGCTTTTGGATAGGTTCATGCTATTTTACCTTTAAGGTTTACTGCATACCTCTTATTCAGCTGCATACACTCCTACACCACCAGGCTCATGATCTGAAATTGATGACAGAGACACTAGGACTACCCCAGAGTTTAAAGCAGCTCTGCCTCTTTGACAGAGTTAGGCTTGCAAAGCTGGATGTACTTCATTCAGAGTATCTTCGGATTCAGGCAAGGTTGGCACACAGTATTTTACAAAATGCACTCAGCAACTATCATTTCTGCTTGATAAATAAAGTGACAAATCTATTGTTAACTTGTAAAAGCTTTCAAACACACACAAAAAAAAAACAACCAAAGAAATAAAGCCATGACCCAACCAGCTGAATTACACCATTGTGATACAACTGCTCTTGTGAAAAGACATAATGGAGAGCTAATAGTTACTACACATTCATTACAAATTGTGTGCATGATTTTTCCGTAAGTAGTGTGTGTGTGCTTAGAATATAAAAAAGAGCAAGAAAAAGAGGGAACAGAAGAGGAAACAAAAGAAGAATGGATAGAGGGGTTGTTTCTTCTCACATGCTCTTTACTCTGTTATAACAGTGTTGACTTTGGTACGCTTCGGGTATCCGTGGGTATGCTCACATAAGCGAGGGAGGACCAGATACCTATGCTGCCTAAGCTTTCCAGTGTGCATATGCATTATATGCCTAAGCGTGTTTGATGCTGCCTTTTGAAAGTTCTGTTTGAAGGATGACATAATATATATTCTGCAGGTTCAGCAGATCTTTCGCCTCAGATAGAAAACTTACTAGACCCTGTGGAACTCAATTCTGGTGTCGAGTTCAAGCCTTTTTGTATAGCTACTGGGACGCCACTTCCTAAATCTGAAGAATTTAAACTTTTGAAGCAAGATGGAACTGTCCTAAGGGTAGGCTCCTGATTACTTGCTTCCTGTTATTTCTGATATTTATACTGACTTTATCTGTAGTTAATGCACACTGTGCTTTATAAGCATAACATGAAATTTCAGTATTCTGAGATTATCATATTGCTTATCACACTGCTCATTGTTTGCTGTTCTTTATTTACTGAGTTCCTGTTCCAAAAAGTTTAAAACTTTGCTATAATCCACATGACTTACAGGGCTAGCAAAAACAAAACAAAAAAAAAGTGATTTAGATGAATGGCTCTCACATAGGCTAGGAACTGTTGAACAACCAAATCAGATCATGTTGACATTCCTGAAAATGAGAAAAAAATCTTGACTTGTTGATAAAATGGTAAATTATACTTTGAAATATATATAGGCAACTTAATTTTAATTCTGCTCTTCCTCTATGACTAACTGGTAAAAATGTAAAATATGTTACTAAATAGAGTAGAAATTAATCATAGTCTCTGAAATACCAGTGATTATTTATTTTTCAATTTTCAATTATTATTTTTAAATAACTTTAAATATTTTTTCAATTATTGAATCTACATTGTGTATTGAAGTTATGTTTACTATGTAAACACTAAAAGAAGGAATACACATACAGCCTTTGATTTAAAGAGATTGAAATCAGATACATGATCAAACACAGCAGTCACCATGTGAGCTTCCTCAACTGTAGAAATAGAACTCACGGACTGAAGCATATGTGAATCTATGGAGCTGACCTCTATAGAGCCTCTCTAGTTACAGCACTAAACCCTAAATGAATTCCTAAACTGTGAGAAAGGTGGAATGGAAAAATTCCGCAATGCCCACAGTTTTCAGGTCCATGTCTTTTGTCTTTTCAGCCTTCCTTAATCGTCACCAGTAATCGCTCTGAAGCTATGTTTACAATTAATCGAGTCCAGCCCCGTGATACAGGAACCTGGGTCTGCAGCGTGCAGACAGTAGCAGGAATGGCAGAGAAACCATTTCAAGTTACAGTTAAAGGTAAGAGCATAAATCTTTTCTAATATCTTTGCCTCTCTATTTTTAAAACAAGATTTATAGTCTAACATGGCAGGGCCTTCCATTCCTGAGCTGCAGGAAAATGTCTGAATAAATATCTACAGTCAGAATATAAACAGAAGCCTCTTATAAGCGGCACCCTAATTAAGTGTATTGGGGTATAAAAGTGTGATGGTAAGGATTAAAAGAACAGGAAATTTTTTATAAATTTTTTTTGAAGGGTACAAACTGTGAGTTTTAGGCTCTAAACCCCTGTCTACTTTTTAAGAGTTTGGAAGAGCACCTCCCATTTTCCTGTAGATGAAGGAAGATACCAGAGTTTTACTGATGTAGGGAATTAAAAGGCTGGTTTAATACTTGCATTCTTGCTCAGTTCCTCCTGTGCCACAGTATGCCCCACGGCTGACAGACAGTGGACATAATTTTCTCATTATTGATATCAATGCTGAGTTACATCTTGGAGATGGACCTGTTGTGTCAACAAAACTCTTGTACAAGCCAGCAAAGCGTTATCAGTCCTGGATGTCTGTAGAAGGTAAGATTCTCTAATTCTCTCAAACACAAACTTCACTTACATACTGAAACGTAATTTGGCATCTGCCCTTGACCCAGATTCAAAAGTCTCTGTAACCCATAAAAGTTAAATCCTTTATGACTGGCCACGTGGCTCTGTATAACAGCACTGTATAATGTTAATGTGAGTGTGGTACACCGACAGTGGTTGGAAGTGTTTATTCAATTTTCAGTAATCAAAAGGTTCCCCCCTTCTGCCCTAAGATAAACAGTACTCAATGCTGGGCCCAGCTGTTGAAAAATCCTGTGCAAATTCCAGTTTTTCAAAAGCAGTGAGCAGTATGGAGTGGTCCTGAAGCATCTGCTATCTTTCTGTATGCTTATTGTGCCCTCCACTGCAACAAATATTTTACGTAAATAGTGATCAGGAATGGTATGGGTAACATGAAGCCTGCTTGTGAGTGAGATGACCACTTTGTCTAAAATACTACAGGAAACATTACAGGAAATTAAACAAGTAAACAATTGTTACACTAATTCATGGTAACCCAAGATCTGCACACAAAATACGTACTGCTGAAGTAACCAGTCCTGGTCTGACCCAAAGGAAGGATGGATGGAAACATCCCTTGCGCTGGGTCAGAACCCAGCGGTTACTGTGGGCTTACACTGCTTACGTTAAAAATCCATATATTATATGCTTCAAAATAGCTTATCTTAGTGAATTGGGAACAAAAGAAGAGCCTGAGTATCTTACCTTCCATGTGTAGTCATTCAGGAATATTTTCCTGCCCTTTTCTTCCTTATCATTTTTCAGTACAGGGTATACAACTTTACTGTTTCTTTCTCCTTCTCAGTAAAAGGCACAACCAAAAGACTGGACAATCTGGAACCAAAAACAGAGTATCAGTTCTGTGTTCAGCTGAGTCGGCAAGGGGAAGGTGGGGAAGGCCATCCCGGACCACAGGCTAGCTTCACAACAGCTGCACTTGGTAAGTCATCCATCACCTTGGCTTTTCAGAAAAGGGCCATTTCAGAGGGTTATCTCTGTGGTCTGCTCCCTGATCGGCCAGAGCACTTTCATTTCAGCAATGGCAGCAGCTAGATGTGAAAAATATAGAGAGCCTTTTGAAATAATCTCAGGCAAAGGAAAAAAAAAAAACAGAGGTGAAGAAAACCACCTTATATGCAAGACAGTCCTATTATGCTCCCTGATTTAGAGGTGGAGGATCTGGGAAAGGAAAATATGCACTTTGCTTGACTAAGCAACAGAATTGGAAATAGAAAACACTTCTTTTGCATGCTAGTCCTTCCTTCTAACACCAGATCGGTCCTTTCACTTACTATTAGATCAATTTACTTTAAAAATTAAAATGTCTGAACAAGCAGATAAGCTTTCAGATCGCTGAGGAGACAGCCCAAACTGAATACTGACGTGCAAAGTAAATGAGGATTCCACTAGGAATTACCTAACAAGACAGCAAATTTCTGATAACTGGGTGGGGTGTGGGAGGGGAGAACTGCCCTTTGTCACTCTAAGCTAGGGCAAGTGGTTGAGAATAACTGGTACCCCTGCTTTGGTTTACATACCAGATGTGAAATGTTGTTCCCTGTCTCACTGTGGCTTCTCCAAGGTCTTCCTCCACCAGAAGGTCTCACTCTCCTTCCAAAAAGCACGACATCGCTGAATTTGTCATGGCATCCTTTAACTCTGAGGACAGAGGACGACATTCGTGTTGAAGTGGAAAGGAAGAGCGTGAATGACAATGGTGACGAGAGCAGTGTTATTACTCAAGTGCCAGGAAATATGTCCACACTGATCATTAAAGATCTTGAGCCCAGACAGCAATACATGTGCAGGGTACGGGTGAACACCAGGTCCCAAGGAGAATGGAGCAACTACCTGTATGCGTGGACTTTCAGTGACAGTAAGTAGCTGATTCACTTCCGTTTAATTCTTCCTCTTTCGCCCAGTGGTCAGAATGATTGTTTCTTAATCACTACATTAAAACTAATCCTTTGTTTTGGGTACACTCAGTTCCTGATGACAATCTGTTGTGGTTGCTATTACTATTATTATAAAGAAAATCTCTGTATTCAGAGGAATTCTTACCTTGGGAATTGTCAGGAACTGATGATGAGCTTTATGGAAAAAAAAAAAAAAAAAGGGAAAAATAAGTGAAAAGCTTCGGAATTCACATCTTCTTAATATCAGTATGATTTGTGCTTCTAACACACATAGCATTTTTTTCTCCTTATAATGATGATGAACACACAGATTTTCATAATCTAAGCTCTTTTTTAACTCCAAAAAAAACAACACTCAGACCCTGCAGTTCAGCCATGTCAATACAGAAATAGTCAGCTTTTAAGGAAGGAAAAGAAGATACAATGAAAGGTACACATCCCTGTGAGCAAAGTGTAGTTTCAGTGTAGCTACGCTCAAGATCAGTGCCCCTGCTTGAATTCCTGAGTATGAACCGTGCCCTTTCACAGTGCCAAAACAGATGCTCTATCAGAACGAAGTTTGCCTGGCTGATGGGTGCCACTGCCCAAACCCTACACTGGAAAGGTATGCTTCTTCCTCACAACAGGTCATGTGAGGAAGCCCTCAGTGAAACCCTACACGTATTAAAAGAAGTATCAATGGTTCTCATGGGACACCGCAGTATCCCAAACTGCACAAAGAAAAACTTAAGGGTACTTTTTTCCAGCAGAAGGTACTTAGCATAGCCGTCATGGGTGTGTCCAGAAGTCCAGAACTCACCTCTGCTGGTGTTTTTCTGATGAAATTTTGGACTTGATGATCCTTGTGGGTCCCTTCCAACTCGGGATACTTTGCTAAACATCGATAACAATTTCCCTTCCTTCTAACAGCCTGTATCCTGACAGGGAATTGCTCCCTGCAGCAGTGAGGGTGCTCAGAATCACATGGGGACGATGATTCAGTACAGAAGTAAATCAACCCTTTCTGCATTAATTTTAAAGCAATTATGCTGTCCTTGCAGAACAGCTTAGAGCATTCGTATCCTTTTTGCAAGGACAGGGCTATACCGAGTACTACTTCAACCTCTGCTGGAAGTACAGAGTACTGCAACATGGGTGATTGCACATGGTTCATAAAACAGTTGTGCTCAGTTACCAAACCTTGTCAACAAAATTCTTCTCTTTAGCACAACAAAAACACTGAGTAAAGTGTTTGGCCTCTGAGGGAAGGCAGGTGAGGTGATGTGCACTCCAACACTTTTTGTGTGTTTATGTCTGTTCTCAGGAATCCCTCCTGCACCATACAACATCAAGTTTTCTAACACCACTGACACATCTTCAGTCATCTCTTGGACAACTGCTGAGGGTCACTCCATCTCCTCCATCATCATCAGCTACAAAATTTATGGCAAGGCTGAGTACAACCACATCGACATTATCATTAAGAACACCACCATTACTCAATACCATCTCAAGGGCCTCGAGCCAAACACTGTGTACCAGGTTCAGATTAATGCTCAGAACAACATCGGCTTGAGCAACCCAAACACATCCTTTGAACTGAAGACTCTTCCAGAAACTAAAGGTTAGTTATTCCAGCATACCGGACTTGCACAAACCAGGGCTGATGATATAAGCCAGTTAAATAGAGCAAAGTCACAATATCCTTTTTTTTGACTCTCAGTTCCCTACATGGCATCAGTGAAGTGGCAACATACAGCATTTGTGTGTATTCACTAGCAAGTGCCCAACAGCTCATAAATTAATGGAGTTAATCAGATCACTGAATGTGACCTTAGCTCTGCTCTCCCTGAAATAAGCAGGTGCTCACAAATCTGAAAATCAGAGCATACAATGTCTGTGACATTTTTGTAAAACAAGGGGATATACCTATATGTCTTTACGCCGTTTATAAGATGGGAGTGTCTAGCTATGCATTGTTCATGGCTTTTTCAGAATTACCTGGAAATGACAAACTCCTTATGTGCTTCCTCAACAGCTCCATATGAATCGAAAGGAGGCAAAATGCTGCTTATTGCTATCCTTGGCTCTGCAGGGATGACCTGCGTAACAATTCTCCTGGCCTTTCTCATCATGCTGCAGTTAAAGAGAGCCAACTTCCGGCGCAGAATGGCTCAGGCTTTCCAAAATGTGGTGGTGAGTTTCTAGCTTTCCTCTGGCAATGTGGCTAAACATTTTTGCCCCATCTTTTGCAGTTGTTTGTTTTCACTTCCTTTTCTTTGGCCTTTCCAAATACAATGTCCTCTTCATGTATGACATTAGCGCTGTTGCTAGTGACCCAGAACTAAAGCAATCATGGCTACAGGCTATGAGACAGATGACCTGACTTGAAAAAAGATACACACAGTTTATCCTTCTCTTTTCTGTCTTGTTGCCCCTGTGTATGACCAAGTATCAAGCCATGCAGAATGGAAGAGCCTGTTTTCCTTCTGTGAAGCTATGCCGTTTTGAAAACTGCAGTACTTTTAACCATTGCTTTTGAGCATCAGTGACTGATCTGCCACATTTTTTTAACCTGGGGAGAGCACAGCAGGGATCAGTCAGTGGCAACATCGTAGCTTTGGCAGTGATGAAATTGCTGAAGTCTGTAGTATCACGTAGAGCTCTCTCTCTGCATATACTCATATCCTTCTGTAGCTTCTGCCTCACTCAGCTTTCCAGTGTTCTCTCTCACTTCAAAGGGGAACCCATGAAGGCGAATGAAGCTGGGCCAAAGAACTCCTCCAATTGGATCTCCACAGGTTATTTCTTAAAAAGGGGACCAGGGGATCCCCTTTTTAAAGGGGACTCATTCAAAAAGATGAGTGGTCTCCAGGCCACAAAATGAGTCCCCAGGCCACACAGAATTGCTCCTGCGCCTTGTCTTGAAACTTTTCCCCAAAAAAGTGTTTATTGGGCATGTGTGGCTGAAGTGGAGATGTCTCAAGTATGAAGGAGAATCATTTCCTCTCTTTTCTTTCTTTGCATTGTCTTTCCTCAGTCTTCCTACTGAGCCTGATTAGCACGGTATTTACTCAAGACAAACAAAGAGATAAATCTTGCCCTGAGACTTAAAACTGGTTCTAAGATCAATTTTATCAAATGATTTTTGCCTATCTCTTTCACCTTCATTACTTAGAAAATTGTTCAGGATGCCTAGTACAAAGGTACTTATGCATAAATTAGAAACCTGATTAATTTTGTAGATCTAGGTACAAGTGCTTGCTGCAGCCAGTGTCTAAAGTAGGTGTAGTTTGCTAACGTACTCGCTCGTGTGTAAGCACGAGATGGTTCAGGTTGTGTGTGTGTGTACACCAGTGAGCACATATGTATTCAGGGAGGGTAAGCATGGTATTGCTCAGTAAAGAAGAAATCGTACTTAATGTGATTTGCTTAACTCTGTTACAGAGGGAAGAGCCAGCTGTACAGTTTAACTCAGGTACTCTCACTCTGAGCAGGAAAGCCAAAAACAGCCCAGATCCCACCATTTATCCAGTTCTTGAGTGGAATGACATCAAATTTCAAGATGTGATCGGGGAAGGTAACTTTGGACAAGTCTTGAAAGCACGAATTAAGAAGGATGGCTTACGCATGGACGCTGCGATTAAAAGGATGAAAGGTAGTAAAGATCAGACCCCAAGACTGTAGACTTCTCTTGACTGTGTTTTTTTTTCCAAGTATTCCTCTGTCTTAAGAAGTGCTTAGTAGAACCCTCCTAATGTTTAAATAAATATTCAAAATTACTATATTGACTATATTACTATAATTGACATTATAATGGCAGATACTAGGCCAAGATTTGTGTTCCGGCAAAGACTGCATTTCTGCTCTGTCATGTTGGTCTATATTTCTCTTCAAATGCTAACATCATTAAGGATTATGAATTTTGCACTTCACAGACTAGTACAAACTTCACATGTGAGTTTATTTGCAAAGGAGGAGCCATTAAAACATGCACTTGATAGAAACAGGTGCACTGAGCTAGCCTTGGGGCACAGCATTTAGTTATCTCACTTACCTCATCTAGTCACAGATAACTACATCTCTGCATCCGTACATACATATACTAAATCAAGGGTCACTTGCTTTCTTTGTACTCATTGGGCCTGACTGCCATGTTCCAGAGAGAACTACAATGCATGGAATACTGCAAGAACGTACGTATTTTTTGCAATTCACTAGATCGTTATGTAGGCAAACTGGGAGACACTCAAATATGATCACCATTAAAAAATGAGCCAAGGTCTGCATGCAGGCAGAAATAATCAATAATCAAAAGCACACAAAAGGAGAGACTTTTAGGCAGCTAGCTGCAGTATGATCTGCTATGACTTTTTACCTTTTGAAATAAGGGAAGTGACAGATGTGTAATATTAAAATGCTTTCTTTCTCTGGAGATGGCTGCTACAGACATTAGATTCTCTCTTTTTTTCCTCTTGGAATGAAAAATCGTATTTTTAAAGTAAATATTAATGTATCTTAGACTTTTCCTCTTTCTATTGGG
Source organism: Anser anser (assembly GCF_964211835.1). Lineage (NCBI taxonomy): Eukaryota > Metazoa > Chordata > Aves > Anseriformes > Anatidae > Anser > Anser anser. Next base: position 14,282,122 of record NC_139723.1, read on the forward strand.
AATGAAGCTGTAGTGCCCCAGGCAGCCCAGAGTCTTCATAATTAACAATATAATCCTAAATTCAGTTCAAAGGAAAACATAAATACACACTGATTTGATTTTCAGAGTATGCCTCAAAAGATGACCACAGAGACTTTGCTGGAGAACTTGAAGTCCTTTGTAAACTTGGTCATCATCCCAACATCATAAATCTTCTGGGAGCATGTGAACATCGGGGTAAGACACTATTGAATACATGCACTTCAAAAAATCATTAAAAACCAACAACAACAAAAACAGTATAGATTCATATTGTCCATAGAAACACCAGCTCATGAACAGGTTTTTCTGTGCAACACTTACGTTAAAAAGCCAAATACCCTTGGCGTTAGAGCTACAAGTCCATGTTAATCCATCAGAAATTATGTTCACCAGTAGTTCTAAATTCTCTGTTACACGTAGGAGTTACATTGTTTGGTATTTCCCCATAAATCTGTTTTATGTTTATTTTATCTTTACTTATATCAGTGTAGGTTTTCAAATACTATTGCTGAACGTCTTTTACTTTGTGATACACTATCTGATTTTTCATTAGGATATCTTTACCTTGCCATCGAATATGCCCCTCATGGAAATTTACTGGACTTCCTTCGGAAAAGCAGAGTGCTAGAGACAGACCCAGCATTTGCCATTGCCAACAGTACTGCATCTACACTTTCCTCTCAGCAACTTCTCCATTTTGCAGCAGATGTCGCTAGAGGGATGGACTACCTGAGCCAGAAACAGGTCAGTCCTAAATTTTCTACCCACCAAGAGCAGAGTATTAATTTTTCAGGGACTACGCTTTTAAATGAGATCAATATAAGGTTTTAATTTTAGCTTTGATAGCACATACTAGGTGACCATTACCTTGTTGTGTTCACTCAGCCCTATCAAATACTACGTCACAGGGAATCAAGGAGGAGGCATTCAAACTTACATATGACGTGGTAACTAAGTGCTTTCATCTTTAGCTAAAGTTTAAAATGTTCTTGGTAATGGCATAGTAAGCCATTTGTTTTGGTTTTCATTTTTATTCTGAATGCTTACAATTTTCAGTAGAGCATTCAAATAACACGTTTCAAGCTCACAGATACCATAGTGATTTCTGTTTTTTAAATTTTAGTTTATTCATCGAGATTTAGCAGCAAGAAACATCTTGGTTGGAGAAAACTATGTTGCAAAAATAGCTGACTTTGGCTTATCCAGAGGTCAAGAAGTTTATGTTAAGAAGACCATGGTAAGAATCAAAAGCCATATATATAGTCTGTTCTCATTTTTGTTTTCTTGTTTCTTATTTTGTATTGTAATATAAACAAACATGTAAACTCATAGGTACTACAGAACTAATTATATATATAATTACAATATACTAACATGTATAAATATTTATATTAACTATTAATACACATGCATTACCTGTAAATCAGCTCTATAACATGTTTATAATATACATAATTGAAAATTACTTCTATGAAGATGGATGGTAGTATAATAACCAATTTTGTAATCAGTAATGAGATTTAGTTCAATTCTATATAGAAATACATAGAACATACATTTGATATATGATGAAAATGTGTATCTGAACAGCTATGAGAATTAAATTTTTGTGCCAGAATTTATCTGGCTGGGGCAAGCTGGTTTAATTTTATTGAACAAGCACAAAGTTAACAAAACAGTAATAACAGACACACCAGGATCTATGAGTTGACAAAACAGCTGTTCAGAGCTAATACTTTGGAAGACACAGAAGAGAAAGATGTCTAATAAACATCAGACAACCACAGACCAGGAATAACACTGGGTGATCAAGGGAATGGGACTGCTTAGAGACGCATGACAAGGATTATTTCCAATTTGTCTTGAGATGCTGGTTGGATAAATTTTGTTAGCTTTAGCTTAAACTGTCCCTTCGGTATGTAAACGTACAAATCAAGTCACGGAACAATTAAAGTAATAAATCTAATTACTTAATAAAGTTTACTTGCTTATAGTCAATTTTCATAAATATAACATGTAGAACAATTGCTGGGGATTCAATTGTGGTATCTATTGGAGCGGGTCCAGAAGAGGGCCATGAAGATGATCAATGGGCTGGAGAACCTCTCCTGTGAAGCCACGCTGAGGGAGCTGGGGCTGCTAAGCCTGGAGAAGAGAAGGCCCTGGGAACACCTCATTGCAGCCTTCCAGTACCTAAAGGGGGCTTACAGGAAAGATGAGGAGAGACTCAGGGAATGCAGTGGCAGGACAAGGGGTAATGATTTTAAACCAAAGGAGGGAGGTTTTTATTAGATATAAGGAAGAAATTCTTCATTGTAACAGTGGTGAGGCACTGGAACAGGTTGCCCAGACAAGTTATGGATGCCCCATCCCTGGAAGTGTTCAAGGCCAAGTTGGATGGGGCTTTGGGCAACCTGGTGTAGTGGGAGATGTTCCAGTCCACGGCAGGGTTGTGGAGTGGACTACATGTTCTTTAAAGAATCCAATCCAAATCGTGCTATGATTCTATATTGTTATTCCAACCACCAACAAACCAACTTTCATGAAATAATTTCCAGGGACGGCTTCCAGTGAGATGGATGGCAATTGAATCTTTGAATTACAGTGTTTACACCACTAATAGTGATGTGTAAGTATGTTTTTAAGTGGTCTTTTTAAAATAAACATTTTTTTTTTCAATATCAAGGAAAGTTAGATAGCAAGTATAAAGACATGCACTGAACACAAAAAAAACCACAAACTATGTCAGTATGAGTAAGCAAATGGCAAGAAAAAATGGAAATCAACAGCAAAAATAGTTACTTTTATTTCATCAGAAATGTCTGAACTCGTGTCCACAAGCTAATTAGATTTGTGTTACTAATAGAGGTGTATTTCTCACTTGAAATAAAAAAATCTTCTGAATTCTCGGGTGAGTCAAAGGAAATCAGTATTTTAGTCAGAAACCTGGAACTGATATTTAGCAAAGCAATTCTGTAAGAGTGCTATTTTTGCTGAGAGCGCTTAAGTCTAGTCAAGAACTCTGTCTGATGGACTTACAAGGAATTAATTTTGCTAAAGATCTCGTTCCAAGCGCTCCAGTTCTACGAACCCTAAAATTACACAAAAATTGGTAAGAAAAAAAAAATAGGTAGATTGACTCACACTTCTTTTTGTTCTCTGATTATTAGCAAAATTACCTACCATTTTAAAATATGGTATCTTGTTGCATTCTGGTGGCACTCAATAATACTCCTCTCTTGTAGATGGTCATATGGTGTCCTATTATGGGAAATTGTTAGCTTAGGTAAGTATGTGGATTTTGTTCTGCACAAATAAACTCATCTGGGTCAAGCAACCTCTACTCATTCAGTCTGCTTACAGTTCCTTGCTTTGCATCACACTGCATTTTTTTTCCTGTTTCATTTGACAGAAGCTTATTTCTTGGAAATACAGTCATCACATTTTCAGTTCAGACACCATTCTAAATGAGAAAAACATCATGACCATATTTTCATGGCACTGTAAAACCCAGAACATATCTAAACGTAAAATTCAGCATATCACACAATTTGTAGCCTTAAACCAAAATGCTACAATATTGATGGGTGGCTTTTGATCATCCCCCTCAGTTTTAAGTCAATATTTACATTGTAAATACTTCTTTTTGCCAAACTTCTCCAAGTACTGTCGAAGAAAATTTTTGAACATTAATAAAACTTGAGGGGTTTGTTGTTTTTTTTGTTTGTTTGATTGGTTTGGTTTGGTTTTGTTCTTGAGTAGTTGAAAAGCTACTGTTTTGTTGTTACTGCTTCCATGCTGCTTAATGCACAGTTTGAAGAGAAGAATGAAAGCCAGTATAAATTTTTATCACCTACAGGGCTGGTATAAAAACATACTGTCTAATGCTGGACTAATTCACCTATTACTGAGTCTGTCATTGTTTTTCCTATCACTATGAAATTACATTTTTTAATTAAAAATAAAAAGTAATGTTCATGACAATGATTAAACCCTGCTTTAGGTGGAACACCATATTGTGGAATGACATGTGCAGAACTCTATGAGAAATTGCCTCAAGGGTACAGACTGGAAAAGCCTCTCAACTGTGATGATGAAGTGTAAGTAACTGCCTCGGCAAACACAAAACGGAACACAGCATCATCTATAGGAAATACACAATGTCTACAAGAAACTAATTTTTTTATAAAAACAAAAATTACATTAAAAATGTAAGGGTACACAAGTGGAAATTATTTCAGGCCCTTTGTGCCCAGCATGCACTGTTATTTGCAATGAGCCCTTTCCGAGGCTTCCCGCTCCTGCCAAATATACTGTTCTCTATGCAATATGGCTGGGCTTTCACTCAAAGAGAGGTTCTTGATTATTCCATAGAAAAATATTTTTTTCCAGACAGAAACCAAACGTTGAAAATATAAACCCAGATATGTATACAAGTCCACTTTTCTTTTAAAAATAATAAATAAACAAGAACTAACAGCTCTAACCTATGTGTCTAAACCATCCTGTGTTGGTGTTTGCTTTTAAAGGTATGACCTAATGAGACAGTGCTGGAGAGAGAAACCATATGAAAGACCATCATTTGCTCAGATATTAGTGTCACTGAACAGGATGTTAGAAGAAAGAAAGGTAAGAATGAATCCACAGAAATGAATCAGGCCATGAATAATTTCAATATAGTTTAGGATTCTTGAGGTAATGCAAGTTGTATCACACTCTTTGCTTGCTTCCCTCCCAGACCTATGTGAACACTACCCTATACGAGAAGTTTACCTATGCAGGCATTGACTGCTCCGCTGAAGAAGCTGCTTAAGACAGAAGAAATCTACATTCACCAACGATGTATTAAACAAAACCAAAACTCAATCTGCTGGAGCCCAAAATGTGATGTGCTGTGTAGAACCGTGTATAGTTCTAACTGTATATAATACAGTAATACTGTTTTACTACAGATATCTATGTGTATATCACACAGTAACCCCTGCCTCCACAGACTGTAGAAGTGTACATACAGCTCTGAGTAGGAATAGACTGAAGTCATAAAATCTGCTTTCATATGCAGGGTATTCTTCTTTTCTAGTCATGTAGATGAAGTGTATACATTACAATTATTGTAGTGCGTTACATGTTGCCATCTTAGACATGTTTGATACTTTTCAAGAGCTACTGATAGCAAAGTCAGTAACTTACAGCAGTATTTCATATACATTTTAATTGTGATTCAAACAAAAATGTTATGCTCTATGTGACAGTGGTATTTGCAAGCAGATGCCAATCCAGTATTGTGACCAAGAATACTAAGATTCCTATTTGAAAGTAAAAGTAAGGTTGTAGAAATAATCTGTTCAAAAATTCTGCTGACACTTGTAAGATATAAGGAATAATATTGCTTTTCCAGCATCCAGTTTCACAGTGTTTGCGTAACTTCTAAAAACAGGCATATATTTTGAAGTGTTTGATGCTATCTGAGGCAGCCATACAGCAATTATGAAGCACAGGGCTGAAGAACATAATACATCAGCCTGGATATAAATGAGGCTTTTTCAATTTGTATTTCATTTGATAATTATCCTGCATAATTATAAATTACTACCTGTTATGTACAAGCAGGATTTACTTACTTTTTCTTATTTTATCCCTTACGCAGGTTGTTGTATGGTATGGCCTCTTAGAAATGCTTTACAAAAATGCTTCAAAACAATGGTATCTGGCCTGCCTGAAAGATCTTCCAGCCCTTAGGTGAGACAAACAGAGACAGGATTGGCATTACCTCCTGGCATGAAGTCAGTCACTTGGGATCCTGCAGACTTACCTCATTCAAACTTCACACATCTGCTAATTTCATGCTTTGCACAAATGTTACCCTTATCCCCCAGGGACTCACCGGCTCATAACTGACCATCGGATCACGGTGACTTTCTAGCTGAGTGAATCTGGTCACTCCCTGGCACCTGGAAGAGGCTAGAGAGAACAAAATAGAAAGGTTTCCTTCTGATGCTTAGTTTGTGAGTGGCTTGGTTACAAGGCAGGGATACTACAGCAGAATACAGGGTTACGTAACTGGCATATATCAGTCCTTACTCAAATAGAAGAAGCACTAAAAGCCTCATTAAAAGGGAGTCCAGCAGCAAACAAGGACGCTGAGATCATGTGCACTGCCTTGAGATTGGCAGAGCTTGCACTGTAATTACAAATGCTACAAGCTGAGTTTACAGAGATTGCACAGACTCACTGGACTAAGGGAACCTCAGCAGAACTCTTCAAAAATAGGAGAGAAGAAACAAATTCCACAAATTCCAGGTATTTTTTATAAAAGACTACTTGGCAAGGCACCTTTGAAGTATGGGGATTGCATTTGGCTGTCTGACCAGGTTTCTACAGGTCAGCAACATGAACAGGAAGGGACCTCCATAGATGCCCTGGCAGACAGTCAATGCTGGCTAAAAACTTCTGGTAGAAGTTCTCCACTTTCTGTAAATAATTTTTCATGGGTCCAAAACAGCTTGTTGTCCCACACGTCTGAGAAGCAGACACTACTGACTGTTCTACTACTTGATGTAAGCCCATTTTTCTGTGGCAAACTTTTATTTTAAGCAATGTCATGTAAGGAAAGATCAGTCATTCACCAGCCCAGTAGGTCTTAATGCTGTCTGCATTTTAAGTGTTGAAGTCCTCTGTAATTTTATCTGAAGGGCATTTAAATGTTTTTGTAAATGTTCTTCAGAACCTCAGTTAACATTGTGGTAACATTGTGGTATGCATAAACTTTATGATTTGCTCTAATGAAATTTAAAGATTATTTTTAAGTTGTCATTTGAAAAATATACAGAAGTAATAACCCCGATACACAGCTTGAGATGTCTCTATTAGATCTACACATCACAGAACTACAGCTATTAATAGATTACTTGCTTCTCCACTTGCAACATGCACTGTGTGTTCCACACTCAATATCTAGATATTACTCTGTTAACCAGGGCTGGAAAATCTGATTTATGGCGGTTTGTGGCATAAAAAGGTTTTCAGCCTACCCATTAGTGGTTGTATGCTCCGGCTTCCACAACACATTATATCAGATCCCATGTCCTCCCGTATCCTCAAATGTCTTTGTTTCTCTGCTGTTAAAAGCATAACACTATCTGCTCCCAACAGTTACTATTCCAAATACCTCATGTCCTAACATCCTTTATACACTTGTACATATTTACACCTGCCTACTTCTATGCACAAGCCTACTCTGTCACCAGCTCTTCTACACATTGCTTTTTGATAGTACTTCCATAGTTTTCTCATATTTTCTCACATACTGTTACCAAGCTCATAGTAAGGACAAGTCTATGCTTGGGAAAGAATAGAAGAATTTCAGACAAGTGGAGCTGGACGTGCTTTGAGGAGTATGTGACATACAATGGAAAGGTAACTGTTTACAGTCAAGAATTATCGATAGTTTGAAATTATCAGACACCTATTCAGAGAGAGTGGAGCCTTAAAAAAAAAACAAACACATAGAAGAAACACTTGCATACAACTTCTCCCGCAGAAATTCTCTCCATCTCTCACTTTGGTTCAGTGCAATAGTTCTGATTGTTCAACAGTGAGTGCAGTTAGAGAAAAAACAAGTCCTTAACACTTCCAAGGAAATCTCAAGTGCTACAGAAGCACACAGCATATTTGGCAGGAAAGCTAAGAATAGTTCTGAGAACAGACATCACCTACTAGAATAACAAAAAGTTTCACCAGACACCATTGGGGGGGGGGGGCGGGGGTGGAACAAGTGTCCAAACAAGAACCTTTACCCTCATTAGACTGGCCAAAAAGTAAAGCATAATTGCCCTGAGGCTGTCTGAATTCAGCTACTGTGCTCAAAGGTGGCACTTCTCCTACTCCTCAGTAACAAAAAAGGAAAAACACATCTCGTCTCAAATGATAGGTATATTCAATTCCTACTTCTCTGTGGACAGATTGACTTTAAACTTATGTTTGAAGTCACACACAGCCCCTTCTCCGCTGCCCAAAACATAATGGTTGGGCATTTGCTTAAAAAAATGTAGTGTTGACCATTACATCAGAATGTGCATAAGTACCTGGTAGAAAGAAGTTAGGAAGATGGAGATGTGCTCTTTTCAGCGTTATCCAGCGACAGGATAAGAAGCATTGGGCACAAATGGAAATACAGGAAATTCCATTACGGGTGGTCAATCCATAGAAGAGGTTGCCCAAAGAGGTTGTGGTCTCCATCCCTGCAGATATTCAAAACCTGACTGGACGCAGCCTTGCTCTGAGCAGAAGGCTAGGCTAGATGATCTCCCAAGATGCCCTCCAGTCTCAGCTATTCTGTGATCTCTGAAAGACTGAAGAAGGAGGAAATGCAGAAAATAAGCAGAGGCCCAGATAAAGCAACTGAATTACATAGGCCTAGTTCAACAATACAAGTTTTGCCTCTTACTGTTAATTCCCTCCCTGTGCTGCTACGTAACATTCTTGCTTCCAACACACCATTATGTCTTTCCCTGAACCATTCTGTGATCCTAAGCCACATACTGATCAGCCATTACCATGTGCAGTGCCACTGCTCGGTCACAGGGGAACTCAGATTAAACAACAGTTGGAACAAACAGCCTGGAGCACTTTGGATTGCTAAATCAAAATCCTCAAATCTAGCAAACTTACTATTATGTTTCCTTATAACTTTTCAGAGCTATTTCACATATTCCCTTACCAGCACAACATACAATATAGGTGGTGATATCCTCACAGTATGAGGCAGAAGCTTCAGCAAGTCCCTCCAAACTGCAGGTTACAATCAGACCACACCAAGTCTCCCACATCTCGCAAACATGAGCTAAAATTCTGTCTCTTGAAGATGCTGTGTCACATTTTGCAGTAAAGTCTTCATCATAAACATACACTGGAAAAAGTGTGCTTAGAGCAGCAGAAAGATAACTCAATCCCTGGAGCAATGACTTAAACCTAACTGCTCTTCTATTCACAACACCTTTCAGTTTTCGCGAAACTTCACTACGTCCAGGATCAGAGGATTGTTCCATTTTGCCAATTTTTCAAAAAAAAAAAAATAATCTAAAATTCTTTGACATGTTGTGCATAGTATTTTTATCAATACTCAACTACACAAAAAAGGTATGAAGAGGACAAAAATCAGACAACGGATGTTCTTTGGATTGCCTATAAAATCTGAGTTATCAGCTTGATCACTGCTAACATTTAGCAGAGAAACCTGTGTTAGTCATCCAACAAAGTGTAACAAATTCTACAGAGTAGGTATTCATCTCATTCCTCAGATTCACCCAAAGCCAAATAATAACAGCAATCTTCACAAAAAAGACCCACTTTCAAAGCTAGGAGTTCCAGGATCCAGTAACAAGTACATCCTCCTTAAAAAAAAAAAAAGACACTTCAAAGCCATTCTGTAAGCTGTAGTAAGGTGTTTTGGTTTTTTTAAACCACAATCTGAGTATTGAAGACAGGACAATTAACAAACAACACTACTTCTAACCACAGCTATTACCTCAAAGTATATCACAGAACAGAAGACATGCCCTAGAGACTGAAAAAACATAAAAAGCAAGCACATTAATTTTTTTTTTCTTCAATTTAAATCTAGTCATGCAGTTTACTCCTTGTTATTATGCACAGCATGCCCATGACAACTGCAAGATCTTCTTTACGCTTCTCATGTTACAGGGACCTCAGTCAAGACCATTTTCCCCCCACATGCAATATTTTTTCAGGAATCAATGTAAAGCATATCTTCATCTTTACGGTCCTTTAAAAACAGACATTTTTGTACATTTTCTTTTTATTTTCTTTCATTTCCTTCACACAGAAGTGGCAACAAGACTTTCAAATCTTGAACTTACATCCCTTTGTGAAGGTAGCAGATGCTGAATTCTGCCTTAAGAGGGAGGCAAGGAATTACAGCTTATAGTGTAGTCCAATTCTAGTTAAAGTAATAAGCATGTTTATTTCTTGAGATAACCGTGCTCTTAGGAACCCCAATAAAGCCAGTAAAGCACATTGCATTTTCACAGTTGAAAAGCTTCCTACAGGGTCTTTTTTTTTTTTTTTTTTTTAAAAAAGCAACCAGTCTGTTATGCTCCTTAAATGATCCCATTTCTAGTATTGTGCCTTTTTGTGTCAATTAACATAGTAGTTCATTGAAGTTGATTAGGTTTATTTTCCCTCTCTCAGGAAGCAAACAGAGGTGGAGAGAAGCAGGTAGGGAAAGAGAGAAAGAAAACAAATCTTAAATCAAGCTTTCATCACACAACAGAAATTAGAGCACTGAAGCTTTATTTGCTGGAGGCTGAACAAGAAGAAATCAAATTATCTCCAGAACTTTAAACAAGTGCTTTCAGTCACTGTGATTGATAGTTTACAGCTACACATAGTAGTAAGGATGATTACAGAAAGTATTATTTTAACAGAACAGACTTGCTATTTAACACAGAAGAATTTACTCAGTGTATCTTATTTGTATTTTGTGCATTTATGTTCTTTGCTGTACATCTTAAGCATCGAAGTAGATGAATTATGATTTTCACATTGTTTTCCCACTGCCCTCTTTTACACCCGAAAAATAATTGTTACTGAAGAATTAGAGTCAAATTACAGTCATTAGTGAGTCAAATCAAGGTTGAATTTTAGTCCCACCATCCTGTTCCTTCAAAGCCAAAATCATCATCATTTTCTCCTTTTATTGTCCTCCTTTACTTTCCAGAGGATTAGTTCCATACATGCAATTGCATCTTCACTGGAATTATGGCCATCAACTAAGGGAGAATAAAAAATATTTTAAGTGTCAGATTACACATTTCTTTATAAAATAATGGTAGGAATAATGGTAGGTTTGTTTATTAAGAAGCTGAACAGCTGTGAATAACGTTAAAAGAGTGGCTAGCATCCAGACAGTTTTTGGTGCAACTTCTTGCTACCAGAATTCAAGATAACTGCGTGTCTAGAAGCTCAATATTGTCTGGTAGTATTCCATTTCCTGCCACATCCTCTAGCTTCAATATGCAATTGAGCCTAGGTTAGTAAACTAGAGCATCCAATATAACTGTCTTTGGAAAGTCAGCCTCTCCAAATCCTGAGCAAAATCAGAAGTTGAAAGAGCAACTGAAGACAAACTGATTTACAACTAGATGGTAATTTTCTCCTCAGAGACAAAGATCTGCTGAAAGAGCCCACAATATCTGAACAAAATGGTGTTAAAGGAATTAAATTATATATGGACATACATTTTAAGAACATGTTTATTCAAAGTCAACAATTTAAAATAACAAGTCTACATATATTTTATACCATTCCTGTAACTACAAGAACTACAGCAGCAAGGTTTCAATGCATTCTGGCTGCAAAGTGGTGACAGCTGCACAAATAAACTATCCGTACAATGTTCATTAATTGTCACTTTACATAGGCACCAGAATACCCTTCCTAACATTAAGTCAATGAAAGAAAATGTTGGCCGTCAGGATAACAGTATGTAATTATATATGTAATTAAGTACGCAAGTTCTGAGCAACTAGACTCTAGCAAGTCAAGGATAGGTATAGAATAGACTACTGTGTTCAGCCATCTCCATACAGAGAAATTGGTTTCAAATTGAGAGATTTGAATTTGTGTACCTCATTTACCTCATTAAATCCTAAACATGCTAAACCAAGGCAAATTAAATCCTGGAGAAGAGAAGGCTCTGGGGAGACCGTATAGCATCCTTCTGGTACCTAAAGGGGGCCTACCGAAAAGCTAGGGAGGAACTCTGTCAGGGAATGTGGTGACAGGCCAAGGGGTAACAGCTTTAAACTAAAAAAGGGTACATTTATACTAGATACAAGGAAGAAATTCTTCACCACAGGGGTGGTGAGGCACTGGAACAAGTTGTCTAGGGAAGCTGTGGGTGCCCCATCCCTGGAGGTGTTCAAGGCCAAGCTGGATGGGGCTTTGAGCAACCTGGTCTAGTAATGGGAGGTGTTCCTGACCGCGGCAGGGGGTTTGGTCTAGGTGACCTTTAAGGTCCCTTCCAACCCAAACCATTTTATGATTCTGTGATTCCAAGAGCAAAAGTTTTAATAAAGGTACAGAAGATGTCAGTTAAACAGGTTTGGGATGTGGGCTGGTGATTCAGAAACCCAAACAGTTGTGGAAAAAAAAAGTGACATCATAAAGTTCAGCATTTTAATTTGAAGGTGGTAAAAAATCCTCTCTCTCTTCTGAGCTAGTGGCCCAATAGGCAAACAGTATGGCTTCTTTGCGTTATAGCACTGCATTAATGCACTGATTCCACAGAAGTTTCAGGCAGGGGAGAACAGCAAACAATACAATATATTGACAGTAAGGACAAAATAATTCTTAGATTTAATTACAGTGTTCCATTTTCCAAAGAAGCAGACGATTTAAGTGCTATCATAACAAAAGATGACGTGATAATAGAGGTACCACTTTCTAGCTCTCTCTTATAAAACTTAAATGTCAGAGATTTTAGATCATTTTCCACATATAGCAGCCTAGACTCAAAAGGAAAGATCTTCAGACTTGTAGTTGCAATTCAGATATATACTGGCATACAGCAGTGAAGCATTTCCTTGGATGTGTATGTGGCTACACTTCCTTTCCAATGAAAACGTAATTTACACAGTTGTGACAGTCAAGCTGGTGAAAGCACTCACGTAACACACCAATGTCGTTGCAAATACAAGAAATATCTGCAAAAGATTCTATACTTGTACAGCTTCTATAAAGACTGGACATATTAAAAAAAGCCATAGAAGCAAACTGAGGAGTCGTAATCCTGTGAGCTTTCCAGACCGTCTGTTATCTTTTGTCAGAGGAAGTTGCATCTGCTTCACACCCCAGGCTTACTATTCCGCCTTTCAGATGCTATTTTAACTACTCAAGGATGTGTAGCCTGTATGAGACAGGTGTTTGTCTTTTTTTTCAAGCAGTCTAGCAAAACTCAGTTATTAAAGCGATAGTTTCCCAGCCAAATCAAGTATTTGGTATTCCGTAATACAAGCTATCTCAGCAATGGCAGCTCTTCTGACTAGGACACCAAAAATACTGAAGTTGAGAACCTTTAAAATGACACTCCTAGTCATTCAGTTTTCTTGCTAAACTCCACTTTGGGGTATTCAAGAGAAGTCAAACTATCAATTCAATTCAGAGGAAGTTAAATCATCAGAGACCTACTGATTTCAGACAGGGAAGGGTGCTTCACTCTATCAATCCCTGGGTTTACGAAAAAAATAAATTCAAATTTAAATTTAGTTATTCTCCTCTTGTAAGAGACAAAGCAGCAGCAAAAAAAAAAAAAAACAGCATAAACACAAGGAGGGGAAGTTATGTGTCAGGATTATTTTTTTTCTAGAAATGGCAGCTATTCAGCTCTATAGGTTAAATTTCGAATTTAGCTCACTGGTGATCAAAGAATGATTAAATCCGGACTTCAACAGAACAGTCTGAAAAATGGCAGTTTTTAATATTTGAGATAACCATCTAAAATTCTGTACAAATAACTTTGACATTCCCTTCATTCCCATCACAGTGCTATGCATAATAAGACTGTTAGTGCAAAGGAAGTCAGAAGATGTTACAAGCTTTCAGTTGCAAAACCCAGCTCCTCCACTGTCTATCAAAAGCTCTCAAGTTTTGCTAACTGCTACCATTTATCTATTCCCTGGGCAAAGAAAATACATTAGCAGAACAGAACTTCATCAGTGACGCCTTCTGGAGAACAATTAAGAGCAAACAGGCAACTGCCAGTTCATTAGAAGAAACTAAACTTGAGTATATAAAATCAGACTCAAAACAATTGTACACGGTCAATGTAAAATACATCTGTCAAATGTACCATTTCCCAAGTATTATGCACGCAGCATAGAATAGGCTTATTCATTTGTCTTTTACAGCCTAGAAGTTTAATCTTAGTACTGAAAAACCCAGTATTTGAATTGAAGAGTTCTTCTATCAGCTTGATTAAGCAACCAAATCTGTAGTAGAGGTCAGCCTCTTCACACCACCTTCAGGATTTTTTTCCAATGTCCCTTCTACGAGGCAAAGCAACTGTAACGCTTCTATGTGGTGATCACTTTGACAAGTCAATCACCTTATGTTTCAGGTACATCCTCTGCATCTACTGTACTGGAACAAATGTACCCAAGAAAAAGCTTTAAATTACAGCAACTGTATTACTTTATCTTAAATTTTCCTGGGTTATTCCTGTCTACTAGTTCATGACACAACATGCTGATTGCTTAGTAAAAACCTGTGCTCTTACCATCACCCTGATGAATTCTCATGAGGTAGTCAGCCATCAGACTCTGAAGTGCTCTTTTGTGAGGCAGACCTAACCGATGAGGAAATACTAGTGATGTGTCCACTACTGTGTCATGAATCAGCTGGAAAAGAGCAAAGGCCACATCAGTGATGACATATCCAGTTACAGTCTGGCACCTCCTTTTATTTATTAAAGAAACAACACGAAGGATCTAAATCATTTACTTTCTGAATAATACACCCAAGCTAATCCTTGACCTTTTAATACTATCTCATCTGTCCTATGTTGCTCTAATCACTGTAGAAGAGCAAGCTCTGGTGCAAGAACTGTGGAAAAACAGTGTTGTACAGTGATTGCTGTACGTTTGTGCATTGACATTTGTTAGTTGTGTACATATGAGGGTGGCATCCCTGCCCATGGCAGAAGAGTTGGAACTAGATGATCTTTAAGGTCCATTCCAACACAAGCCATTCCATGATTCTGTGGTTTCACTAGCAAGAAATTCTGTTAATGCTAAATTTTAATTCCTTCACTAGGAATGACGACAGAATCACAGAAAGGTTGAGGTTGTTAAGGTCATCTGGGGATCATCTCATCCAAACAGTCTGTTCAAGCAGGGCCACCTAGAACAGCTTACCCAGAACTATGTCCAGGCAGCTTCCTCCACAGAGGAGGACTCCACAGCCTATATGGGCATCCTGTGCCAGTGTTTGGTCACCCACATGGTAAAGACGTTTTTCTTGATGTTCAGAACCCTTAGGGCATCCCTTGTGTTCCCATCCCAGTTTGTGCCCATTGCTTCTTATGCTGTCATTGGACACTACTGGAAAAAGCCTGTCTCTGTCTTCTTCAAACCCTCCCTTCTATTAGTTAGAGACATTGGTAAGATTCCCCATAAGCCTTTTCTTCTCTAGGCTGAGAAAAGTTTGCAGATGGTTGTGTTCTTCATGGAATATTGCTACCTTTGACACATAATAACATAATCCATGTATTTCTGGCAGCTAAGGTGATTACTTGACAGGCAGCATTGTTGTTTACAGAGATTCTAAGAGCAATACACTGGTATTAGTTGTGACTGCAAAACTGTAGGAGGCACACTCAAGTTCAGCAATATCAGAAAGCAATAAATTTCAGGTTTCTATCAACCCAAAAATAAGGATATCATTATTCTGTAGTGATGCACGGTTGCCTAGTTAGAAGCACAGAACAGCAGAGTAGAAAGCCCAGGTCTCAGAAAGTTTACCATGCCACATCTTTATGTTTCTTCTTTCTACGAATGTAGTTTTATCTTCAGTGCAATTGTCATGTACAATCAAGTATATTTCATTTTCATGTATTAGTCTGCTGAAATGCAACATTCTTTTTCTTTTTGAAAGTAATTATAACAAAACAACATGACAAGTAGTCAACTCCTAAAATCTGCTTCAAACAGCTTATTTTACCTTGAGAGCAAACAAATCATTTTCTAAGCTATGTCCAATCAAAATCGTATCTGCACTGAACATGTTCAGCAGTATTGCCTGTACATCCCGAAGAGTTGTTGTAGTATTCTTCAAGTCATCCTCTGTTACTCCTGAGAATCTAAGGACAGGTTTAGAACAACTTCATTAACAGAGACATGTAAGAAATGTTTCCCTAGCACCTAAAGTTAACCCTAGTTGAGAAGGCATTTTTTCCATTCTCCTCCTTTTCACTTAGATTGTATGAGATAATTTAATATCATGTAGCTTTGTTCAACTTCACTCTATCACCACAAGCAACCGAGCCTATTTTTTAGGCACAGACTGAAAACAGGTCTCTGAGCAAACTGTTATTGCTGACAAAGAAGCAGGCACATATTATGCTGGTTCTCCTCTATTTTTTTATTTTTTTTAGAGGCAGACTCAAAACTTGTTTCTTCTCAGAGCAGTTTCAGGACTTCAAGAAACTAACAGGAGTCTAAAACTTTTTTTTTCCAGATCTCAAAAATAAGACCCAGTAGGAGGACAAAATACAAGTGGGCTAAATACAGCCAAATCTTATTAAACTGTACAGTTGTTGTGGTTTAACCTGGCCAGCAGCTAAACACCACACAGCCGTTCACTCACCCTCCCCCCTCCCTCTCTGGGATGGGGGAGAGAAACAGGAAAGTGAAGCCTGTGGGTTGAGATAAAGACAGTTTATTAGGACAGGAAAATAATAAATAAATAATGTGTACAAACAAGTGATGCACAATGCAATTGCTCACCACCCGCTGACCGATGCCCAGCCTATCCCCGAGCAGCCGGCCCCCCACCCCGGCCAGCCACCCCTATATATTGTTTAGCATGACGTCAGATGGTATGGAATACCCCTTTGGCCAGTTTGGGTCAGCTGTCCTGGGTCTGTCCCCTCCCAGCTCCTGCTGCACCCCCAGCCTGCTCGCTGGCAGGACAGAGAGAGAAGCTGAAAAGTCCTTGGTTTAGTGTGAGCACTGCTCTGCAACAATTAAAAGATCAGTGTGTTATCACTCTTCTCATCCTAATCCAAAACACAGCAGCCTACCAGCTACTAGGAGGAAAATTAACTCTATCCTAGCTGAAACAAGGACAACAGTCTTACAGCTTCATTAGATGGCTTATGACTATACCGCTCTTCAGTGAGACATTTACAGATGAAATTTGAAAATTTGAAATTGCTTTTATTCTTAGGGAATGCAGCAAGTCCTGGGAGGTTAAACCTAATGTGTTGTTGTGGTGTTGTGGTTTTGTTTGTTTGTTTTGAAAGAAGGTGGGGAGTCTTCAGTGTAAAAACAAAAATTGTTCAAAGAAAAAAGTCTTTCTTAATTGAGTCTGCAAGAATGAAAGCCTCATTCCTGACTGAAAGTCTTCAAGTTGTATAACTAGCAATAGGCATTTAAGAGATGCAGGTTTCTGCTTATATCTGATGTTCACATCTGCCAATTTATGGAGCCTAATCCTCAAGTAGTATAAACAGAATAGCATACCTTGTATTGTAGTCTACAACTTCACTATCAGGTTTAACAAACGTATCATAGACAACCTGTAGCTTATCATCAACCACTGTCACTCTAGTAAGTTCCAAGCCTTGGGTTGTATAACACTGAAGAAAAAAATAAATTTAATGAGCATTTATTCAGCACCAGTGTTTCCTTATAGTATCTGGCTGTACAAAACGTAGAACCAGCTATAGCATCAAGAAATCCAAACAGCTTTGCTCTCTGCATATTTAACACAGAAGGTCCATTCACTTACAGTAACCAGACAGAGTTCTGCAGGCCTCTCAGAGCTATGAGGGCCAAACTACTACACCCAGGAAATTGCCTCCTAAGTAGCAATACACTTTTAACTGAACCAAATTTTTAGGTTGTTCATACCATGTTGCAGTTCAGGGCATATATACCATGGTTTCTATCAGAAGGCGGTGATTTAATTAATGTCTTCACAAAGCCGTACAACTTCTCCTTTCTCCCATCATGAACATGAAGCTGCAAAATTTCCGTTAGTGTTTACATGCAGGCTTGCTAAACTTATCTTACCCAAATTGCCAGTCTGTTTCTCTAATAGATTAAGGAGCATATATATTTCTTGTCAGTAGGTGCCAAAAAATTTATTAAGCCTTAGGCAAGTAAACCCAAAAATCTTATACCAAGTTGCTTGCAAAAAGCTACAACCCAGCTTCAAGTCAAAAGGACACTAAGGAAATCTGAGATACTGCATTAAAGAACATTAATCCTACCTTTGCAATCTGACACCCAGCAGACCCAACTATTCCCTCACAGCAGCTATAGCGTTTTTCCAAGCCACCAGGAACTGCCAAAAAGAAAAGTTGAAAGTGGAGCAGTTTTGCAGCAAATGGCACTGGCAAGAAAAAAAAAAATCAGCACCCTTACTCCTTTTCCACTTTCTCGAGACTGCACTATGGAAAGAGGTAAGCCTGAGTACTGCTCGGTACCATCAAGAAGATGGTGCTACATCAATACAAGGTTGTAAATCAAATAAAATGCCAACAAATGGGAGAATGGTGTAATATTCTCTACGAGGTTCTCACTGTGGGAAGCATTTAGTATAGCTTTGAGTACTTAAGGAGTCTTAGCAAAGATGACAAGGTTCACTTAGAAGTCAATACAGGGCCACACAAGGAGTATTTTTCTCCTTTCTTCGCATGGGGTTTTATCAACATCAACCTTCCTGAAGTTACGGCATATACAGAGAAAACAAGCTCCAATAACTAGACACATTACTTAGAGGACAGCAGAATGTACCTCACCTGAACCTTGTGCAAGAGAGTTTACTCTGATGAGTAAGAGATGAGATGTCATGACTTGTAACAGCTTCCACAAAGACTGAATACCAAAGAATACTTACCTTTTTGTTCCAATACTCTACCAGAATGGTAGCTGCATTCTTTAAGTCTACGTTTTCCTGAACTAACAGTAAATATTTCACCACACCTACAGCATGTTTTTCTGAAATCTAAAAAAAAAAAAAAGAAAAAGTATTTCCTCACCAGCTTGTCAGCAAGGTGAAAAAAGATGAAAAATACTGCATTGAAGTATGAAAGTTACATGAACAGTAATTGCAAGACCAGCATATCAACACATAAGCAAAGTCTCCCAAGACTTGCCATGAGTTCAAAATAAATAAAGCTCCTCTCTAGCACTTTCAGAATGGCAGGTTTACGTGCAAGATCAGCTGTTGTGCTGATGAAGTATCACGGTTTAGTTATAAAAGCTTGTGAAGTCATTTGAGGTCCAGGAACTAAGTATGAAACTACTTTGTATTTTGTATACATGCATATTTTAGTTTCCTGTGTAACAATGACTCAAAATCAATTTTTTTGTACTTACTATCTGATACAGCTTTTTTTGTAACTCCATGAAATATAGCACTACCATTTCTTTCAGGATTTGGTCGAGGAAAGTTATTTTCATTCAATTGTTGCTCAGTTAGAAGGTAATCTTTTAAAAGTTCATAAAGAACACCACCTGCGAGTTCTGAAAAAAAAAAAAAAAACACAAACACACCAACACCCTAAAAATAAACCAACTCAGAGTTTAAACAATATTAGACCAAATATAAGCAGCACTTAAATATCCCAGTACTTCCAAAATAAATTAAAACTGAAATTGGAAGATGTGCACCTTGCTTTACATGCAAAAATTCTATGCTTTTCCCTCAAAGCAATTGGAAGCTATTAGAGGTGAAGAATTGTTTAAAACAAAGGCACAAAACAATAGAGATGGTAAATTACTAGCTATCCCAGAAAGGCTAGGCAAGCAACACCAAAGAATGTGCTCTTTTCAAGCAGAAGTTCAGTATTTTTCCCCAAAGAATGAACCTTAAAGACAAACAGCAAATTGCATTGGAACCCTTGTAATAGCTAATGGATAAAACTTGACCAAAAAAAGAACTAAATTTTCACACTTTCAACATTTTCATTTTGAAATAAGCCCATTTACGCGCTAAAGTGCGGAACCAACATCTGCATTCTCCTTTCTTTACCTTTCTTTTCGTTTGACTTTACAGATCCAGCACCACTGGGAGTCTTGATGTCATTAAATTGCCCTGAATTCAGGAAAGGATATTTTTAGCATTTGTTCTGAATTTCAGATTTCCTGTTAAATGTGCTATGCAGATATTTATAAATGAAAATATCAATTTTTATTTTGGTGATATACTTCTACAAAGGAAGAAGAAAATAATCAGAAATCTCTACAGTAAAGAGAGACTAAATTATCTTTATAATCCCTCTCCCATCCTAACTTCTATACATGCAACCCATTTAATAATCTTCAGTGAAAGCAAAACTACCATGATCTCTCAGCTTTTTCAGAGTCTTTACAGCAAAATTCAAGTACATGTTTTTACTGCCACAACGATCATAAATAGATTGCTCTTCTATCCGGGCCTGTATGAAAAAGAAAGACTGAGTGTTAGTGGGGTAATGTATGTCGTTGGTGTTTATTTTTTGTTTGGCTGTGGTTCCCCCCACACACACCCCAAATACAGGAAGAACTGCCATTTAGAATCTGAGATTCTGAACCTACATGTAGAGACACACATTCAAGTTGTGTCCAAAATCTGAAGTACAAAAAAAAAACACAGAAATGCATTTGTAAAAAAAAAAAATCCCTTCTAATACTAACATACATCATTTTAAAAGATAATTAGCAGTGTGAAGAAAACTGGTTTTGCTCGTGGAAAATTGTAACTGATTGATAACGTGAGGAAAGTGTAAGATCTAAACACAAACAAAACACATTGTGCAATTTAAAACCTACTGACTGCAGAAGAAGAAACGTAAAGACCTGTAAAACATTACAAACCTTGCGACCAGCTTCATTCACTGTGTTACAAATTTTTCGGTATTGTTCAAAAAAACATTTGAAATATCGCTGCCTTATCTCCCGTGGTACTTTAGATCCCGATTCAGGAATGGAAGGCTTTTTCTGAGTAGAATCCTAAAAAAAAAAAGAAAAGAAAAAAAAAACACAGTAATCTGATCAATATGTAACAGCCCAAAGAACTAAAACCAGGCATTCTTTTGCCCATCCTTAGATAAAGTCATACATTACTGAAAAGCCGTTACAAAAACTTCCACAACAGTTACACAAAGAACCAGAAACAGCCATCAGAAATACTAGAGATTTTTCCTGCTTGAACTAAGCAAAGTAGTTTCTGACTCAAAGTTGTATGAGACGTTAAAACTACTTTTAAACTTCATTTTTGTTAGGAAAAGTTCAGTTGTTCAGTGAGCACTGTCAGTTCAGCAACAATTTAACAGTCAGGGTTTCCATCTGGTGTTCATTGCAGGTAGTATTTCATTCAGAGCATAAACTAAGGACCCAATGAACTAGACCGAAAACGTTTATTTTGATGGAATTTATAAACTTTCGTATCCAATGTAACGTCAAGTTCTTGCTAACTCTGAAATGTTTATTTTACAATAAAACACAGAAGCTAAAATCATCACATTTAAAAATCCAACAGTAAGTTAGATTAACCCTGGCACTGTTGCAGCCAAAAAGGTCCAGACACTTAAAAAAGATACATGGTGTGTATCAAGCAAGGAGTAGTATTTCTGTACCTCCCTTTTGTAACCTAGGAAAGCTCACTTTAGAGTGGCATTTATATTTGTATACTGCTACCAAGGAAAGTAGTAGTTTTGGCATATGAGGAGCAAAGGCAACGTGTATTATTGTCACAAGCTAGTTTTACCTTTCCTTAGCTATGGAGTAAGCTATTCAGGAAACAAGAATTTACATACTAGAGATATAAAGCACGAAGTAGTCCATACTTAATATCCTAGAAAAACATCAATAACCAAATTGACTAAAGCCATAACATTTGTTTGTTATAAAGCCGAGTGGTGCAGTTGATACCAAAGAAGGAAGAGATGCCATTCAAAGGGACCTGGACAGGCTGGAGAAGTGGGCCGGTGTGAACCACGTATGCTTCAACAAGTCCAAGTGCAAGGTGCTGCACCTGAGTCAGGGCAATCCCCAAATGGCAGGGGTTTGGAACTAGATGATCTTTAAGGTCCCTTCCACCCCAAGCCATTCTATGATTTGACATTTTTGATAAGAAAACGAAGCACCGACCTTATAATTTATTTTACCTCAGGAAATCTTCAGTGACCTCTGCTTTAAAGAAATTTCAAGATTAGCGTCAGAAGTTCTGAGTAGGGCAGGGACATCTCTAGATCAGGCTGCCCAAAGCCCCATCCAGCCTGGCCTTGAACACCTCCAGGGATGGGGTATCCACAGCTCCTCTGGGCAACCTGTTCCAGTGCTTCACCACCCTCTGAGTGAAGAATTTCTTCCTAATTCTAATCTAAACCCACCCTCTTTCAGTTTAAAACCATTTCCCCTTGTCCTATCGCTACCTGTCCTTGTAAACAGTTTCTCTCCATTCTTCTCATAAGCCCCATTAAAGAGTTGAAAGGCCACAACGCAGTCCCCCCAGAGCCTTCTCCAGGTGACTTAGCAATTTATACAATGAATTGCTTACATCTGTACAGTGCAAGCTAGTACAAACATGAAAACAAAAACATAGTTTGCATAGCAACTTGATTTAGCCATGGAGAAAAGCAGCACTTTTATTAGCTGCCAATAGTATGATCAGAATTTCTTAAGTAATTCTAGGTAAGCACTCAAAGACTACAGGAGTTGCACATTGTCTCCAATCTCAAGAGAATGTACAGAATTTTCGCCTTTGGAAAACCACAGGATTCAGTACACCCTCACTGCAAGGAATTCACCTTGCTGACCATGTTATTTCCCTGTTTTCTTGTGGATGTGCTGATTGGTTTGAAGCAGTTTGAATCTGGGTACAATTTCTTTTGGAGAAGTTGCTGCAAGCAAAAATGCTTGCTTTTTGCAGAGATGCCTGGAAGAAGAGGTACTGACAGCACGTGAAAGCATTATATTTATCAACTGAGACATGCTGCATAAAGCTATGTCAGGAGAGTCTTGTGTGATTTCTCACAGATTACCAAACGGAAAAAAAATATGTCTTTTTTCACTAAGAAAAATACATCATAGTCAGGAAATAAGCAGCACCTATGGAGAAGAACAAGTACAAATTTAACTCAAGTTCTACCAGCATGCATCACTTTGAACATTTCTGCAGGACGCTCCACAAGCACATACATGTAATCTTGATTTGAAATATGATTTAATGCATATAATGATCAGTTGTGTTTGATTTTTTTTTAAAGCTAAACTGGTATATCACGTTATTGGGTTTACACTCTAACATACTGTCTGAAATTACAGTTTTTCCACCTCTCTTCCTTTTCATATACCAAAGCCCTGTAACTCTACAGTACCTCGTATGGCATGACAGCAGTCCTTTCAAATGAACCAACAGACAGTCTGCACAGCTTTACTGTTTGAGTTTTTCCTTCAATTGGTATACGCAGCTGACCACTGATGGTTTCAACAGGCTGAACTTCACGCAAATTTGAAGAAGCTGAAACACAGAGAAAATACAGATTGAATCTGAACTCTAATGGAATTTAAATAACAGTTACCATTAATCTGTCATACTGTTATTTCACTGCTCCTTTAACATAAAGCAGGGTAAAAATAACCTAAACAACAGAAGCAAACTTGGAGCTTCAGGAAACATGTTAAGACCTCACTTCTGCCAACAAGTTTTATCCAAAGTATCCTCCAGTATTTTTGAAGACCTTAGATAGAACAGCCATACAAGTCAAGTTAAAAAGCTATTTTGAAGTTGTAGTGATTGTGATTTTTAAACACATAATTACCTGCCTTCCCTGTCCCCTCCCCCTCCTCAACCCACAAAAAAAATGGTAACAAGTTAAAAAATTAAAATCAGGAAAGCCATCATTCTAACCTAATTTTCCAATGCAATTAATAAGTGCCTTAAAGTACTGCTTTTAAACCCAGAAAAACTACAAATCTCAAAAATGAAATCTGTCATGAGACAAAAAGCTCATCTGGAGCCAAGGTGTCAGCATCTGACTTGAATTCATTCTGTTTAACTTTACTTGCAACAACACTTAGCATAAAGCAAGCCACGCTTGTGCAGCATGAAAAACCCTAAACCATTTTTGCTATTACTCAGAAGGAATGCATACACTGGGAAAATAACTCAATTTTACATAAAGATTTTTCATTCATGTGTTTTTATTACAGATGTTATAAAACTCTAGAACAGTATTTTAGGTTTATGTGCTAGGTAGACTACTTGGTAAGCATATATTTTAAAATACCAGTAGAACAATTGGAGGGGAAATACTATTCAAGTAGTATGTGATACTGAAAATAACTGCTTCATCAGCATTTTTCACATATAATGGAGAATTTAAAGGGAGAAAAACAGGATTTTCAAATCAAAAGACTTAGCAAGTTGTTTCAGACAGTCTAAATGCCTAAAACTAGAACCCTAACAGTTGAAATCAATACCAAAATGAAAACTCGGTGGATTTTCATTCTTTTAACTCATGTATGGATACAACGAAATACATGTTTTTTCAGGATTTTGGTCAAAACTGTAAATGTTGAAAGACTTTTCTGTTACCACTTCAGCTCATGTGAAGTACTTTAAAGGACTTCAAATAACTTTGTAGTTGGACAGGACATCTATTTCCCAAGCTAAGTGTCCACCATCACTCAGCTGACAATCGCCACAAAGCAAACATACTCACGAGACGGCTAGCAATCAAAATGAAGTTTAGTTTGTCAAGACTACAGATCAAGTTTTCATACCAGTTGATCTGTTACTTTGGACTTGAATAGCTGACCGTTTAGACATAGGCTTCTTCTTTCCAGAATCTGTAGCAATAGAAGCTGTTAACTCCCTCGCTTTTGACTGTGCCGTCTGGACTCTTGCATTATTCGGACCCCGCTGCACAGGAGATCTTTTGAAAGGCTCCATTTCATTTTTGTTATGTACCTGTTATGCATGCACACAGAAACAGATGGGTTAGCAGTCAAGCAGTTCCAAACCACAGCAAGATGGTGTTACAGTTAACACTGAATTTTGCTCTCAGATTCAGAGCTCAACTTGCTGCCTCAGAATGAAAAGGCCAATCTGAAAAAGGACTGGGGGGCAAGAGCTTAAAGAATTATACCTGCTGCTATTAACATTGCCACACAAAGCATTTTAAGAGCAGATAAAGTATAAATCACTTTTGATTTCCCACTGCTGTATCTAGAATCTCAGTACAAGCCTCCTTTCCAAACTGATTTTTCAAGGCTCTTTTCATTAGCCTCAGCAGCCCTTTTCTTCACCTGCACCAGGAACTAACTCAAAGTTCTAGGTGATCACATATTTGCTTCAATTTTTAAAAGGAGAGGCGATGAAACATTTGTTCTATTTTGTTTTAAAATACTTTTAAAATTACAAGACTCAGC
This sequence comes from Anser anser, assembly GCF_964211835.1. Classification (NCBI taxonomy): domain Eukaryota; kingdom Metazoa; phylum Chordata; class Aves; order Anseriformes; family Anatidae; genus Anser; species Anser anser. Next base: position 14,307,306 of record NC_139723.1, read on the forward strand.
CAACCCGAAGTCAAAATGAGTCTACTCAGATTAAGTGGAGCTATGTTAAACTTCACTTTATTACCAGATTAAAACTCACATCAAATTTTGCCGTGTGTGCAATTCTTCTCTTTTGTCCAGCAACATTAACTTCAGTTTCTAATAAACTGGCATCCACATTTTCTCCACTAGTCTATTAGAAATAAGAACAGGCTTCTTAGACCAAATGCTATAAACTTCCAGACTTCATTAATACCCTCATGACCCACTCACTCCAATGTTTCAGGATATTCACAGTCAAAAAAAAGTCACCAGGAAAGTACAATTCTACCAGTAGTTATTCTACATTTAGCGCAGCTGAGCCACAGTGCTTCAAAGCAGGGTAGTGGTACTCAGAGTTCCCACATTCATTTATAAGATGAGCAGGAGACTACTGAACATACAAGTGCCTCTAAAACTTTGCTTGTAACAGTGAAGCGAATAAAGTCCACCACAAGGCATTGAGCTATTGGGGCGACTTTCTACTTTAGGAAACATATAGATCACCCAGTGCCAAACCAGACTAGAGTCATAAGTGATCCTCATTAATTCATCTACTAGCGTGGAAGGCTCAACTATTTAACCTTTATTAGCACAGAAAAGAGCATTTGAACTTGACTATACAGATAACATTCCTCCTCCATATGCTCAGGAAGAAAGAAAAAAAAAAAAGAAGCAAGAACTTAAAGAGAAGCATAATACCTGCTTATCACTGTCTTTCTTTCGTGCCTCTCTTTCAAACTCCTCAAAAATCCTCCGACACTCCTCTATAGGATCATCTGAATCTGAGAGCTCTGTGTCCTCCCCACTGGATTCCATTTCTTCAGCAGATGAACTCAGACGTATTTCCCCTTCTTTCTTGTTTCTGCAAGCAGGTTCAACAGAGCTGCTTTTATCAGTGTTTTTGGTCTGTAAAACTGTACCAGAGCAAGCCTCCTTGCCCACACTTAAGAAATTAGTTGGATACGAGTACGTATCCTGTGGGCTACCATTTCCCCCATTTTTATCAGTGCTGCGACTTTTCTCTGTATTTAATATTCTTTGCTTGCCAGGTCTTTCTATTGTAGCTTCATCTCCAGATGAGCGACTAGTACACAAGACAGACTGTGTTACTCTTCCACTGCCCACACGGTTTTCACTAGCAGTATATTCCTGAACAAATTCTTTGACCAATATATTTCTTTCTGCTTTCTCTTGCTTCGGAATCTCCTTCCGCACATCCACCTCAGCAGAAGCAGATTTCTGTTTCTGTGAGGTACAAGCACGCCTCCCTCTCTGCTCAGAAATCTTCAATGTTTCAGTGTTTACATCAGGCAAATAAATTTTATTTGCTTTCAGAGAAACACTCCTTGCTTTTTCAGATTCATTTAAACATTTGCCACTCTCCTGCAACTCAACTATTTTCTCTGATTTTTCTGCTGTATACCCAGGACCATCTGCTATGGCACTACCATGCAATTCTTCTGCATGTATTACAGCATCCAGTTCTTCTTCTCTATTCAAGTCTTTATAGTCCCTATTTTTTCTTGGTCTTTTATTAACAGGTGGTGGCACATCAATGACAAGATCACATTCATCATCAGATTCTTCAAGTTCCATCGGGGAATAGTTTCTTGACCTCTTTGTGAATTCTCTCTTAAATGGAGACACTTTTGAATTCCCCTCTTGATATTCACGTGGAAATACTTCTGTTGGCTTAGCCAACTGCTGCTTAGCATTTTCATCTTCTTTTGTTATGGAAGAGACAGACAGCCCTGAAAATAATTTCATAAATATTATTTTCTATTTTTCCCAGTTAAAGGAAGAGACGTTATTTTTGTACCAGGAAACCAAAATCGTATGATAAAAGTGCTAGAAAAAAGCACTACAATGGCTTCCTTACAAGAAAGTATCTTATTTTCAAGGGTTATAGGATTCTTAATCATTTAACCTGGAAGACTGTATTGAGAAAGTTCTTTAGTTTCAGTCTTGAATTTACCTACTGCTACTTCATCCCTTTTAAGTTTTTGCAGATCACCAGCCCATGTTGAGGAAAGAAAGCTATGATATCACATTAAGTCACACTAAGTTGCAAACCATCTACTTCTTTTTCCTCAGCTGAAATACGTAATCTGCTTTATTAATTATGAACAAATCTCATTGTCCCAAATGTCCCCAGTAACATTTTGAGCCAGACATATTTACAGTCATGCACAAACTTTAAGTGGCCTTGAAAGCTGAATTTTCCAACTGCACATGTAAGAAAATAACCTCTATCTTTTCAGCTTTTACAGACTATAGACTGAGTTATGGTAAGCTAACATTTTCTCAAGGCACTGTCTTCATCCTCTCCTGCATCTTCGCACTGATTGCAGTGTAGTGGTTATTTCCCAAAGTTTCACTGGCTGACGGGGTCTCAGAGATTTGCTAGTATCAGTCTAGTGTTTTTAACAACAATAGTATTTAATAGAACTGTACTTTTCAAACCATATGTAACCACTTGTTTTCAAAAACAATTGTACCCGTAACAACAGAACATTTCAGGGAGCTACTAGAAAGTTGCATTTTGCTGGTGAACAGCATTCTTTCCAGGCTACTCAGAAATCCATAGCTTTGGCATTAACATAACACGCAAGCACAGGGAGGTACCACAAAACCTCAGCACCCAGTTGCTGTGGTTTAACCCAGCTCACTCCCCCACTGGGACAGGGAACAGAATCAGAAGAGCAAAACCAAGAAAACCCATGGACTGGAATAACAACAGTTTACTAGGAAAAGCAAAAACTACACACACAAGCAAAGCAAAATAAAGAATGTGTACACTGCTTTCCATTGGCCAGCAGGTGTTTAGCCATTTCCAGGGACGCAGGGTTTCATCACACCTGATGAACCACACAACTAGTACCTGGGAAGACAAACACCGTAACTCCAAAAACAGCCCCCTTCCTTCTTTCTCCCTCAAGATTTTATTGCTGAGCACAGCATCACAGGGTAAATTACGCCTCCAGCCTGCTCACTGGTGGGACACTGTGAGAAACAGAAAAGGCCTTGATGCTGTGCAAACACAGCTCAGCAACAACTAAAACACAGGTGTGTTATCTAGGTTGTTTTGGCCCAAAATCCAAAACATAGCCCCATGCAAACTGCTATGAAGACAATTAACTCCATTCCTGCCCAAACCAGTACTACTATGTACCTCAAAGAAATTGTCTGAGCCACTCTGAGGTGGCAGTTGTTCTTATCAGAAATACAAATAGCCTGACAGAAGTAACGTTTCTATGACTTTTATAGAAGACATCCTTTAAACTTTACAGTAATCCATGCTATAAGGTTATTCTTTGAGTAAAATGAGAATAAGCAAGCCTTCAGGGTTCAAGCTGGCTAGAGACTGCAGAAGCCATTTAATGAAGCACTCTGGCCGCTAACAAGGAGATGCCAACGGATTCAGCCTTCAGCAAGTCACATCCTGCTGCACAGGTGGAAGTCAGGAAAGGAAGGACTCCACGCCACAGGCTGCTTTAACCCTGACTCCCACTGCCCTTAGCGACCATCACATTACCCAAGTCCTTCTACCAGGCTGCAGGTCTTTATGCTCAAGTGCAGCAAACTCGGAGAAAGAAATAAAACATGTAGTACACGTTACCCTTTATCGGTAAGTGTGAAAACCCAGGCACTTACTGTGAAAAGCAAAGCTCCCAATGCACAGAAAGACACTACAGGCCTAGTGAAAACCTGCACCGTAACAGGGCTGTGGGCACTCTTGGCATGAAGGCAGAAACTCAGTCACACCTACTTCAACGCCACAGATGTAACAGATGAGAAACACTTTGATAATTACTGATTTGTTAAGCAGCTGTTACAGGTAAACCATCAGCGCAGTCCACAGCAAATGATGTGGAAGAGATCCAGCAACATTCACGGTAACCTGAGAACCACTTGTTTTTAGTAATGCACTTTTTAAGTCCAGTTCAGAAGCATATTTTTTTCCCATTAAGAAGGGCTATTATTGCCGCTAAGCTTTGTGGTTTGTAACACGAGATCATTTTAGCACCCTGCCCCTTGCACCTCACCCATTCAGCTTTATTACGCTACTACCTCTCCAAATGACATCCACCCCACAGAAACACTTGATGGAAGAACCACAGAAGAAAACTTACAAGTCTTATTGCCTGATAAACCTCAAAAGAAACCCGAGGATGGTGACAGCGCCGTAATAAACCCGATTCTCGGCAGCACACGCTGGTTATTCCCTGCTGTGTAAGCAAGCCCTCCACGGGTTGCTCACCCTGGACCACGACTAGCAGAGCTGCTGCTACAACCTCTGAAGGGGAAGGGGACATTTCCAAGCCGGGGTGCCCACCACCTGTCCCGCCGAGCCCCGCAGCCCCCCTCCGCTGCTCCTGCCCCTGCTCCCCTCCGAGGCGTGCTCACCCTCCGAGGGGCCGGCGACGGCACACGGAGACCCCCCGGCCGCCGGCCGCCGCGACGCCTCGTGCAGGTACTGGCAGTGCGGCCGCCAGCAGCCACCGCCCTCCGCCCGGTCGAAGGGGCAGGGGAAAGCGGAGAAGTACCCAGCGGGTCGCAACATGGCAGCCGTCGGGGGGCGCGGGACGACCCGTCACGGCGCCGCCACCGCCCGTCCCAACCGCCCGCAGCACGGGGAGGCGGGGATGGGAGAGGCGGGCGGGGCTGCCGCTGAGGGGAGGCTGCCGAGGGCTCACCCCTCAGGGCGAGCCCGGCGGGGAGACCTTCGCCACAGAGCCCTCGGCGTCTTCGAGAGCTTTATGCTGAGGGATTTCAGTGAAAGTCTCTCGCTGCCGGCATGCGGTGGCTCGTCCAGCCTGCCCCAAGTCTTCTGGAACAGCCTCTGTTAGATATCTCCAGCCTGGCTCCCAGCCGTGCCGTTTGGAGCTCGGTGGTCTTCTTGCTGGCGCAGGTGGTTGTTTGCCATCTGCTACACCCGTGTCTTTGTTAACGCAAGTCTCCTTCCAACACTTGTTCTTTTCTAGCCGGCTTTATGGTTGCTGTTGTTGAAGCATTTCCATTATGTATAGTGGTCTCTGCTGCCCTGCCTTGAGCCTTCTTCCTGTTTTTGTCATATACTATTGTACAATCCTTAACATTGGAAAAGACCTCCAAGATCATCTGGTCCAACCATCCCCCTACCACCAATGTCACCCGCTAAACCATGTCCCTAAGCACCAGGTCCAACCTTTCCTAGAACAAGAATAAGAGACCGGAATTGCTCTCAGTATTCACGGTGTGAATTAACTGGGAATTCGTAGAATATATGTATATAACATAGAATATATTTGTAGAAATATATTTGTTTCCTTTGTAGCATCTTTATATGTTGTTCTGCATTCTTTTCCTATTATTTCTTGTAGGCTGTGTCATCTATATTGTCAACACATACATAGCGGGGTGAGCTTCAATACCATCCTTAAGGCAACACTTTAATTTCAGGTGATCAAGGACAGTTTCAAAACACTGAAAACATGAAAGCAATAACAATAAAAAGAGTGAAGAAACTAACTGAAAATGGGCTGCTAATGTTAACTGTCTCCCGCTGGCCAGTAACATAGCAGGAAAAATGAAATCTGCTATATTGGATGCCAAAGACAATAAAAACTAGATAGCCATATATTAAATATATATATATGTGTATTGTGGGACAAAAATATTTTCAAAATATAGCTATATGTGTGTAAATGATCATGAAAATTAATGGAAATTAACTGAAAGACTCCCATGCTTTGAGATGGCTTCAGAAGACCACAGCCAAGCAACTTTTCTAAATCATTGCATTGCCGTAAGGGGCTACATTTAGCCTATGATTTGTAAACCCCAGCTTTTCATGCCTCACTGCTTAAAATTTCTTAATAGAAATTATTTGTAGAATCTGCCTCTACTTTTGATGTACAAGTCTCATTGCACTTTCCTTCCCCATGCCACAATAGTGTCAACTGAAGAATTGCTGCTGCTGGGTAGGTGTGGCAAAGTATGACATTATGGCTACAGAGAGGAGAGAGTGAAAAACAGATGAAATAGGAAAAAAACGTTCTAATGGAAAACTCTACCAAGAGATCTTTTTTTTTTTTTTTCGTTTTCCTTTTTCTGTTAAAAATACCTGCCGTGCTGTTATTTGGGCCTTCATGTTATGGTGTACATAAAAACAGCATACAAGGCTGTCACATGCACAAACATTCCAAATGCACAGATTCTTTCATATCTCTCCCAAAGAAAAGATATATTTCAAAATTCCATTTGTTAATTTTCACTCAGAAAATATTTGTTTAGAAAATAATTACTGTTCAGAGATCTCACCACAGGATTTCTACTCAGTGTGAGCCACATGTGTTGGATTGGTTGGATTCATTTCAGAAAGTCATTGTGATGGTGTTTCAGCTCTTCCTTTTCAACTTGAATGTGGAGCTTGCCATAGCTGTACCCCCTGGTGCTTTATTCTGAAGTAGTTAATGCTTGCCTGCAAACATTTGTGATCAGAACTGAAATTTACATCCCTCTCCTGTCAAAGCATGAAGCTTATTCTATCCCGTCATGAGATTTCAAGCTACCTATTTAGTGAATCACAAGAACTATTTTATAAAATCATAGAATCACTGAGGTTGGAAAAGACCTCCAAGATCATCTGGTCCAACCTCCCCCCTACCACCAATATCACCCACTAAACCATGTCCCTAAGCACCAGGTCCAGCCTTTTCTTAAACACCCCCAGGGACAGTGACACCACCACCTCCCTGGGCAACCTGTTCCAGTGCCTGACTGAATTTCTCTCTGAGAAGAAATGTCTCCTAATTTCCAACCTGAACTTCCCCTTGATTTCTCAAAACATAGTTGCACATAAACCAGCAGATGAGTTTGAGAGCTTGGTCAGTAAGTTTATATTTTATTAGATATATTTGTTTTATTAGATATATTTGTTTTCATTTTTCACTAAGATTATATCATTTCACTAAGATCATTACTTTTCATTTTAGTCCTCAGATGAAGGAGTATCACTGTGATTTGATTCATCACTAATAGACGGCGTACCAGCTACTGAACTCATGAGGGGTACAGTTTCTGAGATTGAGCCTTTCTTGTGTGAGTCACTCTGCATATCTAATGCTTTTACCCCACGCTGTGCCTCCGAAGCTGGTCTCTGCTGTTCACGTGAGCATCTGAACATACGACAAAAATTCCTACAACACAGAACAAAAATAACGTTATTCTGACTAGGGGAATTTAGCGGAAACTTAACAGATACCACTGAAGATGGGTAACAAATGACTGAACTTCAGTTTTTTCAAGATTTGAACTGACAAATTTCATCTTATAATGAAATACTTAGTACACAGACTCCTGGAAGTAACATAATTTATATTTTTTTATAATTTCTACTTTTACTTTTCATTTGCCTGTGCAGCCTTTCCCAGCTTTTATCACATTTTTGCGTATTTTGTAATCCTATGTTTGGAGTAGAACTTAATTTTGTTATCCAAAAACCTACAGTCTTGTCAATAGCTGTTATTTGTTGGGGGAGGTGTTCTACCAACCAAAACACAACCTAGTAATTGATAGAATATTGTAGGACTTTATTGCTGTGTCTGCCTCTGGTTCGCTGAGAGTTCAGAGGTGCTCTAAAGGGATCTAAATATCGGACACAGTACATGACTTGAAAACTTACCCTTTTGGAATTCTGTGCTTGATAAACATCACACAAAATATAATAAATATTAGGCAGGTGACAAGAGCTGTAGATGATGCAATAAGCACTACTTGCGCTTTTAAGTCTTCCTGGCTGGTTTCTTCGGTTGTGTTCCTTTGGAGCAAATCAGCGTTGTCTGACACTACAACAGTAAAGCACATCACACTACTAGTATTTGAACAGGTAATGCGCTGTGCAAATGGACATATGTAGAAACAGATTATACATATGCATTTTGCAAATAAATGTGAGCACGTCCTAGTAAAATGACTAGTTCTACAAAAATACAGATCCATGTTTAGTTGTCAATAACTTGGCCCAAAGTACACCTCTTCCAAATTTTCTAGACATGACTTTTATCCACCATCAAGGGAAATTCTGAAAGAAGTTTAGCAGCTGCATCAACTGTAGTATTTTGAGTTACTAACTAGTTTGTATTTTGAGTTTCATTAAAACTCATTTTTTCATCTATGAGGAGAGAGGGGTGTCTTAAGTTATCTGTGGAACCATTGATTCTGCATATTCCTAGTTCTCTGTGTCCAAAACCCATCAAGACTGCTACGCCGTATTGTTAGTTGGCATTTCTTGGAGAACTACATCACTTCAATGGTATCTGAGGTAATCCCTTTTACCAGAAACGGGTTTTGATTGGTACATACCAACAGAAGGTACAGTAAATTGTCTGTCATCCTTGCCGGTCATCCTTGCTGAGGTTAGGAGGGATACAAAGATGAGCTACGTGACTTTTATAGCAGAAACAGTGCTGCTTTCCCAGGGGTTCTTATAGTCCCTGTGGCTGCTGTCTCCGGCCACCTCCTGGACTGTGATGTCACCATTGTCCCCAGAGCCTGGCTGGACAGAGAATCCTCAGGGGACACGGTGGGGAGGATGGCACGTCCTGGAGACATCACACTTGTTCCTCCCTCAGACACGCGCAGAGGGCCCTGTGGGCGTGCAAGGATGGAAATCTCCGCTCTAACTCCTTGCTGAGGTTGGACGTCGTGCTTAGGGACATGGTTTAGTGGGTGATATTGGTGGTAGGGGAGCGGTTGGACCAGATGGTCTTGGAGGTCCTTTCCAACCATAATGATTATATCATGTTATAACTGTTACAAATGCATGTTTACAATGATAACATTTTTGTCCATACTCATTGAAGACTCTGTTGCTTCAAAACACAATGTTCTTTGTTTAGATAGAACAGATCGCAGCCTTCGAGGAATATTTGTTGTGACTAATTATAAACAGATTAAAAACCTATGAAAGGTCTTGATCTTCCAATATCTGTCAAACTTCTTATGTGACTGTCACTGTGCCAGAATCTTAAAGAAATGTTAGGGCATGAGAATCTAACTTATGTGAACTAAAAGACAAAACAGCCCAAAAAAGATGAAAAAGTCAATTCAAAGCACAAAACCCTATGATCTTTGCCTGGCTTCGGTGCTTTACTTACGTGAGCGACGTCCCTGCCCTCTGCTAGCAGAACTGTAGTTCTTCACACGAGCACAGAGCCGGCCTAAAAAGCATAAGTGACAAAGCTCCCTCTGCTGACTACAGAAAGAAACGTCACTCGGTTTTTACAATGGTAAATGAAAAAATAAGAAAGAGTTGGGGAAAGAGTCTTGCAGAAGAATGTGGAGGAAAAAGCAAAGGCTGAAAACAACATGATTACACTAGAAAAATACGTCCGTATTTAGTGAATGCTTTTTTAATCAGCACTCACACAAAGTGGTTTACTGCTGACCCACGTTATCCATGTAAGAAAGAGTTTTAAAGTTGATGGAATAATTCAAAGACTGGAAGGAACAGCATTTGTGGTGTGGCACATACAGGTCCCAGTGTGCAGCTTTGGCAGTTCACAGCTGAGTAAAATGAACTATGATCTTAGAGCGCCATCGCCCTTCCTAGAAACACTCATTTCCGAGGGAAACAGTCACTAATTTTTAAAATTTGCATTTTGACGTGAGCACGTGAGCCCTTGTTGGTGAAAGACCTCAGGGAGAAGAGCTTTGCTTTCTGGAGACACAGAGAAGTTCAAGCGTTCTCCCAGCTAGACTGTATTCAGGTGACATATCACCCTCTACAGCTGAGAGGAGTAACACGGAGGAGACTTTTATGAGATAATTCCCTGCACAGTCATTACCGACAGCCCACAAACCTGTTTGCAAGAATTTTGAGTTAAACAGAATGGCAGCCCTATGATTGAGCATAGCACAGTTACAGGAAAAAATTAGGATTCATATCCAAAGCAGCCTACAAGTGATTGACTGACAAGTCAACGTCAAGAGCTACCAGGAAATTTGTGCTGCAAGACATGAGCAAATGTGATTCAGAGCTCAGAGCTGAGCTAACAAAATGAGGCAAAATGCAGGTATCCAGCTCCAGAGCCTTGCTGTTTGGGGCAGCGTTGCCTTCACTCGCAGGAGGTGTGTGCTGGTGGAGAACCTCTGTTCCAAGTAAGGAGCTGAAGGAGAAGGTCAGCAGGCTCTGCAGTTCCAGATCCAATGAGAAAGAGCTTGACAGGACCATCTCCAAACAAAAGTCTGAGCAGCCAGCTGTCCCAGAGGAGTTAGTGCTCATCGGGCTGGGGAATGGTGGCTCCTTCAGTGCTGAAGGCTGGGAGCTGGTGACTTCTTGCACCAGGAGGCTCATTCCTGCTCCACCTGTAGAGCTGTAGCTACGGATCATGTTCAATGTCCTGGCAGCAGTGGAGGGTCTAGGAGCTGTGTCCAACAAAATCATCAAGCCCACAGTGCCGGAGCCTTGCAGCAGCACCAGGAGGAAGCAGCAAGTGTTTCTAGTAGGGAGCTCCTGCTGCAGGGACAAGCGTCCCACCTGGTGACCTGACCTGCTGTGGAGGTAGGCTGCTCCTTGCCAGGCCTTGGACATTGTGGAGGGATTGCTGCTGTTTGTCTAGCACTTGGACCAGCAGCCTCCCTCTCGTCCCATGTAGACACCAGGGATGCTGCCAGGGGGACCTGGAGCATACTGTCTTCTGCAAATGCATGGTAAAATATCTGGACAAGCATCCCTGTGAGGAATAATCTGCAGCCAAAAGCACAGGCTCAGGTGAGGATCTCAGTGAATTACCATTTTTATTCATGATTGCAGTAGTGGGCGTCCTGCAAGCAGGAATGCACAGAAGTGCAGCGTAGCCCTATATTCCCTACTGCGTGACACTTGATTCCTCCCGTTTCCTCCCTGGCTGAGTACTACAGGTTCACAACCTACCTGACACTTGTTACTATGCCCTGTATGTAAAGCTTTATTTGACCAACGACCAACTGTCTCTCTTTTTTTTTTTTTTTTTTTAATTGGAGGGGCCCATGATTTCATAGCTTCTTGTTCTTGCTGACTCCATCACTGCTTGTTTTTTTTTCCTTAGCCATCCTCCTCATTTCGGGACAGTGGGACCTTCCCCTGCCCCCTTATCTGCTTAACACACCCCACACCGTTATGCCTCTGCAATCACCTTTGAAAATTCAGGGTTAGTGGAATTTTCCACTGCAAAAACAGAACTATAATTCTTACATCTTCACTGATGTTTAAATTTCTGATGTGCTGGAGTACAAGCATAGGCAATGTTGCAGTTCATCTGACCTACCATGGTACTTCTACATGCAGCATGTACTAATTACTGCAGTAGTACAGCTGGAGTACTGAGGCCAGCCAAGTCACTGTGCTGGCTGATCAATAAATGGCAGCCTGGGCCCCACGCCGTGCATTCTGAGCTACCTTTCATTTTCTTGCAGTAGGGACAGGTGTCAAAAGCAGAAGTCGCACAGCGTAGGTCTCTGCTAGAGGTAGCAGAGAAGATTTAGATCTCCCCTTACTTAGAAATGTCCAAAAATATTTTCAGAACTGACATTAGCTCATATATATAGCCTAAGCCATCTTCTAGCATTAACCACAGGACATTAAAATTAAATCCAGGTGGATGTTACATATGCATCTTGCTTTCTTATGGAGAAGGAGACACATGTATATCTGTATTACACATATAATGTAAAACATGTTTAATTTCAGCGTGTTTGTTCTTGGCTCTCCTGCAATTGGTTAGCAACAACCTAATTGTCTTATTCCGTACTTTTCTCACTTAACCATAGATCACAGATTCTCTTCTATTTTCATCTTTCAGGAAATAATTACACTGCCTGTCATTTTAATGAATAAGCACTGCTACAAGATCAAAGTTAATGAGCTCCAGCCTCTTAAATTTATGTCACGGCCTTTGAAAACGCATTACTTCCTACACATAAAAATATGTTCTATTTAGGACCAGCTCTTTGTCTCTTTACCCTCCTTGAGTGCTCCAGAAGGGGCCCAGATGAGTGTTCACTACAGCTGGTGAACACCTCCTGCCCCTGGAGGGTGTTCTTGGCCCAAATTAGATCATTTTCTATTATTTCCTCACTTGATCTTTCCCAAAACAAGTGCCAGAGGAGGTTCTAACAAAAACAAATGAATCAAAACCCCAGAACGAAATATAATGTGGGGAGTTTCATACTAACTGCTTAGAAAACTCTTAAGTCTATTTCATTTTGCTCATCAATCAGATAATTAGATTTCTAGTTAAAATCTGCCAATAGAATTGTGTTGCATTTCACTTTGAAAGAAATATAACTTTTCATCTCAAAACTGAAAAGCAAACTAGTGATTGCACAGCAGCCTTGAGCACTGGCAGCTCCAGTGCCATTTCTAGCATGCTGATACCTTGCCAAAGGTTTACTCTGAGCAGGGTTTTAGGAATTTGCTCTTATGACCAGGGGGTTGACAACTAAGAAAAAGGCTTGATAACTTCAACCTGCTGAAAAAAAAAAACCAACATGATTTCAACATTTCCTCATCTTTTTCCACATCACCGTAGGCTCAGAGCAGGAGGTAACACTTACCGGTTGTTTCACAAGGAGAAGATAAATCTCCCACTTTATAATCCTTCTTTCTTTCCTTGGATGAAGCACAAATCTTTCTCCCTCCCTCACTTGCGGTGCTGGTTGTGCTGCTCTATACCTCTCTCATTTCTTTTAACAAAAACAGAAGCTTTTTCAGCCTTCTGAAGGTGGTGCACAACAAACCCTGTCTGGATCTGATGCAAGCCTCGGGGAACAGCCAACCTGCTGGGAAACTGGAGCGTTTTGAATGAATGTAGCAGGCCCACTACGAATCCTGCAGAGCCATCTGAAAGCTAAGAAGAGGAAATGTCAGTAAGAATTAGTCCCACTTGTTATTCCAATCTGTTTAATGAGTAAACTGCTGCAGTACGGCTTACTATACCACTTGCTTTACAGAGATTTTCAGACATTTGGTTAAATTCACGTGCAATTTCAGGTATGTTTTTGTTCCAGTGGTTTAATCTCATTTCAGAGACCAGTTTGACCTGTTACAACTTGCAGAAGTGCATCAGAAGTGACAACCTGAACCCACGGAGTTTCCCAGCACCTGAAGTGAGGGTGCCAAAAACGGAGAACAAGCTGACTTTTGATACCGTTCTCCAGGCCTGTTGAGTACACCCATTATGTCTTGTTTTCTTTGCTAAGTTGTGTTTCTTCTCTGCTGCTGCACTCTGTATTTAGGAATTCATCTTTTTCTCACAGAGTGGTGTAAAAGATGTTTCATGTGGGTGCATCCGACGAAGTCAGCTTGTGAAATGTGAGCTAACAGCAACGTAATGCTGCGTCAGGCTGGAAGAGCAGCTTTGCCACAGCTCCTGGTCATCTTTTAGGTTGTTTGAGGTGGGAACCCTGCCATCGTCTCCCTGCAGTCCCACTTCTCGCCTGCTGGCCTAGCTGGGCGAGCATCTGGGAGAACGCAGGGCCCAACCATCGCCCCACGGGGACACCACTGCTGTACACAGGCCAGGGCATAGCACCCCATGCCCCTGGAGCACCACTTTCTCCTAATCCACCACAATGTGCACATCTGCAGAGCACCTGGTATACGAAAGGCAGAATATTTGGGCTGGCCACAAGTTCCAGAGGAGGTCTCCAGCCCCAAATAGAAGTGAGGGCCGTATGACGGCCCTGGTGCCGACTGCTGCTAGACCAGGGCACCTGGCTGCACCTCGCAGTTACCCCCGAGGGGATTACTGCCACTCAGGGCAGAGACCTGAGCACCACAAAGCAGTCAGTGTGGCCCTCGGGGCATGGCACAGTCCAAAGGCACAAAATCGGCACCCAAGGCCAACATGGTGCTGTAGCCAGGAAGCCAAAGCAGTCAAAAACAAACGGAAAGAAATGAAAAGTCATCAGGACGGGAAAGGAGTACACGAAGTGAATGAGGAAAGTCTCAGGACCCCAAAAAACATTTTACCACAGGTGGGGAATCTAACACTAGAGAATGACCTCAGGAATTAAAAAAAAAAAAAATGGAAACAGAAGTGGGTGAGGGAAGAAAGAATACAAAAAAATAAGGGAGGAAAGGGGGGTGTCCCTGGAGCCTGACACACAAACACAGCTAAAAGAAGCGTGAGCTGGCAGGGCCAGCTCCTCGGGGCCAGTGTGTGCCAGCCGGTGGCACGGCGGCTCCCCAGCTGGCCCGGCTTATTGGGTCCTTGGCTGCCCGGGGCCTGGCCGGTGCCAGCTGCAGAAACTGTGCCAGTCGTGGAGCCAGCGGCTGCCCGGTGCTCAGTGCTCAAGCCACAGGGGCAGGAGGGAAGGCAGGGCCACCACGGGGGGGGTACCTCCCTCAGGGGAGGTGCAGAGACACTGCGGAGCTCTTGGCAGCAAGTATTTTTCTTTCTTTTTTTTTTTTTTTTTTAAATCCAGAGCCAATGTCAGCAAGGAGCACCAGTGTGGCTCTGTATTTGAGAGGACAAAAGAGATTCACCCAACCTGTAGCATCGCATGCATAGTAAGTGAGAAGTGGGACCTGGAATCTATCGCTGCTCTTACAGCCGGGGCTCTGCCTTCACGAGGCATCATGGAGTAGTCTTGTACCCACTTCTTGTCTCATAGCATGCAGACAGCGGCTTTATGACAAGCTATGTCATATATTATTGCCAGTCAATGTGAGCTCTTGATTACTGACCTGGGAATTGAGGGGAAAATTAAAAAAAAAAAAAAAAAAAAACACTTAGGGAAGAGGCACATTTTCCCTACTCCCCCAGGGCCAAGGTCAGCCAGAAATCCACTCCCTCATCCCCCATCTCAGCTCCCCTTGTTTCTGCCACACATTACACTCTGTTTTTTGTGCTAAACCAAACGCAGTGTCCCCATACAGCCACCTTACAGCAGACAGGTGTTCAACTTCTCCAAAAGATCTACGGAGTTGAGCACCGACACCCTCCTGGAGGGCCCAGCCTTCTCTCCCCATTGCTGTATCTATCCGGGGCTGCAAGGAAAATCTAGCGCAGGAGACGATAACAAAAGATGACCTGTTACTGTCATCTGCTAAGAACACCAGCTCTGCTTCCAAGGCTTCATGCATCAGCTTGAAAACTCACTGTAACAGCAGCAAGTTTGAGAAGGATAAATGCCATGCATTACATTTTCAAGGTTTTGTTGTTTTGTGGTTATTTATTTATTTATTTAAATCCCCAAAGAGTTTGTAAACTAATAAATGTCATTTCTCTCCTTGTGCTTGATCATGTTGTGACTACCTAAAAATTAAGCAAGCAGGCAGGTTAATTGGGCATGGCATTAACACAGTTTTATGCTGGCAAATGGGAGACCAGGTGACTTTTTCTTAGGCCTAATTGTGCAGATCTGACAGATGTGTGCTGCTGAAGCCACCTCAAGTGTGTGAAGTGTGAGAGTTACGAGACTGCATGGTTTGTGTGTTTCTCTGATCATTCACTAAGATAAACTCTCATCCAGTGAAGTCAAAAGCAGGTGATTCTCTCTTTCCATTAGCACAGCATAAATTGCAAATTCATTTATTTCAATAACCACTCATCGGCAGGAATCAGAACAGAACAATTTGTGAAAACGTCTGATTTCTACCTCCTGAGCCCAGGAGAGACCAAAAGACTGTGAGAGAAATGCACGCCATTGCAGCAAAAGGCTGCTAGACTGTGATGTAATTCTTACAGCAGGAGAGTGGCTTGATTTACTGCTTCTGCAACGAGATGCCACCTCCCCTCCTAACCGCTGCCACTCCTTGTGTCATATTTATTACTGAATGGTTGATAATTACATGGTGCATGGTTTTCAGGGACGTGAGCAACATGCGGCTTTTACTCTGCTGATAATGGTGCCATGCAAACACATGCACCCGGCGTGTGACACCTTCGGATTACCAGCCAATTAACTCAAATTGCTCTAAATTGCTGTGATCTATTAAATGCAACGCAAGGGCTCAAATCATGAGGTTCATCTGCCGCATGTGGGAACCACCTTTTCAATCATGCAGAGCTCTCTGTCTTCCATGGCATCTCCTGTTTGTTTTCCCTCGCTGCTGCTTTATGCTGGCCCTGGGAGCTGCACAGAGCAGTGCGTACAGCAGGGAAGGCCGAATCCTGCTTCGCCACCGCATTGTGCAGCAGCAGACAACGCCACGCCATCCCAGTGACAGCAGAAGACACAGCTGACCCAACTTCTCCAGTGTAAGAGGCAGCCAGCCTGCACTCTCCCCTGCTGCTTCACTCCTGCTCCTGCTACTGCAGCCCCAGAGGCCTTGGCCTTCTTTGCCGCTGGGGATGGTGGATGGGTCATGGTAAGCTTGGTGTCCACCAGGACCCCCAGGCCCTGCTCTGCCAGGCTGCTGCCCAGCTGGGTGGCCCCATCCTGTCCCCCGCTGCAGGGCTCTGCTTCTCCTTTTATTAAACTCCACGGGCCTCCTGTTTTCCAATTACTCCACCCATCCTAGCATCCTAACACTCATCTCCCCAAAGAGGAGCCCAAAGAGAGCTCCTCACCCCAAGTCTGGTTTCAGGTCTTCTCTTGTGGGCTGTCTCTGCCTATCCCAAAGCCACTACTGACCCCAGTTCCTTCTCCCTCGCCTCACTGCTCCCCTCCAGCTCCATAACTGACCCATGCCCAGCTCCTGCTCTCCCATCTCCCTGCAGCACCACAGGTGCCCCAACTCCGCTCCCCCTGCAGATATGCTCCCGTACAGCACACAGGCACATGAGTCTATCAAGAAATTTCACTCTGCAGCATGGAAAACACTGGCACTTTCCTTCCCAGAGAATTAAGATTCCAAACAACTTCACAACACTCCTGCAAGATTATGTTTCTTTTATTTGTGATATTTGGATTTTATAGCTTCATCTACCAGGATTGATTTGAAAAGCAGTCTTTCACGGTGTCCTTTTCTTTTAATGACTATAGCAGTTAGCGTTGGTCTCTCTTCTCACACAGCTGAATCCCCATTTAACAACAAGCAGAACAAAAAGAGGCTAAGACACATCTGACATCATTAAAAAATATTCAAACACCAAACAGCACTGATGAAGAGGAAAAGGAATTAAGCACTTATTTGTTAGAAATATCCCCTTAAAAACAGCAAAAGAAAAGTACATATTCTGTGGGAATGCGTGGGGAGTGTACACGTACCTATTTACACACCGATACTTCCACATCAACATCCTCACCAAAACATACATGCACACGCACACACACGCAGACACACATTAGACTGGAAAAGTAATTATTTTTATTTTTGTTGTTGTTTTTTTGTGTGTGTTGTTTACTTTTCCCCTGGGAGAATACTGTTGTATCTCTTTACTATATTGTATCTGTCTTTAAAACGGGAAAACTAATTAAAACAGAAAAGAAACAACTACTTTTAAGAGCTCAAGCTTATTTGATTAAAACCCTGAAAAACACTGCTTTTCTCGTTAGCATGAAATACAAGAAAAATCAAGGTTAATCATTTTGGATTTAAATGTGTACCACTACCAGGTTCTTACTACTGATTTGGTTTACTTTGCCCTTGGAACTACTTGTGTAATTATTAAAAAATGCCTTTAATTTCTCCCAAGATATAGGAAAAAAATGTCTGATCACTGTCCACTTGTCTACATCTAATCCCCCAGTGTCATCCCCTTTCTAAAGGACTTGAAGCATGTCATATAGTAGCAAACATATTCCTGTTTTATACATAGTGCATCCTGTTTTGCAGTGCTTGAAGGCAGTTCCTGTCCTCCGCTTCTGCTCTTCTGAAGAGAAAATGGGAAACCAACCCATGGTGGTATCTCTTCAGAGAGCGTAGGTGAGAGCTATCCCTTCTGGAGGCAGAGGGAGGCGAGAAAGCTCATCTTCAACACAACATCATCCTTGGAGAGGTACAGAGAAAATTAAGAGGCAGAAGGTCAGCTCTAAGTCCTCACACCCAGGATATTTTCAGAAACCCCAAGAACATGTAGGAATGACAAGAAGCAGAAGGAATGGCCTTTTGTGGGTGGCTCCAGAACGTGTAATTTATTCAACCCAAGTGCAAAGGTGCGAAGACCCTGTTCCATATTTATGAGAGAAAGCAACTGGAGACCTTGGACCTTCATCTAGATCTCTCTGGCTGAGAGAAGGCCACCTTTAGCTGGAAACACCCTGGAATCCCCATTGGTAAGAGCAAAGACCTGAGAGGATATTGCTAACAACGACTTGGCTACTTGCTCCCCAGATACCAAGGGCACCTTTCCCCCCATGTCCTTCCCACACAGCCCTGGGAATTTTCCTGTGCATGACTGCTGCAAGGATGTTCAGCGTTCACCCCTTAGGTCTCTGCTTGTCTTCAGTAGTTGTCTGTAGGTCCCACCGAGTTACATTAACTGCTTGTCTCCTGTCTCCCTGCCCTGTTATTAACAAGTCAGGACAGTTGAACACCTTGTATGGTGCAAGCTTTGCTGCTTAGAGCTTGAGTTCTTGGCAAAAACTCATTTCCAGAGGTACCCACCTTCTCTCAAATCCAATGGAAATCATCAATTTCACTGCTATCAGCAAAAAAAGCCCCCCAGTAGTCCCTGGGACTCCATCCTTCCTACAGCGCAGGAGAGGTTAAGATCTTTTTCAAGTTACGTTGTCACTGCAGTGTAGCACTAACCTATGTTCACACAAAGCAACAGTTCATTACAAAATCCCTTATTACAGAGACAAATCAATGAAGGCTATTAAGTCTATAATCACTGAAGGCAATTTTGGTATCACAGGAGCCTTTCACACTCTGAAGTAAAGCTGGCTGTGGCCTCAATCAATTAAAGTGATCCCAATTACATTGCCTTGAAGCTCAGCACTAACAACATCTCTTAAGGTAACTGCCAGACTCAAGAGATTTTTTTTTTTTTTTAGGCAGGAAAAAAAAAAGACCTAATTGAAAGACTGGAAAGGTGAGTAAAAGAAACAAAATAAAACCAAACCAAACAAAACAAAAAACATAATCCCAGAACCACATAAAATGCTGTTAAAACACAGGCTGGGGAATGGTTAGGAACACGTATAATTGGTAAGATCAAGCAGAAAGATTTTCTCAGTAGGCGAAATGAGTGCCTTTGCATACAATCACATTTAAGCTACGGCTCTCATAACATATCCTGAGGAATTGCATACATCGGGACCTGTGATTAACAACCAAAACAAGACTCTGGATGTGGCCCTGAGCAAATTGCTGCTGAAGCCGGAATCTGTCAGATCTGGATCCAACAGGGTGCGGCCCCTCTCCTCCAGGGGAGGAGGAAACAAGGGAACACGGCACTGCCATGCAGCGATGCCACCTTCTGGACATCATTCCTGCCAGGACATCAAATACTAGGCACAGGAAAGGGAGAGATGGCATGAGATGGTGAGCCCTTGGCCCAACACCTCTGCAGCAAAGGCAGGGCTTGTTGGGAGACAGCTGGGCAAAGGCCCAAGCCCGCCACGTGCAGGAAGTTTATTTCATCACCTGGCAAACTCCAGCCTGCCTCCTGGGTTCTCCGCGGTCTCTCCAGCAGCAGGCAGGTCTGAGATGCCCAGACATGAGCCTGCACTTAGCCTGGCACAGATGGGAAATGAGGAGGGTGCCAGGAAGCTGCTCCCCTGCCTCCTGCGCCAGGACTTGGGCCAGTGCCCGTCACCACACCACGGGTGCTGACTGCAATAGCTACAGGCTCATGGGGAAAATACAAGCTGGAGCAAAGCACCAGAGCGAGTAACCAAACCGAGCATGTCCTGTGGCTGGTTCAGCTCCTGGGCTGAAAGGGCTTTTCAGTGAGACTCACAGGAATTTTGTCCAGGTCCAACACAAGTCCCTCAGGAGTCCTTCCACTCTGCGTTTCCCTCCTTTGCCTCGCAACACATGCTTCACCACAGAAGAGAACACAAGAGTTTAGGAAACTGAGACTGTGTTAGAAGAAGGAAAATACTCCAGCAGTTTTGCAAACACACTGAGATTAATACATTTACAAGAAGATTATTAAAAGTGATTAAAAGCAACTAGGAGCAAATTCTGCTGTGTTTTCAGACTGCACTACAGCAATTAGACTGAAGACAGCACATGGTAGGTAGCACAACAGAATGAAGAGCAGATTATTTTATGCATAAAATACTATCTTTTTCAATTTATGTAGTGGCTCTGATCTTTTCATTATTCTTTAGCACAGAGCATGGCAGTGCTGCCCAGCCATAGGATCACTAGATGGGACTGACTGCAGTGAAGTTCAGGCGCAGTAGGGCAGTGACCGTGCTCTTCGCAGCAGGGTAGGAGAAACCCTGCCACATGTAACTGATGTTGTAACTCCAGGTGGTCCTCATCCACACGTCCTGTGAAGCCTTCTTCCACAGTCACATTTATCCTCCGTCATTAAAATGAAGCAGATAAGCTCAGCAGTAGCTACGGCAGTGAATTCCACAAGCTAGTTTTATCCCGCAAGAGCGCCAGCACCCCAGAAATTATATGTGTATTGCAGTCCCTAGAGAATTAACCTGATTGCAAAGACCACTGAAGGAGGTAGGACGCTCCAGCCCACTCCCTTGAAAGCAAAGGACAATGCTCCTTGTGTTGTCCTAAAAATGCAGAAGTGTCTCCACCTAGCTACATGGGATGTTCACAGACAAAGGCCCTTTGTCCCAGCAAGGATGTGATCACCAACACTTACAAGATCTGTTTTAAGCAAGCAAGTGGATCAGAATACACCACAACATGAGCTAGCAAAGGGTTGCTGTTATGCTTAATTTCTGCTACACCCCTATTTCAAATGTCCCAGACACTGGATGTTTTACAAGATCTACTTCTGAAAATGCCTCAGAAGAAATAAACAAAACCAACACACTTGAGGGGAAGGCAGCAACAGGGTTCAGCACTCATCAAGGAAGAGTAATCTCTCACTATAACAAAAATGTGCAAAATGCATTAGAAGGCACAGAATACATAGGTGTGTTCCACTTGATCCCCATTTATTCAGCTAAATCTCTCCTGCGATCTGTTAAGGATTGCTTAAAAAAAAAAAAAAAAAGCCTTTTATTGGGCATATTTACATAGAAGACTGGATTTACTGCAATGTAGCCTTCCAGGCTGTCCACCAATGTGTTATTAAGTTGGACTGGGAAGTGCAGAAAAAAAATGTGAATTACTCCAGTGGGGAAAGGAGCCACACAGTTGGACACTGTTTAGACGCAACAGAGATTTTCACTCAGTCCCTCCTGCCCCGACTGTTATATTACTCATCTTTACTGTATCTTTATCTCCTGGTTACCAAAATTAAATTTATTTCTCCCTGAAAAGATAAAACTTTAAGGTGAATGGGTGGGGTCCTTTCTCTAAGGGGATAGGAGGACATCAATTACAGGACAGATCAGTGCACTTCATAGGGTATTTTATGACAACACTGACTACTGAATTGCTTTTTTATGTAATGCAGCAACACCGATCAGATTTCCTGTCCATCACAGTAAGAATTCAAAGGCAAGACATCAACACTGCAGTGCTGTATCTGGATTCCTACTCATGTAGCTGGGATCAGAGGCTGCCCCTCTGTCACCCCACTATGAGTCACACTCAAGCACAAACCATCTGATCAGCAAACGGACGGGGCTGGAAAGTCACGGCTCGCTGGAATTTCGGAATGGTGGCCAAGCCTTGGGTGGTGGTGAAGGGAGGAAGACATGAAAGGATGTGAGTCTTCTGCGATTCCAGGCTGCCGTGATATTCTGCCGTGCTTACGAAACAAAGCACATACCAAGGAACAAAAGAAAAAGAAAACAACATTGCAGCTAATAATAGTCTTGTTTTAAAACAATGAATCTGGAGGTCAGCCCAGGGGCCCAAATTTCAGTAAAGCTTTAGCAGCAGGAAGATGGCCTGTCACCATTCATGGCTGAAGAGGTTCTTATCCCTAACATAGGAGCTAAAACTAATATGAAGTTGATTCTTCTTTTTCTCACTAACCCATGTTGCTCAGATGAGGTTCTAGCAGCATATTCAGGGTTAAGCACACGGACAGCAGTGGGAAGCTTTTGTGAAAGTAACTGTGGTTCCCAACTTCTCATCTTTCCTGGATTAACAAGCAGGTTCATTCTGTGAGGGCTGTCATGTTCTTGAACTCTGCAGCAAGACGAAAATTGGACTTTGCTTTTCTTCAGTGGGTGTTTTTTAGTGACACATCCTGGTTGTCATCTCTTTCTGTAAAACAAGAAGGGGGATTAAATAGCAAAGGGCATTTGTTGTAAAGTATGCATATTCCTCTTCCCAATTACCATTTCGACATCTGTGCAAACTCACCTAGTTTTATATGCCACCATCCTTCTGCTCCTCTCTGTCACTTTCAAGGACAATGAATGTAATTGGCAATTAGCGTGCTGCATTCTGTCACTGTTGACAGCTTTAATACCTCACTAATTCCCTAGCCCTGCAATATAAATGGTGCTGCATCCCACACAAAAGGAATAAATCATCTGAAAACGTACTCCGAGGTAGAAAACTTCTAACTTAATGTCAGAAAAAGGATTCCAACTGTTGTCACTGCACCTGCAGCCAACAGGAAACGTGGAGATACATTTTTACCTAATAATTTCTGCCTGCACATGGACACACAGGGCAAGGCTCTTCCAGGACTCGACCAGAGCTGTGGAATTTGACTATGATGGCATCTGGAAGTATTCAGACTGCATTAGGAACTGGGGCCTGGGATCCACGATAGGATTTTATTTGATTTGACTTATTTACGGGCATTTTGATGCACACTGTCTGCTAGCTGACTATCCTATTCTATACAATCCTTCACGCTGGTCAGCAGAAATGCTGGAAAGAAGTATCAGATGGATCTGTTCTCTTCTAACTTCCTGTCAGAATTTGGAGGTGAAAATGTGTCTTGCTCTGAACAAAGGTCAAGTCTTCTGTGGGAACAGGGGCATGTTAAGATCAAAAGTCCGTTATTTTGTATGGGTTTTGGCAAAAGATGTAGGAATAAGGAAAGAAGCCCCAGATCTGAGGTCAGGCTTGAAGGGCTGAAGCACCTACGGGTCAGCGGGGCCATGCAGATTGTACCTTTGGCTCCTCTTTCACAGTGTCTCTAGACCTGTACAGCATTTCCTATGGAAAATCTATTTAGATTTACCAAGTTGGCAGAAGTTTCTAAAAATCTTAGCTTGCTTGAATAACTTGTTATTTATATCAGAATCGAATGTAAAGGCCTTCTTGGCAGTCTCTGGGCATAGCAGAAAGTTTATTACTTAAAAAATGGAATTGTAGGATTTCTTTCCCCTTCCAGAGTTTTAATTGGTTTTTATTTCTGGTTGTTTCATGGACTATCTTACATCACCTGTTATTTTGCTGTCATGCAGGTAACAGAATGGGATATTGTCATTTGCAGCTGCTATAAAGACAATGCAACTAGTACAGCGATTTACAGAGTAATCTGTAATACCCACAGTGATCCACACAGTAATCCAAACGGGTACTTGATTCTCCCTCTCATTTGTTAAAGGTGACAAAGGCAAATTGGCTGTCCCCTTTTCATGTTAGGTGTTGGATGTGCTCTGCCACCCGGGAGTTTTGGTGGCACGGCAGTGTCCCCAGGGGTGTATTTGCCAGCCGGGACCCGCAGTGTGTCTCTGTGCTCCCAGCTGCCTCCACGCGGTGGTGCCAGGCTTTCTGCTATGGCTCGGGGAAGGACTGCCGCTCGCGCAGCATCTTCTGCAGGAAAATCTTTTATTTCCCCTGTCTGAAGATAGTCTGTGTGATGCAGCACCACCGCTCCTTGCTGCAGCTGCTGCCCAGCATCTGCTTGTGGGCAGGCAGCAGCATCTATCTCTGCGAAAGCAGCAGGACGATAAAGCAGTACCAGGGTCACTGTAAAAAACCTGGCCATGATCCTTCGGGAACAGTGGGAGGCAGGCTCCCCCTCTCAATGGAATAATAAAACATTGTAAGCAACTCATTCAACACGCAAAATGCATTTCCACTCCTAAATAAAAAAGTAGCGTCGGAGGTAGGAGATGAGACGTGGGTAAATGTATCCAGGCAAAGGGAAGAGCAGGAGCCTGGGTTATCTCTAAACCAGCTTTAAAACAGCTTTAAACCAGCTTGCTATGTGAGTGTCTGAAATGTTTCAGCACCAATAAATTGCCCCTCCGAGTTTCACTGCCCGGGTGTCGTAACCCATGAAGCTACGATGCCACTCTGAGCTCTGCAGTTGGGACAGAAATTATCTCTTACAGTAACACAAGTTCTGCCCATGCCTGTCCCTCCCTTCACTTCTGTGATGTTGCTTGGTTATACAATCACACTCATGGTCCCCTACGTCCACCGTTGTCCCCCAACTCCTATTTCCCCCACCCACCCCTGTCACAACAACACTGCTGCAGAAGGCTTTGCAAGTTTTCTCCCGGCTTCTGCTTAAAGGGTCTTCAAAGTTACAAGTCAGAAAATCCTTGAAACCTACAGAGTATCATTATCTCTAATGCACAGAAACCTCTTCTATATTGATCTAGATTGTCATAGGTAAATGAAGGACACAGAAATATACAAACACGGTCACACTGCATTCCTGTACATATGTGCACGTTTCTACTTATTTCAGACAATGAGCTGAAAATGCTTTAAAAAATAAAAAAAGAAAGAAAACCTGTGACCCTATGAACAGTAAGTTGGCCAATGCTTTGTGAGAGAGACCTACTTCTAGCTGTTTTTTTCCTTACAGGAATTTACAAAAGGGAAAGAAAATGCTGGGGGTTTTTTGTTTGTTTGTTTGTTTGTTTGTTTTTCAGAAAGACTGATATAATTATGAAGCCAGCAAAGGGCAAATTAGCCTCAGCCAAAATTCTGGTGCAAAGAGAGGCGAGGTGGTGCCCGGCTGCGGAGCCTTTCACGGAGCAAACCTGGTGCTGGGACCTCTTGCAGCCAGAGACTGTAGCAGACAGCCTCTCCCTTGGCACAGAGGCTGCACCAAAATCTCCCATGGAATTTGGAGGTACCAGGGAGACCGACACAGCCCCATGCCAGTTAAATCAGCTATGTCCCTCGCAAACTTCACCAGAGATGTGGCTCCTCAGCTGTCCTGGTGGTGCGCAGCAGAAATGGGCACTGCCTTCAGCACGAGCTCAAGGCTCTTCTCCAGGTCTTCTCCAGAGCTTCTCAAGTCTTTCTAGCTCTGTGCTTCTCTGACACCTAACAGTTCGTTTTAATTGGGGAAAAGCTCAGAGGTACGCTCTTGGCTAACAATTCCCCATCAAAAGCATGTTAAGAGTACTTCCCAAACTGGGAAAAGGGCAACTGGTTGTGGTCTGCCTGCAGACTGAAAGTGCTGAATGCCTGGCAGACACTACAGGGACAGCCAGCCCCACTGGAGGATGAAACGTCCAGGCTAGGCAGCAAGTTGGAGAATCAGGCCCAGAGACACGGACAGGCACACGCAGGCATTTTTAAAGGTATTTAAAACTTTCAAAGTCTGCCTGTACTGACCAAACACCCAGAACAAGACTAACAGAAAGCTCCACACCTGAGCTTGTGAAAACAGATGCAATTCCCTTTCAAAATCCATCACCAGAAATTCCAGAGTATTACTCTGTACCATTTCATTCAGGCTCGTTCCTTTTCCCAGTTTTGGGCCACACAACTAACTCAAAAAACAAAGGCAGAAATGAGTGGTGTTTTCAAAGCTAAAATACAAAGCAGATATTAAAGCTTTGACCCAATCTGTGAGATGACTATGCCCAGAGACCAGCCACTAAGGAGAATTTATCACTAAATTACTAACTTCTAGGTAACTGAAAGAGAAGTAATTTCCTATTTGTTGTCAAGACCTTAAAATACTCTCATCTGATGGGGTTACCCTAAGAAATGACTGTAAATACCAGAAGCCTGCCTGCCTCCTTGCTATTTGTGCTTTCACAGACCCATGCTTCCCTTACTACTTTTCAGAAAGTTTCAAAACAAGAAAAAAAAAATCTTTTCCAACAAGATTTCCCGGAAGAAAGGAAAAAGACGACACACATCCTTTATCTCTGGTGGATGTCTGATCCTCCCCCCTCACCCCTACCCTAATAAGTATGAAAGATGCATTCAGCATTTAGATCTATACCCAATTATTTTAACTTCTGCTCCCCAGTTCACCTGCAAATTAAGTGAAGAGGGGATGGAAAAAATCCATCTGCCACCTGACAGAGTTCATGAGCAGCTGAAGAAATCTCTTCTCAGTGGGACAAACCTACCTGTGGGGACACACTGAACAAACCTGAATGGGCTACATGAAGATGGGTTCCCCACCAAAAAATGATGTTCTTCTATGAAAATGGTGTTGCTACGCATGTAAGAGTCAGAATTGGAGTAGCCAAAATGTAAGGCGTAAAAAACCAGACGTCACCCCAGCACAAGCATTTAATGGAAGCAAGGGGGATCCACAGTCTGCAAAAGCTGATGGGAGAGCGGGTGAATTCACACACGTGAACAGCATGAACAACATCACCCTGTGAGGATGCCACTGGTGCGCTAATTGCCCTCACTGAAACGAGCACGGATCATGACTTCTGCCACTTTTGCTGTTGTGGTTTTCCCCACAAAGATTTCAACAACTGACAAACCACCATTGTGCAGACAAAGGTCTCAGTATCCTGGTCACAAAGGAGGCTGTTTGCTGGGAGTAACGCAGATCACGCGCTCTAAGATCCAGCGTTGCACAACTGATCTATATTCAGACAGCTAATTAACCCGGATAGGAATGCTAAAGCCATATTTGTAACAAGTTATTTACAAAACTCCTTTTTTCTTGGCATTTTTAGAGTCATGCCTTGAATCTTCATTTACAAATTGTTTTCTCCAAAGTTATTTTACAGTTTTTTTAGTTGCCACTGTCTCTGCATACCAACAGAAAAAAAATGACAGGCCGGTAATTGCTATCCAACAGGCAAATTGATTATTTGGGTATTTCCTTTGTTAGAACTTCTTTTCCTTGAATGAGTCTCAATTATGATGATGTTTAGGACTAGGTTAATCCCTCCCACAAT
The DNA here is from genome assembly GCF_964211835.1 of Anser anser. Classification (NCBI taxonomy): domain Eukaryota; kingdom Metazoa; phylum Chordata; class Aves; order Anseriformes; family Anatidae; genus Anser; species Anser anser. The sequence continues at coordinate 14,334,366 of NC_139723.1, forward strand.
CTGCTTGGTTCCAGGGTAGCTATTTCAAAGCTAAGCATGGCCTGATGATAATCCTTGTGGATCACTCCTGAATTTGTACAGCAGCGTTTGCAGGACACAGATAATATTCCTGTCTGCAAATGTAATCCCTTATCACTGGTGACAAAGGCACTTTATCAACCAACTGCAAGTGGCAACAGGACTAGGAAACTGCACCGAGAAATGTACCTGTCAGTAGGGTTCGGTTCAGGCAGCCAATACACACAACGTGCACTTAGGTGACTGACTTGCTTAAATAACTCTTGTTCCCAGGATGTGCCTTCACCTCCTGCATGTTTGTTTCCTCTGTAACAATGGAACAAACCTCCTTCTGCGGCTGGTTTTTGTGTATCTTTCCCTTGGCACTGAGGTCATGCAGGCTGAGCAAGCAAATGGTAACACTATCTTTAGTATAAAAGTTTGCAGAATTATTTTTCAGAACACACCAGTTCTCTACTATAACCTACAATATGGTAGGTATTTCACATAAATCATTTTGCACGCTAACAGATCTATTACAATGGCACAATAAACACATTTTCCCATTTTCTTCAACTTTTTACAATTATAGATGGAAAAACCTATTTGATCCAATTCTGGACAGTTTTGCCACCGTCTGGTTCTACCTGCAGTTATTCCCCACAGTTTCCCTGTGGTGGGGTGTGACCTGCAACCCTGCCTCCCATCTGCGACAGGGCACCAGAAGGGGCCAAGGAAGGTGCCCAGCTGCGGTTCCAACCCAGCAATCCTGGCTCTGATTCAGCCAACAACTTAAACACGGGCCTAAATCCACGGGCAGGAAGCTCACATGTGAGCAGAGTAGAGGGGATGCTTATCTATCCATTATCAAAGACAGAGTTTCAGGTTTCCTTTTCATATCATACCTGATCTGGAGTGCCAAATAATTATGGAAAGGATTTTTTGACCGTCATACCTCTTCTACTATGGCAATATCGTGGGAGTTTCTGGTAACACAAAAGTGAAGGAAGAACTGCAGAAGTACCAAATGGATGCTACTGATTGTTATTTTCTCCTCTAATGTTTTGTAGGACTGAACACAGTTGGAAGACCAAGCTCCTTTGAAGTTTCCTGTTCTCACTTTATCCTAGACTGTTAACCCTAACTCTTTTAATCTGGTATTAATAAATCTCTTTGAAGTACAAACGCGTTGTTGTTTATCACAAAACAGGAACTGTGGGCTAATTTGGAGAAGCCCTTTTTATTCAACAGCCTATAATTTACGTTCATTAGCTAAACTTTAAAACAGGATTCATGCAGTGTCTCACCAGCGAAAGAAACATATACTTATGTAACCGCAAAATAGACAGAACTGTGTCAGAGCACGAGATGGCACAATGGCTAATGCGAAGCACCAAACAGAACCACACCAAAACCTCTGGTGAATCACTGACACGCAGAAAACTGTCAGTAGGATTGCCCTTCAGCCTTCCTGTTCTTAGTGCTGTACGTTTGGATTCAGTGTAAGCAAAGCAGCTGAGGTGATAAAAATAGTCATTAAAAACACGCATGCCAGAAAGGATCTACTCAAAAACTCTGGCACTGCAGGGCATCTTGTGACTTTGCTGTTTTCGAGCACCACAGTTGAGAATTCTATTTTTCAGCAACGTTAAGTCCTGATGTTCTCATCTGTTTCAGTAATTTCTTGCAGGAAGTGGAGGAGATGAGGAACAAATATGGCATTTCTTCAGATATCACTTATGTCTTTTTCATTTAAAGATCAGATTCATTTGTTGAGAAATTCTGGCAATTTGTACAGGGTAAAAGAAATCCTGCTGCATATTATCACCATATCTTGTTGAAATGGAAAAAAGGGACTGGCAGCAGGGAATGCTTGGTTTCTTTGTCTTTTGTTATTCTTTTTTTTTAAGGAAAAAGAAGATACTGATGGCTAGTTAGAAGCAGTGACATGCCTTGCCTGAATAGGGACTCTTACTACAGCAAACAGCTGGAGAAAATAAAAAGAAAAAACAGAAAGAAAGAAAGAAATGCCTACTTTAAAGCTGACTTAGCTACTATTTATTTATTTCTGGATAATATCCAGACAAGTAGTAAGTCAGCCTACTGCTCTGAAATGAGTGACAGAATTTATAACAACCATGAGCAAGAACCTCTCAGGGAAAACTACTATGAATTTATACAATAAAACTGACACACAAGTACCTGAGTTATGAACATTTTTAGAACAGCTGTATGCCTGCATTATGTACACAGATAGAAGCAGTGAGCACACACACAGCCTCTGACCCCGTTACCCGTACACACATGCATACGAGGCATTTGTTCTGCATCTGCTGGCACACCAGGCTGTTGAAGGCACTTTTCTACAGGGTGCATCGTAGATACTTAGTAGGTGAATTTTGTTTGAAGGGACGCTGATGGTCAATTCCATCTAGCAGAAGGCGTGGCATGCAATTTTGTGGGAGGGCAGACGTCGGAGGAGGGACGGGAAGGTTGGGTGCCTGTTTGTCCATTAGGACAATTTCTTGTTACTGCAGCAGTACTGCATGCAGTAAGAGGGTTTCCTGCTTTCCCTTTGGATGTCCCAATGCCAATGCGCCAGGAGAGCAGAAAGAAATGTTTTTCACACGGAAGCTTCACTGGTAGATTTCAGAGTCATAAACTGTTCATGACAGATCAATTAGAGAGTGACCAGCTATTCTTCTGGAGCACCACCTATGGCTCTGAACAAGATTAAAACTTATGGGTTCCCTGCCTAAAGCTTAAGCCATCTGGACAGAATACAAAACACACTGGAAAGTCTAGAAGGATAAAAAAACAAAGATACCTTTAAAACAATGTGCTAATATTCTTATTGTCTTGCTCCTTTAAGTGCTGTAGAACGGGACAATTCAGAAGGATCCAAAGGGCTGTACTTCAGTAGTAATGAACAGCAATATAAAAACAGAATTGGGTAGCTATGAAGGATAGTGGCAACAAAAACACAGTGACTTAATGAAATTAGTTCTTTGCTTTCAAGCTCAAACTCTCCTTTGCTGACTGTCAGATCATTTATATGTCAGGGTTTGAAACTGCTTATTTCACAGTCCATTGATTTATGGGTGCCAACGTTGCTTTCACGAAGGCTGGATGTATATATGGAGAAAACGGTCTGGAAAAGTACAAATTCCAATTTCACCACAAACATAAAAAATAGCCAAGCAGAAAAAGCAATGATTTGGAAAAAAAAAAATAAAAAAGGGTGAATTAAGAAAGGTATAATTCTGTTTTAAAATCTATGCTTGAAAAATGTATCTGCAGTAGAAGCCTCCTTTAATCATCCTGTTTAACTCAGCCGTGTTTCACCTGAACGTGCCCTTGTCGAAATGCCAGTAGTTTGCCATGTTTTGTTAAGCCTGCTACCGCTGTTTTTTCCACTGTAAGCTCTGGAGGTGGCTATTGCCAGATGGGCCATGTTTACAGTATTTCTATAACATCTACGGCATTTCTGGCAATGAACTGCCTGATGAATAAACATTTTCTTTTTTTTGTGGGAGACAAAGAGGCAGCAAAACTGCTAATTATTTTGTGAAAAGATGTACTGTTTGCAGTAAACTGGATGTCTAGCTGCGGCTGCTTGGGCTTCATGAACAGTAGTGACAGATTTGGGGACTGATTCTTATGCCTTGCTGTACCTACCCCTGGCAAAGCAAAAAGTAAAAACGAGAAATTCACAGTGTTCGCCTGAACACCATTTGCTTCGAGTACTGCTAAATAGCTCATCCTGAAGCAGGGTGAAGGAAGTTGGTTGACTTCTGTGTGATTCCTTCAGCCAGTGGCTGCACCGGCACAAGCAGCTGCTGCAAGCCCAAGCTGCCACGTTAAGGTGGGGATGTTCACTTGTCCAGCACGCAGGGAAAGGACTACATTTTTGGCTGTGCTTGTGCTGCCATGAAGGTGACAGTCATACCATTACGTTTTCCCCTGGCTCCATGTTTTCACCATGTGCCTTGTGCTGATACAAGGCTGTGTGCAACTGCTCCAGAAAGCATCCTGGCAAAAACATCAGTTTTGGCTGAACTGGTGGTGTTCAGCTGATCAGTCCTTGGGTCTGATGATGGTAACGCAAAGGCTCGCTCTGACGCAGGGAATAGGTAGCTTAGGTGATAGGAAGGGCAGGACCACCTTTTCCAGTTTCAGGCTGCGCTTATCGTGGCATAAGATGACTGTGAAACCATACCTTAAGTGATTTTTTTTAAAATAGATTAAAGAAAATATTGGATGAAAGACCTGGAGGTGGAAATACTGCCTACTCACAACAATGCCACACATACAGCAGGCATTTTTCACATCCCAGCTGTATACAAAAATAACTCTTCCTTTTCCCTGCGTCACTTTTGGCCATTCTGCTAAATGTGTGCACAAACCTGTCTATGGAGTACAGAAGCATAAAAACCAGCACATTGTGTAGTACTGGTGTTGGTGACAAAACAGCACATGAAATACCACCCAAGACTGTAGGGCTACAATCTTCCTCTGAATTTTGTGGGAAGATATCGAATAATCCCACTGACTGAGAAGAAAGTGCCCCAGATTTACGTCAGTGTAATCAGGACAGCAACTTGGCTCTGAAGCATAAAATGTGGGAAGGTAGAGCTATTACACAAACCTCACTGTGAAATTTCCTGAATGAATTTTAACTTTGAAATCCTACTGTCACTCAGACCATGATGGGTTTTTGCAATTAACATACAGGGGGTAAAAAATACAAAGCCTGAACACAGTTTAATGCTTAGGTTGATGTATTAAACACTCATCTCTTTACTTGCTAGACTGCTTGGACAAACATTAGAAGTTCCATTGAGAAAGGAAGTTTCCTAGAGAGATAAACAAACAAACAAACAAAAAACATGTAAGTGTTTACTTTTAAGCGACTCCTAATACTGGATGAAAAAAAAATGTTATCAGAAGCCAATCACGCCACAAGGTCAATGGAAGATTTTACATTCAGAATTATAGAGAATAAGGAAAGAAGACCTTATTATCTTTGTTTATTCTGCAAATGAACTCCATCCCCATGGAGTCAATTACCAGTTTGTCCATTTTTATGCATGCAGCTCCACTGACTGCCACCACTTCCAACCCCCAAATTATCTATTTGCTTCCATAGCTGATTGTCTCCACATCAAAATTAAATCAGTATTTTAACAGTTATCATAACAACATGCTTAAGTAAAACCCTTCTCTGTTTTTCTCCATCCAAATGTAGTTATTACTTTCTGTTCTCATAAAACAAAATGTTTACCAAAAGACTACTTCTGAGAGAAAGGTCAAAGTTTTCAAGGGATGGGAATTATAAAAAAAAAGATTTCTAGAGTATGAGTAAAGCAGATGGACACATTCTTCTGTCTTTTATCCCTGTCCTCAGAGGGGAATTTCACTGCAATCAATAGTTTTCAAAGTTGCGTAGGAATCTGCTGGGAATCTGACTGGTTTGCTATGTATTTTTGGATATTTCTGAAAGAGCATAAAAGATACTCCCTGCTCTGTAAGAGGACGCTGTGTTGGTTAAACATAAAAATGTACAAAATTGGCATATGCTGGTATCTCTATCTGTCTGGCCAATAGATGTGTGCATTTGACAACTCCTGGTAACTGAGAGAGAAGCAAATGTACTCAAACCACATGAACCCTTCCATCATATTTGCCAGCGTTTGACCCCCTTGCTCATCACTTCCCACAGTTCTTTGGCACCAGATGAACCCCTGACCTGCCCACGGTTCTGAAATGTATGTGTTTTTGCCACCTAGATTTGTTATTAGAACACAAGTTTCAAAGTACGTATCGAATACACAGGCCCTGCACAGATTTCCAGGCCCTCTATGACCTTCCTCAAACTTGCACAGCAAGAAGACCAAATAACAATTTTTTTTTAGAGATGTACCTTAAGGTTATGCTAACCAGTAATGCTCAGTAGTGAGAGAGATAGGTCCACACCTCCCACAAGGAAAAAAAAAGGTGTCTTAAGAACCTTGCTCCTTCGAATGAATTTACACTATGCTCAGATCTTTAAATTTAACACTGAAATCTCACCATGTTTTGGGGTGTACTTTTTAATTTAATCTAACTCTGACAAGCACAAGGCATACTGAAATAGCAGGCCAGTGAAAATGCAGAGATTTAGAAATCAAATCAAGATACTGCAACATACACTAAGAAGTTGGGAGCAAACTGTTGCCTCACCTGTTGTCATGCTGTTACCTGACAAAATGCTTTGCACTGAGGTCCAGCCACAAATCTCTAAGGCCTCCAAATCTAAAATGACTGAACAAGAGGAGAAATACAGCTGCAGAATTCTTTGCCTCTGTGTCTGTCTGGCAGGCACCTTCTGGCTCACAGGAAAAAAAAACACTGTGGTTTAATGCCTGCCTGGCACTAATTTTATTGCTTTTCAGAAGCCTGTTTCTTCCCCCTTCCTTTACTAGAGGGCACGCTGCTATGGTTGTGCTACTCCTCAGGTTTCATGACACGATCACTGCCTCTCCAGTTAAGCCTGGAGCACAGCAATAAACAGTCTCTGTGATCACCAAACCCAGCATCCAAAAAGAGCCCCCTGCCTTCAGGAATGGAAGGAGGAATTCAGCTTCTTCGAAGCAGCAGAGCCAGGGAAACTGCTTCTGTGACCGGAGGCTGTGTCATACCTAGCAGACACTTTCAAAAGATAAACTCCTTTACAGGGAGGCTGCTCCACCTGCAGCAGCACTTTATTCCTGCTAGTTAGCCTTTCTCTTCTGAGATAAGAGTAATGGAAAGAGATGCGTATCAGGGAAGGTACTCACCTCCCTTTACAGGAAAATCAGATTTATGACTCAGCTCACTGGGCTGAGCTAAAGAAATCAAGAAGTATTTGGAAGGGATTATGTTGCCTTGCATGCAGCAGCTCGTATTCCTTAAAAATAAACAAGCTGATGATTGACCTGAAGGGAGGAAGATGAACCAGGAGCAAGTTCTACTCTTATTACAGCTCTTATTTGGTGATACCAGAGCACTTCACAAACACTGATACATTCAAGCCCACAATACTGTCTTAATACTATGTCCACTAAATACTATATCCAACAGAGGGAAACTCTTGAAGAGAGCTATTAGTTTACCTGTTGATAGGTAAGAAACCCAAATTTGAAACAAAATGCAAGGCTTCACCCAACGGATTGCATATGACAACCAACACTTGCACCTTACTTTGCAGAGGGTGCTTTGTACTGGGCTTAACCGGCAGGGTTTTGGTAGCAGAGGGCTACAGGGGTGGTGGGAGGCCAACAACTGCCCTGTGCCACTCACAGCCACTTCCAGCTGGCTCCAAAACTGCCATAAATAACCCACCGTGTGCCAGAACTTCAACCGGAGAAGCCTGTGGCTCCTCTGTTCACAAACACTTCAGAAAGAGCAGCAGCTGCTAGAAGGCGAGGACACGGGGATGGAGGCACTGTTGGGGTCGTGGTTGGAGGTGCCCCATGCAGAGCAGGCACACCTCTGAAGGGACCATGGGCCATGGGCAGCCATGCCACAGCTGAGACACCCTGAGGGACTGTGCCCCACAGTAAACACATGCTGGAGTGGGGGAAAACAAGTAAAAAGCAGCAGAAATAAAGCACTGCATACAACCCCTGCCTCCTGCATCATCCCTCACCTCACCAAAGGGACTGGGAATGTCTGGGTGTAACGTGGCAAAACCAGAGTGAGTGGAGACTCCGAGGAGGGGAGAGAAGGTTTCTGTTAAATTTGAGCCTGGGGAAGAAGGACTTTCTTTCCTGAGTGTTTTGTTCAATTACTAGTCTTTTTTTCCCCCCCTTGATGTCCATATTAGTTATCAAAAGCTTTTTTTTAAATTGGCAAAAAATGAAGCAGAATTCCCCAGCTCAGGACTGTTTTGCTCGCAATGTGCTTACAAGGTGCTTTGGCGTGGTGTTAAGTCCTACATGCTAAGAAATCAGTTGTTTAAAAAGAAGAGTGCAGGAGAAAAAAGCAGAAGAGCATTACTGCTTCTGGAGCTGCACTAAGAGTCCCACTAAAAAGTCCATTTAGATTAAGTGTTTCAAGCGTCCTGTGTAAGCATCTGCATAAGGTGAGAACGGGATGAAGGCATGGACATCGCCCAGCTAGACTACTTTCAGCCACCGAAACAGGCTCAGAGGTAAACTAGGGTGAACTGTGACAGTGGAGGATAAAATCAGTCACTTGGAGCCAGTACAAAGCAGATGCCACATCCTAAATTCAGACCTTTGTTTATTTCCTGATAACTTCCCCACGGAGACATGCCGCAAGGGTCTTCTGAGACCTCTCATGGTGCACACTGCCTGTCTGCCTGTCAACGGTGCAAGAGGCCAGGTATGTCCTCAGACTTCTTATCTCCTCCCACATTAACCAACTGGCCATGCCTTGTTTTCTTCAGGACCACCTGCGTGGTCAGAAAGTGTGCCAGCTTCCATTTTTTTCCTCCCAAAGCAGCTCTGTGAAAGACTCAGGGATCTGTCAAATTAACACAGCCTTGGGGATGTAAAAAAGATAAGGACCATTTTAGACTACAGCCCCCACTTTAACTGAAGCTATGCAACTCCTGAACGGAAGGGGGGAACCCTATTTGACTCATTTGCTTCATTTGATTTTACAGCTGCTGCACAGGGTTGCAGAAGGCTGATAAAATCTGTTTTAAACAGACAGAGTAAGTCCTGCCAGCAGGCTAATATTACTATTCATCTACTGCCTGCTTCCCTCATTACTCTCCCTTTTTGAAGATACGTTGATAAGTCAGTTGCCTTCCTGTTTATTAAAGCATGTGGCAGTCTGTTTTTTATTTAATCAGCTCTTGGCCTATTTTCTAATTAAGGGAGATAATGTAGGCTCATTTCCTGCCATGGTGAACCTGGCAGGGCACAGGTTGTCCTCAACTACCACATTAGAATTCAAGATTATTTGCAAAGTCTGCTGTTGTTTGGCAGCTCCTCCCCTTCTCTGTGACCAGCTGAAGACAAAAGTACAGACATTTGTTGTTGTTTTTTTCTGCATTTCCACGCTGCTGACACCCACCCAAGTGGTGGACAGGGAGATGGAAGAAGCAGGTGGGGCTTCGTCTGTCAGCTGGTGCCCTCCCAGTGCAGGTGGAACAGTTTTCTGGAAGACCATGAAGCCCAGCAAAGTTCATCATGCTGCATCCTGTGATAGCACTAAGGGTAGTTTTGTGAAGGGAGGGAATACTGGAAGGCAAGGGGGAAGCACACACCAGTTGGAGCACATTCCTAGCCTGCTCTCCTGCTAGGCTTCAGTCATTACACAACGTGTACACGTACCACCCCTGCAACAGCTCAAAATCCCACAGAAACACCACTTTGCCATGCTTCCAGGAATATTTAATACCATCTCCTTGCAATGTGCCTTTATGTGCCCCTGTGACTGAAAACCTGCCTGGAGATGGTCGTGGGCAACCCGCTGTAGGTGACACTGCCTTCAGAGTAGTGAGCTGGACTACAGGGTGTCCATGGGTGCCAGCCAGCCTCAGCTGTTCAGTGCTTATGCGGGAAAAGAAATCCCAGTGGTTCTAGCACTGCATAAATGAACTGTATGATACAGTACTTTCCAAACCCTGACCCGTGGAGAAATGTTGCCCTGATCCCTTTTAAAGTTGGCTAAACCACCACAGTGAGGGTTTGTACATTAACTGCTTTCTGAATTGTCCCATACTTTTACTTCTCTGTCTACATTTTTATTTTATTTGCATTTACGAGCAACAGCAAAAGTGTTTCCATTTCTTAAAACTTACTTTTGGATACAATGAGTTTCATTTTGATCCACCTCAGGCCAAAAGGAAGTGTCTGGTTTTGTTAGGCTGTTAATTGTCTGAACCTCTGTCTCACCTCATCTGTTTCACTTAGATCCAGATCTAACATACTCAGTACTTTCACAAACACCTACTTAAAGATTTAAAAAAAAAAAAAATTCACCTTTATACAGACCACTGTTCCCTTCACATGTATTCAGGTGACTGCTATGAGAACCATGCTGTTACTAACTAGTGAAAAAAACAAAACAAAACAAAAAAAAAACCTCTCTATAAAACATATAGTACAGCAAGGAGCAGAATAAAAATGAATTTCTAATTTCAAATGACAGCATTCCCCACCTTGCATTTTTCCATACAAAACACATTGCATTTTTATCTTTTGACTGAGCCTACTGAGCACACCACAAAGGCTGCAGCAGATGGAACAGATCTGTGGTCAGAGGCAAAGTTCTTCCTTTTAAATTGCCTGTGTTCAACCATGGACTTTATTCCCAGAGGAAACCCACTGCAACAAGTGTGGGAAAGGCTCAGTGAAGGGCAGCTGTAAAATTTCCTAGAGCTTTCTCCCAGACCTCACACTTACCAAAGGCTCTAGTTCTTTGCGGTCTATCAGGTTGAGCTCTGTCACAAAGTAATAAAAATGCTTGTAACAGGTATTGACGTGGGCCTCGGCCCCCATAAGGATGATACGGTCAAAGTGATGAATGTAGACGTGAACAAACACCCGAAAAAGCCGGCAGAGTATCTTCTTGCAGATCTGAAGGAAGTTCTTTGGAAAGGGAACACCTGTGAATAGAGAAGGCAGGGTTGTCACAACCATCCTGTCATCCTCCCACGACAATGGCTTTGGAGCAAAGCAGAAGTTTGTAACTACAAAAGAGGCTATGACTTCTTCGGCCTCCTTTCCAACCCATGAGATCACTTCATGCATCTGTTTAGCTTACTGCTAGCACCAAAGGTAACCAGATACATAAGCATTTTAATGGCTCAAGACCAATCGGTACTGGATCTTTTTTCCCTTAGCAGTTTAATGGAGGAACAGCCCGTGTTGTAACATTCAGTGATTTTCACTGGACTGCACACTGCCTCATTAACACCAATGGCTTTACGTCCTGAGGTGGTTCTCACATACTTTTATAGACAGAGCTTGTCCTAGAAGTGATAGACTCTCTTCTGCCCATCTTACTCAACACTGGCATGTTGACCATGTCAGATTTAATAATCAAGAGAGATTAAAGGACCATTCCCTCCGCTTTCACATTCCTCTCAGCTATTTGTACCGCTATGACTGCTGTTTTATAGAAAACCTCATAGATCTGCATGTTTTTGCAGATACACAAAAACAACCATCCCAAAATAGCTTGTAAATTAGACCAGTCTGCAGCTGGAGACTCCAAAGCAGCAGCAAAAGTAAGATTTGCAAGTAAATTGCCAGGCATCCACAATGTAGCACAAACAGTGCCTTCAACACTCCCCTTCATTAGAGACTTATCTCACATGGCATCGTGTATCATGGAGCTGCCACAAAACCCTGAAGGATTCATCTCCTTCTATGGCTGTGCCCTGGACATGATGACTTCAGTGGCATCCTCAAAACTCCACTACTACTTTGTTTTTTTGCGTATCCTCCTGATTTTATGTTACATTCCACGTTTTAGTCAGACCTGAACTACATAACCGTAGTTAATATTTCTTTAAAAAAAAAATAAAAATCTCACAGCTTACCAGCTCCATAACCACTGGAAATCTGGCTCATGCTCTCAACAAGGAAAATGTTTATTATTTGCAGAAAGAAGATGGAGATATTAAATTAACATTATACCAAACTTTATGGTTTTAAAATTTTAGTATGCTCTTACATATTGCTCAATACTCCTAAGAGACTAGTGAATTAATGCACAAATGGCCCAGGGAAACTGAGGACATACAGTGAGAATTTCCATGCTTAAAAGAGAATTTTAAATAAAATATCAGCTGTGGCTGTGTCGCTCTGGGTCCCAACAACAGGAGAACACACCTTACTCTGGACTCCCTGGTCCCATACATGTCGGTATCCCAGGGCGTATCCACGGCTGATGTGAGCAGCACTATGCCTGTAAACAGACAAGTGGGGAAGTATCGGCACTCAGATGTGTCCCAGCGTCAGTCCAGTGGGCAGACCCTAAAGGTACGCTCCATGCTGACTAGGAGTAGGTCTGAGCACAAACTATGTTTAGGCCCAACTAATACTAATAATTTCTTAGTCATCTGGAAGAACCTAACATTCCATCAAACTAAAACAAAACAGCCTTTTATATTATGCACATAGCAGCCTACAAACAGCACAACACGAATAAGTACAGCAAGACTGCAGACCCCAATCTGCAGCAAACGCAGGATTAAAGGTCTGAGCGTGTGAAATCAAGAGAGCCGTCAAGGAAGCTCTGGTGCTCTTTCTCTCACACGTTTCCTGAGCAGTAACAAAGGCCAGCAAAGCAGAACTAATGTACAGGCCATGAATGAAATTCAGTTTACCACACTGAGGGACAAGGTATGGAAAGTGGGAAGGACAAGACTGGAGGGCAGAGTTCACTCCCACTATTCATTTAACAGAAATGCTCAGGATATCCCTGAACTACATCCACGTTTGCCATCAGCAAGGTACAAATGTGTGCCAAAGTGCCTTGGTTTCTTTGGCTTGTTCTGGCCCATTGTAGGCAAATCCTTTTGCAATAATTTTGGGCAGCTTCAAAGACTCAATACAGCCCTTCTTGCTCCTGATGCGCAAACTAGGGCCCAGAGAAATAACTGCATCTGTTGGAGCACAGCTACTTTACCTCCTTCAGAAACATTTGCTATTGGCTGTCACATCCATTCATAGGAATTAATTCATCTCAAAGCCACAACTAGTATCTCAGGCCATGGAGGAGGAGGCCTAAATGCTCAAGCCATGACCTGAGACGTCTCTAAGCTACAGAAATCACAATAGGTACAGCTGTCTTGGCAATATTTGAATCAAAACCCCACGCAATTAGCCAAACACCTGGATTATTAAAAGTGAGTTGTCATTTCCAAAGGCAAAATAAATATATCCAAAAGATGTAACAGAAACACCAGTTAGTTAACCAGGTGGATCACATTTCTTCAGGAACAGCTAGAGCAGCAGTCTGATTTACAGTTTTGTTCATCTACCCAAACCAGAATTTTAAAGACGTCCTCTAAAAAATACGTAAAACTTAAAAAAAGGGGGCAGGGGGAGTTCCTGTTGTCACTGCAAGCTGACCTAAGCAAGGAGAGCAGAGTTTCCTAGGCCAGAACATGCACGCCCCAAGTGCAGAACAAGCAGGTCCATCCCCGGGACTGCAAGAACAACGCTGTAATGAAGAAGGTCCCACTGCTGCCACAGCTGCCAAAAGCGAGCCCAAGACATCAGACTGGCAATAGGAGGATCCTTGCAGTCCATGAAATTAGACAAGAAGGGTGGCAGAAATGCCATCTCGAACGAAAAAACATACCTAATACAACAGAACAGATCCTGAACTGAGTTACAGCACAATGAATCCAAAGGAATGCCATCAAGACTTGAAAAATCAGAGTGAGCTGGTTCCAGATTTATATTCTGAGGTCAGAATTTGGCCTAATGTTTTCTTCCCACTGCAACTGTTATAAATAAGTCAAGTACCGAGTGCAATCATTACCAGTGACCCTTGGGAAATGACTAGCTTAGATTTAGATCCTTGACTTGCTGAGGAGCCTGCAGTCCTTCAGCTGAGCAACAGTAGCCTTTGTCTTCACCCCCTCCAAACCCTTTTCAGCATGCAGTCCGTGTTTCATAATTTGTTTCTTGGAAATTTGAAAAGAATTAAAAAAACAGGGTCCAAGTATTTAAGTCTGAGTGCTTCCAAGAAAGATGACTGTCTCGGTATCTGCAAGGTGATACAGACAGAATGTAAAACCATCAAAATAGATTGCTAAACCATGTTATTAAAAGGCAAAGGAATACAGAGATGACAGTGAATTTTTTTAAGCTAGCTGCTATTTGCTGGAAAAAAACAAAAAACAAAAACAAAACAACAAAAAAAAAACATATTTCTGGATGCATGAACTGTCAGCTTTGATTCTTCTGCAGGCTAAGACCCAGCGCTTCTGTATGAGAAGAATGTAACAGGAGGATCCTCTTTGTTGACCTGGAGCTCAAAACCCCAGAGCTCCTGATAATGTCCCAGGAAGGTGCCAAGTTATGCAAACACTCTTAAACATCCCAGTCACACCATGTAAGCTCCTTTACTTCAGGGTTATACATGCAAATGGAAAACAATTCAGTGGAGGATAGACAGGTATAGCATAGCTAGCAGCAAACGTGGCCAGCGTGGTGATAACCACGTATGTGCTGGGCTTGCCAGGGCTAACAACAGCTTCCTCTTGCAGAAAAGGAGGTGCACCAGAACACCACAGGACAGCCACCTCCTCCTCCTTGCTCCCACCTCCCCATTCTTCCTTGGCCTTTCTGCTAATTCAACACGGCTTAGTGCCTGGTCCTGCACTTTGCCCACAACAGCCCCATGCAGCACTACAGGCTTGGAGCAGGGTGGCTGGAAAGCTGTGCAGAGGAAAAGGATCTGGGGGTGCTGACTGATGGTCACCTGAACATGAGCCAGCAGTGTGCCCAGGTGGCCAAGGTTGCCAACGGCATCCTGGCTTGTATCAGGAATAGTGCAGCCAGCAGGAGCAGGGAGGTGATCGTCCCCCTGTACTCTGCTCTGGTGAGGCCGCACCTCGAGTACTGTGTTCAGCTTTGGGCCCCTCACTACAAGAAGGACATCGAGGCCCTGGAGCGTGTCCAGAGAAGGGCTACGAAGCTGGTGAAGGGCCTGGAGCACAAGTCCTGTGAGGAGCAGCTGAGGGCACTGGGGTTGTGTAGTCTGGGGAAGAGGAGGCTCAGGGGAGACCTTACTGCTCTCTACAGCTACCTGAAAGGAAGGGTTGGCCTCTTCTCACAGGTAACTAGGGATAGGACTAGAGGGAATGGCCTCAGAAGTTGTGCCAGGGGAGGTTCTGGCTGGAAATTAGGAAGAATTTCTTTATGGAGAGGGTGTTGAGGCATTGGAATAGGCTGCCCATGGAGGTGGTGGAGTCTCCATCCTGGAGGTATTTAAGAGACGTGTGGATGGGATGCTCAGGGACATGGTTTAGTGGTGGACTTGGTAGTGTCAGGTGATGGTTGGACTTGATCATCTTATGGATCTTTTCCAGCCTAAATGATTCTACGATTTTGTGATTCTCTTTACTTGCTAGAAAAGGCTACACCTAACATGAGCAGGACTCTGTGCAAATTCCAAAGCTCAACTCACCCGATTTATCGAGTTTTAACACTTTCTCTTCCACTGGAAAAAAGGACTTTCCCTTCTTTTCAAAAACAGTCTTATTTGTTCCCTACCTACCTTTCTTAATTTTCTATCAGCAGATTTGGTCCTTTGCCTGAGTGAGCCTCCAGACCTAATCCCCTTCCAGCAAGTGGACATTTAGCCCAGTATTGACACTACTGGCCTATGGTCTTACTTCTGTGAGTAATCCACTTACATAGCAACAACAGACACTGTCAAGGCCCACCTCCCAGGAAACTCAGTCTAGAAAAGCAGTATTGTTATTGCTGTCTGCTAGAAAGGCTTGTGCGGTGTCCACCAGTGAGTTAATGGCCTGTTGGTTTAAAACACGGAGATGTTTTCATGTCGTGATGAAGCCCTGTCAATACAAAACCTGTTCGTTGTGTGACACAGAATATCGGTGGGATGAGAGACAGATAAGAGACCAAATGTTAAAGAAACTAAATTAGGCGGGGATAAAAGAGGGTCTGAGATGAATACAACTGGCACGGAGGTTGTCTCCTTTGACACAAAACCATCATGACTCCCCTCACCTCAACACATGTAATGACCTCCCCCAGAAGCAGGTGAGCACCACAGGAAGAAAGTCATGATGCATTTTTCTCCTTGCTGCCTCTTTTTTCTTCTCTAGGAAAGAGGAAAAACGTGTGCAGTCTCAGGAAGCTGGCGCTGAGGAACAGGCTGTGCTGCTCGGCCCTTCTGCCTGCAACACTGCCGTTGGCTCTGGGCTGGCTCACGCTCCTGCCGGCAGCTTGCAACGAAAACGCAGCCCCAGCTAAATCTTCTGCGCTGCCAGATCCACGAGCACTTCTGACCTTCTGTATTTGTGTGGTTTGAAGACTCGCTTTACCCAAGGGAAGATGGTAAGCCCTTTGGCAATTGTGCACAGAAATAGCATGGTGCGCTCTAAAGTCCTTAAGCAGGCCACAGTCATAATTCATTCTTTTTTTAAAAACACGCATATGGGAAAAGAAGGGGGACCCCTTTCTCCATCAGCAAAAGGATGGATAATATACTACTGCAAATGCTGCTTAAAAACATGCCACTGTTTTTAAAAAGGGCTGTTTAAGGGGAAAAGGGTACATATCAGAGAATTTTTGAAACTGCACTGCCCGAGCATCCAGCAGCTCTCTCCTCTGCTGTACACCAACAAGTGGATGACGGCAGTACATTTTGCCATTTAATTAACTCCACCAGGTGTCTTAGAGACATGTAAATACCTAAGTACACAAACCACCTGAACTGGACGCTCTCCTGCTGCCTGTCCCAGGCAAGGCGAGCTCTGCCCCAGCCGACAATCAGGCCAAGAAACCCATTAGGACAGACCTGCAGGCCCACAAGGCGATAAGGAAACCAAGGGCCATAAAAAGCAGCCGAATCATGTTTCTGTGACAGAGCAACTCATCAAACACATCTGTCTGCCCTGGAAGAGCCACCTTCACCATAGAAACAAAATGAGATTTGCTGGAGCTCTGCATTTGGACAACTGTGTATGGCATTAATAGATACAGAGTTTAAAACAGGCTTGGAGATGCATTAGAGTAATTTATGGCTCTCCCTGCCTTAGCAGGGGCTATATTACAGATCAGCAAAAGGCAGCCACTTCTGGGGCAGAAATTGCAGTCATTTGGCAGTGTAACACGTGACAGCTTAGGGTGGGAAAAGAGAGTTTAGCAACGTGCTGAGTCAATGTTAAAAAAAAAAAAAAGGTACAAACAATGGAGCCTGACTAAAGCATCAGTGGAAAAACTCTCCTTCCCACGTGGCACGGGTCTGTTAACAGGTTCGTCCCTACAGCACCTACCACAGCCTGACAATTTCTGGGTAATGACGTGGTTTCAGCATCCCATGCTGAGTACACCACTGCCCAGCATGGTTTTCATTTTTGTTACTAACTTCTGATATTTTCAGGAAACAAACATTCTGGTCTCCCATTCATTTCACGAGGACACGCTGTTCCGAGGGCCCCTCTTGGGCTTGCTGCTGCAGTAAGAAGAGGCATTGTGAAGCATTACTGCAAGCAGCAAGCAGCGTGGTCTTGGAGAAGCACTAAGACAGAACCGCCTGCTGTCCCCAGCACACGTTGTGTTCCAGCATCTAACTAAAAGCAGAGGCCTTACACCTGCCCAAACCTAGGACGTGACATTAACAAGTCACTGGATTTGAAAGGTCAACATGGTTAATATCACTAAAGCAATGTTTGCTCTTTGAATGACTGTTGTGCTCAATTCCTTCCCAGGGGGCCACTAAGAGAAACATTGAGAGAGCACAAACAACTCAGATCCCAGCCCTTGTGTCTCTCCCAGGGCAAGCCATTTTCTGATCCTCTGACACCTGAGCTGAGCTACGAATCGACTACCTGCACAAAGGTATTTTCAGTGTATATTGACAGTTCTTTGGAAAAAAAGATCTGTAAGTTTTAAAGAAGTAATTTTTCTCTGCAGTAAAACGCAGCTCTCTCCCATGAGACAGGGAAAGAGAATTAAACAGCAGCATGCAAGGGAAATTCAGTGGGAGACTGGGAGTCCTGGTCCAGAAAACTAAGTGAAAGCAGAACAAAATCCATGTCCTGACTCTGCTCGAGTTAACCCTGACTTACAACAGAGCAGCTTCGAGTGAAGCCCGGTGTCCTGGGAGAGAAATCCACAGGCTGGCAAGCAAGAGTCAGTCAGGGCTTCCCAAACTGCTTTTAACTACTCATGCTTTTATAACACCACATCCGGGGCTAACATAACAGATGGTTTGTACTACTCTGTTTTTACAGCTGTTGAAAGTGTTGTAAAATCGAATGGACCCACCAGCTGAAGAGACAGGAACCAACCCAACCCTACCCACCTGCCCAAGCGTGACTCTCACTGCGCACAGGTCTGAGGCTTCAGCCTGAGCAACGCTGCCCCCGCTGCCCCCAGCCCCTTCCCCAGCTCTACTGGGATGTCTCCGTGCTCCCAAATTTTCCTTCCCTTGTTTTCTCAGAACTGCCTCCGTAGAAGAGGTCAGCCTCCTCCTCCCTGCCTCCCTCCTCCCCTGTAAACACACACCGATGTGGGTAAAGTCCTGCTCTTAGGAGTGCTCCTGCTCTCTGCAGTAACATGTTTGTCAGATAAAAGGAAGCCCATTTTCCATCACGCTGGAATAGGAACAGAGCACACTGGACTCCACTCTCAGAGATGACTGCGCTTTCCGAAGCTCTGCCTGCACGCACAAGGTTTCAGGTTATGTCTACAAGCACAAATCCACACACAAACACAGCCATGCATGCTCACCCTGTGAAGCCTGTGAAAAAGCTGCTAACAGGCTTTGGATCCAGTGTAATTCCACAATAGGAACTAAGTCATGCAAACAGAACCTGAGTATTTTGATTGCATATACCCCAATAAGACTACATTTACCCTTAATGCATGGGCCAACAACCCTTGGGTTTATGAGGTATGCAAAACCTACTATTGCTCATGCAAAGAAGCAACTATGATTTAAATAGATTTTTCCAATAGGTCATAAATAGGTGAGATCTGTCTCTTGAAATGCCTGGGGCTCTGGCTGGTACCTGGAAATTGAATGAAACTTTACTACTAACGTCATTGAAAATGGGTCTGGAGAATCAGCGAATAAGAGTATCCTCCTTCCTTTAAAGCATTACGAAGCTAAGCAGCATAATATTACTCTAATGTCACTAGCAAAGGACAATTACAGAATTAATTTGAAAAGTTGCATTAATTTGACCTTAACCAAATACTTTTGCAAGATTAATGCGCTAGTCAAAGCTTTTAATGAACATACATCAATAACAATCAAAAAGGGTCACACAGGACAAAAACTTTTCAAACATAACAAATAAAAGTAGTAATTTAAAACATATCTGGCCAAAAATAAGTTGATTTGCTGTATAACCAAATTCAGCTGTGAATGGGATGCACCCCGATTTCAGCAGAGTAAAAGTTTCTCTTTAAAAGATCTTTTACAGGTTTAATGCGCTCTCCATCCTTCCCTAACTCATCCCCCAGCGTTCAATTCCTGCTCACCACTGCCTGAAATATGAAAAATTTTGACAGCTTTGAACACCACCTTTAGCAGAAACACCTCAGACCCCACTAATCATGGGCAACATCAGAATGGGAGCCACTGACAGACCTTTTAACTAATATATAAAGAACATTTCTAGTTTGCAACAGCTACAGCTGCATGAACTCTTCTTGGGGTCTTGAAAACTGCCTATAAACATTTTCTGCTATTCCATTTAATTCCTAGTGAATGCCACAGAACTGAAAGGAAAATAAGGCAAAGATTACTTTTGTTTCCTTCCCTTGAAGCTCTCTTTCCAACTTCCATTACTTTTATTTCATGTAGAAGAAAACAGTCATTATACCTTAAGATTCATAATTGAAAAGCTTAAAGAAGGGCAAAAACAAAATCATAAAGTATGTCTCTTTATGGTATCTGCTTTCCACACAAATTAATAAAATCCTTTTTTTGTGTACACAAGACCATTTATTTCCATTCCATTTCACAGACACACAATAGATACCACTTACACTTCTGCATTTCCTTTTACCTTGTATTTTAAACTGGTCAGATCTTAAGCTGTTCAGATCCCCATGTTGATTTTATTAGGCAAGGATAATTTAACTGAAAGTGATGTATATAGTGGGGTTTTTTTGTTGTTCTTTTTAGCACAGCTTTAGAAACCTACAGTAAGACTAAGTGCACTTAGTCTAGCAAGGGTAATTACTGCAGTTCAGCAACAGAACTAAACATTTTTCACTTTATTGCTGAAGAGACTGATTTATCTGTTTAACATTAATCTTCTGAGGAGGAAACATTCATTCATCTTATGTCTACTCTTTTAAAGTGTATATGTTTTTATCTATATGTTTAATGTAAGTGTACATGATCTCTGCCACTGTTCATATGGTATTCAACATCAATCACCTTTTAGGTTTATGGAGATTTATATGGTCACGCTGTAACTAACATAGCTGGAAAGCAGACTAAGATGTGGAAGTACAGATAAAACTTATGTGTAAAACCTGACAAAGAGTTGGCAGCTTTATGTATCTGGACACCTAAAATTTCCTGTCTGCAAGGCAGGATGATGAGAGTGTGGTCTTGGCTCAGCAATTATCCTGAGATATCTTCAAGGCAGACAATAGCACAAGTTCCAGTTGCCACCTCTGCAGCATTCACAGGCTTTGAGTCTCCTTGTTCAGGATACGAGTACCAATGAGCTAGGTAAGATACAGAGCACTTGCATCTGACAGTGCTGCTGAAGATATAACTACATTAGCACCTGGAGTGATGTCTGCTTTGTATTTCTGAAAAAAAAAAAAAAAAGAAAAAAAAAAGACAACCAAGAACTGGGTAGGGAGCTCCAAGCCACTACAGATTCATTTCACTGGCATGCACTCACTAGCAGAGGTCTGACAGGTCTAGCAGCTGGAGCAGACCTTCAAAAAGGTTTCATTTTTGTATTTTGAAGAGTATCTGCAGGTGCTGGGCTCAACCTGTCTCTTCCCTGGAACAAAAAGCACGAATAAATCACAAAACCCACTGATTTGTTATTTTCTTCATGCTTACTCACAAAACAGCTGTTCAAATTTTTGATTCCTGAAAACCTGAAGACACCATAAATGCTATTTTCCTGAAGCCTCCTCTCGCCCCAGTGAGGATTTCCAGTTGAATGTTTCTTAAAACTCTAGGTATTCATGCTGGCAAATGGGGCGGCCTGACAACTGATCCTTTACTGATGTTCCAGGAAGCTGAATGTTATGGAAATAATGTCTAATGGGGTGCAATTTGTTAAGAGTGTGTTTTACAACTGGAGAACTCCACCTGTGACGCATGATAGATACCAGCTGGTTCCTGAGATCACATGCTCATGGCACCGTGCCTTTTTCTTTCCTCCTATCTTTGAGAAGTCTATCTGAACTCAGAAGCAGATGTAGCTCTGCTGAAAGCAAAAGCTTAGCGTGGTCATGGAAGTGGGACTCTTCAGAGAACAATAAATGTCAGCATACACATATATTTTCAGAGCAAGGAATTCATTGCTAGTAACTGTAATGAGATAAAACTGATGGTCTGCAAGGACCAAATACTTGACTTTCTCTACTAGGATTGCATAGTTCCTAGTCAGGACAAGAGAAAAGCAGTGAGCAAAATATTTGATCTTTAACAATAGCATAGTGTGCTTCGTCAGCGCACTGCAAGAGGTTTCTGCATGCAAAGTGGAGAAGGATGGGAAGAGATCCAGTGATGTGCTACACGTCTGCAATACAGTGCCTCAACCTGCAAATACACATAGGCTCACTGAACCTTCAGAACGAGATTTCTATAAATACCAACTAAGCAACTGCTCATTTAGACAACGTATTCTTTAGGCATGTGCATTCCCATAGACCTAACTGCTAGCAGGGATCTAGCATGGAATTAATCTATAGTATTTAAGAATTAACACCTAACTGTATGGAAAAGAGAAACTTACCGAGGAGTGTCTGTGGTTCACCACTGGGATTCAGCATGGATCTGTGCTGGGAAATACACTGACACTCAAAAAATAATTATTACAGACTGTGTTCAAAAAAACTGCTACACTGAGGGTAAAAGCCTGGGCAGAATACAAATGGTATGGAAGAGAAAGGGGACTCCATTTGCCCCTAATAGATTGATGCTTCAGTGTACTGCTCTTCAATATGTGCTGCACAGAAATTCACTCACTAATTGCTTTATTAAGTCATACTTTCTGGCTTTACTATGGTTAGGAATTCACTCATTTCTCAGAAATAACACCTTTTGTGTTACTGAAAAATGATAAAATATTAAAAAAATCTTCAAAAGCAGCATTGTGTCAGTATGGACGGCATGTTGTTATACATTCTGACTGACTTTAGAAATTCCAAATTTCTGGTTAAGGAAACTGAGCTAAGTTTACTCTGAACCCCATGGATACAACTGCATTGCTCGCCATGGACATGAGGTCAGAGTTAGCCTGGTTATTTTTTCCTTGAAAGCATCACCATACAGAGTCTTCCACTCCTGCTCCTGATTCGGGGAACTTTTTCAGTGGGACTGCTCCCTGGACAAGTGCTGACCGAGCTAGTTGCTTGGTGAGCGTCCAAACACTGCAAAGGCTGCAAGACATTCAGAAACAACTGACTTCATCCCTAAACCTCTTCAGGAGCTTAGGAGATCATGCTGCCTTTAGTGAGCATGGGAAACTCTTACGGTGCCATCACAACTGTTCCTACACTGGCATATTTTCTGTTGTAGCACTTAAGCCCTGGGAATCATTTGGTTATATGAAAAATTGGGCTGATTTTATACACACATATACACAAATATACGCATCACAAAGTTAACTGCAAAGTGTGAGTCTTCTTGATTCTGCTGAGAAGTCTGAAACATGGAACACTAAGGATGGTATCCAGAATACCAAACAAAATAGATTTGTTAAAAAAATGTGTTCTTTTGCTGTTATTAAGACAGACTGAAGGTTGCCTTTTAACTTATGAATGAGTTCTCATGCAAGATGACTGACGAGCAGAGGCATCACGCTGACTCCCACTGTGTGTTCATCCATTTGGAATTTGCTAAGGATCGTCCTTTACCAAAAACTCTGCGATGGCATCACTTGGAGCTCCTTCAGACCCTCAGTGAGTCACATTAAGTCCCAACAAAAGTTTTGACACTACTATGGAGAGTACTGCTTCACAACCAGGCTAAGGGAAGAGCATATTAAATATAAATAAAAGGAAGCTCTCCCTGCGCATAGATCACGAAGCAGCATAGTCTGTAACATTTTCTCTTCCTTCCTAGCAGGAAGCTTTGGTTTAGAATAAAAGCTGCATCAGTCCATGAAGCTGAGATGTTTGTGGGCACCTTGCCAATTCCAGAAATGTGTTTAGAAACTGTGAACATCTCAGTCTGACAAAAGACATAAAAAACTAACCAACAGTAATTTTTCTTAAGTGCTTTTGGGTCTGGTTTACATACTTTGAATGTGAGGATTGGCAAGACTGCAAACGATTCCATGAGTTTATTCTTATTGTGCATACTGAAATTGCCATGAAATTTAACTGCTTCTACAATCCACTGAAAATAAAAAGTTTATGATTTCTGGGTGATCCATGTAGATAAATGCACCTCACTGAGAAATGGAAGGAAAAAAATGAGGTTGTTCCATCACAGGATTTGGAAAAAGGAGAATTGTAATTCTACACAAAAAATACAAGCCCCAGGAAGAAAAAGAATAATTATTCTGCACTGAGACTTTCCACGTAAAGGTTTTGCAAAGACTCTCCAGAGCTCCCATTTTGATACCACATAAAATGCCAAAGGACAGTTCTTCCTCCAGAAGTGACAAAATTAGTCAGCACAGAAGCCCATGATTTATTTTGGACAAAATTCCCTATGATTCTTGGGACATGTCCAAGCATCAAAAAAGAACACTACCTCCCCCAAAACAATAAAACAATCGAACAAGTGTTCTTATCACCTGTCCTTTACAGTGGCAAAACAGATTGCCTGACTGAATACAAAAGGGGCAGGTGTCCTTCAAGAAGTCCAAAAAATTCTTTAACAAGATGGTTGCTTTGTCCCTGTAAAACGGGAGGAACTGCTGTGCTGTGTGATGGCAGCTGAAGACTTACCTTTGTAAAATCGCAAAGCTTCTTAAAGTAATCTTAGTGCACAACATGAGGTGACAAGTACAAGTTACATGGGATGCCCTACTATTGCAAACATCTCTCTGTGTAGTGTTATAATATTTCTTATCTATTACCTCCTTTGAAAGTCTAACATGAGTATCAGAAACACAGATAACGCTGATAGGACAACAAAAAAGCTGTTGCACTCAGTGTACCACTACCTTAATAACTCAAAAGATCCATTACGCTGCCACATCTAACAGAGATTTTCAGCTTAACACCCATCAGTCTGTCTGTCTTCCCTAAAACTTACAGCCCAGGCAGACACCCCATGGGGACAGCAAATAAATTGCACTTACTGCCACCTACCTCTCCACTTCTCTCACATACTCTGCTACTGTTAGGGTACATATGCCCAACCTGTTTCTTTACGAAGTGAAGTCAGAGCTGGCACACCGTGCCGAGCTAGGAAGTGTGTCCGTCTGCCTGGCATCACCACCAAACAGCAGTAAGCTGCCAGACACTGCCCGATGTGCCTGCAGCAAACCCCGCTGGCCTGCACGCCTCTCTTCTGTGCAAAGAGATGTGCAAACAGCTGTGGGAGAAGCAGGGTTTTGCACAGTGGCAGAATTACTGTTTTTGTTCTGTGCCCTATGTAAGGCTGCAAAACTCCACTGCTGACTGTCAGCAGTCCTACAGTGCGAGATTTCAACCATTTACTCCTCCCCCTTGCTTCCCTTTCCAGCCAATAATTCATGCATTTATCATCTGCGCTCTCGGCATTGCAAAAGTAGCTTTTAGTACGTAAACTGCATAATTGTATCACAATCAAGAGACCACTTTCTTCATGGTGATTCATCAAAAATGGATAAAGAACAATGACGAGATGAGGAAAACCCTGCGTATATTGTTATACAGCTCGATCAGAACTTGAGTTGTGAACCAAAAAACCTCTCTATGTATCAGGAGGTGAAGTGAGGTAGTTTGACTGCACCAGTTGACAAAGGAAGACCAACTGATGTCATCTGCCTGGACTTCTGTAAGGCCTTTGACACGGTCCCACATGACATCCTGGTCTCCAAATTGGAGAGAGATGGATTTGAAGGCTGGACCATTCAGTGGATGAGGAGCTGGCTTTGAAGGTCGCACCCAGAGAGCGGTGGCCAATGGATCTATGTCCAGGTGGAGGCCGGTGGTGAGCAGTGTCCCTCAGGGGCCTGTCCTGGGACCAGTGCAGTTTAAGATCTTTAACAACGACATAGACAGTGGGATCGAGTGCACCCTCAGAAAGTTTGCAGATGACACCAAGCTGAGTGGTGCAGCCACACAACAGAAGGAAGGGATGCCGTCCAGAGGGACCTGGACAGGCTGGAGAAGTGGGCCCACATGAATCTAATGAAACTCAACAATACCAAGTGCAAGGTGCTGCACCTGGGCTGGGGCAATCCCAGAGAGGAGCACAGACTGGGAGGAGAACTCACTGAGAGCAGCCCTGCAGAGAAGGACTTGGGGGTTCTGGTGGACAAAAAGCTCGACGTGAGCCAGCGGTGGGTGCCTGCAGCCCAGAAGGCCAACTGCGTCCTGGGCTGCACCAACAGAGGGGTGGCCAGCAGGTAGAGGGAGGTGACTGTCCCCCTCTGCTCTGCCCTCACGAGACCCCACCTGGAGTGCTGCGTCCAGGGCTGGCGCCCCCAGCACAAGAAGGATGTGGGGCTGTTCGAGCAGGTCCAGAGAAGGGCCACAAAGGCAATCTGAGGGCTGGAGCACCTCTCCTATGCAGAAAGGCTGAGGGCTGGGGGTGTTCAGCCTACAGAAGAGAAGCCTCCAGGGAGACCTCATTGCAACCTTTCAGTACTTGAAGGGGGCTTACAAAAAAAGATGGAGAGCAACTCTTTGCTCAATTAGATAATGACAGGACAAGGGGGAATGGTTTTAAACTAAAAGAGGGGTGATTTAGATTAGAGGTTAGAAGGAAATTCTTCACACAGAGGGTGGTGAGGCACTGGAGCAGGTTGCCCAGAGAAGCCGTGGATGCCCCATCCTTGGAGGTGTTCAAGACTCTCCTTTTTTACTACACCCCTACAATTTTCTTGCTGCCAGAAGTACGGGCTTAGGATTCAGAGACTGTTCATTGCCCTGTACCATGTGCTGCCTCCAGTGCACTTCAAGCATCCAGAAAGCAAGGTTTCTTCAAAGGTCTCTAAAGTCTGGCATTCACAAAATGACATGCTCTAATTAGTAATAATTTCTGATAATTAAGGCAGAAGTAAATACTGCAGTGATATTTTAAAAGCTACTCCAAGCTCTTTTTTTTCCTTTGAGACCATCAAAGCTAAAAGTCAGTGTTCATAATGTTTTGTGCTTCTGCATTACATTGAACATTTTTAAAGTAAAAAGACAATTCAAAACCTGATTGTGAACATCATCTGATGTTCAAAAATAAATAAAATATAAATCAGGCTCTTTGTGGCTGTCTCTCTTGGGATAACCATGTTAGCAACAAGGCAGCATGCAGAGTTCAAATGTGGTACGCAGATGGAAAGTTTAATAGGTATGTCTAAGTACCATTAGATGATTTTACAGCTGTCGCTTGTCTCTGGCCAACAAGGGGAAGTGGGCCATTAAAGATGCAGTACTAAAGAGGAACCATCTGCCAAAGCCAGCAGAGGCTGTTTGGGTGCATTAGCAGCTGGAGTCCACAGCTGAGAGTCCTTATACTCCTTTCTTTGTCACCAGTCACCAGGAATTAACATTAGAAAGTTTTAAAAGAAAGGAGCGTCCCTTTTGCTCAGCAGCGTGTAGTGGAAGTTCACATGGAAGACGCACTCCTTACCGTTTGGGTTCACATTGTGAGAAACAGGTTGCAAGTTAAAACTTCAGTCCTAGGGGAACTGAGCTGGTGGTAGAAGTGCACAGCTTTTACCTCATATGTGGGTGATTTAGATATAGATCACATGGAATTATATGTTATAAAGGAAAATGCTGGGGGACACACAGCAGCCAGCAGAGCCAAAACAGAAATACAAGAAAGATATGGCTCCTGCCATTTTATTCAAGGAGAAAATATTATGAAAATGAAAGTATGGTTTTATATGAATTTTCATTATACTCACTGAAATTAAAAAAAAAAGCCTAATTAATCTAATTAATCTCTATATGCCTCATCTTCAATATTCAATACTTTCTGTAATCACCTATACTACTGGAAGGCATTGTTCAGTTTTAAGTCTTTCTGCCTTGATTTGTGATTTGATTCACAGCCTATGTTTCCATCCTGTCTTTTTCTATTGTCCACAAGAGATGGGTCTATCATACAAGAAATACTTTCTGAACAAGAGTCAAAGGGCATATACAACTAGATATTTTCTGGGAGGTTTTACAGATGCTGATTTTCATTACTACACCTTGTGTTATCACTTACAAGAGAGTCACCTTTTGTCTCCCAACACAGCTGCCGGTGTTTCCGAATCGCTATCAGACATGATATCCCAAGGTGTTTTCAGAGAGAGGGACAGCCATCCATTGTTAAAAGCAAGGAGCATTTTGGCAGCGACCAGATCAGAGGCACTTCAATATATTGGACATACATAAGTCCACAGCGCCTGAAAGGTTACACCCGCAAGTGGTGGGAGAGACGGCTGATGGCACTGCAAGGCCATCGTTGATAGCCTTTTAGAGGTCATGGAGACTCTTGAAGGTTCTTGATGGCTGGTGATCATCAGTCCTGTTCTCAAAAAGGGCAACAAGGAAGATGTGGGGAGCTACATGCTAGGCAGCCTCCCTCACTCCCTGGGAAGGTGACGGGGAAAATCCTCATTGCAGGCATTTCCAACCACGTGAAGGACAGGAAGCTGATCAGGAGTAGTTATCAAGGGTATACAAGGGGAAATCACTGGTAGTCTTTACAATGAGATGACTAGCTTGGTAGATAAGGAGAGAGCAATGGACGTAGTTAACCTTGACTTGAGTGAAGTCTTTGACACTTCGACACTTACACTGGCGAAAAAGGCCAGCAGTATCCTGGGCTGCAACAGGAAAAGCACAGGCAGCACGTTAAACTGAGGCAACACCTTGGGTGCTGTGCTTAGTCCTGCACTCCCCACTACAAGACATGGACTTACCTGGACTGAGTCCAGCGCAGGGCCACAAAGATGACAAAAGGACTGGAGCACCTCTCATACGAGGAGAGGCTGAGAGGTAGAACTCTTCAGCCTGACGAAGAGAAGGCTCAAGAGGATCTCATCTGTGTATAGACTCTGAATCCTCTGAAGGAATGATGCCTTAATTAGACCTCTAACTGTACGTGTGACCTCCACAGCTGCACATCTCCAGCTATACTAGGTTGTAAGGTAGGCACAGTTCATTAGCCGTTTCCATTTCAGGTTACCTTTTGCAGGTTTGATTGCAGGATAAAGCAAGAGTTTAAATAGGCAGCCCTAATTTTTTGCAGGATCTCCGTGGCTGCCAAACACAGAACACCTGACGAAGCCGAAAGGTCCAGTTTTGTTGTCCCACACAATTTCACCCTAAACTAGGTTTGGTACACTATGGTGATACTTGTGTATGTCTGAGGATATTCATGTGTAGGACAAATTTTCCCAAAATTTCAGCACAGCTTTGGTTAAGCAGAGAATTCAGACTGCAGCTGGGAAAAAGAACTGGGCTTTTTTTTTTTCTTCTGTGAATTTTGGCCTTCACAATCTGAATTATTTCCAGTGACAGAAATCCTTAGCTTAATGCTCCCAGTTACGCAATATAGTATCATTTTTCCTTCAAAAAGTTTTATAGAAGATTCAGATTTTAGATTCAGAAATCTCACTGGAAGTCAAAGACATTTGTCAGAGCCCGACTCTGTTCCCTCCGTATTTTTTATGCATCCATTACAAAACCCACCCTGATGATTAAAAGAAAAAATATCAGAAGAAATCACAGTACCAACAAAACAATGAGATCCTAATAAAACAAAGATATCTTTTCTAAATTATCCTTATAAAAATTTCTCATCTGAAGTAAAAGACTACTCAAAAGATCAAAGAAGGTGTCATGGTCAACCAGCACTTACTATGAGAACAGCAAGATATTTTAATGCTATTTAAAAAGGAACTGAAAAGAAATATTTTTAAATGGAGTGAAAAGAAGTTTTATGTGTGTTAGCAGCCGAGCCCTCGTAATCAGAGACATGCTAGGATAAGCTCGGGCAGATGACAGGAGAGATAACAAACAAATCCTTCATTTCAGCTGAAGGCTACATTCCACAAGACAATTTTTTCATCTTGAATATTTACATCATCACTTGCTTTACTGTAAAGCTTCTCAGCTCATGTGTAAGCAGCTGCAGCTTCAAAGGGAAGTCCTCAGTGCCCTGCAACCCAAATGTCTGTAGGTGGCATGGAACATGCAAAACCAAAACTTCATCACAATTCTGGTGGCAAATGTCTGCAAATGTATAATAACTGATCCTTCTGGGTCAACAAGCTCCATGGTTGTGTCCCCCCCCCCCCCTTTTTATTTTCACACTGTTTTCTCATAAAGCAATTAAATAATGGCACCATTCTTTCTGAGTTTATTAACTCATGTTGCTGTGCCTTTGGAAAGTAACACTTTTGTGGTCTCTGCAGCAAAAATACAAACTATTATTTAAATGGTAATCGATCAGCTCAAGGTATGTAACATGAAGACTAAAACAAGCACTGGTTTTAATTCCAAAATTTTTGTCTTTGGATATGACAGCTACTGTGGCATAAGGAGTTTTTAAAATATGCCTATTCCAAGACAACCTATGAAGTATTTCAAGGAACTGCAGGTGTAAATGAAAGACAAAACAGGCATAAAGTTTTACACCCCTGATTTTCACTTCAAAGGAGAACGGAAGGATGTATCTTTGGCTATAAGCCAAACTTACCAACTACTTTTTTCTTCACCTGGAGAATTTATGGACAGAAATTCTCAACTGCAGAAAGCCCAAACCATTAGAAAACTGAAATGAGCAGAGCGGAGAATCAGCAGGAAGATAAAAGAGTGGTACTGCCATTTGTGAGATGCTCATTCCTGCCACAATCTCCCAGATCAAAGGGTGTTCTGAAACCTCTGAGAGAACCTCGAAAAGTGAGTTGTTGAGTGCTGGGAAAATAGTACCTTGCCTTTTTCCTGCATTCATCTTCCAAGGACATCATCTACTGGGCTGCGCAGACTCCTGCTCTGAACTTGTACAGCCACTTTTCTGCAAACCATGTGCTCAAAATCCATGGTTCTGGAACAAAATATTCAAAACACTGTCATCTTGTAAGTCCTGAGTAAAAAACCAACCAGGCAAAACCTTCCTCTGTTTGCTCTGCAATTTTAACTCCTCCAGAAACTTTGACATGGTTTTTCCTTTAATTTGAGGGCTAAAAATGCATAGGGTTGGAATCCTTCTGAAGCCATTAGTTTGAATTTTGTTTACTCCAAATTCATACATAAAAAGCTAATGTTTTAGGAACAGACAGACAGTATCTGGAATCTCTGATACTACCTGTCTCTGGACACACCAATGAACAACTACATAATACAAGAAAAATCACTTACATAGACTACTTTGGTTACCTGAGTTTTGGTCTCTTACCTGACAGATGAAATAGTTACAATCACCTTGTTCAACAGGGCTCTTCAGAAATTGTATCTTTAAAAAATAATAATCCAGAAGCAAGCCCTGAAACTCCAACATAAAGGCAGCCATGGTATGCTACTAATTTTAAAGCACTTAAATTCTAAACAGATGTATTGTTTTAATGCCCAAGTATTCATTGGCACTTTTCTAAAAGGTCTGATCTCATCCAGCATGTGGTTTGGAAGGGTCTCTGTTGTTGAGTATTTTAGCGTCAAGCTTTAGGGATTTATCTATCACAGGGCTGACTTCTTTCTATTATGGCTGATTAGAGCTGACACTGTACGAACAACCATTACCACCATTTCACTATGCTAATGTTGATAGTACACATTTATTGGTAAGCTGTAACGTTTCTCTGTTCAGCTGAACATCTGCCTCTTAAAAGTAAAGGTATTTTTTTCCATATCCAGACGGAGTTTTGTCTTTCAAAGACAATCTGTTCATTGTCTTCCTTTTTCCCTTCCAACTATTAACAGACTTTTGATTATTCCCTTCTTGAGCATCTCTGATTCCAGATGGCTCGGCAACCTTCCTTTTATTTCTCATGAGTCAAAGTGCCACTGATTCACATTATGAGAAGAAAATAAAAGTTTCCACCATATATTTTTAGGCTTATGAAAGGGCACATCCCCCCTGGTGTTCCTCAGACATGTGACTCACTGTGAGATGGAAAGAATCAAAAATCCTCTGTGTCAGCACCGGTGGTAAGGCCTGTTCCACTCCACACTGAGTTGCTCAGATGCTCTGAACATTTGTCAGGTCTTAATCTTCGACTTTTCTGAAGCTGGGTTTTTCTTCTAAGTCATACAAAACAGTCATCCATCAAGTACCAAGGCCTCCATTTATCAACCATCCCAAGGACTCTACAGCCCAGAGGATTTTCCAATTAAAGCAAAACTTTTGAAAAGGGAGACACATGAAACATATGGTGCATCTTCTGCTGAATAGTATTCTATACCAAGTCTTCAGGGAAAAGAAAACCACTTAGACCTTGGCTTCATGGTTTTCTCTACATGAAAAGAACTATTTAAAGTTAAATGTGTTAGCACAAGACTTTGGGTCTCATAGAAACAGTGTCAAATGCTGAAAATGACTTGTTATTTCCAGTCCTGCTGCACATAAAGTTTTGTAGCGCACTGCCTACTCTAACCAAAGATTTTTTTTCTGTAAATTTTCTTCTCCACGACACAGAGGTTACATCCCAGCCCAAGAATGAGTGTCAGGCTGCAGAGCCTTCCTCTGGAGACCCTGCGTTAGCGTGAGTCATGGCACGAACAGCAGCTCAGTTTCTCTCAGAGCACTGCTCGGGCAGATGGAAGCAGCATGGACCAGCAGCCAAGGAGAAGGGAAATTAAGACAGTTCTGTCAGCATGGTTGGTAGATGGCAAAAGTGAAGTTAATTACCTCACTGTGACTCATTAGATCTTTTCTTTGCAGTTTGAAAGGACAAGATCTTGTCCTTTCACAGCTACATTGTTAAGACTGGCCTTCATCTTTTGGCTTCAAATGTCAAAAGGCAATATGCAGGATGCAAGGTTTGTCTCCTCGTTAAGTGCTGGCTGCTTTTTGACTGTGTTGGCTGACAGGCTCCAGTCAAAACCACCCAGCTTAGGGAAAAAAAAACAAACATAAAAAACAAATAATTATGCCAGCAGCTACATATATTAGGAGGACATCCAGGATGCATGAGAATGTCAATGAAATCCCAGCCTTTGCTGTGTGCCTGCGCACTGCTGACAGCCAAACAGCAAGCAGCCTTTTGTGGGGTAACAGAGGAGCACAGAAGTTCCTTGGGATCAGACAGAGGCATCTGGTGGAGCTCTACAGTGCTCTGAAATTCATGAAAGGTATATGATTTATATGTCACGTACAGCCACAGGACAGCTAGTTTAGGAGCAAGACTCAAGTCACATGGAAAGAGAAGCTTGCATACACTAGCAGGCTGAAAAGTACAGTTCGCAAGTACCATGAAACCCTTCCACTCACCAGCTCCAGAATGCATTTAGGGACATATCTCCTGTTGGACACACTTACAGAAGTATTTGCATTACAGCTATGGCAGGCCAGCAGCCAATATGATTTCTGTTTGCATTGCTGCAGGACATTAACAAAGGTAGATGAAAGTCTTTTCTTCTCTGCTTTGGCAGGCCTATTAAAGCTCTGAGGCACGTGCCAGTGAAGCTTTCAATTTTTCTTTTAATTTTCCTGAAGTCAGGTGGTCTCCTGACCAACTACACATAACAGTTGGCAGCATGAGAATCAGAGCACACACACACTCCACTGAAGCACAGAGGATAAGCCGACAAGCATCCATTTTTGTTCTGTTCTTCCAGTGTTTTCAGTTATTTTCTGCCACTTGTTGTGGATCGATACAGGCACAAACACATTTCCTCTATGTATCATCATCCTTGAGAATGAATGCTGTGGAAGGAACACAGCTACCTTATTCCAGATCACATCCAGATTTCAAGTTGTTTCTTTAAGGTATTCAATAGCTAAGGCAGTGAGCATTTGCAGTCCCCTGTGTGAAGGAATACAGTGGCCCACAAAACACAGAAATGGTGAAACTAACCACCACAGAGATGCAGAGGAGCCACTCTCAGGCTCAGAAATAAGTTCCCTGCAGAGCCATTGCCATTGCCTCCCGCCCCCAACTTCACTTTTGGTCTGGCCTTTTCCAATGTGAACACATGCAAACACCCTCAAAGAACAAAAGATAAAGCATGGTGCAGCGAACCACAGAACTGCAATGCACATACAGTTCACTACTTGAAGAGTAAATGAAACATGCAGCCATGTAGACTGGGGCTACTCACGTCTCGTGCAGCACCACCAGTGAGTGAGGGTGAGATGGCTGCAGTGGTCCACATAACCTGGAGCAGCCCAACCAGCCTTAGCAGGAGCCACGCTGAACAGCTTTTTTTTCAGGAAGTTCTTCTTCCCGTAACTCCTTACTGACTTTCATTTAGCCGAGCACGTATTCTCCTCTGTGCAGGGGACTGCTGCATAACTAGGCACAGAAAAGTATCACTACATTTGTCTGCCATGGCAAGCGCACAGGTGACAACCACACTTAATACTGATAAAGAAACTCTGATGGTTTTCTCTGAAGCATTCTGAGGATGAAACACGGTGCTTACAAGTGTTTCAAATTATCTGAATGTCATTCTTGTTTTTGTTTTTTAAAGAACACAGGCTCACACATGGCTTTTATCAACAAAAGGAGTTTCTAACCGCGTAATTTTTTAAGTACATATTTGACTTTCCTCCAAAAATTATCTATAAAAGACAGGAGGGCCTCATTTAAAAGAAACTAATGAGTTTCCTCCTGTTAAGATTTCTAATTTTGCTCTACCAGACACCAACTGAAACAAGAAGGCCAAACTTCTATTCGAAAGAGGAAGGTCAAACTTAAAGGCAGTGTTGGTCGGTGGATCTATCTCTGGCTGGTCATGCCCTCGCTTCAGGCTTTCCAGAAGTGCCCCAAGAACCACCCTACCACAGCACTCAACCAGTTCCACAGTTAATTCTCCACTGTGCTTTAAACAGGACTAAATCATTTTCAGACCCCTCTGACCACACGCGATTCTGACCGTTCTTACCATGTGGCTGGGGGAGCTGAAGACCACACTGGCTTATCTCCCTCCTTGGCCAGATTCTGCCTAAAATACGCCCAGAAGTACTGCTGTTGTGCCCAAAAGATTGACCTTGTGGATGAAAATACTTTGTGGGAGTAAAGTGAATTTTCTACAATCTTTCTGAGCTTAAATAACAACTCAGATTTGGCAAAATAAACGTGGATAAAAAGTAGAAACTAAAAAAGGTGGTATTTGTGAATCTTATTTTGTTTGGATTCCAGAAAATCATTCAGCAAAGCAATTATGAACTGTAAATGCCACTCCCACGTGTGCTCTGCTTTGCAGCATATCAGACAAAGTCTGTTTTATACGGTTTCATATAAGGAGCTATTCTCCTTGTTCACCAGGGAGAGGAATGCACACAAGGCTGTGGAATGCCGATGGATCTCACTTCTAGAAAACCCACTTTCCAAGACAAAGCATGTTCAAAGACACTGAATTTCCCATGCTAGGAGCTCAGCACAAGCCTAACCCCAGCATCCCTGACAGGACACACAGCAGACTTCAGCCACGCAGCAAAGGTTGCTGAAGAGATCAGGTCACACGTTCAGAGAGAGGAGAAGCTGTGGTGGTGAAGCTGCAGATCCTCCAAGAGACTAATTCAAGTGACGTGCAATCACAGTGTGCTGGAAAGCTCCATTCCTTAAGAGCGAGTGGTCTGGCAGCTAAAGGACAGACGCCTCCAGGTCCCACCAGGGTCACCACACCTGCTGGTGCACTGTACATCTTGTTTCTTGCCTTCCCAGCAGTAAAATCAGAGTGAGCACAGATTCTGAAATCTTTTAGTCTTTACAGAGCCAGCCGACACATCCCTCTGCCCAGGAGCTTTCGCTCTACCATTCACGCTACCACTTAAGTCTTTATTCTATTTCACTTTTTCAGTTTCTGTAGCATGGATAATAGAAGAAGAGATCTGCTTTTCTGCATGTTAACAAAGATGCTTTTTAGCCCTTATGGATGGCTGTAATACAGAAAACCTGGCATGTGAGGCATCAGCCTTCTAATGCCCATACTCCAGGTGAAGAAGGATTTCTTCATACCAGCAGTGCCAAATCCTTCCCATGGAATTTGCACTTACTTTCCCTTGCACTTATCTTCTATTATTATCAGAACTAGACTGAAAAATGGGTTAATTTATGTGCTTTAGATAGAAGTAAACCAGAACATTCCTGAAATGGCACATCTAGCATCAGATCAAGAGGGTACACGAGGGAGATGATACAGCTTTGGGAGCACACTCACCTACCAGTCAGGCACCTGCACTCTGAAAATGGTATTTGCTGCTGCATCACTGAATTTTTACACTGATCCAGGCAACATGCTTGTTTGGGATTTACAACATTCATTCACGTGGTGAGACAAATTTGCATTTCTTCAGCTCATGCATGAAGACTAGCTAGCGATTTTCTAGTCTGCTTTGAGTGATGATGGGTAGCATGAATCTGGTATCATCCCAGAAAACTTCCCCATCCTGCCTTTCTCCAAGATAAAGTAATGTGCTATTAGCTGTTACTCACAACAGACTGCTAAATGCATGCCCTGCCAGCTAAGCTAGGTCTGTAGCATAGAGTGGGGAAGAACATAATACTAGTGATTGTAATGTAAGAGATGGGGCAAAGAGCCTAATTTCAAAATTTCAGGTTGAGGTAGCCATTCAAAAACCACTTCTGGAAAATGGAGGAGGTAGTGAAAAATCACTGGGAAGGAACACCTCTGGAACACTTTGAAATCCACTGATCACTTAAAACAGCATAATATTCCCACATAAAGCACTTCCTTACCAGACAAATAGTGGAAAATCCAAACCGCCTATGCCTTTAATCCTCGGCAATTTTAGCCGAATGAAAAAAAAAAGTTCAAAACTTGATTAAAACTGCACAGCAGACTGCTGCATGATGTACATCACTCCTTACTATTACCCCAAGTAATTAGCAGTGATTGGGGTTGAGGACTGTCTAGAGTACTCCTAAGATTCAGTCCCTATTCTTGGATAAGCAGAAAGAGCAGACCAATCAAGGCATTTTAGATTCCGGACAAAAACAGGGAATCAAATTGCTCCAAAGTATAATCAATCAGCGAGAAAATAATGCAATGCTTAAAAGGCAAGATACTTATCTATCTAGTAAATGACATGATTCACCACCCAGATGGAGACAACACAATGCTTATCAACCTTCTTTGATGGTACTCTTGAAATGGCACATCCATCTTCCTGTTTAGTTTACAGAACAGTATCTGTTAGATCCTGAACCATGGGAATGGAAAAAAGGGGAGAGAAGGAGGAGGTTCTGGCATATCAACTCATTTTAAAATATCCGTGTGTTATTTTCCAGGCCCATATACTTCAAGACTCCAAACTTTCTGAAAGGATAATTGTGCTGCTGCTGTAACTTTACCCTAACGTACACATAAGCATGGAGCTCACACTGTTTCATGATTACAGAAAAGCCACAGCATGCAATAACCTACGTCTTGCTGAACTCACTCTTTACTTCATTTGCACAAAAGATTACTCAAAGCTCTTCTAAGTACATACATGTGCTGAAGAAGGGACCAAGGACAGGCAGCAACAACAGAAAGAAGAAAAGCTTTGCAAAACAAAATTCTTCTTTTAGCCAAATCCAGCATTGACCTAATAGGTGTAGAAGAAAGAAAGGAGTGCGTGGAGTTCACAACTGCCTTCAGCTGGTAGCCGACAGCTATATCCATCCACCGCTGGAAGACTGAATGACCAGCTAACAGCCAACAATCCGACCCACTCCCTTCAGTCCTGGCAAAGCTTTGTCTGAGATACATTAAGTTTTCAGCTGAAATCTTGGGCATTTTAAGAGTGTGCTGCCATTTTGAGAAGCCATAACCAGGCTATTTGATTACAGTAATTTAATACCTTTGAAATCCTACTCCATGCAAACTCTCCTAGCTTAGAAGTGATTTTGTATTTCCACTAAATGCCAAATTGCACCTTTTTAAACTGCTTAATCAGCTTATAATCAATTTAGCTCCTGTTCCTTAAGCATCCTGTCAGTGCTGAAATCAGTATTAAGAATCATAGGACAATTGAGGCTGGCAGGGACTCTGGGAGGTTTGCAGCCCAGCTTCCTGCTCGATATAGCCACAAGGTCAGAGCAGGTTGCTCAGGGTTTTATCCAATTTGGTCCTGAAAACCCTCAAGGATGGAGACAGCACAACCTCTGGGGCCCCCTCTCCACCATCCGAGTGTCTTCATGGGGTGAAGCTTTTCACTATGTCAAGTCAGAAAAGTTCATGTTCTTGTTTATTTCAGCAGAACTCTCTGTCTTCTGTACCGTCTTTGTACTTGAAGCTATGGACCTGATGAAGAAGTCATGTGGTGACATTCTCCAGCCTGTGTTATGCTGGAGGTCAGATCAGAGTAGATGAAGATAGTAATCCCTCGCGGACTCTGTATCTGGGCATCTTCCCCAGAGACTCTTAAACAGGAAAAAAAACATTCCAGACAATCAAGAATCTAAACAAGACAGAATTACTCCCAATTTAAGCCTGCAAAGGGGAGAAGGAAAAAAGACAACTGACTTTGTCATGTTTAGGAAGCAGGGCCTGAAGGGAGCACAACAGAAGAGCACTGCTTTATTTGTTAGCTCCTTCCTCCGACACTGCCCAAGCCCACATGGTGTAGGCAGACAATTAGAGTTCAATAAAAGCTGCAGCTGCCTGAAGGACTTGCTGCTCCAAATGACTTCTTCAGCCTGCTTACCAAAGTGCACAGAGATAAAGTAGAAAAACACGGCTTGAGGCAACGGACTACAGAAGTTGTCCTTGCGACCCATGGAAATAAATTCCTTTAAAGGTGTTTAAATAGTGAGGCTCCTAGGTGCCTAGAAAAACAATTAGTATTATGGAAGGACAAAAGTTTATCCCAAAGCTAAACAAAACCCCAACATGCTATAAAAATCCATGCTTGGGCCTACCACTGAGAGCTTCACCAGAGTGACCTGAGCAGAGTGAAATCTCCTCCATCCTGCTCCTGCATTCCCGTTCAATGAGGGGCGGCACAGGTCAGGGTGTGTGGCTGGCTTCATACAGAACTCGTTTCCAGAGCTGTCAGCTGCTTTAAATCCACTTAAAAATGGACAAAGGAAATGGGGAATAATGGGAATAAGAACAAGGTCATCATCAGTAAAATACCCCACAGGCTGTGAGTCTGTTTCCCAAAGATGGTCCTTAAAACTTTGCTTCAAGCAGAAGTGCTCCTCATGTTCAGCACCTGTTTTCGTCACGTTCACACAACTCTGAACAGCTCCTCGGCTCCCGTACCTGCCACCAGTTCAGTATTGGCGGGAGAGCAGCTGGAGGAAGAGGCCCTTCACCAGCATGACTGGAGAAAGCAGAGAGGAGCCAGAGCGCAGGAAGCAGGCGGGCTGGTGAGCGGCCACAGGCCAGAGGTTATGGTGCTGTTGTAAACACCGAGAGGCATTTGTGTTAAATACGGTATTCATAACTATTTATAACTTCACTGCATGGGGTTAAAAGAAAAAAAGCACAACAAGAAACAAAGGAAAGAAACAAAGCAAAAGCACACCAAGCTGGGCTACCCCCATCCCTCTTCAAGCAGTTTGCCTGAGGTATGTCAAATAAAAGAGGGCAATTTTAATAGGATTAAGCTGAGAAAAATGTGTACTAGTTCCTATGGACAGCTCCTATAAATCTCACTCTAGATCCCAAACTTATCTGCTAATGGAAAGGCCAACTGAAATCCCATCCACTGGACATATGCCTTTTCCAGAGGAATTCTCTGCAGACCATATGCTGCAAAGATTCAATGCAATAAATCAATCTCCTTAAGTTATAGCCAGATACTATGTTTTAATACTGATGTACTGTTAGTAATGGCATACCTACGCCTGTTTTGTGTTGACATTTGAGTATATCGTGTTTCAAGCTCTATTCCAACTACTTTGAAGAAGGAACAATCTTAATTTTCACCGCCATTAATCTCTCTGAATGAAAGCAGAGGTCTGCATTAATGCTAAACGTAACAGCGACCCTATGGTGCATTTAACCCAAGTCTGCTGCGGAACAGGCAGGAACAAATGGTGTCCAGCACCATAACAAAGCTTATCTCCCTGATCAATTGTGAAAAGCAGAGCATGTAACAATACACGTGCTGAGCTATTACATTTCATTCAGCTGCTTTACTCACGGGACTTGTACAGGCTGGTAGTACCATCTCCATTTTACCAGTAGGAAATGAGAAAGATTCCTTTGAAAGAAAAGCACCTTACCCTGGAATGGGTCCCAGGGTCCCCGATGACTTCTGCTACCTGAATATTGTCTTTGTTGGAGATATCCTGACCCAAATATCCCTTTGGCTTTTTGTGTGCCTACTCAGGGACTTGCTGAGAGCAGAGGTACACAGAACTCCAGATTCAACACAGTGTGCATCTCTTTTTCCTAAGATCTAAGGTCTCCCAAGCAATCATGCCAACAGTTTCACACCACAAATGGGTGAATCCAGAAGATAGTGAGAAACGAATGGGCAGGTGGTCACCACGGTATCTGCAATAAAAGCTCAGGAGGAGTGGAAAGTGGAATACAGATGCAAATGCTGCCTCATGGAATACTTCTTCAAAGTTTTTATATAAAACATCTTTATTTTTTTTTCCATTCACCTTCACTTCTAACACAACCATGGCACAGTCCAACACTCCACGTAGGCTCAAGCAGTCTCTTTCTCTTCCCTGAGGTCAACTCGGGGGGGGACAAAGACTTGTAACAGACATCGAGCATTCCTGCTTGTATCGGGGCCCAGCCCCATTGCAGAGACCACAACTCTGTTCCCTTCCTCAGTTTCATCACGTTTGATTCAATCCACAGCAGCAGTAGCTGCTGGGAAGAGAAAAATGGTAGCGGATATTTACTGATTCCTTCTTACACTTGCAAGAGATAAGCCTTCAGGATAAACATTCCTCCAGATGTATCTTACTGAAAACATACAGGCGAAGACACTAGACCTGAAAGCTTGCGTGCTGTTTTTTTTTTTTTGTTGTTGCTTCTGTATGCCTGTGTGTTACTTGCTTACCATGCCCATGTTCAAGCCACAGATATTTTCTGCATATACAAACTACAATAGCATAGCATGGCCATGGAATACTCCAAGACCAAAACTTGGTATGACAAAAGCATGCAAAAACACCACTGGAAGCAAAAACATCTTTCACTGCACCCCAACCTGCAGCCCAACCTTCAATTCCAAAATTCATTCATACCAAAGACACAAAAATAACAAATGTTTTAAGAAATCAAACTTATTTTTCACTATACAAAAAATATGGTGCTGCTTCCTGTGAAATCTTGCTTCTAGCTAAATTGTCAAAGTATAGCTAATAAGGCATAGCTATATCCTTCCTTCTACCTACTAGTTTAGAAAAGAGAAGGGATAAGGTATGGGAAGCAAACCACAAGTCTGGCCAAGCAAGCAGCAGTCAAGGCCAAGAATAAGGCATTTCAAAGGTTAAGAATGATTACCAATACACGCAACCTCTTGATGTATCATCTCCTAACACTTAGCCACAGGCTGTAACCACATAAACTGCAAAATATTCTGCTGAACTAAGTTTAACATATAAGCATTCTTGTTTGTTACTAATCCAGGTATTTACATATCATCTCACAATTCTGATAAATAGCTCCCAGTTTTTGCACTTGCAAGAAGTATATCAGGGCTCATAAAATAAAACTGCTAAAGTTTACATAATTACACTGACATTGCTAAGGTACAGCATCCTTTCTCATTACCTGCAGCAACAGTAAAGATTTAGGATCTCTACACTACACAGTGCACTCTTCTGCAAAGTCCTCCTCCTCCAGAGCAACCTATTCAAGCAAAGAGACTTTCACCTACTTGCCTACTCTTCAGAAAAACTAACTATAGTATTAAAAGGAAAACTGTGCTGATCTTAACAGCTCCCTTCTCCAGGCTGTCTGCTTATATAGTTAGCAGGCTTTGCTGTGGTTTCTAGAAAATTACTCTTCTTAGAAACAGTAATTTGGAGACTAACTCACTTCCTAGATCATCTTTTTTGGGTGTGAAGTCACAAGAGGGTGGGAGAGCAGAGTTCTCTCTATTCCTGACTCTCCACTGCCCTGTATTGAACAGCGCTGTACACGCTTCCAAGGGAAGACACCACTCTGCTTAGGCTTTGCTTTCCATCCATGCTGCATCTGCTTAAGTGGACAGACAAAGCACAAAGCAATTCAAATTTAATTAGCTTTCAGTAAGATAATAATGAAATGTAGACCACCTTTAACAATTAACCTGAGAAGCAGAAGCTTACCAGGGACAACTGGCTCAAATGAAAACCTTTTAGGCTACAAACCTCCCTGCTCCCCATATTTAGCAGCCACAATTAACACTTCATACATTTCAGCCTATTCCTGCAAAACCCTCCCACTCATACTTGCTCTTTTAAAGGCTTGGTTTCCACAGTC
The DNA here is from genome assembly GCF_964211835.1 of Anser anser. NCBI lineage: Eukaryota > Metazoa > Chordata > Aves > Anseriformes > Anatidae > Anser > Anser anser. The sequence continues at coordinate 14,375,930 of NC_139723.1, forward strand.
CCTAGAAGTGACGTCAGCAAGGGAACATGCTAAGTACACAGAATGAAACGCAGTTTACGGTTCTTCCTTGCACTTACCTACACTTGTAGGAAATATATCCTCATTGTTAATTTGCACCTCAATCCAGTCCATGAGAAGATTCATGTACTGGGGTGCTGGCAATGCTGTAGGCTTCTTGTACTTCATGTCATCCTGCCACCGGTACTCATACTTAGGGCCTCCAGACATCACGGGGCAGGTCCTCTCTGTGCAGAACTCACAGATAGTTCCATAAATGAGGTTGATCCTGTTGAAGAAGTCAACAACGTGGACAGCTACCCAGTCATTTTGATCTTCTCCGCTGGGCAACTGCACAGCTGCTTTCAAGTCCACACCTGAGTTCAGAGAGGCTTGTGCTCGTTTGTGAAGCTCAAACCTCTGGGTTCCAGGTTCAAACTTGCGTTTTGGACGGAAAGTCTTATCCTTATTAAAGACTTGTTTGAGTGCTATGGACATGTCTTGTAATCTCCTGCTCTGCAGCAGATGGCAGAAAAGCACTGTTGAGATTTAATGCAAGTATCTGAAAACAGTTGCTCCCTGTCACAGGTCTTCCAGGTTCTTTTCGTCACAGAAGTTTGTACCAACTTCAAAGCAGTCTACTAGCTCTTCCACTTGAAAGCCTTCCCGAAAGGCTTCATGTCCCTAAGGATATGGAAACAATATATGTTAATGGTAAGCTCAAGTCTAGACCCATCTGTTTGTTACTGTTTTACCATCAACTTCTAGTAATTATGAGCTGAAAAGTAAACTTAGAATCCAAAACAAGCCAGCCTTAAAAACTGGCCAGTCCCTAACCTGAGTTAAATGAAAAGCTTCATTTTATTTAAAGTAATAAGGAATTAACACCTCTGTCTTTTTAAAATATCTACACACACAAACGCTCTTAAGTTATCATAAAGATGGGAATTAAATATATCTTGTACAATCTTACCATCTTTGTACCATTTTTAAACCAACCCTTCCATTTTGCTGTATTTTACAGTGATTGAGCACCATACCTAATATATGTACAAAATTAGCAGACAAAATACCACGTGACTATTTAGAAGTCTTATCCAACTGTTCCTAAAGTGACAGATGGTATCTCTTAGCATTCAGTCCTCTTCTCCATAGGAAAAAAAAAAATCCATGAGCAAGATTTCTCCATATTTGTTCTGTATTTTTAATTAATGGGCTATTTGTTCTGCAGACCTCACAGAATCTAGTTAGAGTGGAACCTACCTACAGTACAGCACAGGAATAATTACTGCATTCCACAGACCTGTACAGAGGTTGTTATCATTTTTGACCCACCCTCCGGAATTCAGCAGCAGTGTTAATTTTCCACTGAACTGCGTAAAATGATTAAAAAGCAATGGTGAAGCTGTCACTTTCTTTATAGCTCTATTCATCTTCTCCACAGGGGAATACTTGGCATAGTGGATCTATGACTCGATGCACAGCACTGCCAGCTGGTCAATGGAAGGGATTGTCCTGCTCTGCGCTGATGCGGCATCACTTCAAGCACCGTGTGTGGTTTTGGGCAATAAAATATAGGAAGGACATAAAAGTGTTAGAGAGCAACCAAAGAAGGGCTATGAAGATGGTTAAGGGTCTACAGGTCAAGATGTACGAGGAGTGGCTGAGGTCCCTGGGTTTGTTGAGCCCAGAGCAGAGCAGGCCGAGGGGAGGCCTCATGGCGGCCTGCAGCTCCCTCACAAGGGGAGCGGAGGGGCAGGCGCTGAGCTCTGCTCTCTGGGGACAGCGACAGGACCCGAGGGAACGGCATGGAGCTGGGACAGGGAAGGGTCAGGCTGGGTGTTAGGGAAAGGTTCTGCACCCAGAGGGTGGTCGGGCACTGGGACAGGCTCCCCAGGGCAGGGGCCGAGGCACTGAGCTGCCGGACTGCACGAAGCATTTGGACAGTGCTGTCAGACATATGGTCTGGTTTTTGGGTAGTCCTGTGTGGAGCCAGGAGTTGGACTCATGGTCCTTGTGGGTCCCTTCCAACTCAGAATACTCTATGTACCTACTCTGACTCGCAACAGAATGATTTTAGCAAAAGTAGTTTTAACAGCCAGCCTGACTGAAAAAAAGTAAATTACTGCTTTAGAGCCTTGTTTCTTGTTACATATTCAGATGCGTGAAAGAGTATTAGCATCAGTAAATGCAAGCAATTAGTAGGTGATAGGATAGATAGGGGCTAGCTCAACAAGAATTTTGTTTTAGTATCAAAGGATTTACAATTAAAGACTAAGAGAGCAAACATTTCATGCTGTGCATTATTTAAATTAAATAACACAATGTTTTACATTTGCACAGTTCTACAAAAATCATACCCTATCGGTGCATAATGAATACTCTCCAAGGGATTATGCGTGCTCCACTGTTTTCCCTAAAAGAAATCACATCCGTGAAAATTCTGCTAGGTTGTGTGTTGAAAGCACTGCATTATTCTGAAGACAGTTGCCCAAAGCTTTGCTGAGGGGCAGAAAGGACTAGAAAAAGGTAGTTATTTTTTCTTAAGCACCACAAGAAATTTGCACATACCTAAGCAAAGAGAAATCTAATGTGCTAGACCCCATCTCCATGCAGTAGAACAAAAGCACCATGAAAAATACTCTCCCAAATGGCTGGAAGATTAGCATCCACTCAATTTACCAGCAAGACGCAGCTAAATAAATCCAGAGACATGTTTGCTTCTCCTTTTGCTGATAGCACAGCTTTACACTACCACGCAGAGATACTCCAATCATGAATTCATAAACAGACATACTTTCTGTGCCAGCAAAATGTTAGACGTTCAGGGATGAACTCCATGCAGACCACTGTCAGATCTGACATGGCCCCTGACATAGTGTTCAAGCACAGTGCAGAAGTGCTGCAACCTGATGAAGGTCAGGGAAAGACTTGAAATAAAGCTAGCCTTGTAACAATTTATTCGTGTCATTGGCAGGAAATGAGGGCACTTTAAAGAGACAACTTTTGCCCTACAGTTTGTTGTTTGTTGCTAAGACCCGAAACTTCCATCTCAGATGCTTAGAAGCTCTGTGGCTGTTTAACGCCCTTTCAAAGGACTGGCGAGTACTGCTGCTCAGACCGAGCTGGTGAGTGGCACACTTTGAGATGGCATCGAGCCAAAGTCCCAGTCTGCAATAACAAGGATGCTAGCAGTGGAGCTTTACAGCTCAGGTAACTAATTTTTCTAGTCTGGCACTCTAATGTGGCCACTCGGATTCCCTTCCTCACCTGTAAACATTTACCATTCACCATAACGTGACAGGAGTTTTTATTTAAAACAGCAAGCTGAGCACCAAATAAAACTCATCTTCAAAAGATATATTTTGAAGCACAGTACTTACTGCTGTTAAACCTTTTCCAAGAAAAACAGAAGGCACCATATTTTATAAGCTATTTTCTACTGAATATACAAATGTTATCATATTTAATATGTTCACTCAGCATGCATTCAGTAAGTTTGCAGAAAAACAATTAACAGAGAAACCAATTAAGAGGTGAAGCAACCAAAACATTCACCAAACAACTCATTATCTTGACTCTTCTGTGTACCAAAACTTGATTTTTTTCCTCTGTCTCTTAAAACGTCACAGAAGGCTGTGCAAAACTAGGGACAGGTTACTTGCTTTCTCAAATACTTTCACATACAAGACAGAAAAGTGTATGGTCTGAATTTGACAGAAATACTACAGTGAATCAGCCCTCTGAAATTATTTTGTATACATTGCTTCCTGAGGGTATTTGCTGTCTATTTAACCCTGTTCTTCACTCAAAAGCTAGCAGAAATGAATGAAGAAATAAAGAAGAATTTTGAGACACCCCCCTACTGCTTAAACGGACCTCGATCTTGCAGGTTATACAATGCCCTTACTGCCCCCACTAAAGCAACCAGCTCAGTCAGGCATTTCTAAACAGTTACGAACAGCATTGCCAATACTTTACTGGAAGAAAGATGCTTTCATTTTACTTACAACGGACAAAAGAACAGTCTAAGCATCAGCTTGTGGCTCAGCAGAGTACCTGATTTTCAGCTGAGATTCACGCAGGCACTTTAGGTTTAGACTCTTCAAAGACTTAAACTAATAGGAAAGCTCTAGCCACAGTCAAGGCTCTAAAAGTATCGTTATTGCTTAGGCAATAAAGTGCTGGTACTTAATAACAGGACGGCCACTCCTCTGCTTTGGACTGAATCACTAAACCTTTGCAGAAACTCATGCACCATTAGACTTCCAACACCTTGTAGCACTGTGGATCAACAACACGTGATGAGAGGTTTGTCATTCCATCATGGATCACATACTGTCAATTAAAACTTTGTAGTGTTAGACTTATAAAGCAAAGCTATTGCTTCAAAATCATACAGCATTATCAAAAGAAACTCATCAGATAACCTTAACAACAAGCAATGAGGAAAATTTCATGATTTTTAAAGTACCAAGAATCTAACTTGGCTTGCCTGTCATCATTTTCACTTCCATGACAATTTTAATCTGCAGAGAATGAGAAATGCTCCCACTTTCATTATCTGGTCTTCACTAAAAGCTCCTTGAAGTCTATAGTAGAGTAGCACCCTCCTTCCACATAAAATTGTGACTATTCCTAATGCATTTGGCACTGTTTTGTGTTCAAGTCTCCTCTCATAGCCCAGTAATGACCGCAGAACTTCTGATCTATACTAGTGTCAAAGGCCGAAGAAAATGGCTTCTGATACTTTATGACGGATTCTAACTATACACATAGAGACCATGTTCTGGATGCACTTCTGAACTATACCCTTCATTTGTGGCTGTCCTGGTATGGGCATTGCAAGTAGATAACTCCTTCTAACATTTCAGCTTCTCCTCTTTCCTCTCGGAGTAGTGCATTTCTGAAGAGGTGTGATAGTCACCTGCAGCTTTTCTTGAGTGACTATTCCGTGGCACAAATGATGTAGTTTGGTGGATTCCTTTGTTGGCAAAGTCATGACTGGGAATGGTTGCCCCAGATTTGGAGATGGTCTCAGAATGAAGAATTAGACCCACAGAATCTTCATGTGTGACATTAGCACCACAGTAATCAACGCCGTCCCCAGCTTTGTGTAGAAACATGCACATATAGAAATTTAGGCCAAGCTCACAGCAACTCAGCATAAACAGCAGGTATACTAAGTCAGCACACGGAAATAATAAACCAGTCCTACCCACACAAATACCACACACACAGAAAAAAAGTAAAGCTTGATCACCGTCCTATCTGAGTCACTAACGAGTTAAAAACCTACTACATCATTTCTTCATACACTTTCTATTAAATCATAGGTAATACTAACATTAAGTGACACACTGTTTACAAACACGCCGTTCATCACAGCACTCTAGTGAGCACTACACTTAGAGGGCTGCTGGGAATGTAGCTGGTACAATTCACATTTTATTCATCAAGGAAGTGAAAAGATATGATCTCTCCAGCAACAATGACACGGTAAGCTGTCTGTCCAGCAAGACAGTCTGAAAATCAACTTTTCATCCACTTATTTTTACATTTTTTCTTTCCAAAATGTAAGCCTTCATTCTGAGCACTTGCACTGTCTGATTCAAAGACAGCTGAAGCCTGTAGAAAAGCACATATTAAATCAAAATCCCATTGAGCACCAACATTTTGTAGACTTCTTATGTTTGACTTCATATTTCACTATGCATTTTACTACAGCTACATTAGACATCACGGGCAACAAATATTTTAAATGGAGGCGCAAATACATACCAATGCTCCTTTTTGAATGTACACTTTCTCTACATCCAGGCTCCTGTTTGAGAGCCAGTATTATAACATATAATGAACAGGTTCTCTAACACACTTAAGTATGAAGAATTGAGTGAGCAAAGGCCTGTCTTGAAGTCTGAAAACACCTTTCCTATTTACACATCAAAAACCATCCAAGTGAGTAGAAACAATAATATCCCTTGTATCTTATTTACATACTTAAATTTGTGCAATTCAGATAAGTTTTATCTGTAATCACAAGAAAAAAATGTTGCGCAATCATGCTGTGCAACTTCATGAAATGCAAAGAGTTTCCTCATGAACAAAAAGAAACACACACACACAAAACACCTTACCAACCTGTAACATAGATTTGCATTAGGGTTTTGGCAGAGTCAAAACAGAAAGGAAAAAGGATCAAGGCAAATTTAGGTTACGGAGAAAATGGTTCTTAAAAAGCACATACATGGGAACCAGATTTTGAAGGTTATTATATCTTTTTTCTACATGTTATCCTATTCTCAAGAGTCTTGCAAACTCCATAAAGAGTGGGCTCCCAGTCTTCTGCAAGTACTTCTGTGTACTTCTGCAAGTCTCAGAAGTACACAGAAAAGCATAAACAATGACTTTGTTTCCCAGGTGCTGATGTGCATGGTTTCTCCATGGTTTCTACAGCAAAAGCTTTCACGAAGAGCCAACATTATTAAAGAAAAATATGTCCTGCTGCAGCTTTTGTCCATATTTTGTGTTATTTACCTGGAGACATAGAGCATTTTAATTAATACGCAAAATAACAACAGAAACTGGTAGCATCCAATGAAAGGAAGTTAACTGATGCTTGAGGACAAGAATTTGCTTATGATAACAGAAATTCCAGCAGCTTTAGATGAAGTTGCAGTTTGGCTTAAAGTCCTTCTCACAAAAGGATTCCTGTGGTTTCTTCACTTCTCTCTAAAGGTACCAGGACTACCTTACATTAATCCTTATATGATAACTGTAAGAACAACACTGAGGCTTCAGGGTTCTCAGGTGGAAAATGCTGACTGTAAAGTCAAAGAAATCAAAGGGCTGAAACACCTCTGCTATGAAGACAGGCTGAGGGAGTTGGGGTTGTTTAATCTAGAGAAGAGAAGGCTCCAGGGAGACCTCATTGCAGCCTTCCAGTACCTAAAGGGGGCCTACAGGAAAGATGGGGAGAGACTTTTTACAAGGGCAAGTAGTGATAAGACAAGGAGTGATGGCTTTGTACTGAAAGCTGGGAGATTTAGATTATATGTAAGGAAGAAATTCTTTACCGTGAGGGCGGTGAGGCACTGGCACAGGTTGCCCAGAGAAGCTGTGGATGCCCCATCCCTGGAGGTGTTCAAGACCAGGCTGGATGGGGCTTTGAGCAACCTGGTCTGGTGGGAGGTGTCCCTGCCCATGGCAGAGGGTTGGAACAAAATGGTCATTAAGGTCCCTTCCAACCCAAACCACTCTATGAAAAACCTTCTGTGAAAAGTCTTCCCAAAGTCAGAAACATTTCCCATATATAGCAACATAGCTATAGCTATCAATAGCTAGCAATAGCTAGCCTTTGTGCATGGGGAGACACAAGGAGCAAGTACTTTCCTGGGACTACTAAAAACCACAACTGTAAAAGATCAGAGAAAACAATATAAAGAGGATTTTAATAATTGAGGTGTCCAGGTTCAATGAAATAAATATAAATGAGTTTTGACTTGATTCTTACCTTGTGTAGAGCAGGAACTTCTTTTCTGTCCCTCCTCTACCCCATTTCTAAGCTATAATATTGGAAAGGGAGAGCAGAATACAATGGATACCTGTCTATAAAAGCTGTGTCCTTCAAAAATGAACATACTCCTGTAACATTTGACAAACACGAATTTCATTGGATCAGCTTCTGCCTGAAAATCTAACCTAAACTAGTATTGCGGCGACATTTGATAAAGGGAACAGAATCGTGCTTTATGCTTCTGAGAAACTATAGAGATTTTCACAGGGATTAAATTTAAAAACGATACAGAACAGGGTCAGTCCCTCTGTTGTGGCTGAGTAGCAATGGCTTACACAGGGGTGAGCGGACATACATCTTAGGTGTGAACTTCATTACACAAATGAAGCATGCTTTTCACTACAAGGATAAATGCTTCTCTTTTTAACAGGGCACTCACTTCTCAACCAGTATCAGTCTTTTACGAGTATAAAAGGAATTACATCCCATCTGAAGTTCTAGAGAGGTACAATTCAAGGTGAACTGAAAAAGTTCGCTCTCCCATAATTACAATACAGAAACTTTAAAATATTCATGGTTTAGATTACACTGAAGACTACCCTGTTTCTGTAATTCAGGAACTCAAGGTCTTGAGCTTCTACAGATTGATATTCATGCATGGGTGTTATTGTAATTTCTTTCTGAAAAGTTCTGTCCTGCCTCAACTCTCTCTTTCACGTTCCTCCTTCTTACCATGCCTTCTATGATATCTGGTCCAGGTGCTTACATTCCCTTGCAGGAGCTACATGAGACTGAGAACTAAACCACACTAATTGAAGAGACCACTCATTTTTCATCCCAGTCAATTTATTTGATCCTCTGCTTGGCTACACAGCACAGGGAAGAGGACAGCATGAATCAAGGTCTGTGGAGGGCAGAGGCTGGGACAAGTGGGACAAGAGGAGTTCCTTTTTAGCCACAGCCACTTCAGTGAATCACAGCGTTTACCATTGCCATCTCAGACCTCCCCAGCCCTTAAAGCAGGTAGGGAACTCCCTTTAGCTCAGGCAACTATTGAGGTTGAATTTTGACAGGCTGACAGATCACGCAGGGAAGAATTAAGTTCTGACAGTCCCATTGAATGCTGTTTTTTGGCTACGCACCCAGGTTCTTCCAGTTCTCTTCTTGGTTCACAGGCTTCAACTGGTCTGAGCTGTGGCTAGCATGCTTACAAGCACTGCCACGAAACCACATGCTCGATAAGTACACAAACAGCCTCTGCTTTCAGTGATCAAGTGCTTGTGACCTGCTACCTCCTTCCACCACTAACAAAACAAAGCCTTTACAAATGCAAGTGCGTGGTTTGACCAGCTGGTCCTATAACCACTGCTCTTGCAAACGCTTACCATACCAGTGGATTGCGTGGTTGGGCTGACTTACTGTGGTAGGAGCAGCAACAGAACCAGCTCACTAACCCTGCTTATGCCAAAATCTTTCGGTTTCTGTAGATGGGAGTCCTTACCACAACAGGCTACGGTTCTTACACTTTTATAGCATGTTGTTGCAGAATTTGCTGTGACAGAGAACTGTTATAATCTTTCATTCCTTTAGAAATATTGACAGGACTGGTGAAAGGTGTAAGAAAAATATAACAGCTTTGAGAGAAGAGATACAAATTGAACTATTTGGTGATTCTCTGTGATAATACACATCTGTCTCATCCAGTTTGCTTCATTTCTGACTCCAACTAGTTTCAACTATGCTGCAGTCAGTAGGAGCTCTGACACCGACTTAATAGAGGTAAAATTTTACATTTACTCTCTGAACACTCTCCCTTGAGAGGAGAATAAGAACTCATTAAAGTATGGTTTAACTTCATAAATCTCTTTGTCGTGTTCAGCTTAACTTGCTCCTTAATCTACATTCTGGCTTTTAAAAGCACCGGCACAACCAAGTATACAGAGTTAAAATACGACTTCCTGCTCACCCCTACTCTCTAAGGCCATCCACACAATTCCCAAACACAAAAGCCTAAAACCTGAGCTTTCATGTGAATCCACTGAAGTCTGCTGAAAAAATGCCCATGTCAGGTCACGCGAGTGATAGGGAACAGCAAAACATGCACATACAAAAACGTTCCAGCGGTCTGAGATCTGAACTCATGGCCTCACTCTTCTCCTTTGTGTACAGGTTAAGCAGAGGTCCTTCTGTACGCGGCAAGACAGCAGCTTATCTGCTAGAAGTCAGCAGTTTATCCCCTGGGACTTCAAGCTCCCTACTCTGCCTCCACTGGCCAAGCTTGTTATTTTTGGTCCAAGACTTAGTTTCAGGAAACCACATATGTGTTCAAGAAAAAGAGTCTAAATCATACATTCCATCTCACGGTGTCATTTCAATTGAAACCACTCATTTTCATGCAGAGAAACAGAGATACAAATGCAAAGTCATGTTATGTACACTACACCGGCCAACACAAATAACTAAGGCTCTGCTGACAAAACAGGGCTTCCCGTAACCTTACATGCTGAAAAACAGATGCAGCATCTGTTTGACATCCATTCAGACTCTTTAGCCTTAGCCTGGCTTCTTCCAGCGAAGTTCAAGTTGACTGGCTCAAGGTGGACAGGGGAGAGGCAGGTTGCTGACAGAGAGCCTCAGCAGCAGTCCAGAGCAGCTCAGGATTTCAGAGATGTCTTCCACAGCACACATCTGCCAGCAGCATCAGCCAGTGTGCTGCACACTTTATTAAAGACACTGGTAACTCTCAAGACAGCATAGCGATCTTGCATTAAAAACAATTACCCTTAACTCCATGATGCTGAGACAAAATTTGCCTAAAATCACGTGGGAGTTAGTGACTGAGGTGAAGCCTGACCCCATGCAGCCCCTCAGCTGGACCTCCATGAACCCAAAACTGAGTGGGGCTGCTATGGGCACTAAGAACTGCAGTAAGAAGACAGCAAAAGTAGCTTCACTGTTAACCATGGGCAGGGGGTATTTATTTGTCTTTATAAAGCAGCGTGAGCCCAGGCAAACTACACAGTTCTTCACAAACAGAGAAATATAAAAATGATACCTTAATTGTAAATATTTAAATTATTTATGCCATAAGTCTAAAATCCTGTCCTGAAGTGCACATTCAGCAGCTGTAGGGACCAATCCACTGACTTTAATGCACAGCTCTGCATAACCATCAGAAGAGCTAAGTAAGAAAGATCAGAAATCTTTGTTTCCCATGGTTTGGATCAAAGTACCCAATGTATAGTGGGGTAGTGAAAGTGGCAGCAACTACAGTTAATTATGGACATTTTCAAACTCAGACCAAAGAGACTTAGTGTCAAGGCATTCCTACTTGTGTCTTTTGAAGAATACAAAAGATTTCACAGATCTAAGAGAGACGATTTTGTAAGCCAAAGGTCTGGTGGTCCAGTACTTTACAACACGGCAAGTCCTACTGCGCTACAAAAGCATGTAATCACAAGGCATGGCCTTTGCAGTCGGAAGTAGGGTCACAGATGTCTGGTTGTGTGATCCGTGCTTTCGAAATTCAGAAAAATGCATCATCCACAGTGTTCATTTGTTTCTTGGTCTTAACTTGCAGGACTAAACTGACTTGAAGGCTGAAGAAATTTTTTCTGCAGAGGACTGTTCTGATCACCACCCTGCAATTTTACCGTGTTCAACCTTATCATTTGGTCAAAATGACCTACTATTATGCACTGAGGGAAAAACACAGAATCAGCTAAATATACGCATCCCCATAAACCAGACTAGAAACAGAATACCTGGGATGAGGTAGTCATCCACACTCCAGTGCTCTAAATCAGCAGCCTGTAATTTGCAGGATTCACTTGTTTAAAAACAAACAAAAACAGTGCTTTCTTTGCCATCTGGGAGACCAGAGAGATAATGTAAGTGAGTAAATGAAGTCAGAGACATGATCTATCGAACACTTACTATTGGAAAGAAAACTGAATATAATAACTACCTCCTCTGAGGACAGCCTGACTCCTCTCCAATTCACGATGACACAGCTGTTGCTGTAACAAGGATTGTTCATTGCAACAGAGAAAATGTGAGCTGAAAACGTCCTTCAGTGCAGTTTATCAAAGCCTAAGTAGCCAGGACCATACTAACTGCATACCTCTGCAAGAATCACCAGACAGGAAGATAAAGCACTAACACCAGAGGAGCCATGCACTAGCATTAAGTTGTAGCAGACAGCTAAGGAACAGCCCTCTTCCCCCTACACTCCCAAGAAGCTTCTAGTTTATGGTACGGCTTTATCTCTCCAGCAAACTAAACTACTGAAGATTTCAAAGCCTTTTCTCTGCCACTACGTGCTGCTCAACCCATATTGTGCTCCAGAAGCCACTTAACATGGCAAACAAAACTTATACTCACTAGCTGATCTGGAAGGAGAGTTTCAGTGGTTTCTTAATTAGCCCCCATGGTAAGCAGTTTATATGCAGAAGCACAGCATTTAATTATTCTTTACAGTCTGGTTTTGTGGTCAGATCAACCATCATCCGGCACTAGCTCTCAGACTGGTTTTCATGTTTCCCTAAACAGTTTTGTACGCTGTAGTACGCTGCTTCCAGCCATGTACAAACAACTTTACTGTGAGACCCACAGGACCAGTCTCTCAACAGGTACAAAAAGAGGAAAACTTCCTTCCCTGCAAAATAAGCATCTGGCTTCTCGAACCAAGGTGCCCACAGCTGTTGCCAGTAAATACTCAATGCTACAGAAAGAAGGGAACAAAAATCATTACTTACACAACATGTAAAAATGATCAGTGAGGGATGGTTAAGATGGGTCCTTTCCCGACCATGATAACAAGCAGTTTACTCTGAAGCAGAATAACTGATTACTCGTTGGGGTCTGTGTGGCCGCAGCAGACAGCTAACAGCGAAAGCACAGCTGACGGTCATCGAAGGGCAACATTTGAAGGACTCCAGTCTGAGCTGCAGTCTTTCTCTGCCTGGCACAGCTCAATTCACCTCTAACTAGGAACCGATTGCTGATTTAATTAAAAATTGTCTGTAAAGCTGGCACAGCTTTAAAGTGGGAGGTGTCAAGGTGGCTGAGCTTCCTCCTACAGAACTAGTTTATGCAGCGTGTTTCGCACACCATAATTTCAGTACCTCCCACACAAAATCTGACCAAGAAAAAAGAAAACATCATAGCTTCTCATTTCTACTTGTAGGCTTGCATGTAGTACATACGGTGATTCAGAAGCAAGGTCTCCATCTGTCTTGCGACCCAGTCACAGCAACACCATTACAGATATTTATTTGCTGATATAACTCCAAAATTTTAGTAGGGAGGTTCTGTGGTCAGTTTCATAATAAACCCACAAAACTTTAAGGTGGTTTTCTGTCATACCTCATGCCATGACCTCAAATCTCATAAAGCAGAGCTCTCTGCCAGACAGGAGAGTTCAGAGAGAACTGCTACAAGGTATTTAAGTCCTGGCACTTTTCCCTAAGGGATGGTAGATGCTGCGGATCCTATATCACAGGAGAGGTTGTACTATCAAACACACATCCATACCAATGGATAGTTACAGTGGTTGTAGCAGCAGAGGAGTTCACATCACCTCTAACAAATCATTGAAAACATACAGACACAACCTGCACACCTGAATAGTCTAATTCTCTCAAAATAAGATTTCATAAGACTCACACACTTGTATAACCCTTAAGATGTCAGAGGCTGGTGCAGAGTAATTATACTAAACAACTCAGAAGACCTCTGAAGAGAGAAAATGGGCTTTGTGAGTTTAGAGCAGGAAAGCCACCAAAATACATGGTACAAAGCCATGCACTCACGACCTGTTCAGATGCTCTGACATTGCGTCTTCTATCTTCATTCTTTTAGCAGCTCCCATACAATTTGGGAATCTGAATACACGGCACTTGTTTATCCACTGATATTCTGCAGCTGAAAAACTAATTTAGAAATACTCACTGCCAACATCCCAGGAAGGCTGCAAGATAAAATTTTTGCAGATAATTTGGAGAACCATACATAAAACTTAAGTTGTACATTCAAGTTAATTGTATTTAACTAAAGAACATCTACTAGAGAACATCCTCCTAAAAAGATCATTCATTGCTTGATGTTAAAAGGTGATTAGCAACTGAGGTTTCTACCCTACCCAAGCCCACTCCTCACTTTAGTAAAGTCTTCCAGGTGGGAAGCACTTGAATCAGAAACACGCTTTTCATCTGTTCATCTAGACCATGGCCTAGTTAACAGGACCTGCCTCACACCACAATATGAACAAGAGTACCTGTTACACTGCTGAATGTGTCCATGCCCAGGTTCTGCACCCCTTTTCCTCTCCCTCTTACTTCCTGTCAGACCCACACATCCTGCAACATCCAGAAAATGGTGCCTTTTTCTTTTTCCACTATGGAGATTTTTTCACAATGGAGTTGTTTGTTTTTTTTCACTATAATAGTTAGCAATTCTACTGTGTCTTTATTATATTTAACATTTTAATTTATCGGTTAGAATTTTGCAGAGTCTTTAGCATTTCTGAGAACGCTGCTTATGGTCACAGGCAGGTTAGCACCAGTAATTTATTTCTAAACTGGCAGCAAGCCAGGACAAGCTTAGTCCAACTGCCCTTTAGGATGCTGTCATCATTCTGGTTGCTACATAAATAAACGGTTAGGAAACAGGATTGCTACCTTGCAATTGCTATTCTTTATCCCATTTCAATCACATCTTCTGCCATCCACACATCCCATATATTATGGTTTTGATCCAATCCCAAATCATTTGATTAAACCCAGCTGTATCGCACGCAGTATCTGCCATCAGGTAGGAAGAAGCCATCATCATTTTTGAGGCAGCAATCACCGCACATCCCAAGAGTAATCCCAAATAATAGCACATCTACTCTCTGAGAAGCATGCCACCCAGGTGATTAACAGAGAAGACTGAACCCCTGTCCTACCACAGCTGGGACAGAAGCCCAAGTTTCCTTGTGCTTTTTTTTTCTTCTTCTCCCCTTCTCCCAAGTGCTTCCGGCATTCGTGTTCAGCACTGCAACACGCATTGGCTCAAATGCCAGCTAAACAGCAATTTAGAAGGCTGACAGGAGGCACCAAAGCTAACGCTGCTGGCTACACCCTGTTTTATCTCTGAGTTTCTAGCCCAGGGTTCAACTAAAGAAAATAACTAGGCAAATATACGAAAAAAAGTGTAAACCACCCACAATTGCTGCTTGTGATATCATCATGTTCAGGCAGGTTCAATTATTAAATTATTGCACATGTGTGGGAGTACATACAATTAGGGAAGTATTCTTCTTGCACACTTCCTGTTTTAAGAACAGGACAACCTATCACAAATTATACAGCCTGTAAGACCAAAACCTATCACCCAATCCTTCACTTGCTTGTTCTAAAATAAAGCAAGATTAGCTCCGTTTATGTCAGAGCCAGACTGACGTGGCACTCCTGGGAATTCAGGACAAAAACCACCACTCTGAGATTTGTTCTTTAACATACCCACTGAAGGTAATGTGAAAAATGTGGTGTAAATAATAGATGAATTTAGTGAACATGATCACTATAAAGGAACATGATAAATAAAAGGAGAAAATCTTCAAGTACCGACTATATTAGTTACAATTAAGATGGAATATCTACTACCGCTGGGAAAATAGGATTTTCCAAACTCTGGTAAGCATCACCACTTTCCAGTTTCTTTCAGCTCCAAATTCTTTTTTTTTCTTTTTTTTAGAACAAATACAAACAACAGTACTGTATTTTCCACTGCTTACTGAAAGAAAGAGAACTAGTGAAAACAACAGGCAGAACTGAGATGTTCTGAAAATTAAAAAAGAAGTTAACTTGCAATACAAACATACATTCAAATTCAGCTACATTTTTGATCATTTGATTGCACATAGGAATTAAAATCAAGCTTATAGCAGTACAACGATCATGCTGGTAAATTTAAACACAAGATGACAGGTAACTCAGATGTCCATCCAGACCTCTCTAAAGGCCTAAGAATTACCCTATTATGAATATATTGATAAACTTTGAGAATGCAATAAACATGCAAGAGTGCTTCTCAGATTGCGAAGACCCCAAGCAAACTGTAATATGAAAAGTCCAACATAATTTAGTGAAGCAGGTAACATCTACAGAGAGATACAGATGTAACACGCAGCTGCACTGAGCTACAGAGATGTAACAGGTTCCTTTTATACTCTGTAGATTTTCATTAAAGCTTGAAGAGACACCACCACAGAGGCACAACACCTGCCCAACACACTTTAAGCCAAATGAAATAATACCCCCCAGAACCCCACAGAAGAGGTGTCACCCGTGGTAGGCCGGACACACAAAACTCTTGCTTATTGACAGCACATTTCATCAGTGCGGCAGAGATCCTGTATCCAGAGTGTGAAACAGCATACTCCATACCCGACAGCTCCTCGCACAAAAGAGATTTCAGCATACAGTTACTAGAAGATAAGGGGTAACCCTATACACTTTTTTCTCGTATCACTTTGTCTTTGGGACTGTAGGATTGTTTATTACCATTTATTCCAGTATCAGGCAGATGTTAAGGAACAGTTCCACTGAAAAAAAAGCAGGAAACATTACATCAAGAGCTATACTTCTTGTCTCTTCGGACTTGGTCATGTTTCTGTTTCTGGAGCACCTCCAGGCAGACAGGTCCATGTGGGTACCCAAGGACCAGCAAGCAGCCTCAGCTGGAAGAGGTCCTGGGGACTCAATGGCTCAGCCAAGAGTTGTGTCTGTGTGCACAGGTACTGGGATGGCTGAGAAAAGGGGACCTCTGTGGGGAATACTACGTCTCAATTCCTTCTTTCAGGCCTCAGCATCTCCAAAAACTGAAACAACCCCCGCTGTTACCCTACTCTCTGCTTTGAGCTGAAACACCAGCACGCGCACAGAAGATCTTCAGGAATAAACCTGCAGTAAAAACACATTTTCACTTAAGCTATACTTGTTCTAAGCAGAGCATAAGAACTGAGGCGTGCCTTGCCAAGACAGGTGTAATAAGGAGCACGGAATAGCACAAAACTGTCCTAGAAATGCATAAATTTACCCCACAATCAAATTAACACCTTTCCTAAAGTAAAGCAGCAACCTTTTTGTAGGTAAACATGTTTCCATTTAAGTTCTGTGATTCGGATTTCAAATCCAGTCTCTACACCAGTTTTTGCAGATTATCAGTCATACCTTGCTATCATACCCACATGCCTTCACTCGTGTTTACAGATTGGAAACAAACACCTGCCAGCATTGCAATTCGCTACTTTAAATCTTGTGAACTTGAGTCCTAAAAACGCTTGAAAAACAGCTTTTACATCAGGTAAAATATACTGGACCATCGTACATTCCTTCCTTTAGTTTAACTAATAAAACAGGACTAACCTGTCTAAAGAGACACTTAGCTTCTATCATTAAGAACAGCATAAACTGTGTTGAATTTCATACTAACGCCTCACAGTATTACTGCAGCAATATGAATGGTGATCAGGACATAATTAAACCCTGGAATTTACAAGTGGCGGGGTGACATGAACAACACGATAATATACTATCTATCAGCTTAATTCACTGCATTACTGAGCACAAGCCTATATTACGGGCAACTAATGGCCTTGCCTTAGAAATCTAATAATTACAAATAATAACTCACCAATTCCACCCTTCTGGACTGAACATCAGATTATATGGCATAATAAACAATCACACATTAAATAAGCGCATGAAAAAAAAATCCTGATGAGCAATTCGAGCAACTCCCAGCTACCTATCACAGCTGATGGGGTTGTAGGGAGTGAACACCTATGCCCCTCAACTGACATTGCCTAAACCAGGCTAAACTCTGACAGGGCTTAGGACTGAGTAAGTTTGGACTGTACGACTTACTGGGACAACACATCTCCTCCAGGGCAGACAAGCACATCCTGATCAGCTATGCCCAGCTTAGCACCGATGCTTCCTTGCTGCACGTCCTGGTTGGTACCAGGACATGTGGTGCAGCTGCACCATGCTCATCAGAGTGCTTGGGCTGGGGAGCTCTTATGGCCCTCCTGCATGGTTGGTCCAGCTGATCGATGCCCTGTCCAAGAACATCGGTGACACTAGCATGGATACATGGAGTAGTCTGGTAGGGGAAAGCTGCCACCGCTGTGACTGACAACATGGCAGAAGTTTCAGCTTTCAGATCACGTGTGGGTCACTGCCATAACCAAGTGCATAAAGCCAGTGAATTCGTTCCTCCTGGGAGGAGTGCAGGGCAGCAGTAAGATGGAATGGAATTCGGGATGGAATTCAGATGTCCAAATGGAGGTATTTCTGGCATAGACTTCGACAAGTTGGTTCTTGCCTAGACTTCCATTATAGTTAATGGAGTAAAACTCATTTCTACAACATGACTCATCTCATCCTAGACATCCAAATTCCATCAGATACATCAGACTTAAAAGTGATCACCAGCCTCCCCTGACAATAAAGGTACCCTAGGGCAATCAGCTCAGATATGCAAGTCTTTAAGCTGGAAGCTGCAGATCTCATCTTTAACATCCCTTCATGTGCTCGTCTCTAGCACATAGATTATGGGCATGCTCTTTTGTGCTTGAGTTAAGAAGAAAGTTGGGCAAAGATGCATACATATAAGACAAGGTCACATTAATGTATCTACACATTGTGTGATTCTCTGATGCAATGCATTTTTACAAAATAAATATTATGTAAATACTGTATTAGGTCTTTATGAAAATGAATGAGTAATATTTCTTTACTGATTTTTAATACAAGCAGTATAGAAGTGCTTCCCAAAACTGATGATACTGCTACAACAGACCACGAGACAAAAGATTGGGTATTGGGTTTACATGGCAAGGTTTTGGTACCAGAGGCTGCAGTTGTGGCCTCTGTAAGCACAGCCCAGCAGCTGCCCCATGTCAGAGCCAGCTCCAGCTGCTCCAAAAGGGACCCACTGCTGGCCAGAGCCAAGCCAACAAGTGATGGATGTCGTTTGTGCCTCTGGGAGAGCAGAGTTAAGGAAGGGAAGGAAGTGCTGGGCAACAGCAGCTGGGAGAGAGGGGTGAGAGCCAGCCCTGCAGCCCCCAAGGGCAGTGCAGCAGGAGGGCAGGAGGTGCTCCAGGCACACAGCAGCAGTTCCCCTGCGGCCTGTGGAGAGGCCCCTGGTGGAGCAGGCTGTCCCCCTGCAGCCCACGGGTCCCACACGGAGCAGATCTCCACGCTGCAGCCCGTGGAGGAGCCCCCGGTGGAGCAGGTGGATGTGGCCTGGAGGAGGCTGCGGCCCATGGAGAGCCCCCGCAGGAGCAGGCCCCGGGCCGGAGCTGCAGCCCGTGGAGAGGAGCCCACGCAGGAGCAGGGGGTCTGGGGGGAGCTGCCGCCCGTGGGGGACCCGTGCTGGAGCAGTTTGCTCCTGGGGGGTGGATGGACCCCGTGGTACGGAGCCATGTGGGAGCAGTTCTTGAAGAGCTGCTGCCTGTGGGCAGCCCCCGCAGGCTCAGTTCGGGAAGGACGGCATCCCGTGGGAGGGACCCCACGTGGAGCAGGGGCAGAGAGGGACCGTGAAGGAGCGGCGGAGACGAAACGTCAGGGACTGACCGCAGCCCCATTCTCTGCTGCCTGTTGACACTTGGGGGAGGAGGTAGAAGAGGGTGGATGGGGGCAAGGTGTTTGTAGTTTGCTTTTAGTTTCTCACTGCTCTAGTCTGCTAGTGATAGGCAATGTATTATATTAATCTCCCTACACTGTGTCTGTTTTGCTTGTGACAGTAATTGGTGAATGATCTCCCTGTCCTCATGTCAACCCACAAGCTGTTTTTATCATATTTTCTCCCTCAGTTCTTCTGAAGAGGACAAGTGAGAGCACAGTGTGGTGCTGCTGAACTGCCTACTGGTGTGAAGTCACCACACATACATATGACTTAAAATGTAGAGGACAATTAAAAAAAATCTCTTACATTTTCAAATCCCCCTGGGGGGCTTAAGGCTTTAACACAGGCAGTGGTATCCTCACACATACCACACTGAAACTTTAAAGTCACTCTTTCCAGACTTATTGCTATTCAACAGATGGCAATCCCCCTGGTTTGATACACAGAGAGAAATAAAATAAAACAAAAGAGTATGGAAATTCAAACAGGTTAGCCACTAATGTTACAGAGAAAATACCCTTCTGGCATTCACTGAAGTAACTTTACCTGCAGAAGTGTGCAACACCTGAAATTTCACTGAGTGAACATGCTGGTGAGAACTCAGTAGCAATTATTAAGCAACATTTTTAGAAATCTACTGAACAATTTGCCCTCCCCAGAGCACAGTGTCAGAAACTAATATCTCTCTCTTGTTCGTCCTTGCTTGCTCGCAGGTAGCTATTTTTGATCTTACCTACCTGACAGAACTGACTGTTAAATTCACATGGCCTCCACCAATGCCCTTATAAATTCAGTTTACTTCCAGACACCTGATTTTAACTACATTGAACATGTTTCCATGAGGACTAGAGCATGAAATTAAAAGGCTGCAACCAGTTGAATTCAGACTCCCAGGGCTAAATCCTTTATCCAATGTATCATAAGCACTCCCTGTTACTGTCTGAAGTCTTCTACTATAACATAAATGAACCCATTGTACTTACCTTACTCTCTCTTAGAAGACCTCAAGCTAAGATTGCCTTTTAATCCTAGAAGAGAATGGCATTATGCCTGACTCAGAAAAACAGAAGTTGTATTGGTGGTGACTGGTACCACTCCTTCCACAGGCCTTTATGTATATGATAAGGTTAGTTTTACAGCCAGTCAGTTTACAAAATGAGGAAGAAGATAGCTCTGGTGCCTCATTAACAGACACCCTCTTTTCCACGTACTCTCATCCATCATTGCATCTGCATTTTGCTGCCTGCATCAATGGAAGGTAGCCTTGAGAATTTTGGAAACTGGCTCTGCAGCAAACCTAAGTGTCTGAGTGGAAGGACCAGCTTACACAAGTGTCTCCCTGTTCATGCTCTAGTTTTACCAGACACAGCTGGATCATTAATAATAATATTTGCAATTCTGCCTCTAAAAAATGTGCTGGCACTTGTGTTTGGGTGAATGCATTTTATAAAGCACTGCACAGCAGGACTCAGGGCTGTCTAGTGGTAAAAGGAGAAGCAAAGTCGTGCTTCTTCTAAATCCCTCAAAAAGAGAGGGGAGCTGCCTAGATTTGTAGTCAGGGAGGAATGCAGAATTCCCAAGGATTTTGTACATAAAGATTTATTTTTGCAAATTCCTTTGGTATCAGGACACAAAGGAAATCAAATTGTTTCACCTGTGCTGTTCACTGTGGAGATCAACCATATTTTTTAGCAGCTCACTCTATTAGTTCTTCTCACTAGGGAGAAGATGCATCAGCAGAAGTCTTTCCAGCCTAAGCATTTTTCTTACATTCCAAGACAAGGTCTCTTAAAGGTAGTGTCAAATCAAGATTTTGTTCAGGGCTTAGAGTGGAATGCTATCACTATTCCACACACCACATTACATTTTAGGATCCTCTTGTCCCCTACATACCCCACGGAAGCACACTGCACCTGCAATCAGCTGCATTTACTGACACTGCAGAAACCAGTAAACTGCAAGCACAGAGCACTAGAAAAGGCATGGGGAGAAGAAGCCCACACCTGCAAGTAGAATGAATTGTATGATCCAAGACGTATTTTCCTTTCTATAATTTTAGTAAAGCTATTAATGTAGTCAAGTTATGTTTGATGTCTATAATCAGTACAATAAACCAAGAAGAAATTATATTATAAAAGCTACATTAATATAAGACCTGGTTTTCAAATGGCCTCTAACAGTCCACCTGTAGTAACTGCACCTGCAACCATCTCTCATTTGGATACTCATGAATGCACACTGATCAATCCTGCTCCAAGGACTGTTACGTTGCCATCAATGCATAAACACAGACTTTTGTACACACGTCATTTAACACGGCATCTCAAACCCTCTGTCTCAAAGAACATCAATTAACAAGTAGTAATCAGTTATTTGTTTAAGGTAAGCTCTGCTGTAAGATGTAACCACAAACTTCTTATCAAAACCAATCCCACTGCCCCTTGTGTAAAGTGTATTTCCTCAAGCATTTAGAGAGCAACAGATGAAAGCAAGAACCATGCGAGTAGTCATCTGCCCAAGGTAACACTGCAGGCCAACAGCAGACCAAAGCACAAAACCACAGTCGCCTCATTCAGAGGGCTGCCATCTGTTCATAAGGTAGACTCCAGACGCATTCTTGAAGCAGAACTTTGGCACCTCTACTTAACTCAGTTTGAATCTGCTTAAAGAAAAAACAATTTCCACTGGACAATGGAGTCCTTTCGATCTAATGGATTCACACTGGAAATGAAATAAGTCTGGACTCTTAAGATGCTAGAAGAGGTAGTACAAAGTTGTCATCTTCTTATCCCTCAGGAAGTTTTGCCTCTGACCTGCTAGGATATTGCACTTTGTTTAAAGTCTCAACGTTTTTAAACTAGAATCAGCATGGGTCATAGTTATTAAGCAGCATTTTCAACCTGCAAGCAGAGCAGGAAAGAGTAGAAGTGAGAGAATATGCCATCTCAAGTTTTTGGGAAAAGTACGGACACAACTCATAAGGTCTTCTGGGACAGATCAAAGATTAGAGAATGAATTTGATTTACTTCATGGGTTCACCTTTGTCTCCTGTGTGTACTTCACTCCTTCGTTTAATTGGTTTATAGCCACCTCTCTTTCACTGTCTTGTTCATTAGCCCTGGAAACTGTACCGCTTTTCAAAGAAATAGCAGGATTTTGTACTGAGGGGACTTAAGGCATCCTCTAAATCATTGTCTGAAAATACAGAGTTCTGAGGATCATAAAGACAAATGGTATAAAGGGGGAAACCTTGGAGATGAGAGAAAATGCAAAAGGCTGCCTACAAGGTTCCAAGGCACAGTATCTTCCCTCCGTTACCTGTGCCTCCTTCCAACACAGCACCTCTCTCCATCGACCTGTGACTAACAGAGGACACAGCAGTTACTCATTCACCTTGGGGCACACAGAGTAAAGGTCTCTATGTTTGAACTTATGTAGGGGATTCTCCAATTTGTGTGTACATTTGGAGTCTGACACTGTGAACAGTTTTCTGGAACCAAAATTTTTTTGGATCAGCTTAACAAAATGCATCTCCTCCAAGTTGAATTATCATTATCCCATTGAAGGAAGAAATCAGGCCTCCAATTGCTAATAAACACATCTAGGGCTGACAACCACAACAAAATTAAGGGAAAAATATTTTAGTTCAGGAAATTATCTTGTCCAAGACTCCATTATAAATATCACAAGTTGTTACTTATAAAGATGTAACTTACAAGGATACGTATTACTTGTAAAGATATTCATTACAAGAAACTAAATTCCTTAGAAACTGCTTACCATTGATCTCCTCTGTTCAATATCCAAAGGCCTATGTGTATATCCCATCCCAAGTCTCTTTACAAAGATGCAAAACCTCAATTAATTCTTCCACCCAAATTCTATCCAGAGTGAAAAAGCTCAGCGCTGAGCACTCAGAGCTGGGAGTTCCCCTCCCTTCTTACCCAATGCTGGGAGAGGATAGGTACATCATATAATTACTATTTGCTTGCCAGGCAACCACTGCTGTCAACACCCTTCCTGTGGAGCACTTTAAATTAACCTGATGCATAAGCTACGGAAGGACAACAAAAGCCCTCAGCAAGTTAATGAAACTCTTTGCCACTGAAATAACATCTCTACAAAGTACAGGTAGCCCTACACAAGGCGATAAGTTGGGTAGAAACAAACAAACAAAAAAACCATAAAACCAGGATAGCAGTTTCCCTCCACTTAGTAAAATATTCTAATTTTTTAAAAATAGGAAAGAATGGGAAGAAAATCTTACCCCTTTTAGTACCACAGGGATTTGATGCAGGTTACCCACAGTTACTTCTCTTCACAACCTCACCAAGACACAGAAGGTTGTAGACATAAAACGTATTGCAACCAGAGGTCCTGCAAGACCTTGCTTTCCTCTGAGACAGGGAGTGGACAGCTCTGCTTACAAGTGAAGGACTTTTAACCAGGTGCAGTGACCAAACTGGTCAGTCCAGCCTACTGCTGTCCTGGTTGCCTGGAACCAAAATGCTGGTGAAGAAGAAAGGCATCTTTCTGACAGTAAAGAGGAGGAAGCAGTGACTAAAGGAAAGGAGAGGTAAATACAAACTCTGCTCTCCCCCCTCATCTCTCTCAAACAACATAGGCACCGAGCTGTCCCTTCTTGCCTATCATCACTAACAGAAAGGAACCATCTAAGTGGGAATTGTCTTTTAAAAATTGGTCTTCCAAATGCGATTTTGCTCCAAAGAGTTACTGAAGAAGACCTCAGGGGAAATCCAGACCCACACAAATGCTATGCAAGCAAATGACCCACCTGCAGTGCAAACCGTAGCTCTGTTGTGCTGTCCAGGGTCAGCTCAGCCTGAAATAAGATCCTACTGCATTCCTGTTAGGAAAACATTTCAACAATCTTGAAAAGTGCTGCATACAATACTAGTTTAAACTGAAGACTGCTCTGAGCTCAAACA
The DNA here is from genome assembly GCF_964211835.1 of Anser anser. Classification (NCBI taxonomy): domain Eukaryota; kingdom Metazoa; phylum Chordata; class Aves; order Anseriformes; family Anatidae; genus Anser; species Anser anser. The sequence continues at coordinate 14,400,071 of NC_139723.1, forward strand.
GGTATTAAAAAGGTCAAAACGTCAAATGCCAAAAATTAAAAAGGTCAAAATTTCACAGACTTAATCATATCCCATTTCACCTCTTCTTCCACTGTCTGGATTATGAACAGAAAGATGGTGCCACACTAACTGCACAGATGCAGACAAGAACTGAATGTCAAATAGAGGTCTCCAGACCCAGAAGTTCCTGTCTGAGTTCAAAAATGCAGGACAATCAGAATTGTTTTTACATTTTAAGTAATGGCACCGCAACCAAGGAGCATGTGTAGACTCCTCCTTTTCTGCATCAGAAAGCCTGTATGCTGCTTTCTCAACTCTATCTGCTAGATAAAAGTAATTCTCTTTCCATATCTTTAAACTAACACAGTATAAAAAAGGTCCTACTGCTGAACAAGTTTTTCATATAGAACATTTCTACTTTTTTATGTTAATGTGTCATAGCATCAGAGGTAATCAAAACTGACATAAAGCTGCCAAAAGCAGTGGTGCATCTCAGGGGTTCTCCTGGTACCACCTCGTGGATTGGGACCTGCAGGAGGAACTTCAGTTGCTTCACCCACTTGATACAGGGATGTTGCATGGCAGATAAAACCTGCTGCATTCACAGCAGCACAAGGTGATTCTCTAAATAAAAAAATTTTACCCTCCTAAATATGTAGTACACAATAGGTGTGTGTTTTAAATCTGACAATAAAATACTGTTATCAGCTTGAATTCTCCCCTCGTCACGCTAAGATTCTACTGTAGATCTCTACAAAAGCACCAGTGGTGCTTCCTAACAAACCAGAGCTTTAGGAAGATGTGCAACTCTCAGAGTCTCCAGGCTACATTAGTTTTAGTCAACAGGAGTACTGGACTACAAGGGATCTCGTTCACTGAGCCCAGTTTTATTTTTTCCAAGAAATGATGAACCTGTCCATGAACTTGCTAACATCATTGTTAGAAATAGTTGCAGGTTCTGTGCCCAGAGCTGTGTCCTGCTTGCAACACTCACCATTCATCCCAACAGCAGTGCTGCCATGCATCCAGACAGCTAATCCAGATCTGAATCATGGTTCACAAAAGGTGACTGCTAAGTTACTAGTATAATGCATTTATCTTCCATAATTTACTCTTATATGTGTCATAAGGGTTTATTTTCAGGCCTTCTAGAAAGGGTCTTCTTTCTTCTTCTTAGCCAATAATCCTCACAGAGTATCAGTATTTCAAGCTGTTGCTCACACAAGTATCTTCATGAATGGCTGCAACAGTTCTCTAATGAATCGTTGTTGTAAAAGGACTTCACACTCTTTTCCAACAGGTTCTGTGCAAAGACATATTATATTATTGAGTACTATTTTTGTGGACCTGATCCTTCTTTAAGACAGCGAAAAGATTACAATGAAAGCAAGGCCTCTGGAGTGATACGATAGCTGTTTGGTCAACGCCTGTCGTGGACGTTTGCCACAGTACCTCTGCTTGTCTAACATGCAGGTGTCCAGACAGAAACCTGGCCAACTATTACTCTTTATTCTGTCACGGGTTTTAGAGCTGTCACTCCTATATCCCTCAAAACAAGTGTTACAGTGAACTGGTGTACAGTTTTGGCACATCAACAATTCCTGTGCTCGGATGCCATCCAAAACATTGATCTGTCATGCGCTAGCCTGCTTGGTTGCCTGTCGTGTGCTGAGCAATTTCAAAACATGCATTGGTGCCAAAAGCCTAGACCACTTACTAACTGCACTGCGTGAAAAAGCACACTCCCCAGTCACTAGTTCCAGCAGCAATCTCCCCTCGTATTCTCCAAACAACCTCCTAATAAGCAAAGACTGATAAAAGACTTAGGAAACCCACGTAGCTCTTTCACAGATGGACTTTGACAAAACCCCAAGTAGTAAAACATGAACTACCAATAGTCCTTCACTCTGCAGTGAAAAAAAAACAAAAGCTACACAGCAAATTGACTGAATGCCACTGGACTTATTGTGGGATTTCAAACAGGAGGTCTGTACTACTTCTGATGTAGCACATGTTGTGAGAATGGATGGACCCCAAACACTCCTACATACATGGCAGACAGGACAGACACTAAGAAAATAAAGCATTTTCCCTTAGAGGCCCTACCACAGGAAATAAATAACCTAAAATAAATAAACCTAAACTTACCATCTCGGTGACCTGATCAATGTAGGTCCTGCTCCCATGCTAACAGCCATGCTCTTCCAGTCTTCCCTATGTGCCAGCACCAGCTCTACTCTACTTAGCCTCTTGAAGATACAAAGGCTTTTTTTTTCCATTATTTTTTTCCTCAGGGAGAGGGAAGAGGATTGACTTTTCAGTCAAAATAATTTCCTGGGGTAAAACAGTCCTAAGGCCAAACAGGAGACAGAGAGAGACCTGATTACATCTCTAGGTACAAGCTAACTATCAGATCAGTTTGGCTGTGTGTCGTAAAACTTCACCCTCAGCTCTACATCATCTGTGCCCTGTTAGATGCTTATTCCCAAAAGTAATTTGACTGACAAAGATCTCTAAAAACATATGAAGCATGAAACATTTCCGCTGCAGCTGGGGGTAAATAAGTTGGCTGGGTGGAGCTTTCCTTATCACATTTATTGGATTTGGTGATTCAGATCTGAGGGTTTTTCACATCTGAGACAAGATACATCAAAACGTTTGCAGTCTTCCCAGAAAGAAAGAAATGGGAAAAAGAAGTGAGGCTGTCTCCTGGAAAACTGTCTGGCCTCTTGGTTTCTCATCTGCTACAGGAACATTCTAACATGACCGAACAACTTTAAAGACTAGTGGTGATTATTGCAAGTGAGAAAGCATTAGGAATGTTGTATCTGCCATCCTTGCGGAGATGATTTTCTCATGTTATTTTACTGGCTGCCAAGACAGATGAATAATAATGTTATACTAACTGTTTATTACAACTGATTGCAAGCAGATGAGAACAGTCGAGTCACAGAAATCTAACACGAAGAATGTGACAGAGCAGCCAGATGGAAATTCCCTTGGAAAACCAATCTCTGTAAGGTATTGCACCTCTGTTTTCCCAGCAGGGTATACGTGGCCCCTTTACCTTCTCCATGGCAGATGCTCCAGTGAAGACCAATCCCTGCAAGTGTTCCTTCACTTGTACAGCCTTCAGTAACGTAAATACAGGGTGAGTTGGGTATTTCATAAGCACTTGGATGAGACTATGGATTTCCTGTTGGAATTGCTGGTCACCAGCTGAGAGAAAATGACCTTAATTTGTTAGGTGGGCAGAATCTGGCAGCCCCACAGAGGCAAGGCTGCCAGAGCTGCATGCCTCCAGGTCCAACCTGCTGCAAGGAACACACACACACAGGCATACAGGCCAGTGTTGAATGAAACAATGATAATCCAGAAATTCATGTAGCCTCTCTCTAAGGACTTACAGTGTCATCTGGATTCAAAACAGGCTTGCACTTACCTGGCCTTGACCACTTATTTCCCCCCCTTTTTTTTCCCAGCATTACACATGACACTCCCACCAGACAACCTTGACACAAAGCCTGGATAAAGCCTGATAAAATCCCAAGGCATGTAGTAGCTACATATCTCTACCTTGTAAAGATGCAGTTAAAATACAGGAAAACTAAACGGCAATTTGAATGCAGGCATCATCTAGGTGAATTCAGATTGGGAACTCAGTTTGATTCACTTGACTCCTAGACATTTGCACTGGATCTGTTGCTTCAGATTTAACTTCTGAATTTTGTTTTCAGCTCCCACCTGATCCATGAAACTTTCACATCCTCAGCTCCTAGGACACAAAATAGGATCTACAGTCCAAACAAAGTTCTTTAGCCATTGCTGAAGGACAGCTGAGCTTGTGTGAGTACAGCCACCAGACGCTCTGCTCACACTTCAATTCCACTATAGATTTTGTATGTTTGTAAGAACTTCTTTTTTTAAAACAACAAAAACATTTTTTCTTGTTAGAGAAACTACAGTTCTTCCAGGGACTCTAGTCCCTTTGACGAAACTCCAGATGAGTGCTTGAGAAGAAAGAACGTAATGTGAAGTTTCAGAAAACCTGGAGCACTGAAACAAAAACACAGATTCATAGCTCCTGCTTTGTTCATTCAAATCATTCTTCTCATTTCCATGGAGAAAGTATTTGCATGTCGGCAGTAACAGCCAACAACACATTCAGAAACGGTCTGTGTGACGAGACTGGTCTCAGAGTGTACGGTTTGCAGTGTTTCTCTTCCTCTCTGATTTTTGAGGAAAGGAGAGTTTCAATTCAGATGACAATCTTCATGTGGGTAAACAGATGTCCTCCAAGAAAGGGAGTTGCACAAAACATTGTGTAGAGACAATGTAACTTCCCCAGAGAGCAATCATCTTCACTTGTGCCTAGATAAGAAGCGCCAAGCCAACATGTCTGTGATCTCTAACCACGGCCAAAACATTCATCCACAATGAACACATCTCACTCCTTCACCACCTACAATCAACTCATCTGGAAATGACTGTGAATGGTTTTTCCCTTGTTTCTTCTTCTGGGAGAAAAGAAAGTTTCTTCGGTTACTCCAATAACACCTAAAAGACTTTTAATTATTGCTCAATCTCCCATTGAAAATGTAATGTTTTTCACAACATCCAAATAGGTCATGGATCATCTAAGAAGTCACAATGGAAGGAAGACAAAGGATGACTGGGGATGTGATTAATCACTCCAGTGTGTAAACAGAATTCAAAAACAAATAAACAAAAAAAACCCTCCGTTTAACAATGGATCAGATCCATTTCTGCCTCACAACACTAAGCTGTTTTTCTGTGTTGCTTCTGATTTAAGCCAATGTTGTTCCACTTAATGCAAGAGAGCTATGCATATATATATGCCAAATTGAAGTTTTGTGGAGGTCTGAGATTTTCTCTACAAAGCTCGAGCCAATGTGAAGGTGAAATGAATTGGCACGTAATTCTGAAATGAACTACCAAAATCATGGCCAGACATTAAAACTGTGTTCCTGATGGTAAAGCGTTTGGACCAGGCCCTGGTTCCTCCTGCGTTACTGTACAGACATCCTAAGTACAATTAGTCCAGCTGTACCTAGACCCAGATCCAACTTGTTTTATTCCCACATGATACCTTGAACGGACGCACTTCAACATACTTAACTAATCTCTCAATACACACTTCCAGCCATGCATCAAGGTCTGTTTCAGTATGCTACTTACTTTTGTTCTGCTCCGTCAAGTCAATCAAGCCAGAATCCTCCGACACTTTAACTTCAATTGAAAAGGACATGCTCTACTGCCTTTTTTTAGCCCTCACTTTGTGTCAACATAAAAAAAAGGTCAAAGCAGAGTAATATTTGCTACTGATTTAGACTGTGTAGTGACTAGTAAATGCACTGTGTCCTGCAGTCTTTTGTGACAGATGCTGTTTCAGAACTTACAGTTATTCCTCCAGTATAAGCTTCCGTAATCTTTTATGACAATAAACTTCAGTTAGACGTTTTGATCTTCAAAACACTACATGCTAACTACAGTTTAGCTTAAATCATTTTGATACGTGCACAGACTTCAAGAAAATGTAAAGATATACAACAAAGGCAATGCCTCCAATTAAGTTTAGATCCCTTGCATACTAGAAGTCGTATGTGTCAGTGCTCAACAGTACAGATACAGCAAAGAGCTAGAGAAATGTAATAATCCTTTCGTTCTTAAAAAAAAAAAAAAAAGAATGGAAAGATAAAGTAATTGAATGTCTCACCGATGGGTTTCTGCGGCATTCTGTGGTATATTCATGCATTAAATCTGCCATACCCTTCCTCATTCTGTGTCCAGTCTTTCAATCACAAAACCATACTTCCCACAACTTCATTCAAAACTTAACTTCTCTGAAGATCTCTCGCTGTTAATAATTTATGACAACACCACAATTATTAGTACAGCATCACCATCAGCAGTAGCAAAACAAGGAAAATAACCACAGGAGCACTACCACGTCAGTAGGGTCCTACTGTATACCTGATGAAGTCATCATGGAGCTTGCTAAAGAAACTGCTCATCCATAGCAATTTTTCAGTCTGTCACACTCTAACAGATCCTCCCAAGCATTAATAGGATAATTTTAGCAAAATGTTTTCTAATCTCAAGAGCATCCAGGAGTTCCTTTGCTGCTCACATCAAACATTCTTGAATTTCGACATTTTCCATATCCTCTTCAAAATATCCCTGCAATTATGCAGGCTGAATTAGATGATGGCACATCCCCTGGCTTTGTGAACTCTGTACGCTTCAGCAACCAGATCAGGTCAGTTCACATACAGATTTAGCAAACCTTAGAGATTCCACAAGAGAGGAAAATCTACCCTCTAAATGCCTTGTAACGTCTGCTCATCTGAATCCCCAGCCCAGTCTTCCCACTCAATCTACACTGAGTTCCCATACTGCAATCACAGGAGCCAGCTAAGTGGGCTGACCGCTGCCTTCGCGGCACCTCCCTGGTGCACGATCAGGAGTTGACACATCAAGCGAGCCCTCTCCTGCCAACCCGCAGTGCTCCGCTTACGTAGGTTGGTCTCAGAGCTGCCATCACAGCAGGACAAGGCTGCTGGGGCACTTCGGTCAGCACAGCCTCAGGCAGTCCTGCTACCAGCTGGCCCGCAACCTCAATACCCATGGAACTGCACTGGCCTGACGCTGGGAGACCCATTCCAGCGTTATTCTGGCTAGCATGGTCCTGAAGACAGGGCATTTTGCTACCAGCACAGGTAAATTCAGTCTCCCTGAGAGCTTATCTTTACAGGAGTAGGCTTCAGAACAGCAGCTGCCTTCTCTGCACCATAAGGAAGTCCTCTTCTTTACCTAAAAGAACACTTGATGGTGTCAAAAATTTAGTTTACGGTGTCAAAAATTTTGACTCAATTATGGGTTTAGTCAAAATCTAGGCTCGTTCACCTGGTGATAAAGTAGAAGAAAGCTCTTCTGAGCTGCAGATGATCACAGATACTGGGGGAAAAAGGCATCTGTCCTAGGAGTTGTACACACTTCTTTTTGCCAACATTGTGATAGCAACAAATGCCCTAGTGAGTCAATGCTGTTGTGTCAACAACAGGGTTCTTCTGCTAATAAAATTTAAGCCACTCCCCAAACACAACAATTTGTCCTACGAGAAAAAGACATCTGTTTTTAAATCAATGAAATTACATCTTGCTTAGGGCACATAACTGTTAGCTAGGGTTGTGATTCTTTTTTCACGCTGTTTTCCAACTTAAGCATAAAAATAAAATTTCTCAGCATAAAGCAATTCTAGTAAGAATAAGAAGATTAAACGTCATTATCAGATGCTGATCTGCCCATGTCCACTGACTAACCATATTGATTCACTTACTCTTCTTTTAATGAAATGAAGTTACAGTAGAAATGAGCAAGCCTTTGCAACTGAAAGCAACAGCAAACTTTGGCCAGAATCACAGTTGACAGAAACACAATTCCTACAAAATGAGTAATACCCAACATGTCACACAGGGGAAATAAATTCAGAGTCATGAAAAAGCAGCATGTGAACACAGAAAAGACAACCAAGAAACTGCAGGCTTACAGATCTGCACAACGGCAAGTAATGCTGACCACTTCATCAGCATGACCATCTTGGTTCAGAGGAGTTTGCTGCAAGTTTGCATTGCCTTGGCCTTGTATACCAAAATCTCACACACAGTTTGCCTTTTCCAAGGAATCAAAGCAAACTACCAGAACATGAACTTTCTGCGCAAAATGGGTGGATATTTTTCTCAGGAGTGTCTCAACGAAACAACTGATTTCAGATTTCCCATGTTGATTACGAAGGTCACAAAGAAGAATGTCACAGTGGTTATCTATGAGTTCCTCCAACAGACCTTCCAGCTATTCAGCAGAAATCTTCCCGAAGGCACCTGGAGTACAAGCAATATCGAGAAATTCCAAAATGGAATTCATCATCAAATTGAAGAATTGGAGACGTGCATGCTAGAAGAGCTACCAAAAGCAAGGAACAGCTTTCAGGCATGGATCCTAAAAAGCACAGGTCTCGGTGTGAAGAAGTACTTCCAAAGAATCTTCAACTTCCTAAAAGATAAGCAATACAGCCACTGTTCCTGGGAAGCCGTGCAAATGGAACTGATATCATGCCTTATAATTTTTGACAGCCTTATGAAAACCACACATTATAAAGAGGTAAAATCTTTTGTTTTTGGCTTCTTTGTGAGAATCTGGTAATTTTCCCCTTTCTGGTAGGTTTTAAACTTCTGCATTTCAAACAATTTCAAATTGGTACTTGCTTACAAAAAGCATTCAGTGCTCTAAGTTAAGCAAGTAGAGTACTTCAGTGAATGTTGGTATGAATGTTGGGGCAGCTGGTATCACCACCTTCTGTTGAAGATGACCTTTTCTAAAAATGTGTGGATAGTGTCTCTACATATTCTCTCTCTGCGCTGCAAAATATTTTGTGGTCTTCCCACGGAATATGCCAGTTGTTTTACAATCTGAAACTCTTGCATTTAGACGCTGCATTGATTTTACTTCTATATTACTTCTCCTATGCAGAAAGAGGTCCAAGGTGCAGAGATGCGTAAGATAGACAGACCTTCCTAGAGTCCTGTACGCTGCACAGATCTTAATTTACAAAACAGATGAGAATATAGCATGACTCATCTGTCTGACATATTAACAACAGAATATAATAACAACAAAACTCCTTAAACTCAAAAGTCAAAAATAATGGTGCGTAGAACTTCCAAGCTCAAAAAGTCTATTTCCAGCCTTGATCCTTATCTTGCAAATAGACACATCCCTATGAGATACGGAAACCATCTTGCTATACAGAATATTTAATAACTACAGCATGGCTTTTTAGGATAAGTTGGTTCACATTATTACAGAAAACATCTATCTGTTCTATCTGCTTTCAGTTCATAACCAGACAAGATTAATCTGAAAACATTTACAATATGGACATAGATCTAAACAAATTTATTCCACTCCTCCCCTACCATCTTTGCTTCCTCTGTACAGGCAGAGCCAGGCCGTGCTTTAAATCACCACCTGTCTTCATCGGTTTAACTGCTTCCCAAAAGACCTTGAAAGCCTTGGGCCTCCATGCCATTCCCTACGTATGACAACACTTCTCGACATGGATTTTTCCCACTTCAGATTTCTAAGAATATCTGATTCCCAAAGTACGTTCACCATAATGGAACATGTTCAATCAGAATGCAAGAGCTAAAAAATACATCTGCGGCTATATGGGAATGAAAAAGAGGGAAAATTCTAAAGACAAAAAGTTCAATATGCTGCTACTATTACCTGAATCTCAACATTTTGCCTGAGAAGTGACGGGCTGGACAGCAACTGTCAATCAGTATCTTTCCCTTGTTTAAAAGGAACACATATATCGAAATCCATTCTCACTTCAAAAAAAAAAAAAAAAAAAGGAAAACTAACAGAGTAGCTACAACTGCCTAATTTTATACGTGTAAATTAGACATAGAACTAAGGTGGTCAGGCCCACACCCATCACTCTCATGCACTCCTGTTTGAGAGAAATGGGAAAAAGGGAATGGATTTCAGTCTCCTGCATGTGTCTGCTCTCAATCACCAATGTAAAAGGTCAGTTCTTTCACCAGTTGTATAGGGAGCATAAAATCAATTAGGAACATTCACAACGAGCTCATTAATCAGTCTCTAAAGTGGAATCTCTCTTTTGCTAATTCAAATACTCTGCAACTAAATCGGGACCACAGATGCTTGAAGTTTTTTTGCTGCTATCAAGCATTCCACTCTGAATTTTTATTAATTTTTGCGTTTAATATATGGTTACTGTAAGCAATTCATATAGCCCAATTTTGGATAACCAACTAAGTAACTTGATGAATTGCAGCCCATGAACTTGAGTTTTCCCTACGCATTACGCAAGATGATGCTACTCAAATCTGCACTTGGATTTCAGCCTCAGAAAAGCCAACAGTCAGCACAGGGTACAGCAGATATGACTTGACACAACCTTACACATCCTATTAGATTTCTTTAATTCTTTAACAGATTAAAGAATATTTTGTGCAGGTAACGAGAGCCCATGAACAAAAGCCCATCCCCAGCCAGTGTGGAAACATTAGCCTCCTTTATCTGCCCCTCTGGAGAAGAACTTTCATTAATTTTAACCAGATATGCCTATTAACTCATGTGCTTTACTATCAGTTGTGACCGACATTTCAAGATGCAGTTTTATTTTGAAAAGGATGAACAGGGAGATTGTAAAGCCACATATTCATTAGGTGATAATTCGCAGTATCCAGGTAACCTTAACTCACTAGTGCCTGTTAATTGTAGGGAACAGACAAACAAGTGTCCATGCCAGCTTTCTGCAAACACCTTTGCTTAAAGTCAATTCTATCTTACAGAAGAAAAAAGAAGCTATTATAGCTTATAGCCAACACCATTTTCACATTTCCTGTTAGTAATTCCATGCTAACCCTCAATGAGGACACATATGCAGCATTTCATTCTTGCGGAAAGAGAAGACCACAGTTAATCTCAGGCCATGTAACGATTATTTCAAGTCAAATAGCTTTGAATCTTTATCTTTTCCTTTAAAGGAACATTTCGAAATGAAGTACCACACTTTGCTAAGAGAAACCCTAGAGTTCTGTTGTTACATGTAACTTTTATGATTACTGTAACTGAAGACTCGAAGAATCAAAAATACGTCTGTTCAAATTTTCTTAAGTTGTGGTTTTTGATACCACTGTGGATACACACCACTTCAATACCTACCTTTAACATGCACTCTATTATCATGTCAGTGGGTATTTCCACTTCAGAACGGGATGAACAAAGGCATTTAATTGTGAAAGCAAAAATGGTGTTATAACCACTGAGGGGTTGGAATTAGATGATCTTTAAGGTCCCTTCCAACCCAAACCATTCTAGTATTCTGTAAGACTCTCAGAATCAATAGAGAGATCCAAAGCCACTGAAAATTTCTTTTAAGGAAAAACCTAACTCCGTTTCCAGATCCAGGAACTGGATAGTTTCTTGAATATTCAATAAAAGAAGAAAAAGGGCGATTCTGTATTTTGCAGAGAAGCACTATCTGAAATGTTGACTGCTAGCTTTTGTACCATGCAGTACTGGTCAGTGAATGGTTGGGTCACTTTGAAATATAGACAGCTGTCTGATGGAGAAGATAAATTGCAGTTCTCTCAAGATTTATAGGTGGATTAAGTTTTTTAAGACCAAAGAGTGAGAAATAAAACAGGACTTCATTTCTTACAGCCCTCAGCCATGTTTCTTTGGTTTAACACACGGAGTGATACTTGGTCGTGGGCTGTGTCAAACCTCCCCCAGCTCTTTTAAATGTCTGTTGAGTACTCACTCCAATCCCTGATTTACAGACTGCATTCATTTGTCTGCTTGCATTTGTTTTAAAACATCAAAGCTGCTTAATTAAGATAGATATGTTTTCTTTTTTTCTTTTTTTTTTTTTTTGGTTTTGTACTCCCAAATGGTAATAAATGCAAAGTTACAAAAAGAAAAATCAAAAACCAACCAACCTCAGTACACTGGGGAAAGGCTCGTTTTTAAGCCCAAAGGGGCAATCTACTACCAAGTACCTGGATACGCTACACATTACTAGCCAAGGAATTTGCCACAGCCCTTCTGCATTAAACACCTGTCTCTTGTAGTAGCACGAGCATATGGATCAACCTTGAAACAAAAACAGAAAATGCATTTTTTCTGACTGTAGTGGTGCAGAAAGAAAATGCCCTCAGCAGCAAAAGAGGCAAATATTTTAAATTAAATCTGAACACATTTCTTAGAGCAAAGAGATCTTGGAAGGTCTTCAATGGTTAGACTGAAAGGTTAGACTGAAGAGCCCCTTGCTCTTAAGAAGCATGTTCCCATGAAGATGTCCGATTAGGCTAAGTCACTCTTTATCTTTTGTGAGGAATATTGGACTAAAGTTATGGTTTACAAGTCAGGATGACCCTATTTAATATCCTTCTCCCAACCCCAACTTTTTCAATCCCACATTCTGGTCCTGCTCTATCATTTATTGAATCTTTTCCTCAGCTCAGCAGAAAAGAGAAAGTGAAATGTGGCAGCAAGACTTCTTAACGACCACAGGGAAAGAGAGCAAAACCTCCTGCTCTGTTACTGTCTGATCCAAAATCCCTTAAATGACAGCCTCTCAGTCTCTCTCTGAAATATTTACTCTTAGACCTTCAGACATTCCTGTCCTTTCTTTGTGAGCATTTGTCCTTTTCTTTCCTACTAATATGCTAATTACCCATCACCAAATAAGCTTACTGCAGTAGTAAGCTGCAAATTTCCCCAGAAGTAAGTTTAAATGTACACGAGCTAGCATTAAGATTCCAGTTACATCCTATTCCTCTCAGCTTCCTGTACCCATCTTACCTGCACAGGCCTAAGTCCACGGCTCAGAGGAGGCTCACAAACTGATGTCTGTCCAAGGCACCTCTGAAACATCAATAATTTCCTAAAGCAGAAAAATGAAAATAACGTTGTTTTTTCTGTATTCTGAGAACTCACCTGACTCATGGTAAAGATTAAATATTTAACAAAGAATTATATCACATGGTTTTCCTGTAACATTTCTGTAACATAAACAATAAGTACTCCAAATTACTCTGAGATCCACGTTTCCAGGGTACTCAGCCCTCTCTGCTTCTCTTAGTTTCTGTTCCAGAACACAAGTACCTTCCTCTGGGATCTTGAATGATGCTGAGTAGTTTGCTGGCAGCTGATAAAGAAACATTTATTGTGACAGAAGTATCAGCAAAGGAGCTGAAGTGATTTGGTCCAGTCCCAAGTTTCACATCGCTCAGTAATGTGTTCTAAGCAGCACCGGCTACTACACCAACACTGTAGCAAACAGTATTAAATCCTAATTCCTAGCTGCTTGATGCCAAACAACACCATACTCTTCTGCATCCACCTACTCTTCAGCACTTTCTGAAAGCCAGTATTGCTTGACTGCACCCTGCATACCTTGTGTTCCTCTTCCTTCTGTCCTGCCTGCTCTGAGATTTGCACACTGTCTCTGCTACAAAAGAACAGTCTCTTCCTCTTTCATGCCAGGAACACTCTTTTCTCTCCCCCCCTCTCCCCCCTGCCAAGAGGAGAAGGAAATCTGTCACAAATGTTGGTTGACTCAGAAGAGTATGCAGATGAATAGGAAACTTAGGATAAGTTGCTTCACTATGGTGGGAGAGAGGACAACAGGTTCTCTAACTACATACTGGAGAGCACCCAGACTGTGAACTCCCCAATTCAAAAACATCCATAAAATTTTCTCCTTCTGTTCCACTCTTTACAAGCAGTGACAGTACCCCTCGTTATAGATGAATTATACCTGTGCAAATTATACCTCTATCCTAGCTGAAACCAGGACACTAAAAATGCAATTAAATAGCTTGAGGAACAAAAACAACCCTGTTGTCTGTATGAGAAATTACAGCAATATGAGCAGAGGTGGGAAGGATCCTCCACCACCCTTTATCCCTCCGATAATCAAAGAGGCAACCAGTTCTTGCTCTGACTTGGTTCAGGACACACCCCAGCATCATTTGGAACATTTTGTTTATGAGCGCTGCCCACAGCCAGCCTCAGAACAGGCTGATCTGACCACCAGGTTGGAGCAAGAAGGCTTCTACATCTTCAGATGCCATCTGGATGCCAGAAGACAGGCAGATGGTTTGCAGGATCAGCTGCAAGCAGGACTCCCCAGGATCCCCGCCAACCAGGACCGCTCCATGCTTGAGTTGCGGCTCTTAAGCCAACAGTGGGTACCTCTAGGGCTTGCTGGTTCTCGCACCAGCAGTTCCTCACTTCTCCGTAACAAGCCCTGGGTAAGCCTCTGGGAGACCAGCTGTCAGGCTGTCACACCGTGACGATGCAAAGATGTGCACGGAGATATGAAATCCACGTTCCTCCAGTGAACGAGGAAGTTTATCGCAAACCACTTTTCAAGGAGCAGACATCCCCGCAAACCAAACACAAGACCCGGCACGCTGAGCCTGTCCCTAAACCACACAGGTCCGCAGCATGGCTGCTCAAGTCACCAACTTCACCCCTAGCGTGAAGCGAAGCGCAGCCACGATGACATTAGCCATGCCACCAAAAAAAAAGACAAAAAGAGGTGAGCAGGGAACTCCCAGCCTGCGGCGCCCCGTCCACATGCCTCCATGGCTCTGCTCTCACCTCTCCCTTGGCGGTGAGGGTGAGAGGGTTGGGAGGGCGACGCCAGGCTGGGATTTTCCAAACTCGCCTGGATTTCAAGCAGGGTGCCCAAGGTGCCCAAACACCCCACAGAGCCTCAGCAGCAGGTCTGCGGGGCCAGCACCTCGCCGAGTGAACCCCAAAGCCCTGCGGGGATGCGCGCAGCACCTACCTGTGGGGTGGAGGGGCAGAGCCCCTCCAGGGGCTCCGGAGCCCGGCGTGCCCTTCTGGCCCGACACCCCGCAAAACTGAGGCGGGGGCAGAGGGGCACGCACGGAGCTCGGAGCCAAGCCCGGCCCGGAGGAGGGGGGGGAGCCGGGGTCCAGCGGAGGGAATGGGGGGGTACCGCCACTTGGGCTAAGAACAGTGGAAATAGGGCGGGCGGTGCGCGGGGGGCGCCACCGTCCCGGCCGCCCGCTGCCGCCGGGGAAGTTCGTCCCTCAGCCCGGTACCGACTCGCCGCCGCCCCCGCCTTACCTGCACCTCTCCGCCGCCCGACCAGGTGCCTGCCCCGCCGCACGCCGAGGCGGAGGCAGGACGCAGCTCCCCCGCCCCGGCCCCACAAGCCTGGCACGGCTCGGCCCCGGCACGGCTCGGCTCGGCTCGGCTCGGCCGCCCCCTGTCGGGCGCGGGGCGGCCGCGCGGCCGCCGAAATGGCGGCGCTGCCCTGAGGGGAGTCCCGCGGGGGGCCCTGCTGCACCGCTCGGCCCCCCGGGGGAGCTCGCCTCGTCCCGGGGGACTTTGGTCAGTAATTAGGCAGGGAGGTCCCTAAAACCTCCCCGCGGGGCTCGTCGTAACCCTGGGGGGGTCAGTTTGTGCTGCAGGGTCGTATAAGTGTGCCCACGGCGGGGCAGAGTCCCAGACATAACCCCTTCCGTCGAGGTAGCAGGATGAGATAAATCACTATGTGCCCATCGTTTTTTTGAGGCTTATCTGGTCCGTGGAGTCTGTGGGACTCTGCTGTCCCGTTGTACAGCTAAACACACCTTTACAGTCACGATGTTGAGACTGTCTTGGTAGGAAAAATAAAGACGCTCTCCTAGCTCAGCAAAAGCCTCTTTCTTTTCCATGCCTGCAAAGACTTGAGGGCCTTGTGACTTATCACTTGAGCCAGTGGGAAAAGAAGAATCAGGAGGAAAAGAGACGGTGTATCAGCCGAGGCCCCTAACCCAAAATAAAATGGCACCTCAGCCTGGTTTGACACTGTCATTACTGCATCTCATGTTACCACATAGGAAACTGAAAGACAGTAAAATATGTGTACAGAAAGTTTGTGGGATTAGATCCCTATAAAGAAGAGAAGTGAAAAGAAAACACTACACTCAGAAGTCGCTATAATATTTGGAAAGACTTTTTGGCAAGCCAGGTCAAAACCCCAACAACTTTGGCTAATGGAGAAGACAGAGTAAAACTATTTTCAAGCAAGTATCCTGTTAAAAATAACTGAACCACCTGCACAAGCTATAGTCTTCCCACTGTACCAGTAGCCCCACAAGTTTAAAACCTGCATCCTGCTAAAGCCTGTGGAGAAGGATGTTTTAGAAATGCAGTAGGTTAGGCTGACAAGATCAATTTTATTATATACACTCAAACAAGGATAGACAGTGTCATTGAGTACAGGATTCTCCTTTCTGAGAATCATTAATGCATATCAAGTAACCGCCAGCTTTGCCAAGGCAGAAATTATTTTTGGTGACAAACTATGGCCCCAAAAGGACAAACTACAGACACGATTCTTCTCCCAAATCTCAGTCCCTGACACCCTTGCTCCTTTCTAATCATCACAAATCACTGGAGGTGTTAGCAGACTCCAGCCAGAGCAAGAAGTGAAAGAGACAAAGTGCTCAAGGGCACATGAAGGACAGGTGACTTTCCAAGGAAGACGTGAGCACCTCCCTTACGAGCAGTCACGTTGTCCACTGGTACATGATGACCCCACAGCCACACTTTAACAATCAATGTTTTTGCTGCTGTCAGAGAAGCCAGTGACCACGACCGCGAGCTGCATCAATCAGTTTGCTGCTGCAGAATTTAGCCAGGAATCGATTCAGTTGCATATGCCATGTTATTCTAAGCAAAAATGCCAACACCAAGGCTGTTTCTTCTTCCGACAACACAAAATGTGCAGCTTAAGTAATAAATGAGATCTTCAGATTAATTATCCTCAGTACAAGCAAAATGAAATGCAATTTAATTCAGCAACAAATGGGTGAAGATGGCTGTTTGTCTTCTACTACTGGGGATGCAGAACAGAGGAGGACACAGATGGGGCAGATCACAGTGGTACTGTAATAATAATTCTTTTCAGAGTTGATTTCTTCCTTATTTTCTTCCCTTCCTCTCTCTTAAATGGCATGCCCTTTGAGGAAATAATGCTTAGTCTGCAAAGAAAGAATGAGCTGAGAAGGACTAATGGTATTCTAGGCTCTGCTCCTACTAAAACCAGAAAACCTCTGTCTCTACCATAGCATTGGTATCGTTTCACAGCAGGTGATTTTACCTATTACAAGGATAACAGTGGGCTCAGGAGTGCCTCTTTCGTCTCACATCACAGTGATAGGAGATCATACCAGATAATTGCCCAGAGTCAGACATATTAAAGATTATTGGTAAATCTCATGCAAACTATTCTTTTTCTTTTACAACCAAGCACAAAAAATGTTCTACCAAACTGGAATGTGAGGAGGGACAGATATGGAGAGACATTTCCTACAGGTGACCCCACTGTAGGTGCGGTCCAAAACCAGCAGAAATGTTCTTCCAACTTGTGATTGGGTCCAGACATGGCTTTCTTCAATGCAATGCCTTTTAGTAAAGGAAAGAAGCAGGAAGGTTTCTATGGGAATATATCAATATTTAGAAAATGAAAGTCACGAACAGGGAACAGAGGGACAGGTTTAGTTACATATTAGCAACAATAAAACTTGTTTTCATCTAATGGTACTACTTCAGTGCAGCTAGCATTGTATTGAGTGAAAGGATATTTTTATTACCCTTTCAGCCTGGACATGGTATACATATTTTGTTTTGGTTTTGTCCCATTAATCATGGCCACTGTAGGCACATACTGACTGCTCAGCATACTGAGACAGCCGGTAGACCTGCCAGTAGAGGGTGGGAACATTTTACAGCCCCTCGCTTGGAGTTCACACGCAGAGAACTGAAAGGCCTCATCAACAGCAGGCAGGTGGCACTTTAGAAAACACACACAGGCTTGCAGGCTTCCCAGCAGCAAAATCTGCTTTACTTATGAACAACATAAACTAGCAAAAACAGCCTGTGCTGGTGGTGTTCTGCTAGGTGTTGGATGTTCTTGGTGCTTGGATGTCCGTAAAGAACCAAGATCTTGCAAGTGGAGCTAAAACACTTCTCCTGTGGCTCTTTTCTCTCTGGTTATTTTGTGCATGACATGATTAAACTCATGTACTTCCCTGGCGGATCACTAAGTTTACGCACATCTATTTGCCTACCCTGATGTATATTTGCACAGAAGATGCTGGAACTTTTTGTCTTTGAGATCTGTATCCCTTAATCAACCTTTTGAAACCAGCTAGAATTTGACCTGGGGACAAGGAGATGAGTAGAAACATGGATGTAACCAAAATTCTACCATAAACCCTGCTTTATCAAGAAAAAAAAAAAAAAAGATAAAATTAGAGCCTGCCTCATCCCCTTTCCTTTTTCATGTGGCCCGCTATGGTTTTGGCTTAAGACTGGAAGAAATAGCTGTGGCTTTGTTAAACCTGATTTAAATTAGGAGATAATTTTTAATCAATTATAAATCAAACCTGCTTAGTTTTAGATCAAGGTCCAGAATCAGCTTAAACCAATGCAACTGAGGCCATTGTGGGATGCTTACTGGAAGAATCAGCTGGGGCTGTTTAAGTAGTTAAGAAGTTACTGTCCACAGCAGCTGATTGCCTCCCAATTGGGGTGAGTAATATACCCAAAGCTGACTCTGCTTTACTTTTTCATTTAGGTCAACCACCATCAATGGCAGTTCAGGCCAGCTGATTTCGCAGTAAAGTAGGTTTAGGAGCTGTAGGTATGTTAAGCTGCAAAATGATGAAATAAGGAAATAAAAACCTTGGAATTACAACTTCAACAACTCAATCTCTGAAGCAAGTATGTCTTTGTGTTTACCAACACTCAATTCTGCATGCTTTAGGACTGGCCCTGCGACTGACTATAAGCTACAGAGCTTTTCAGAAAACACGGAACTGTGCCAGCCTACACCTGCTGAGCATATGGCCAATGACATGTAACTAAGCTGCTATCAGATACATTGTGTTTGGAAGATTTCTTAAAAGTTAAATAAATAACAATAATTAAAACAAACAAACAAAAACACTAAGTCCTTTTTTTTCTGCTATTAAATCTAATGTTATCCAGGGTACCAAGGGTGTGACCAATGTAACCTTTATATCTGCAGACCATGTCTTTCTGTACAGCCACCTTCAGAAGACTTTTCCTCCCTTTAGTCACCAGAAGGATTTTTCTCCCCTGCCAAGTCTATAGAAAGATGATTCTGTAGAGAAATTGAAAACAAAGAGTCAACACATACAGAGAACCAGTCAATGAAGTTCTGAATAGGTTACAGCCCACAGTTCACAGCACAACCATCCTCCACGCAGCACCAAGCACTAAGTCCCAATTTAGCCCCGAGTTACAAAGGGCAGTGAAGGCCAGCTGCCCTTGAAAATCCTGTACCTGGGGCAGACCTAGCATGGTTGTGTCCCCAGCAGTTATGGTGACATGCAGAGCATCCACCAACCTAGGCATGGCCACAGCAGGCAGAGCCCCCAGCGGTCAGGGAGCATCTCTCCTAGTTTTGTTTCTGTTCCCTAGCCACCAGCTTTGCATGGCAAGAGAAATCCTGGAGGTTTGGTCACAGCAAGACCTTGCCTGTGCCCCTATGAAGCTTGGAGTCAGCTCTCATGCGAGGCATGCTCCCTTCACAGCCCTCATGGTGAGGCTGTCAACTGGGTGAGCACAGGGAGGGCCCACGGATACATGTTATGATGGGAGAAGGAGAAGTATGCCAGATAAATTAATGCAGTTTTTTCAAGAAATACATTGTCCAGTAGGTTTTGGATTTGCTCTGCAATTTGCCCAACTTCCTCCTGTATGGGACAGATAGATGGTTTATCCTCCCCACCATGCACATTTGCGTCTGTGATTACAAATACAAAGAGTCTGTTTCTTTCACATAAAATAAATAAATAAATAAATAAGTAAAAGTAGGATTTCTATTCTTTTTATACAATAGTGCATCTCATATGCTCCCAGATGCTGTAAATGTTGTCAGTAGAAAGTCTAAATAGTCTACCCAAAAGTTCTTGCATTCAGATGTTGCTGTTTTTCTTTCAATATGGCAAACATACATTACAATTGTTGGCATTAAGCAGAAGTAATACAGCAGTAAATCCTCTCTCTGTTATATTTAGGAATTGAACCGGTAGGCCTGATTTTTCACTTATGCTAAAGGATCTCATTCTGGAAATCTCCCACTTGATATGCCTGGCAAAAGAACGTGGTTTGGATGTGGAAATTTCAAGCAGTCCTCATGTCATGAGTGGATACAGAATCAGCTTTTCCATATTATTGACTTACTTTCTCTCTCTATTTGTATTTAATTTAGGAAGGAATTCAGCAGTCTGGAGATTTTCCAGCATACTCACTATGGTGGCAAGCAGCAGCAGTGAGTGTTGTGATATTAACGCCCTGTAAGACCAGCTTTGCTGTGCTCACAGGTGGCTCACAGAGCACCCACAACCAGCTCCAGTGCCATGGCTCCTACCTGCAGTCAGAGCTCCCAGTTCCCGGGGCTGGTCAGAGGCAGGGCACAAGAAGGGATAAAAAAAGCAACTGGATGGCCCCACAGCAGCTTCATTAGGGCAGGAAGCCCTTTTTGTTGATGTTGGCCGGAGATTATGATGATCCTGTCAAAAGCCTATTTTCTGGTTCAGTGGCTCAGAAAGACAGCTATTCCCTCCACTGACTCTCCTGGTAATTATAGTTGCCTGCAGAAAGATTCATTTCCAGCAGCTGAATGGCATCAGCAAGAACATTTGGTGGCCTCTGCGCGGTGCCAGAGGCTTGAGCACGTTTTGGTGCACTGGAGTCACAGTTTGCCTGTCTCTTCTCCAGGTCTGTCATAACTGCCTTAAGAACATGGCTTCTGGGCTGAAAACTTGGTGAGGGGGAAAGAAAACCTCCCCGTTTATCTCTGCTGCCTGCCTGCCTTCCCACCTGCAGGGTACACTGACAGGTTCCTGCTGCTGGCAGCGGATGGGAGAGCAGGGCCTGAGTGTTCCTACTGTAGCACAGCCCCTTTGGTGTTCTCTAAGCAGAGTGAGCAATGCTAAAATTAAGCAAGAAACACAATATCTCAAAGGAAAAGGCAGCATGTGACCAAATCACTAGCCTTGCCTCTCTCTGCATTAAGAAAATTTTTCTAGAGCTCTGCAGTGCCACATGCAACCTTTGTGCTGGTGCTCGTAAGTCCTTCCAGATTTTGACTTGAAGTATATGGAAACAAGTTTTGCCCAATCTTGGCAGGATACACCAAGAAAAGCTTCCACTCCCAGCAATGAAGAAGTTATAAACTTATATGAGGGTGACCAAGAATGGAACTCAGTGCCCTTTGTCCCTTTGAGATTATTGTTTGACATTCCTACCCGGGGAAAAGTAAACAGCAAAATCCAATCACGGTTTTCTCTAACTCAAACACTGCTCAAGGCTTCCCTCAGAACAATGGTTGCATTCAGGCTGCTCTCTGAGCTTAATTCTGCTCTTAAAATTGCAATGTCACTTTGATACTGATTTGCCAAAAATGCGTGGATCAAAAAGTGCTGTAATCTTACTGGGTTTTGACAAAACATAAGTCCCCTCCTTTTATTTATTAATTTAGTTTTGTGAAATCCTTGCTTTCTCTCTCCTTCCCCTCCAAGACAGTAGCTATAATTTCAGCTCAGGAGTAAAAAATTGAATTTGTATCAGAAGCTGGTAGAGGACACGAATGTTAGCCGTCAAATGCCAAAGCTTTTCAGATAATGTGACCACCTAAATGGTTAAGACTGCTTGAGGATAAACAGCAGAAACAGTTCAATGCTTTCCTGGAACAAGTGGCAAAATTATATCTCCTCCTGGGATTGCTTCAACATTAATGTAACATGAAGGCACTCTGTCAGATCCACAAAGCACGCATTGCTTCAGTTTCCTGCTCCATTAAGAGCCATTTGATTAAAGATGTTGGTTTCAGCGACTTCAGTCACATCACCGGCAATGCCGTGGCCAAAACCAGCTTCCACCACTGATCCCATGCCACCAAAGCACAGAGCTGTCGCCCCTCGGTAAGTGTCCCGCTTACTGCAGGGCACACAGAGATGACAGAGATAGCTACAGTGACAGGGAAAGCCAGCAAGGCTCCAGCACGGCTCCTTCCTGGTGTCCAAGAGCTACCTGACATACTCTAAGCGTGGCTGCTGCTGCATCTGTCTCCAGGTTTTCTCCCAGTCTATTTCCCTCTGATTCCAGAGGTTCCCCACGGACCTTCTCCACTCCTGCTCAGAGATCCCACGGTCCCTCTGCCACCTTAAAGCTGGTCGTCAAAAGACTGCATGCAAAGTCCTGCAGGCTGCCCTCTTTGCCCAAGTTCCCAGTAATCCCAGCATTTAATAGAGGTTATGCCCTTTACCAAACACACTGAATCGTTTCATGCAAAACCCAGTAACTCCATGCTGTATTATCCTGGCATGCCGCTGTGGGGTAAATACCTTAGAAAAGAATGAAAATTGTGCAGACTTTCAGTTCTCTAAATATTTCAACCACATTTTGAAGGGAGACCCTCAGTGAAGCCTGTCATGTTTTGCACATACTTGACAAGAGTTTGCACATCTGAGGGGCACAGAAAAGTTCATATCTCTTGGATAAGTTATAAATTACACATCAGAACAGTTTGGGTATGAATATGCACTTTAAAAGACACCCCCACCCGCACACAATGATAAATGTTATTGCTTGTCATTTAATCCTACCTGTTGAGTGCTGACACAGCATTTTAGCAACATTCAGAAAGATGTATATGCAACAGAAGAGATGTGAATTAATGTCATTTCAGCTTCAGGCTGGCCTATTCCCTTTCTGGCTGTAATCTCTCCTATTTAATGACACTATCTGGACGCCAAGGCTAATTTGGAACCTGGCAGCCCACTTATGAAGTGGGGCTGTATGACAGGAGAGCATTACGGTGCTGCTGAGGCAGCTGCACTGGCTGCTTGCAAGCCTCCAGGGAGAATTCAAAGCTTTCAAAGCCCTAATTGTTTTGGATCTGGGTTATTTTGTCAGGAGAAGAGGCACTCCACTTCAAGAAGCCTTGATATAAAAGAGAAGTGGGTGGTAAGGGCACTTGGATGTTCAGGTCTGTTTCTCCCCAGCTTGAACTCCCAGAGGTATTATTAAAGCCTATTTTCCAGCCCAACAATTGGGATAGGGAAGGTTAGGAGAAGCTCTTTGCAGCGTGTAATTAGTTTATGTGCTGGGTGCAGTACCATCAGCTGGTAGAATACTTTGATGATGAAATTCTGTTATTTTGAACATCACCGTAAGTTAGGAAGACGATTCAACCCTTGAAACATTCCTTGAAACAAATCCTTGAATCCTTCAAACATTTCTGGCATGCGTGTCTTGTAAAACAGACGTAGATAAAATATACTCTCGGGAATTGTCCTCTGAGATTGGTGTCACCAGTTTGGTGACAGAGGTGCACTCTCATGAGCACCAGGCCCCAAGAAGAGTGGGCTGATGCCCCACGGAAGGTCTCAGTCCATAGTACCAGGGCTCCAACTTACGGCTGTGGGACAAAAAACTATCAGATTTTGCATTCGAGTTGCCACCAGATTGCCTGCTTTGGACAGGACAAAGCTGAGGGCCACAGCCTGGCTGCTCCTCAGCTGTCACAGGGATGTCTTGGCTAACCTTGTGTGAGCTGGCTAGCAGGGTAGAGCCATTAATTTTCTGTGTATGCTCTCTTTTTCACTGAGCGGATCTGTGGGAACACCCAGAAGAACAGAGAACTCCTCATTGCACATGCAGTAATCTTGCGAGCCCTGCAAGTTTCGCAGTTACTCCTACCACAGTCGCTGAAGGACAGACAAGGGCCCGCTACCGACCTGAGAAGTACACAAGATACTCCCTCCTGAAACAAAGGAAACCAGCAAATACAGCTCCAAAACACAGCTACACCACAAGGCTTACGTTTTCCACGGTGACTGTCTCCTTCAAACAACATCAAGGACTCATTTGCTAATAAAGGCAGAATTCATTGTCTAAAATCTCATCTGAAAGCACACGACTTCCTTTTTTTAATTAAGTTGCTAGCTTAATAACAGCCCTGTCTCTCAAAGCACCAATTTCATGTCTGTAGATAAAATATGATGCAGTTATTCATTGAAGAGCAGGTAGCAGCACACCCCTTCATCTCCATGAGAGATGGGAAATGCGGGCTAATCCATCACGAGATAAGACTGCAGCTGGTGCAAAGGAATAACGGAAAGGAGTGGGGAAAGCATTTCCAAATGCATAGCTGGTCTAGTCATCCTTGTGTTTTGTCTGCACTAGTGCAATTTATCCAGGAAATACAAGTAGTTCACGAGAAATTGAGGGGTTTGAATAAACAAAGGGAATTGTGCATAAGTGGGCTCAGTCTACGTGCAGAAATCTTGGTGTAACTCCAGCAAGATTATACAAAGCTGAGTGTGAAGGCCTGTCTAGATACTTCAATTCGGTGTCATGGTGACTAAATTACCCATGTCTATGTAAATGCATTCCCAGACTACATAAACTGATCACTGGTTGTCCATATCCAGACAGCCACACAACCTCTTACATCAGTTTAATGGCAAAGACCTCTAATCACACTGACTCTTTGCACCCCAGCTGTGAAAGCTCACTGCTCTGTCACTGCTGACTGCTCAATGCAAGCACAGAGAGGTGGGAACGTGGTCACCCATCCACATGCATGTGACACAAAAGAGACAGTGCCTTCTGGCTCTGTAAACCTCCACTGGCCTCAGAGCCAGAGACCTTATTCTCTAAAAAAAGTGTCAAAATGGAAAAAGAAAAGATGTCAGCCCCAAAGTCTCCTTTTGTTTAAATGCCATGTGCATCTTTAATCACAAGCACATTCTGGTATTACCATTTTTTAATAAACTGTTGCAACATGTTCCTGTGCCTGTTGACATGGATTGCAATATCACAGCTTTAGTCTCTAGGAGGTCAATATGGGACCACTGCTTTTGCTCACCAAGTTCCATTATGTTTTTCAGATTCGTGCATCCCCTAAGCCTCCCTGAATCCGCTGAGACCAGAGCGGCACGTCTTTTCAGTCCAATCGAACTACAAATTCAGTGAGGTCTTCATGAGACAAAGAGGTGAGTCGGCCCATAACAAAATATTCACAGAATCACAGAATCGTCTAGGTTGGAAGAGACCTCCAAGATCACCGAGTCCTACCTCTGACCTAACACTAACAAGTCCTCCACTAAACCGTATCACTAAGCTCAACATCTAAACGTCTCTTAAAGACCTCCAGGGATGGCGACTCAACCACTTCCCTGGGCAGCCCATTCCAATGCTTAATAACCCTTTCGGTAAAGAAGTTCTTCCTAACATCCAACCTAAACCTCCCCTGGCACAACTTTAGCCCATTCCCCCTCGTCCTGTCACCAGGCACGTGGGAGAATAGACCAACCCCCACCTCTCTACAGCCTCCTTTAAGGTACCTGTAGAGAGCGATAAGGTCGCCCCTGAGCCTTCTCTTCTCCAGGCTGAAAAATCCCAGCTCCCTCAGCCACTCCTCCTAAGACTTGTTCTTGACAGGTACCTCCAAAGTGAAGAGAAAGAAGTATCTGAAACTGCCTGAAAGTGATGTCCATCCACCTGAGGCAAACCAGGATCCATACAGTGAAATCCCAACTCCACTTCCTATGGAGGAACCAAAGGAAGAACTGAATTCTTATCCGGAAATATTGCAGTTCACTGTTGTTTTGCCTCAGATACAAAGCTTTTTGGTATATTTTTTCCAGGTATGTGTCACTCTGGGATTATTTTGATTTTATATATATTGCATAACTTCCATGAATTACTTGGTGTGAAAAATGGTTCCATCAGGACTGTGCCAGTTCAGCCAGTTCTGTGATCCTTTTATCTAAATGAGTTCAAGAGCATGGTAAACCACATGGAGAAGCACTCAGGGACTCAGATGCCCGAGACCGAAAACCTGAGAAATTTCAGTTTGTCTTTTCAGCAGGTAAGGCTGCCACTTCTACAAACCATAACACTCCTTGTCTGAAACCAAATAACATGGAAAATCAAAACTATCTTTGTAAGCTTTGAAAAGATAACTTTGAAACAGTAAAAAGCCTAGAAGAAGATAATTCCATTACAACTTCTATAGTTTCCTTCCCTTCCCTTCCCTTCCCTTCCCTTCCCTTCCCTTCCCTTCCCTTCCCTTCCCTTCCCTTCCCTTCCCTTCCCTTCCCTTCCCTTCCCTTCCCTTCCCTTCCCTTCCCTTCCCTTCCCTTCCCTTCCCTTCCCTTCCCTTCCCTTCCCTTCCCTTCCCTTCCCTTCCCTTCCCTTCCCTTCCCTTCCCTTCCCTTCCCTTCCCTTCCCTTCCCTTCCCTTCCCTTCCCTTCCCTTCCCTTCCCTTCCCTTCCCTTCCCTTCCCTTCCCTTCCCTTCCCTTCCCTTCCCTTCCCTTCCCTTCCCTTCCCTTCCCTTCCCTTCCCTTCCCTTCCCTTCCCTTCCCTTCCCTTCCCTTCCCTTCCCTTCCCTTCCCTTCCCTTCCCTTCCCTTCCCTTCCCTTCCCTTCCCTTCCCTTCCCTTCCCTTCCCTTCCCTTCCCTTCCCTTCCCTTCCCTTCCCTTCCCTTCCCTTCCCTTCCCTTCCCTTCCCTTCCCTTCCCTTCCCTTCCCTTCCCTTCCCTTCCCTTCCCTTCCCTTCCCTTCCCTTCCCTTCCCTTCCCTTCCCTTCCCTTCCCTTCCCTTCCCCTCCCTGCCTCGCCTCTCCCCGCCCCTCCCCGCCTCGCCTCTCCCCGCCTCTCCCCGCCTCTCCCCGCCTCGCCTCGCCTCTCCTTGCCTCTCCTTGCCTTGCCTTTCCCTTCCTTGCCTTGCGTTGCCTTGCCTCGCCCTCTCTTCCTCTTCCTCTTCCTCTTCCTCTTCCTCTTCCTCTTCCTCTTCCTCTTCCTCTTCCTCTTCCTCTTCCTCTTCCTCTTCCTCTTCCTCTTCCTCTTCCTCTTCCTCTTTTCCTCTTTTCCTCTTTTCCTCTTTTCCTCTTTTCCTCTTTTCCTCTTTTCCTCTTTTCCTCTTTTCCTCTTTTCCTCTTTTCCTCTTTTCCATTTTTCCTCTTTTCCTCTTTTCCTCTTTTCCTCTCCTTTTTGTATCATCATGGCAATGAAATACAGAGCTAGATGCATCTTCTAGGGTAAAGCCTAATTTTCTTACCAACAAGCCATGGCTTGGCTTAAACTGACTTTGGGACGTCTGCTCTTGGGAGAAAAATTATCTGTTTTGTTAACTAAAATTTTCAACTTTCAAGAGCTTTTTCTGCCACCCTTTAACCCATAACACCACTAAGAATAGGTATCAAATGGTCTCAAGGAAACTTAACAGCAAACGAAATGTCTCCTTCAGAGAAGTCACTTACTAAAGCAAACCACTATAAAAGCACCGCAAACATTTAGTAATTCCTGTCCCACATTGTCTCGAGCTGGTTTCTTGTGTCTGGCCACAATCGCTTAACACTAATGAGCCTCATCACCTTTTATCTCTGCAGCCGCCTGCCTGTAGAGTCATTTGTACTCATCAGAGCAACCTCTACAGAAAGTAAGGCTAACAACCCGGAGCACCAGAAAACTGCCAAAACCCACACTCCCCAGATCCCTGGAGATGCTTTTTTACTCTCAGCACAGGAGTTGGAAGGCTGAGATGGTGCCATGGTGCAAGGAAAGTCCCTCCAGCTTTTGGTAGGTAGCATTTAGGTCTCTCCTGGCTCAGAAATAGTGGAAACAAGTAGGTCTTATCCTTGGTTCTCTTTCTTGCCCTCACCTACAGCCTCTCCCCAGCACCAAGGCAAGCAGATTTCAAATGCTTAATCACTGAAAATATCCTGGTTCTGATGTCTGTGCCCCAAAGTCAGCAAACAAAAACAGTCTACCTTCTGCATTGTTCAACCTTGCAGACACGGTCTCAAACAGTATAAAAACAGATGGGTCTTGCTTCTGTTGGGGAAAAAATAGCAGCGCTGTTTATAATAATGGCTTCATTTGTCTCCAGCTATTGGAGAGATTTGAAATGCAGAATAGTCAGCATTCCACAACTTCTGCCCACAAGCAAGTGTGAGATGGCTCCAAGATGCCTCGCTTCTTTGTACTGCAGGAGGTTTCTAATAAGAAGCCAAGCTTCTGAAAACTGGAGATGCTGCAGCACACAAAGCCCTTGCAGAGGAACCCTGTAAAACTCAGTGAAAGTGGAATTAAACCAGGGTGCATTTGAAACTGACAGGACCCTACAGCAATGAACAGAGCAATGAGTACTTTCTGTAGACTGTTTCAAACGAATTGTGAAAAACTTAAGCATGTTTTTTCCAGGACCTCATCCCATGACCAGTGTCAATAGATGTTTTTCAGTCCACTTCAATGCCCTCTGATCAAGCTGTATGTCCCTACAAGTGCTTGGACACATTACAATTGTTTTAAAAATTCTTCTCATAATAAAGCACGTGGAAAAATATTTGCTGGGGCATGTTTCTGCTGCTTTTTTGATGCATGCTGCATCAATTTTCTGCTAGAAATAAAAATGTTTCCTGCACTCAGTGATTAGCTGGCAGGGAGGAGAAGGAAGGGAAAGAGCTGGATAAGTGCATTTCAACAAACTTCTACCACTAGAGACAAAAGTATGGTAATCCAAACCAGATGTGAGGGAAAAACTAGAGGCAAATACAATCAGGCAAATAAATACAATCATTCTAATTCCTGTGTGATTTCCCACATCCAGATTTTCTGTAATGATGCTTATTCAAATGTGTTCCTGATAGACCATTTTTTGTAACCAGAGGCAAAGATCTCTACTCACATTCGTTTCTGCCCTACTCCATGCTACCTTTGAATGTAAATGTCTGATAATATTGCTTTCTCCTCTTCTTTGGGAGCTTCCTGGTGACTTTATCCTTTCCTTTTCCCCCTTTTCCTTTTCCAATTTTCTCCTTTTTAATATCCTTCTTCCCTTTTAGTTTCTTCTGCATGCTTGTGACTGGCCAGAGGGAGCAAGATCAGCAGTGTTTCAGTCCAGACCACGAGCACTCCCCGAGATCGTTCACCTGGTCATCCATCCCTCCTCACTGTGGTTGGTTCACCTAAAGGATAGAATAAAACAGACTGCAACCCTTTGGGCTGAGTGGGTCAATGCACTCCACCCACTCGTGAGCAGTCAGTGTATGGGATCAACCAAAGCTCAACTCCCCAGGGCACCCCAATGCCCCTCGCGGCTCTGACTCAATAACAAAATTTTGCTCTTGGTTCTCCCCTTCCAAGAAAGCTTTGGCTCAGTTTTCCTGACCTCCACCACCGGGTCTTTTTGTACCTTCCCACTCAGCAAGATTTTCATGCCTAGCTGCTCAAAATCCTCCTCCTTCCACCTAAATCTTTTCTCTGCACCAGAGCGAGCGCTGCCCTTTCAGCACAGCCGTAACCACGCGGTCTGCTCGCGCTGTGCCATCGTGCTGTTCCTCCCAGCTTTTTCCTCAAAATATTTCATGCATTCCCTCGGCACAGAGAGGGCATTTGAAACCCCAGCGGCTGTTCCTGCTGGGATCGGTCAGGGACTGCCCCAGCTGCATCAGGGCAGCTTCCAGCAGCTGCCGCTGAGGACAGGAGGTCTCTGTGAGCCCACCAGGGCCGGGGACAGCGTGGTGACCGCTGGCACCCACCTCGTCTGAAGCCTCCCTTTCACAGCCCGAATAATTGATCTTTCATCGTGCAGCAGAATAACGCCGGGTTGTGTTTTGGGAAAGAAACCGTGTTGTTTGGGTTTGAAAGCAAAAACATTTTCAGCCTCTGCACAATCCGGCTCTTTGGGTTTCAGGCAAATGGCCTCATGTGAGAAATACTTAATTCTTACCCATATAAACTGCTGCAAGGCCACAGCACAATCTCCTCCTTGCATAGGAAGACCTCTCAGCCCCTCATGGGGCTGCTGAGCCAACCCAGGTTGCTCTCTAATTTCAGCCCGTGGCTTCGACAGCATGCCAGTAGCTCTTGGAAGCCCAAGGCTAGCCTCAAAACTGCTGCAGCTCCCAAATATTATCTTTTGTAGAAGGGCCTTGCTTAACCCAACACACAGAATTTTTGGCCTCTGTCCTGATCCATTGGTTTTGTAGTGTGCGTCATTACTAAGCACCATAAATTAACTAAAACAACGGGACTGAAAAATGAAAGTTCTGAGCGAAATGAAAGACACTTTGGTATCCAGTCTGTGAATTTGCAACCTCAAATAAACTAACCAGTGGAGAAAGCAGAACAAAGGCACACAAAGTGAAGGAACGCTTAATGGAGATTCCACCAACACAACCATCTGCTTGGAGCACTGCACAGCTCTCTATGTGTACACACTCTAGAGTAACAAAACCCAATAAAAACAACAACAATAACAATAATACTGTTATACTTTGACACTAATGTGTAAAACTAGTCCTGTAGCTTTGTCTCCCTTTTTCCATAGTAAGCACTTTTATACGCTGGCATTTCTCTGAGACTAATTAAAGAGATCTTGGTGTCATCACATTCATAACACCAGCCAAACATTTCTTTCCACATGTGACAGAGCAGTAGGTTGGCCCACAAATGGACAAAAGAATCTATTGAAATATGAGCATGTGGGAATGCAAACTGGGCGATTGGTTTGAAAACAGCCTTTCTGAAACATTGTGGCATCTATTCACTACTTTTTTGGATGGGCATTTTGTCCCTTAAATGCACTATCAGAGAGGCGACTGGAATGCTTTATTATCTTCTTGTCATTTTTATAGCTTGCATTTTATTTGTATGTGTTTTATACTCCCATGAAAAATTTGCCCGAGGTACAGATAGCTGTAAATACAGCCCAGCCAGATGCTCCTGTCATGTGGGCTGCAACTACTGTAAAAATGCTCAGAAATACAGCTGCCCTTCTCTGAACAAGGGGGAACCAAGGGATGATGGAAGGGTTGTGCTGGGGACCTGCCACAAGAGCGGGACCTCTGAGTTTCTCCCAGACCTTCAGCATGTGTGGTGAGAAACTGGAGGAGACGGGCAGGGAAATTGAGGTTGAAGTAAGATCGTTGTGTCTGGGAAGTGAGTAAGGTAAAACAGAATCCATCCAGGCTGAGCGGAACAACACTGGGGGAAGCTGGGCTGTGAAGCCACTCATGCCAAGGGACTCCCATTGATAAGGCCAATATTGCCAGCATCAGAAATACCAAATTTGGGTACAGACATAGCAAAACTGGGACCAGTGGGGAAAAGCAACTGGGGCTCCTGCTGGGAGGAGCTCGGCGGTGGAAGGAAGATGTGAGGATGGCAAAAAGAAGTCATTTCAAAATAAGAAAAAAGAAAAGTGCATATGGTGTAAAGCCAGGCAGAGAAAAGAGGATGGAGATCCTCCAGCAGAGGACACGCAGCCGCAGGAAGCGTGGTGTG
Source organism: Anser anser (assembly GCF_964211835.1). NCBI lineage: Eukaryota > Metazoa > Chordata > Aves > Anseriformes > Anatidae > Anser > Anser anser. The sequence goes on from NC_139723.1 coordinate 14,431,045, forward strand.
GAGCTGCCATGGGGACACCTCAGACCCTCCTTGGGCAGCCTGCTGTCAGGTCTGTGTTTCCTCAGAGCTGGGTGAGAGGGGAAACAGATGTGCACCTCCACACCTACAGAGGTGTAATTCAAGTGTGAGTATGTTCTTACCTACCTCACTGGGATTCAAATCTGTGACTGGCAGCTTCGTAGTCCAGCCCAATGCTCTGCGTTGTAACTCACTTGCAAGCTGGTGTATCTTATTGCCCAGATCATTGACAGCTCTGCCGCTCCACCAATTTCCTTCTCGTGTGATCATTAATTAACAAACATCTTCATCAGTTTGCATCAGTTATGTCTCAAGTCTCCGACCTGCAGGGGAAGTGTCAAACTTTGGCAGTAACAGTGCTAACAGCAGACTGAACCCAAAATTTTCCTCAGCCTGCCAATGCCCAGTTCTCTGCCAAAAAACTGTATGGAGTTAATTAGTCATTACTTATTGCCCGGGCCCTGCATACTCCATGCGGCTTGTCTGTACAGCTGCCCTTGGATCAAAAACAAAAAACAAAGCAACAAAAACAAACAAACAGAAACCATAAAAACAAAACAAAATCAATCAAACAGAAATATACCCCAAAATGCCGGAAAGTCTCTCCTCCAGAATCTAGGTTATCCAAAATTATTTCCAAATACTGCTGTCACAGGGACAGGCCAGGGAATGCCAGCAGAGCTCAGCGTGATGCAGGATTAACCTCTGGTAAATAGGTAGCCAGAAAACAGACAGACATCTCAGGGAGGGCGATCTCTCCTACACATCCCTGTGGATGAGTGTGGAAAGCTGAAAACACAGCTCATCACTCAGCTATACTACTGAACATTTTGGCAGAAATACTGTATGCACAGTCTGCAGTCCTAAATTACAGTATTCCCTGACCTGTAATTTCCTGTGTTTCTGCTTCTACTGAAAATCAAAAGCCTGGCAACCCTCAGTCATATTTAACACAAGTTGGACAAGACGCTCTCTCTTACTATGATGAGACAATTTTCTAAATGGAAGAGAAACTGGCATTGAACTTCGTGTTTCACAAATGAGCTTTTGGCTGTTACCTTTCTCAAACATTTGGGCTTGTTATTAGATGCGTGTTAGGGATGAAGCTTCAGACGTTTGCCTTTGAGGTACCACAGCTTCACAGCATCACGCTTTTACTTTGAAACTTGCTCAGCCAAAAACCTCTTTCACGACTTTATCTGATTACCCTTGCTTGTATGTCTGCGTTCCTCTCTCTTCAAAATCTTTGGTCTTTTGCTGCAGGTAGCTGTTTCTGCACGAAGTCCTGATCAGCCCCCGTGCTTTAATTAAGGGGTATGCTGCTGTTAACTGTAACGTGTGTTAGACCCTGTGGATACCGTGCTTCTGATGGAGTTTATTCAGCCCCTGCTTTCACCTGCACCACAGGAGATACTCAAAACTGAGGAGGTGATGCCACAAACAGCTTTGATGGAAGTTGTTCTGGTTTGAACAGAGGGTCAAACCCATCAGCCTCCAGTGGCTACTGCCCACCTCAGTCATTCTCTGAGTCTAAGCAGCAGTGACTGCAGCCTGTCTGTTGGGCCGCAGCACCACAGGACAATTGGGACCAGTAGGGGCCTCAGGAGGCCTCAAAGTCCAGCCCATGTGTCCAGAGCGGTCTCATCCATGGGGTCAGGCCTTTATCCCACGGGGGCTGGAGACCCTCCAAGCAGGGAGATGAGACCACCTCCCTGCGCCCTACTCCCCACATGGGGAAAAAGCTTTCCCTTCTCTCCAGCCTCTCTGGCCCTGCTCGCTCCATGCACAAGGCCCGCGGCCTTCTCCCCAGGTCAAGAATAGGGGTGGTGAAAAGGATATACCGTGTGGAGACCCTGCAGGACCCCATGGGGCACCAACCTCCAGGCAGATGCCTCCCAGTAGCCACCACCTCAGGGCCTGACTGCCTAATTGGGGGCATTTACCCAACCACTGGGACACCCACTGCAGGCCCTATCACCTAGCTTGCGCATGAGGACACTGCAGAAGTGTTGAAGCCTTGCTGAAGTCAACGTAAGTGACATCCCGTTTTCCACTTGCCTGTGAGTCCAGCCACTTTATCACAGAAGGCAACGAGATGGGCTGTGACTCACTCTTGGTCAAGCCACGCTGACATTTTCCCATCACATTCCTCTCCCCCATGTGGCCGGACAGCTGCTCCAAGGGGACACTGGCCATGACTTTCCCAGCCACCCGTGCAAAACTGACCAACCTGCAATTTCCCAGAAAAACTGTCAGTCTTGCAGCTGTCAGGAACCTCCCTCCATCTCTATGACAAAAATATGGGAACATCTAAAAGACGGGAAAAATTGTCAGTTGTCATTCCGTGCTGGTTTTCCTTACAAAGAAGTTTCTCCTTCCACTTATCTTCCTTTTACTTTGAAAAGCAGCCCTGCATGGTAATTGAAGATTTGAAGTTCCTTGCATGGTTGCTCAATTGTTTTAGTTAGAACTGAAGTCAGACTTACTTGATAGTCATTATTAGGATTGTGTCCCATTTTCATCTTTTTCATCATTACTTCTGAAGTTTAACTGAGGTCTTCTGTGTTTGAAAACTCTAGACATTCATATAAGAGCCTGGCTTTGACAGGAGAATTACTTCCTTTAAAACAAATATCACATGGACAGCCTGGAAAAGAAGGACAGACTGCCAGGGACTTTCCTTGGTGTTTTGCCCAAGTAGGAGGCGTAACAGTTACAGCTTAACAGTATGCCAGGACAAAGGTAAACTACACAGCAATGCTCTACCAGGTGCAAAAAGCCACTCTACATACTACCTTTGTTTGTTTTCATTTTCTTTCTCTTTATTGTTGAGGGAAGGGCAAAGTACATTCCAATGGACCAACTCCAATTACACATTAGGAGTAAGCAACATGTTTGTATGAGACAGCCCTCATATTTTGGACCACTTTCATTTCTCTTTGTGATGTATTTATACAGATTGGAGAAGTCCTCTGCAGTCCTGAGAAACATACATTCCAGATAAGCATCAGATGATGTCTTCCTGTGCTAACTTTATAAATTTGCAAACACCAGGAATCAGGATCGGAGAAAATATACTGCTAAAAATGCTCTGTAACACTATTCCTTTCCAAATCCAACTGAAAGAAACAAAGTTAGTATATTCCTTAGGCTGTAAGGAACCAGAACCCTGAAGAAAGGTATTTGCTGATGGCTAGTAGTGAACTTCTAAAAACACTTCTAAATTCTCAGAAGTAGAGGCTAGATTCTTACTTAAGTACATCAGAGACCTAGCAAGTCATGTCTGGAAATGAATGAGTCCTTCACAGAAATAAAAGAACAAAGTTGGGAAACTTATTGTGATTTTGAAATGAATACAATCAGACACAGAGTTAGTAACATAATTGTCCACCAGTGACATTCTAAGACCCACCATCCCCAAATATACACATTTTTAATATAACAAGAAGGAAGAACATTTCTTCTTTATTTCAAAGAATAAAGGATCACGATCCTGTAACATACAGAAATTCTATGAAAAAAATCAGCAGAAATTAAAATAAAAAAAATTGCATGAATTTTCTTAGAATACTTTTTTCCTGAGCAAGATTTACAACACAACATGCAGATGCATTTAATAACTTACTTCACTATACATTCTGCACTTGTGACAGTTGTGTAACAAAGGTAGCAATTAAGTTTCCAGCTTTTAGTCATTTCAAAGTGACAGCACATTCTGTAAACAAACAGAGCTTTATTGTTAGTAGTGTCAGTGTTAAGTTTGCAATGCCTATGAAGTGATTTCAGCTGCACATTTAAAGCTGTTTAGACCTCAAACACAACTTCTACGTTAGAAGTGTTTATTACATTTTTTCCCCCACAATCTTAGACATGAGAGTAAAACTTAGCAATCAGGCTCTTTTCTAATGGATAAATTGACTGAAAATGCAAAAGAAAAGGATAATGTCAGTAAAACAGAAATAATTTCAGCACAAGTAACTTCTGTCATTGTATGCCTGACAAGTTCTTTGGTTGATGTGCTGACCTCACATTGCAGGAATCCAACATACATGTAAAGCAAAAAAAAAAAAAGAGGCTACAGAATATAGCCTAAGGACTACATTACATTGTGTAACGGCTACACAATATAATCATCCAGTTAACGCAGCTGATTTTTATTCACAAAAAATGGTATGCAGCAGGGGCTGAGTTCCACTTGTTTCAGAAGATTTAAATATTTAATCGTAAATTTTTTCTTTTTTCAGGAAATATAAAGGAATTCTGGACACGTGAAAAAAAAGAAGACATTCCTTTTATGAACTGAGTATTGGACATTTCAGGAAGTTTTGGGTCTGAGTTGTTAACTCTTATGCATGAATAAGATGCTAAAAAGCTATTTTGAAAACAGGAACCTGTTCATGAAGGACTGCTATGTACAGTTTAAGCAATAAGCAACAGCAGCTTCTCAAATCACAAGGGTATCTCCTTTACGAGGAATATAGAGTTATGAGGTTACACTAAAACATGAAACAAATATATTTATCTTTTTGGACGGAGGCAGGAATATAACATCATGCAGTGCAGATGTATCACTGATTTCCATATAACACACCAAATGTGTCAGAACTGTCAAAAAAAATAGGTCTGGTTACCTTGACATTGCACCTCTTTTCATGTTATTGAGAAAGAAAGGTTGAGGCATACAAAGAGATGAGTTTTTGGACCTCCCTATTTTTTCTTTTCAAGTAAAGCAAAGTTGAACGTGTGCTAACTATGAACTAAAAAGACTGGCACTATTATTGACTTAAATTCACTTAGTAAAATGATAATCATATTAGTTCACAGCTGTGCTGCTCTCTGAATTAAGGATTACTAAATATATTAATGGCAATGTAAAAAGAATTATTTTTATCTTTTAGTTTGGCTATCAGCATGGTGTTCTTTGGAAAGGTCTAATACTTTAATCTGAACCTTATTTTAATTGACAATAGACAAAGCAGAAGCAATTTAGACAAAAAGACAGACAACTCTGCTGAATGACACAGGTTTCCTGCTTTGTGTTTTGAAAGAGCTCAATTATGCTGGATCACTGAATACTTAACCGCAGGATGGCCAACAATCTGTGGCAGAATATCCTGGTTGGCATTTACATGCATGATGCAGCTTAAATAATGACCCAGTTCCCATGGGCAGAGTGCTGCTATTTATGCTGCGAATAGCCAACAGTTCACCCACAGGAACACTGTGTAGTATATTTAAAAACAGCAAAGAAAAACAAACCCACAAACAAACAAAAAATCCCCACACCTTTAAACGCTGCAAACGGAGCCAGTAGTGTTTAAAAGGGAGATAAAGGAAAGCATATTTCAGAATTGTACCACGTACATAAGAACAAACACATTTAAAAACTCTTTGAAACTCTGGAAAAGCTCCTATCCCCTGACCTCTCTTGATTAGAGAGGACATACTCATTGTTTTCTTTACTGACACAGCAGAATGGGGAAAAACAGACACACACTTGAAGGAAATCTGAGGGGAAAGAAGATAAAAGTGCCTCCCTTTGTCATACACCACAACATGTTCAAATTTACCTAGTAAGCCCATATGGCAAAGGAACTTTCAGTAATGTTTACTTTTACTGTTAAAAAAAGCACACAGAAGAGATGAATTCATTAAAATCATGCTTTCCTCGCTATGCTGATATTCCCTCTGACATGACCCCCTCCTGCTTCAGACAGATTGTAGTGTTACTTGATTCCTGCTGATCCATTCTAAATCAGGTCAATGAGTGTCACAAGTGTGGTGTTCACACTGACAGATTTCTTTTAGTGCCATGCAAGGCTGCGATATTACACATTAACAGTGAAGAGCTTTAAAACGTCATTAGCATATCACGTTCCTGTAAGCTAGTGTAGAACGGCCTCCCAAAGATGAAGGAATGTAGACCCGGTTTAATCTTCTCAGCCAAAGCCATTATTATGTTAAGATCGCCCTCTGCTGTTAAGTCAAGATCAATCTTTAAGCTACGAAGAGACTTAAAAGGTTTTTTTCCTTTTTGCCTGAAAGAAAACAAAAAGAGGGTTTGTAAAAAAGAACAAAGTTAAGTTTCTCAAAGCCTGCTTTATATTATCTGTTCACTTACGTGTCATCCTCTATGTATTTTATTAAAGTTAAGGCTTTTCTGTGAAGGACTAGCAGAAATTGTGCAAGGAATGTACTCCTCAGAGACAAGCCAGGTTTCAGATGAAAGATCTGTTAAAAATTATATGAGAAAATCAGCTAAGACACGGAAATTCAAGAATCATTTTAAGAATGTGGAATATAAAGAAACGTGCATACACATGTAACATGTTCCTAATTATAGCAAAGCAAGCATATTAGCAGCAGATTTGTAAGCATACTCAAGATTCATTTTCAGTTTTCTTGCTGCTCAGATGTAATGTATTAAACTTTTACCATTCTTTTTTTTTTACAATTTTATTTGGATAAAGTACTATTTTCCTTCTAAAAATGATCTGAAATGGATCTCAGGTAGCTTATTCAATACTGTAATTGTAGACACTCTTAAACATCAAACTAAAAAAAGGAACTGTTTTCCATATATAAAAAGTAGTTTCAGTACTATATTATTACAAATGACACTTAAGCATTTTTAAATCATTTGTGTTACCAGACAGACATTTTAAATGGTCAGTTCTTGATGCCTTCTCTAGCTATGCAGAAAAGAATCACAGCACGTGTATGAAAAAAAGAGGTACCACACCAACAAAACATCTATTCATGTTAAATTACCTGTTACTAAGAGCTCAAAATACTGTTCTCTAGTTCTTGTTCTTTCTGAAAAAGGAATTATTACCTGATCCAGAAAGGCTTTTACTAGTGTATCTCGATGCAGGATATCTTGAAAGACATTTCTAAAGAAAAAAATAAAAAGCAAACAAATATGTGAGGTAATGACATGAAGAGATAGCAATGTCCAGCAGTTGTGCACATAATACTATTGCTTGTTACAATCTGGCAGAAATTGAAAGTGCATTCAAAATTTGAGTGAATTATAATCCTGTTACTTAAAGGTAATGAAGAACTTTTAAGCAGAACTTTCAGGAGAAATGCATTAAACCCAGAAAAGCCACTGGGACTTGCCAAGTACACTTGGCTCTGGAATATGCTATTTAAAACAGGCAACAAAATTACCATAACACTGTCAGTATCACTGGATTTCAGTAACACTTAATGCAACAAAACCACTCACAGAACTCCTAAATTCTGCAGAACACAACCAACAGAGCTGAAGAAGCTTCTAACAAGAAAACAAACAAAACAACAACAAAAAAACCCTCCAGTACTTTTTTGTATTAGAAAGCATGCTTTACACCTTATTCTTTCATCTCAAATCAAGTAACTTTAAGAGGCTTGGGAGGGAAGTACATACAAATCAGGTGTGAAACTCTCATCTGTGTGGATAATAGGATCTTGAGACATTTCTTCATCTGAATTAGCTCTCCAAAATGCTGTCAGCTCGGACCTCATATACCGTCGTTGGTTGTAGATGTGCTCATGACACGGGGGCATCTGCTTTACTGTATTGACATCTACATCTATATGTGTTGTGGGATATGGAGCATACATTACTTGACGGAAGGGCAACACAAAGCTTCCTGTTGCATCCTGTTTTAGTCAAAACAAAACAAAACTCTTCTAGTTACTTAAAAACAAAACAAAACAAAATTGGAACAAAGCAATAGGAAAACATGCCTACATTTCAAATCCCATTTGTGTAGACGTATTTTGTTTGAAAGAAATCATGGCTGTAGCCAGCCAAATGTCTTCAATACCACACGATTCCGTTAATGTAATGGTGAAAAGAGGTACTGAGGTATCCTGTGTACTCCATTGCATCATCCGGTTCTTGAACCCATTAACATTACAATACGATATTTACCTGTCAAGTTTAGACTGCTCATTAGAGCAAGAAGTATTACTTTTCTATTTACCTTCACTAATTGCTACAGCCCTTTTAATAAACTTGGAAACCATAGACTGATGGACTGTTCTTTTTTATTGATGTAACACAGAAACTGAATGCCTTCTTGAATTCTAGCCCCAAGAAGGCAAAGTATTATTATTGTATTAAGTATAGGAATAATTCTGATCAATACTCAACACAAGAAATTTCTGGGTAGAGAAAAGACTGGTTTAGAATTCTAACATGCAAGAGTCATAAGCCAGCTCTAGCACCAAGAAGAACTCAAGTGAAGACATATTTCTTCAAACATGAATGCGATTATGTATGTGCTTATCATATGTGCACATATCCACGTATACTGAAGAATGTTCTTACACACAGAATAGAATTTTACTAAGTGAACTTACTTTGAGTAAGCCTTGAACAAAAAGCCCTGACTCATATTTGAACGAAGACTCATTTCTACAGAGTCTGGAACACTTCCGCTCTGACGGTGTAAGAAACAGACACAATGTTCTCACAATCTGCATTAAAAAGAACAGGTTCAAAAAAAACAAGAAAATGTAAGGAACTAAGTGATCTTCAAATACTATTTCTGACTTCATCCTGCTTATTAGAAAAAAGAAAACTTGAGTAACATCAGAGAATAGTGACATGCTTAAATAATTAAGATGTAAGCCATGCAAGTCCAACTTCTTGTCAAATGAAGAGGAAAGCCTAAATTTTTTGGCAACATTTTTAGCCAACTATGTAGAACAAAAAACTTTTGCCTTTTGATGCCTCTTCGTATTACATAAATGTAAGTTACTGTGATTAATTTCCTAGCCTTTTAAGCCTCTTGTTCCATATTGAAATGTCAGCTATTGTCTCCAATGAGGCACATTTAATTTTCTAAATAAGCATCCATGCTTATTTCCTCATTAATTTGCTCAAACTCTCCATTAAAATCAACAAAGGTACTTTATTATTTTAAGCTTCTATGCTCCAACCCCTGCAGACAATCATCTCCAAATACAAACATATAATCCTGTCTCGTAGTCAAACATACATGTTCTGACTAATGTTTTTGCCTGCAGTAGGTGTTGTTTTTTTTTTTTTAATTTTTTACTTTAAGGAAAGCTAAGGTATACTATAAAGAAATGAATTACTTCAAAACATAGCACCATAACACAACGGCCACACTACTGATAAGAGCCTGTGCAATTTTAAATAAATTTGTCCAGAACAGATCTTGAGACTCACATTCTTCTAGACTGCTTCTTTAACTACTCAGCTTATCAATACATTGTTACACACACTCATAACCATTTAGACACCTAAGCCTTTTTATTAGTTATTATGCTTAATAATATGTTTGCACGTAACTTAGTAATGTGCAAATTTTACATCACTAAAATTATGTGTATTAACTATGGTTAGCTGACCAGCTGAGGACTGAGATTTTTCTTTTCTCAGGTTCCTTTGTTTCTCATAGTTATTTTAATTGAGCACCAGCATTTATCACTTATTTGATCAGAGATGCTTAAACACTACTGCCAAAACCACACAAAACAATGCATTCTTTCTCTAGATTATTGTAAAGCGTCGTGAAGAGCGTATTTCAGAACACAGGTTTACTGAAGATGCCTTACATTTTCTGAATCTTTTTACAAGAAGGTATGTTACACTGCAGCAGAGAACCCTGCATACTATAAAATATACATTATATAATTGTATATATTATATAATGAATATATACTATAAAGACTCACTTTATTTTATTTGACACTGAAGCAATCAAACATATATATATCAAAAAAGCATCAACTGCAAGAATTATTTTTTTCAAAGGAAGGTTTCAGTCTTACTAAACAGACTAGAACACAATGACTATTACAACACTATTAAAAGAAAAGTCAGACAGAAAAGCCCAACATGCAGAAAGATTTCCTATCAAAAAATGAAGTTACCTAAATATACTGCTTCACCACATGCACTGCAGTAGAAGCTTTGTCATGGTCTTAGAATGGGGAACTATTGTTACTGCTTTGCCCAGAGGCCGTAGTGTAAATTGAAAACTTATCATGCTACATAACTACAAAGAACCTTACCCTCACAGCAGTACTGGTATACTCATTAAGTGCAGTGGTGCCTAATGCCTAAAAAGCTGTAGGACTGCACATTTTTATAAAATCCTTCTTTTCATTCCCAGTTGCAGGGATATTCTGAATCAATGCGGTTTATTAAAGGACTCAACTGTGAACATAGAGAGGCAATTGATTTAGTGAAATACATTTTCTCTCTAAGAAAATAACACTTTCTTCAATGATTTGTCTCCGAATATCCTAACTGAAAACTAACCAGCACTTTTATTAGAAGGGATGGAGTAACAGCCTAATTAAATGCAAGTCAAAGGCAAATCTTTCTGAACAAAATGCCAATACATCGCAGAATACTATAAAGAAATACACTTTAAGATATATTTCAATGGCAAGTAAATACAAGTGTATCTCTTCCAAAAATTGCTTTCAATTTATCTGAAGCAATCAGTTTGGTATAATCAAAAAAACATGTACAAAAAGTACTTGGAGAATTCTGAATAAGGAACATTTCTTCATTTGATTTTTCCTTCACATACTCATCTTAAAATAAGCATTAAGAAACTCTCCATTTACACAAAAAAAGTAGAGAAAAAGCAGAGCAGGTTATAATTTTATATCAGTTCAAATTCAGTATTTGATAATGGGCAAAAACAGCATGGCAAAAATTATGTCTACCACAAAAATGTAATTACGTTCCTGTTCTGAAATGACTGATTCCAAAAGTGACCTTTTTTCCTCCACATGGACTATTGGAACATATATACATTCTGCTTTTTCTCCATTAAGAGAACAGCTAATGATGCTTTTTTTATCTAGACCTGAAGGCTCCTAAGTATCATCCCTACTAATAAATTCTGCACATGCTCCACCAAGCTTGCTGACACACTGAGTTGTTTTTTTTTGGTTTGTTACAGTACTCAATTTTAGGTGTTTATATCTGTATTTTGCCTCTCTGGTTCTTCTGGAACTGGTTACAGTTACAGTCAGCTGTAATCTGTTCAGATAGTACATTTTAGCTAGCAAAACTTACTTTAGAAGCTCAGAGTCAATTAGAACTTATTTATAACAGTATCAATTACATTAAATTCACTGGTTTTCTTATAGTTTTCAGAATACAACTGATAAGGCAATTTTCTGGCAGAATTATCAACTGCTAGAGCAATCAACAGAAGAAAACCAAGACAATATCCTCTCCTTCTTCAACCTAAAGTATGTTTGTTTAAAAAACTTTTTTTCAAATAACACACTAACACTACTTATAATCAGCATTTAAGTTTCATTTATTAAGAACTGTATTACCTTATTAACTTTTTCTGCACTGCTTCCTACAACTACAGAACAACCACAGGTCTGCAGATGTGAACTAATTGCACTGCAAATAAAACCAAACATAGGTTAATAAATTTAATCAGACTTTTCAAATAAAACCATTATCATCTTTACAATAGGAATTAAGGGCTGAAAGTTATACTATAGGTCTATAGCATAGCCCTCACAAACGTACATAGGTACTGCTGAAATCTAAAGTCCAGCAATATCTGTATTTTCAGTTTGGTGAATAAAAAGACTGCCAGACAGAACCTCCAAACACCACTTACAGAGCGAATAAAAATTATTATCTAACTGTATTAAAGAATCAATATAAAACAATTAATCTGAAGCAATGGAAGAAATATTAATAACAAAGGATCTGAAAGCATCTTGAAATATGACCTGTCCTCATTTTTTTTTTTGACACAACTGTGGATCAGAACCTAGTTTTGGGAGACCTGGCAGGTAAACTGTGCTAATTTGGCAACTACAAGGGTAAGAGTGCTTCATAAACTCGAGTCCCTTGGAATACAGCCAGGCAAGCTGGGAGTTGGGTGATCTTGTCTCATGAGCTGCCATCAGCAAAGACATGATTTAGTTTATCTTACGTTTGGAGGGTGCAGTAAGTATGCCAGGACTAACCATGGGAACTCTTAACCTATCCTTAGCAAACTCAGGTTCCTTTCCCCACCCTCCCCTTACACCCCACCTTCTCAAACCCATAACTGGACTACAGTTTCAAAAAGTCGAGATACTATTAGATAGTTTTCTCCAATACCTATCGATATATGGAAGTATAATTATCTTATCTTACTGAAGGATGCCTTGTAAGGTGATTAACCAGTTCTAATAAACACTTCTAACTGGTAAGGACTGTAACAGCTAGACTCAGACTCTGAAGTCCTGGAGATGGGCTTTATACTGGACTTGTTACTATTTATCTTACCAATTTTATTTTTAAGTTGGATTTAAGGCCACTTGAATTCTTCCTTTGGGGCAAAAACAGCAGTGTTGTTTCATTTAGAAGTTACTAAAACTTTGATTTTATTTTACAAGTTGGTATTGTTAAAATGGCAGTTCATTTTCCTTAATCCAATTCTTATATGACATAGAAATCCATTCCAACACTACATTCAAGACTCAAAATCTGAGCCTAGATGAGTTAACAAGCTTTGCTTCCCTCTAAAAAGCACACATTTCAACCCTTCACACAAATAGAGAGGTTATTCTTTCCTTATCTGGACAAAATTTCCATGAAGAAGTAGTAGCGCAAAGAGAGAACTGACACCCTTTGTTATCCCCAGTCTATTACACGCCCCAAAAATCTACATCTCTTATGAGAATAGCTCACCATTGTAGAATCAATAGCTCTAGTTATTTACAATAACTCATTCCATAACATTCACCTCATTTTTTCTGAAAGATTGTCTTATAAGACTGAAAACCCGAAGAAATCCTAAATTCTCCAGAAAACCGAATAAAACATTATTGTGAAGAATTAGTTAATTTAACACATGAATTTGTGCAGCGCTGAAAAGAGAATGTGATGCTGTTTAAGTAGACTACAAACTCTTTGGCACTAAGTGTGTTATATAGGAGATGTTCTGAAACCAACACCAGTTAAAACTTACGAAATATACTTTCCTATATGAAGAGACCAAGTTGCTCTGAAGTGCAACTACTTCCAGTTATGCATCAAAAATGGGGGAAAAAAGATAAAAATGGATATTTTAATAATAGGCGCTCCACATGCCATGGCATTAATACTTTTATTCGTAATTAATGCATTAGACATGACTCAGTGTTTTGGGTAATTCATAGATGTAAGAATTTGACTCAGAACTTCATAGACAAAGGGTCAAGCAAAAATTGTATTTGATAGGAATTCTATTTTCAAGCAAATGACTGACAACACAGTCGAACAGCTGCAGCTACTAGCCCAGAACCATTCTTTTAAGAAGAAAATAACTTCTTGAGATTTTTGTCTAAGAAATGCTGTAGAAGTCAAACACATATCAATATACCCCCTCCTATGAAGAAAACTAATAAAATACATGTTCACATGCACATACAGATATATACACACACACACAAGTTTAATCAATTTTACTACAGCATAAGTCAAAACAGAAATTCGTACTTGAGAAGAAATCCTTCATGGCAACTATCCCCAATGTCATCATCATTTAACACTGTGTCACTTATCTGAAATGCAAATAAACATAAACAAATGTTAGAAAATGATCTAGAACACCTTAGAATTAAATGATATTGTTTTTTGATAGGTGGGAACGGTTTGGGATCTATTTAAGGTACATTGTAAGACTGCCAGAAAAGGACAACCTTAAAAAGACCTTCTGACTTACCCAAAGCATTTTGAAAATAAGAAAGCCACTCAATTATTATTTTTTCCCACCGACAATGACAACAAGATTCCTCCCAGTGTTTTTTCTTAAAGTCTTGTCCAGAATACTTTAACCTAGTCCATGTGAAATCATTCCTACTTTTTTCATGAGAACACTAAACCACTGGAACAGATATCAACATTAAGGCCATCTACCTCCTCATTTGTTTTTCATCAAATAGCCTTTCCACATGGCTCTTAGGAAACATGTCACCGCAGGCAGTCCATTTTGCTAAGTCCTAACCATAAAAAACACTGCTAGTACTGTTAGCATTTACCAAACTAAAACTGTTATACCATTCCCTACAGCATTTAGGAGAACTTGATGCGAAGCAGCAGAAGGATACACGAATTTATGACAACTGTGGGCTGTTTTTTTTTTTTTTTTCTGCCAAAGAGAGTAGCAAATTAGATTGGCGGTGTCTTTCTCTTATTCAGAATGCAAAGAACATAGGAACTTACATCTATTTCTTCTGGAACACTGTGTGATTTCATAGATGAAAGGAGCTCCATTACAGGAATGACTTCTCCTGTCAGCATTGGAATGATGCTTTGGCCCTGTGCAGTAAATAAAATGCCTGAAGTGCGGTATAAGAAATTACTAGTAACATAAACTTGCAATATTATTGAATTATAGAATCACTTAGGTTGGAAAAGACCTGTAAGATCACCTGGTCCAATCTCTAACATGCAAAAACATCTTTAAAATCAAATTACATGCAAAACATCTTTAACTTCCTATTGTTTCAAAGTGCGGTTGTGGGTGTCAACTGATACACAGACTTCTTTGGTTTTGCTTATCATTCATTATGAACCGGAAACATGCATTTCACTTTTCAACATCATGTCTAAAATACATTTTCAGGGTCCTATGCTAATTTTCCCAATCATTTTGATCTGCCCACACAAGACGTATTTGGAATGAGATAATCTGATCATATTGTATTACATACAATTACTGTTAAACATTTATAGATCCAAGATCTGACATTTTGATGACAGGAAACCAAAACCAGGCTATTATTTATTAGCATGTGAAATTATTTATCTGATTTATCTGATTTCATCTTTTCACAAGAAAACCAAAGCCACAATTTTGTATTTACAGTTTCAGAAATCGAAGTCTTTTCACAATCTTACGTGTTAAGTCTGCCACCACATTTCAACACGACAGACTCTGTACGTCTCTGTAAAACAGCCTAGTAAAAGACTACCCTTGACAGGAGGAGAGCATAAATCTAGGAAGCTACTACCTTTACAGAGCTTCAAGTTCAAGTAAATGAATTCCCTTTTCTGAAAGGTAATATTCTTCATAGATTTCCACTTCTCCCACAAAGTGATGAAATATATTTTCCTTCAATTTGTTCACAGCTTCCATCATCCTATCTTCAGAAAGTTTGTCTCCTGCGCATGTCAGGTCACCAGCCAGTCCAAAGTATCTTCCTGGATCCCAAAGATAAGAAGCAGCACCAACTTCTACAGTCACCAGATCCAGCCAAACGGTTTTGTGGTGGTGGGCCATACGCATCAACCAGACAGTCTTACCTGATCCTCCATTCTCTCCGTGCCTTCCAAGACAATCTTCTGGAAATGTTCTTGCCTCTCCTGAGCAAGAGAAGCAGTTAATTATAAACGCTCTGGCACTTGTTTATATATGTATGCACACAACAGTCATATGGAACAATTTCTTCCCTGTTGAGTCATGCTTCTCAGGTTCAAATTTCGGTGTTCAAGTCTTTTTTCTTTTACAGAGCTGATATTGGTAGGAAGCGATGTCATTTTAAACAGATCAATGTTCCCTGAGAACAAACCAACACCCCACCAAACCTCTCACATGCTTGGGCAGGAGTGGCAGGAAAAGGAGTGTGTGATGGCAATGACAAAAGAGTAACATTTTCTTCGTTACAGACCAAGAAAATGCCATATGATCAGACTATGGTGCAGAAGTCCACTTTATGGATTTCTATTTCAAATGGGTAAGGTACAGACTGATGATTCCTGATGCAACCAGAGAAAAAAATGAGATCTCTTGAATGAGGAAAATTATGTCTGGGGAGGGTAGGTGTTCACCATTTTTCTTCCCACATCTTGAGACAATGACAAGTCTTCAAAACATTGTTTTGTAGACAAGTACAGGAGACATGAAACCTCAAACTACACAAAACACTGCACAAAAGAGCGTACAAAGTTCTCAAAACAGACTGATCACAAGCTGAGCCTTAATCACTGGAACAATCAATACAGTATGTAAAAAAATCAAAGATGCAGACAAATAATGATAGCTTTTGCTATACACTAAGTAGTTGTTGCCTTCTTAATGGTTGTGGCTGAATTGCTTGAAGTTGATCAACCTCAAGTGGTAAAAGAGTTCACATAATGTTTTTTGAGCAGATGAATAGGTAGCAAACTACAGTAAATTGCCCTAAAACAGATGTAAAACTCATCCGACCATCTTAAGGAAGCATCAGTGAAAAATAACACTGGAACTTGGCAGATTATTCCTTTGGGGCACCTTGAGCTTTGACTTCAGTAAGACATACTCGATAACGAAGATCTTTTGCTTTGAAAGAAGTCAGTCTTCATGAAGACCACGCTGAACAAATGACATAAGCCACTTCTTTTTAGAAATACAACTGCTACAAATTATTAGACAAACATCCAGACCATAAGATTTAGTTAAATATATGGGGTTTCTAATCTCACATAGAAGACTTGATTGGAGTTGCTTGTCTTTGCCAGTCTCAGCATTGTTCCATGTTTCTCCTAGTCCTTGAGTTCAGAAGGTTCCTTCTCTCTGAACAGAAGTTGTGACAGCTGATAATCACAACACCCATTAGATATACCAGAGCAGATACATAGCTCCTCTCAGATACTATTTCAACCTTTTGTATGCTGTTGTAGCCATAGCTGCTGAACTGCCTCAAACAGCAAACTATAGTATTTGGGCCTGTTTTCATTCAATAATGTAATTCTACAACTCATGCCTAAATTTTAATTTACACTTTTAATGCAGTTTAGTGTCTTCTAGGTAAGTCTGTAGATGTGCAGTTATACGCAGGAACACTTTTCATCTTCCTCCAAAGAAGAAAAATAAAAAAAATAAAAGACAATAAATGTCTCTTTTAGAATCTCGAGTTGTTGTGGCTGATTTAGTTCACCTAGCTACTTCAAGATAATCTGAAAAAGATTTAAGAACTTCATGACTAATTTCAGAGAGAACTAGAAGAAAACATTTTGTTGTTCTCAAAGCCACTTGAGGGCCATTTTTACTGCAGAAACAGATTGATATGGGTCAATGTCAAAAAAGAGTGAAGGCATACAGTATTTAACAATAACAGACAATTCTTATTTGACCATTCACATAAGACATCAGTAGAGAAAACACTAAGTGACAGAGAAGCAATGTAATCAAGAGCATGAGATAGCATTCACTTGTGTCAAAAGTACTAACATCCAGTGAACAATTTCTTTTAGGAATTAGGAATGTAATATTTCTTTCTACTCTATTGAAAATGAAGATTTATGTCCTATCTTTACTCCAAAAAAATAACCCCTAGATTATCAAGAGCAAACATGAAAGAAGACACTGCCAGCCATCATCAGGAAATATATCAGAAAACAATGGACACTGTTAACAAAAAGTGTAACAAAAAGGAAATGACAATGCAAAACTTATGTCAGCTTCTTATTTTTGGAATCTTAATTAGATTAGAACACTTAAAAAGGAAGTTTAAAATACGTTGACTAGAGGTCTCAAAACAGAAGAGGAAGAAAAACATTACCGGAAAACCATGCATCACCACACATATTACAGCTGACATGCAATGTATTGCTCTATGACAGGTTGTACTCCATTAAGACAACAGAGATTTTTTTTGTTTTTATTATTAGAATGCTTTTTTTTTTTTAACAAAAATACATAATAATTTCCTTTTCATAAAGAAATACCCGTAATTACCCAGAAGTACGAGTTGCAACTCTTGAAAAATTTTAGTATTTTTTCAGTTTTTCAGATTCAAAAGTAGCAGTATTTGGACTAAAGTAGCTATGTTTTCTTGGTTCTCCCATCAGTTTAATGCAATTTAACACCTGCGAAACTGTTTGCTGATACCCTTTTTTGATAAATAAAGAGTGACTATAATATATAGGATGACGACATTAATTCCATCAGTTCCCGTTTTGAACCTCAATAGCAAAATAAATAAATAAATAAATAGAGGCTGTAAATTTACAATTCTACCTCACTTAAATACAGTAATTAACATAGTTACAAGCAATGACTTAAATCAAATTCAGAATGACGAAAAACTTTACATGACAGCTAATTTAACTAAATAGCCTGGTATACACTTAATAGTATTCCCAGGGCAAATTATGTGGCTAAAAACCCCAGCCTCAAATTTGGTGACATATGGATAACTTCCTAACTTCAAAATCCTATCCTTGTAGAGAGGTCAACCTCCTCTGAGTTCTTGTGTTAACATAACAGGTGTCACAAAACCTTAATTCCTGGTTTTGCTCAAGACAACTATTTTTAGTAATAAACAACAAACCTACCTTATGCATCCATATTCTTCCTTTCCTTATAATGTGTGTTAACCTATCCACGCACACTCTGTGAAGAGGTAGGTAGAAGCCAAGTTCGCTTTGTGGAAGTATAATTGACAGTCCGTATGTGCTTCTGTCTCCATTCCAGTTTCCATCAAAGATTAAAGACACAATTATAACCCTTTTTTCTGCCAAGACAAAGAACTTCACATCTATTGCACCGCTTTCTGCATTCCGAAGTATTTCTCCGTTCAGGGTGTGGTTAGCAAGAAAAGTTATTTCACCATCACTGAGAAGTACCTGGTCTGTCTTTGGGGCCCAGATATGCCGCACTCGGGGGCCAAGAATGTTGTCCCAGTAAGCAAAAGTGGCAGCTAATAAAGGTGACTCGCCATTCAAAGCGATCTCTGTTTTAGCAACTGCAGGAGATGGTGGCGGACAAAGAGCTGACATGACTGCTTCCTCTCTTGTGTATCACTGAAATGCTTACATTACCTAAAAAACAAAGGTTTTAGAGAAAAAAATAATAATTAGTGCATTCATTATGACCACTTTTTGTTGTGTTTCCCAAGTAAGACTTTACGAGACAGCTCTGACTTTTACACCTGATATTTCATTATAGACTACATTCACAAAGGAAATTCATACGCATGCCATCCACACAGCAATGTAGCATGCATGACAAATGTCACTGTGTCAGACCTTGGGTGCCCTTTACTCACTACACAAGCATGAGCCTGCACAACATCCAACCACTGTAAGGAGGCTGATGTCTGGTAAACACTGCCTTCAGCTACGGGTGGCTGGGACCTTTACCTACAGGTGGCACGCTGGTGGCTGGGACACAAGATGAGTCCTCGAGCACTGAACTGCGTGTATTGATGGAAAATGCCTCGCACTCCTCAGGCACAACCTCCTGGACGTGTGCCCTAGCAGCTGCCAACAACCCTGCCACTTCCCCACTTGAAGGGCTTGGAGAATAAATACACCAGGAAGGTGTGCTGATGAACACGCTCTGCCCAGGATAGACGTGGGCCAGCACCAGGCGCTGCTCACGGTTTCAGCCCGCCGGGCCCCGCCGCTGTCGCTGCCCCAAAATCCCACTTTTTCCTCGTAGATATCCCCACAGAGCCCGCCCAGCCGCACCTCAGGGCGGTCACCGCACCCTCAGGCCCGACAGAACGAGGTTAGCCCCCGCCGGGGGCAGCCTGCACACCGCCCAGGCGCTGGTTTTGCCTTCGGACAGGACACACACCCCCAAGACCCGGCGCCCAGCTCCTCAACTCGCCCAAAACCCTCCCGGCCCGCGACGTGCGCCCACCGCCGCCGCCCGCCTCACCTCACCTGCGCGCCCGCCGACCGGCCTCCGCCACACCACGCATGCGCTCCACCGCCCCCCCCCCGCCCTGGAGCCGCCCCTGTGCGGCGCGGCGAAATGGCGGCGGCGCGGCGACAAGATGGCGGCGGGAGGGCGGTGGGCGGAGCTGCGTAATGCCCGCCCCACAGCCGGGGAGAGGGCCGCAAGCTCACGGTGAACAGCTCCAAAATAAACAATCGAACAAACAAACCAACCCACGTCTGACATAAAAACCAAGGGAGAAGGTACTGCTTGTGAAGGGAGTCCCAGGTGCATGTAGCTGAGGAAGCAGGTTTGTGCTAGCTGCAGTGCTTCACGGAGGGGCTTTTAAAATAGGAAGTTTATAACGACAGGTTAGAGACCAAATAATCTGTATGCAAGACAGTGAAAGTGCACTGTTTCAGGCTTCATTTAGTTTTACAGATAAATAGCAAGTACCTTTACCTTATATTGTTTCCAAACTAAACCACCACACAAAACCTCTTATGATTGAACGAGCACAGAGAAACAGCAGAACTAAGATCTTTTAGAAATTGCTGATACTTGCTGCAGTCAAAAACCAGGCATCAAAATCAATGGAATTTCACCACTTGCTTGTTGTTTAAATGTAAACCACACAATCACAGAATCGTTGAAGTTCAAAAAGACCTTCAGGATGGATGCAGAGAAAACACAGTAAGTAAAGTTATTAAGCAGGTATTCTTCATTACAGCACCAGGTGTGTGGGGGATTGCTCCACGTAACACGCCAAAGGTTATTGCCAGGGTGCTTATATTAATGGCATATATACATATTCATCTCACTTTCCTGTAAGTCTCTTGCATATTCATTAGGTGCCTGAAGAATCATGAACATATGTTCCTAACCCTGTTCACGTGAGCGCTAGAGTCCTTGGGTGGTTGTCCAGCATACTCTGGTGGTCTTTTGATGAAGGCCAGAAGTCTTCCTTGCTTCTAAACTGACCCTTCTTTTCTTTTACAGGTTTTATTATCTGTGTGTATGAAGTCTTTTCTTCCCTTATCTTTTAGGGTCATCCCGTCCTCATACTCCCCGCCTCAGTCCTGTCTTTATGGTTGATATACAACATACTCCCTGTGTTAGCTAAAACCTGCAAAATCAACCCGCTTTCCCTTGTTCCCTGTCTCAAGATCATGAAGTCCACCAAGTCCCATCACTGTAACATCCCTTAGTGCCATGTCCACGTGTCTTTTAAATGCCTCCAGGGATGGAGACTGCCATTTCCCAGGGCAGCCCATTCAAGTGCTAGAAACCCGTGCAGCTTAGAAAATACTTACTATACATTTCAACAGTGAAGATAAAACCTTTTGTAGGCCATAAACTCTATGTTATGAAAGGTGCATTGATATTCGGTAAGTAATGATGTAGGAAAAGCGGGCTTCAGGGTTGGGGAGCAGGGTTTATCTTTATTTTGTCACTGAAATGTCATGGAGCCTTGCATTAGGCACTTGATATTACCACATCGATTTCCCATTAGGAACTGCTTTAAGAACTCTACGTGTGAAAGCAAATCACTGTATTATATGCAAAGAAGTACTAGCATGAAGTACAAATCTTTTCTTTTGAAGTAATAGTCTCTGTAATTGCCTGAATGCTCTTACTAGCAGTGTGAAATTTCTGTCTGTTTTAGCAATATTGACCTTTTTTTTTTTTTCCCTTCAGTTTTTAGTATTTTCTTCAGACAGACAAGAGAGTAACAATCTCATTGCATACAATCTGAAGAGACTAATAATAAGTCTGCAGGTGCATTGTGTGGACACATCAGAGAAGTGACAGGCTGCATTGTAAGCAGGATTTTTTTCCCCAGACATCTGGTTATAAAGCCTAATGCTGCGCATCTGCAAATAAATTAATTAGACTGTGGAATGCAGAAGATGAAAATGAGCTCAGGTTCTGAGCTCAAGCAAAAACACATTTCAATTTTATGTTTTTAGTAGGGCATCCTGAATCATCATTTTGACTGATGCCCTGTTTTAAAATAAGGGAGTACATTGGCAAAAAAGGAAAGGGATGAATAAAAGCAATGGAATTCAGTTGCTCTGCCTGGTTGAGAAGGACCACGGAAATATGGGGATGGAAGGAACACAAGATATTACCTAGCTATCCTGCTACACTGAAACCATACATGCATTCAGGCTAGTGCAGGTTTGCACTGCTGTAAAAAACTTGGTCTAGAAGAAAGCTAATTGCACAGTAATAAAAGCAATGTTTTCCAGACAGATCACATTGCTGCAAAACTGATACACAAAGTAGAGCAAATCGGGGTGGTTGGCTGGGGTTGAAAGGAGCAGGAACACCTGGTGGTTGTGCAGAAATCTGTGGCAAGATTACACTTTATGCACATATAAACTATATAAAGCTAGATTTCAGTTTAGAAAAAAAAAAAAAAAGACAACTCCTGCACTCTCCAAGCCCCAACTATTCATTTCTTCCAGCAAAGGGAAGTTGGGACTTTTCATAGTATCTTTGGTGGTTTAAGGCTGTAGTTTCACATCCGTGTTTAAAACAGTGAAGTACACTTCACGCACGATTAGGTTTATGGAGTCTCTTTCCTTACTAGTTTTAACTTGTTCTTAGGCACGAGCTCTCACAAGTGCTAGAGCCCATGCAACTTTGAGCTTGCGAAAATTGGATGTTCTGTGCCTGGAAAGATGCACTGAAGTTTTGCACGAGCAATTCAACTTCGTACTGGTAGGATAGAGAGACTGTGGATTTACGCAGTAAAGAAAATTAACTCTTGCTTGGCAGTTGGGGTCACATTGCAGATCCTCTTGAGCTGCCACAAATCTAAGAGATGAAAAACCAAATTGACTGTCTTTATTATAGATGCCTAGCACAGATTAGAAATCATTAAAATTAAAAATTCCAATTGATACAGTTTTACAAATACAAAGTGATACAATTTTATTTGGGATGCAGTAGTGATCATGTGGACTTCGAGTTTTTTTAATTGATTCTAGAGTAGTTTTCAAAACAGCAAGACAGTTTCTGCCACAATAAGCACCTATGTGGTTTTATCATTTGACTTGTCAAACTAGTAGGAATGTAGAGTCCACACCATATTGCTATAGCATCAGTTAGAAATAAGGTACAAAACTAAAGGAGAATCCAGCACTGAGATAATATGCAGCTCAGCTGTTTTAGTCTACAGCCACTGAATGAGGTTGTGCTCTCAATAAGAAAATAAATGATGTTAAAGCAAGCATACAATAATGAATCAATGTTGTTTAGCTGGATTGTGGAGATAGACGTGTCACTTACATTAAGCAACAGATAACATCCTGTGATTTGTGTATCTCTCTGACAGGCTGTGTAAAACTGGGATCCTTGTATCAGTGAGAGCTTGGTTTGAACAAGCTGTGATGCCCTGTCATCTACAGATGTCCAGTCATCTGTTGCATTTGGCAGGGAAAATACAGTGTTTGCAAACATTACAAGGCACCCTAGGAGAAGAGCACTGGCCCTGACTGAACTCCTGACTGGGAGTAAGTAAATAAGTTTGTGCTTGAATTTATTTCAATGTAGACTATTGCACAAAGCTTTTGCTAAAAGTAGCACAGGATTCTTCCTTTTTATGTTTCATATGAAAGGCAGTTCCCCAGTTAGAACTGTGATCAGATCTTTGGTGAATTATGTGTAGAGCATGTGCTGGGTGTAGTTGTATCTACATCATGTGTAACATGCCAAGGGTACATATCAAACTTTAAACATTTAAAAATTATCTACTTTCCATCATACAAGTTACTATGTTAGGTGTATTTGGCTTTCCTAGACTGAAAGACATTGTTTGGGTGCAGCTATGGAGCTGACTTAGTAAAATTTAAATTTGCACAGATGCTGAAAACAGCTGGTCTGGTTTGGTCTCATCTCTCTTTCCAGCCCAGGGTAAATGTTCCCACTGTCCTCTTTGTGCTTGTATTAACACCTGTGTGATGATGCAACCTAGCTGTATACCAGATCAGGCTCATCTCTCTGAAAATCAATTTTTCTTTTGAACAGCCATGCAAGCAAACCTAAGTTTACGGAATGATGTACAAAAGCAAGTATATATCATTATCTCATATTAATCTTTAGAATGATAAAATTGGTCATAACCCAACACATTTTAAGAAGGAGGATGTATACTTAAGGAAATTGTCAAGTCTGAAGGATGCCAAAACCTGACTTTAACAGGAAATTTGCTTCAAGACATCATGAAGACAAAGACAGGAGAAACTACAGCAACCACTTCTTCCTCAGTTTCACTTCTTCTGTTGAGTTTTACTTCTCTTCTTGGGGGAGATGGACATGTACCAATGAAAATCTGTGGCAACATGCTTTTTTTAAAAGCTGTAGTTTTTCTATGGCCATGCTTTTGGCTGTAGTTTTCTATGGCTGCTGGCAATCTTAAGGGAGCTTTAATCAAAGCAAATCTTGTCCTTTCCTCCAAGGCTCATGAAAATGGCTTAGTACTACTCTTTTAGGACAAGCAGGTTTGGGGAATATTTTAAAATCTTTGGTATGAATGCATTAGCTTTTATCTACTAAAGAGAAGAAAACTGCAAAGTTCTCTCACAGACCTTACAGCTGTCATGAATGGTTTTCTTGAACTTTGGATAGCAAAATAGACCAGGACTGCCAATGCTGAGAAAGACTTTCTGATGACAAATTGCATTTCCTTCACAATAAGGAATGGTTGAACAGACTTAGTCTGGAAGTCTGATGTTTGATGGACACTTCTGAATGTCAAACAAGCTGTACTGTTCATGCAATAGTAATTTTATTCATGTGAAAAAGTATATCGGGAAGCTAATGAAGGCAGTTTAAAATTCTTTTGCTTATTTTTCAGAGTCTAAAGATTTTCATACTAAAACTGAAAATATTTGAGTTTGTTCAAGTTTTGAATCTAAAACATCACATATATTTTGCTGCACCTTACCCAGCTATTTTCTTGGATAGACAGCATTTTTATAAGCCCTGACATACAAACTTTTGAGATTTATGATATTCCTGTACTTCAAGGATTTCTTCCACTTGTAACAGAAAATTAAAGTACAGAGTTTTTTAAAAATATATTTTCCACTCCATTATTTCCTGTCTCATTTCCTCGTGAAAAATGCTCACCGATTTTAAAGGCATCTGCCCTGTTGATGTTGGAAGTGTTTCTGTACCATTCTGCATACAGGGAGTGCTGACTAGTCTTGAGGAAAATACATAACTTTTAAAATTACCATGTTCTTTCAAGATACATTAATGTACACTCTTAAATGGGATGGCAACATTCAATTTCAAATTTGACTCTGGAATCTTGCTGTGGAGAGACTTGCTGTGGAGTCATCAGAAGCTGGTCTTCCAAAGGTGGGTAAAAAGTTCTCTCATGTTTTATCTAAGGTCAGTGCTCATAGTTTTGGTGCACGCTTTTCCAGGTAAAAGGTGGGATGATTCCAATGCCAGGATTTGTATCAAGAGAAAGCAGCAGGGTCATTCTGATGCTCTTGGTCTACTGTAGTGTCTTCAGAGGACATTGCTCCATAAGCAAAAGCAGTTTCTGTAGGACTTTATGTAAACTGAAGGCCTTTGTGGGGACATGCAAGTTTCCTCAGAAGTTATATTCCTCATAAATCTTCCTGATGAGTTCTCTGCATATGCAGTTTTGTGTAGTCAGGTAGAACCAGTGACCATCAGACATCTGATTATTAACGTGTATCAATGTCAGCAATATATAAACCACTACTGAAGTCTTGCAAAACATTAGTATACACTTACAGATTTTTGAGTGCCGTTCTATAATCCCCAGAAGTTAAATATCCTTCACAAAAGCTGTCCCCCAGTCAGATGGGTGACTGGACTGGTGGGTCACACAAGCTTGTGTCACCTCTCCAGAGTTCTGCTGTGGGTGGCAGGGTGCTCCAGCTGTCCCTGCACCTGTGCTGCCCCTAAAGCCCACTGGCCCATGTGTTACTGAGGAAGCCTCCTTTAAGGTCGCATAGGCACATTCCAAAAGGGTTAGGAGGCTATTGCTACAAACTAGATCATATCTTTTTGGTGCTCTGATTGTGTTTTGTACATTTAATCCATTAGTTCAGATACTCGGAAAGAATACGAGTGGCACTAGTATGTTTGGTGCCTGAAATAGCACCAGCTGAAGCGTGATCACAGGTTTATGGAGCTATGAATGTTGAGCTAGTCTGCAGCCAAGCTGTTTAAGTAGGTTTGTCTCCCTGCCAGCTCATTTTAATCTCATAACCATAAAAAATGTTTGCTGTTATTAAGACACCTACAGGTATTGAAGAATTAGATTTTTTTTTCCCTCTGAAAAAAAAGTATTGTGGCACCCCAAATTCACATGTTGTTAGAGCAGCTTGCTCATCTCTCTCTGGCTTATCCACCTGTGTGAGACAAAAGGCATCTCAGCAGGATTTTATGGAGAGCTTTAAATGCACTTTTATGAGCTCATAGGTGTGTAAGCTTCTTTGCTCCTCCTGTAGAGCCGAACAAAATTACTTTAGCTATTTTTCTGTAGCTCCAAGTCTAAAGAAATACATTGCCCTCCACTTAGACAGGACGTACTCAAGGTACATATCCAGCTCTTCCCAGACACATAGCACCTACCTCCAACCAAAAGCCCCGGGAGTAATTTGCAAGCAGAAAATGGCAGTAGCTGTTCATTGAGGCATAGCTAGTTATTCAGCTAGACACCAAGGTAGTGAACTGGCACCTTAGGAATGCTTGCTCTCATGGTGAGACACTTGATTATCCATCAACACTGTCCTCATAATGCTTTGCTGCCTTCATTGCCTGTAGCTTCAGAACAGATACTGAACTTCAAAGAGCTGTATGTGACTCAGGAGCCGGTCCTGCAAACAATTGGACTAGGCAGCCGAGGGAAGTGATGGTGTCTGAGGATCACAGCGGTTGCCAAGTCTCATATGCTTTCCGTATGGGAAAGTACTTAAAATCCAGATGCAGCCCAGCACTTTGTCATCAGCTGGAAGGAGACACATGCGAGATTGTGTCTTTCAGCATAGGTGAGTGCAAGCCATATATGTAACCACATGAATAAGTAGCTGCTGACTGCATAGCTTTTAGGACTGTTGATGAACAGATTTCTTCAAGCAACCCTACAGCTAACTAGCTGCCACACCAAACACATTTAACAAGCCTTCTGAGCTACGTGTTAGAAATTCTGGTCAGTATATGTCAGTTTAATAGTACAAATAGGATATCATACTTAAAATGATTACAGATACTTTCTAATTTCTTACAGCTAAGGCAAACAGTGGCATGTTACCCAGGCAAATCTTGGACTGCTTATAGTATCAGTAAGACCTGCAGGAACAAACCTGTGTTGAAGATACTCCTCTCATTTTGCGCTGCCTTTTTTTTGCTTTCACTGCATTTGGTTTTACCTCCACTGGAATCAGTGGTGAAAGTTTTCTTTTGATTTCCAGGAGAGGAAAAGTAAGCCTTGAGGCAGAGCAAGACATTATTTACTGCAGCAGTCAATGACAGCTTTATTTTAGAACGACAGTGTGGGCACAACTCAACACTGCCTTGTAACGTATATGATTATTTTCACTGGCAAAAAGATTTGGTAGCTCTCTGCACCTCCTTCATTTGATCCTGTGCTGCATACAAAGTTTGCTAACAGAATCATGCTTCGCATCTGTGGCATTCTGTCTTGACTTCAATATTTATTTTCTCTGTTTTTCTATCTTTCGGGCTTGATTATCTTGTTTGGTATGTTCAAATATTAGAGAGCAGGTCTTTCTGAATGATACAGAAAAACTGTGTTGTAATTCATCAAATATTTGTTTTAGTGTTCAGCTATACTTGTATTGGTTTATGGCAGGCTTCAGTCTCACAGAAGCTTCTCTCTACATAACCTAGTAATGCATTTTTATTAGATATTTTATTTGTCCCTTATTTTCACATCTTACTGTCATCAGCATTACAGAGAAAACATATTTGGATAATGGGGTTTTAAGAACTGGTGGTGTTGGCACCATTGTCCGCCTTTATTGTTTCATACACGCTTTCTCACACTCACTTCCCAAAGTCACTTTCAGTCTTGACTTCCCATCCTGCTGGGCAGACTGGAGTTGGTCCTGGGGAGCTGTGAAGGAGGTGTTGACTTTGTGCCTTCCATTTGCTTGCAGTTGCTGATCTTGGGTGTTATTGGCCAAGACTCTAAGCATTTCTAGGTTTCTGTAGGTGCATTTCTGAGGATCTTCCCCCGTTTCCAGGAACTTTTCCTATTTTACAGATCTGCATTTCTCCAACTAAATATTATGTCTGCAGAAACACAACGTGCTCTGTCTCTTAATTGAGGGTTCCGCCTGATGTACGGCATGTGTCTTTTTATTCACTGGAGGATTCAGTACACATCTTCTCTGATTAGTGCAGGTCTTACTACATTTTACAACAAGCCCGTAGGGGTTGTAGCTAACGAGTACCCGTCCTGTGCTTGAGAATTCAGAAGCTTAGTTTTGAACATCCACTCCTCCTGCCGCTACAGTTACCTCCTGCCTGTTGACATTAACAGTCTAAGTTACTTCTCATCCAACATGTTTACCTGTATCAACATTTAAAAGGTCTAAAGAACACAAACTATTCTATGCTCTGCTTGCAATTTTTCCTGTCTTCTTACTGAATAGCCTTATTCTTAGTTTCTTATCCATGTTTCAGGTAACACACTATTCATTTTCCACTTGGGACTTAAGTTCCTATCAGGCATTTTAAAACTAAATGCTGCTTTGCTGTGTGGTTTGATGTGGGTGGGCTAGCCTAATAATGTGAAGGGGAAATTCAAACTATAACTGCTCAGCAATGGTAATTTGTGAGCAAGGCATGGAGGGCAAGAAAGCCTGGCTGCAGAAGGGGATAACTGGGGGAGCAGGGACGCCAGAGACAGAAGGACTCAATGTCAGGGACTGGGGTTTCCCTTGCTGAGGAGGTAAGACAGGGCTGGGGCTTTGTGTTGTAGCAATGGTGCAATGTGATTGCTCAGGAACCATCCCTGGGCAGTGAGGCTGGGGATGAACCCAGCAGGGGTCTGAGGTGCCCCATGCCAACGTTCATGGGATTGATGATGGGGCAAGCGTGTGTAAGGGGCCAGAGCATGACATATCTCTGCAGATTCCTCGTAGGACTCTGTACAATGCATTGTTCATTAAACTTCTTCGTATTTAAGCACAGACGTGTGTTTAATTCATCTCAAAGGGTACAATAGAAATGTTCCAACAGTTGTCTCATGTCTTCACCTCATTGCAAAAATCAGTAGCTTCTGAGAAAGCTCTGAATTTCTAGAGACTGGTTATAGGCATGAAGTAACGCATCCAATATAAGAAATGCTTGGGGTTTGGAAAGGTAGAGGCAAGGGAGGACATTTAACAGTCTGTTTCCTGTTCACAAGCAAGAAGAAACACAACTGAAAAATCAGGTCTCTCTTCACACTTTCTGTTTTGGCAGAGCTGTAGAACCTCAGGAGAGAGCTTTGTCTGACTAGGTAGCATGGATAATATCTGAAACCAGCAGTGCAACCAAGGAGCATTAAAAGGGTAGCTTAAAAATACAGACCTAAGAGTAGGAAAGATGTGAGCTGCTGGAAGTGCTCTGGCACTTGCTAGCAAAGAGATACATTCTGAAATAATGTTTTTTGTTTGTTGTTGTTGTTGTTGTTTTTTGTTTGTTTGTCCCTAGCTGAAAAGCCACTTCTCTTTGCCACTTTGTGACAAGAATTTATGATTTCTCTGTCATTTAACATCACAGAAGGTTGTCCAATATGTCTCTGAAATTTTCAAGCAAACTATAGAGCCTGTACACTTTCCCTGGTAGGGTTAGTAATTGTTTTCTTTCCAATATGCAAGTCAAAGCTGCTGGTATGCTGGCCAGAAATAACCACTAGAAATATGAGATATTAGATCATGAGAAATTAAAGTTCAGGTGCTGATGAAGAAAATAATTCCAGAGAAGTAATAAGCATATATGGAGTCACTGTTATTGTCACAATGATGATTTAGTAAAGGTACTGGAAGAAGTGTTGGATGAGGAACAGTCAGCACTTATTTTACCAGCACCAGTTCATTTTTGTCAAGATTTATTAATGGCAGAGGCAGCGAACTGGTATTGGGTGCAAAGATTAAAAAGCTCATTTCCATCTGTTATTCAAACTCAGTCAGCATGTAAGATCAGAAATTCTGCCTTTAAAAATAAATAGGTTTTTAGAGACCTTGGAAGCTATGTAGCTGTTCACAAGCAGTGGATGTATGCAATCCATCAGTCATCATGGCTATTGAAACAAGACAAGAGAATTGCCCTGGGCTTTGCCCTGTTAGAATAATGCCCTTTACAGGAAGCGCAAGGCCAAACCTGCACGTCTCATGCTAGCCAAATACTTGAGAAAGACACCTTTTCAGATGTTTACTGTGTTCTATCGGTACATTTAACAAGAGTAGCAAGGAACAAGCTTCTCTCTTATTAAAATAAATATTTGAGATCAGAATCTGTAGCAGGAGTTAACAGTCTCTGCAAACAACATGCCTCTTGCTAATGAGCTCAATGC
Source organism: Anser anser (assembly GCF_964211835.1). Taxonomy (NCBI): domain Eukaryota; kingdom Metazoa; phylum Chordata; class Aves; order Anseriformes; family Anatidae; genus Anser; species Anser anser. Next base: position 14,461,270 of record NC_139723.1, read on the forward strand.
AGCTCTGCTGCTAAGAGATGTATCAGGGAGACAAGCAGGTGATGGTGCTGTATGGAGGTTAGCAGCTGGCACCCAAGGGCTTCATTCAAGGCTGAGGGCACTTGAGGGCACTACTGGTCCTGCTGCAGTGCAGCTGAAGGAGCAGGGAATGGTCTGTTTTCACCTGTTGGTTACAGCATGCCTTTCACCTAGGGACAAACAAAAAATGCATTATTTCAGATTCTCTTTGCTAGCAAGTGCCAGAGCACTTCCAGGAGCTCTCGTCTTTCCTACCTGCTCAAAGACCTGTACAATAGGTGGACACTTCTTAATTGCAGTGCCTTTTTTGAATACACAGAAGCCAAGATACTTGCTTGGTCAAAGGTTTGTTCTGTAACATTGCCACTCTCAGTTGCTTGAAACTGTGTAATTACAGTGCAGATACCATGGGAGTTTGAGTGCAGCGCAACAAAAATACTGCAAAGAACTGGCATCTCTGCCACAGCGGTTCACGTGTGAATCAAATGCTTGGCACAGACTGGTGTTGTTATGTAAAGTTCACTTGCATTTTAACAGCTCTTACACACTTTCAATGAATATAGCAGGAAGGTCATTTATGAGAAACATTGCGGTTTCATCTGATATCCCCTTTATTTTGCAGGAGGCAGGTGGCATCCACCCCAATCAAGGCACACCATGATCTGATGTGAAGAGGTTTCCACCCCGGGTGGAGCAGGTACAGCTCTGCCGACATTCAGGGTGCTCAGCAAAAGGCCAGGTGTGGTCTGTCTGCTGTCATCTACTACTCTGCTGCTGTGGGTTTTTGCAGGGCTAGCATAATTTTGCCATGGCTAGGAGTCAAAGCACCAGCATCTACCACCACTGGGCATTGTCATCAACCTAAAGATGTGTATTGACAGTGACCAAGTTGTGTGCTTTCATTGTGAAATGCCATTTCAATCAGTTTTGAAGCAAGCCTATTACTCAACCTCTTCCAAAGAGAAAGGTTTCATTTCCAGAGCATATTTGAGAATGTAAGTTCAAAATAAAGACCAGAAAACTTCACTGTATCAGCTCTCTCCAGAATACCTGACAGGGAACAGACAAACAGAGTTTAAATTAGTTCATTCAAAAATCCAGGAATCACTGCAACACAATGGCATTTAGAAAGTTGTCAAATAAAGCCAGGTAGGACCCACTAGACCAGTTTTCCAGAGTGTTACAGCTACAGTTACAGCTGGCAGAATCTTTGGGGATGGAACTGAACTCACCAGCTGATGGATTAGCTGCTTACCACCTTCAGAGGTAACTAATTTTTCTATGCTATTGATGTGAAGGTTGCTCTATTAGAGGTCACACAGTGAGGGGTGGTATACCCTGTAACTAGTGTCCTTGACCACCCTGACTCTGAAGACCCTTGATCCATAAGTATGGATCAGCCATATTATGAGATACTGAATATGACTTGATACGTTTATCTGAGAAAACTGTCCTGTAAAAGCAGGACGTGTAAAAGTCAATTACATTATTTTGTTGATGGAAGAAACAATAAAAATTATAAACAAAGCTAAAGGTGCAGAACACGAGTAAGACAGGAAGCAGCACCATATTGTTACCTACATTTTGTAATTGCTAGGCTTTCTCAGAGATTGTGAAGGAGGTCAGTCACATGAAACTTAATGTCATCCTGCAGTGATTAATTACGGCCATGTCTAATCTCAGTCAAGAGCCGGTAATGAGCCACTTGCATTTTCCCATTCAAATATTTCTGTTGAGCATTTTGTCAGTGTGCAAATTATGCTAAATACTATGCTCAACAGATGAAGGTACTTCACTCTGCAAAAGCATCACCCTTAGCCACCCAGGTGGGAGGAAGAAGTTCTACTTTGCGTCAAGGAGTCGAGAAGTCACATAAGGAGAGCGGAGGTCGTGTGTTCCTGTCACAGGACACTTCTGTGCCCCGAGGAACTAGCAGAGCTGGCTGCCCAGAGCAAGCAGCTCCATTCGAAAGCTTTTTCTGATGAATGCAGCCCGAAGCAAGGAACCTGAGCATGACCATGATGTAAACACGTTCAGGATTCACTCCAACTACCTCCTGCCCCAACTCCATTTGGTTACTTTATTAAAAGCATTTGTAGTGATGCTATGTTAGGCGTTATGATGCTATCTTCTTTGTTACTTCAAGCTGGCTTGTTTTTAGGGTGATTTTAAAGCAGCTGTGTAAGAAGTGAAGCATTTCTTATATGGAGGAGTGGTGTATTTCATCTATAAACTGAAGATATGGCATCCTAGCAAAGCCCACGAGCCCCAGCATATGCAGCGGGCAGCAGAGCAGGCTGCTCTGGGACCTGCTGTCCCTGGGCTCCTTGCAGGGTAAAGCACAGTGCTCTGGCATGCAATGAGAGCAGGAAGGGCACATTAATTCCACAGGATCCAAATGCCGTATGGTTAGAGGAAGTTTTAACAAGGCAGAAGGGAGGATCCTGGTCAGCCCCTAACTCCCAGGGGTACCAAGGACCACACAAAATGCCAAGAGTCTCACAAGGTGATGAGATTTATTCCACAAACACCTGGCAAGTCTCACAGAATTATGTTTAATGCATGCTCAGAGAAGCTAAGTGCATTTCTAATGACAATGCACATGCCAATACGTGTTTTAGGAACAGAAAAGTATTGGCAGAATCAGTGGAGCCTGAAGTGGGACAGATGAGACCCTTTAGTCAGAGCAGAGGAGCAGCTTCTAAACTCAAATGAACGCTCTTTTGCTGGGTATTGCATAACTGCTTCTAATATCTGCTTCATAGAAACCTGATTTGGAGATCTTTTATATCATTGTTCTATTTCAGTCTGCAAAGTCATGTGGGTACTTCTAATTGAACTTTGAGCACATTATTAAATATTTTATGATACTACCAACCTCCTAGTACCTATTGGAGTATCATTAAAATTTTTATATATTTTTAAATGAAAATGACAACATCAGTCATATGCAGTGTTATAGGTATGCTTGAGCAGTGGTCCAGACAAAGAAGTTGTAAGCACAGCATTCAGACAGAGAAGGCTTTCGGTTACAGCATCAGCTACAGAAATGTAATAACAGCGGCATCTGACACAGAGTAGCAAGGTTATGTCCTGACACCAAACTGAAGAAGATGTGACGCTGAAAAAAAGATATGCAAAACAAATGCGTTAGGCAGAGGGACAGCACTGCTGATTGAACCCAAGGCTGCTGTAATTCAGTCACTACTATTTTGATATGAAATTTATGAACAGAAGCTAAGAGAAAAAAATCTTCAGACAAATAGCAGTGGAATGGAAACAAGAGGTGAAATCCTAGTTATATCTTTGTAAAGCTCAGGACAGCAAGATATACATATTTCCAGTGGTACTCCAGGGCTGCTAAAATGTATGCTTTTGCAGAATTATAGGTGATTATTCATGTGGTAGGGCATTTGTTGACAGCAGCAGGAGATTCCATACTAGATACATAAGCAGTGGCACCTTAAAAATAACAGACAGGTAGAATATTAGTTGTTACACTTTTCAACAAATAAGTACATTTTCCTAGACAGAATCCAAGATCTGGTCAAATTACAGTGTTAGCTTTCATGGGTGGGACCAGTACCTCACCTGGGCCCGAAGGACTGCTGTGGAGCTGGGCCATCTCATACCAGAGAAGGACACATTCTGTAAACATGCAGTCAGATTAGACTGAAAAGTTACCTGCTCGGCTATCTGCCATAGTTACAGATGCTTCAGTCAGCTTGACATTTTCTGGTTATTCATATGCTATGTAAGTAGACTGTGTTTAACTATTTTCACTGAGAAAGAGGCACACAACCCAGTAGGGTTCAGACACAGTACCCTCAGAGCAAGGATGAGTTAAAGTTTATAACCAAGGACCATGACACCCATAAAAGATAATAGTTCACATTTTTAATTTGTGACCATTAAAGCTAAAAAGAGGGTAATCTCACAACTAAATATGTTTTATATATATCAGGGAATTAGTGATCATTGTGATGGGAGTTTGTAGCAGACTGATTAAGCAGGCTAATTTTAAACTGAAAAGCCTTTATTAAATTCATCCATTAACAACTCATTTTGTGCTAATGGTTAGTTCTTACATGGTATTAATCATCTTTACTACATATGTAAAACTGTTTGTCCTCGCACTGCTACCCTGAGTCACCTATGTGTAAGCAGTACTTCGAGCTCAATGCCGTGTGGTCTGGGCCCTTGGTGGCCAGAAATCGAGGTGACCAGGCCCAGGAGCTCTTCAATGAGGAGGGCCTGAACAGATGTGTGCCTGTCTTCTTCCTCCTCTGTCTTTCCGTGTCCTGCCTGATGCCTGTGTGCTCATTGGCCCCCTCCTGAATGAGGGATCTCACCTGAGCCTCTTGCTGCTCATCTTAGGTCTGGCTTTGACCATCGTCCTTCTTCTGTATGTAGCAGGACATCCAGCCTACTGCAGTCTTTTATATTTACCTGGTCTGGCAACTTCTTCCTAGCCAGGTGCTTCCTGCATTCAACTATATGTATACACATTTCCTCCTCGGCTGGTCACATTGCTCAGACACCTATGTAAAATGCTTATGTGCTGTGTATGGCTGTGCTGTCAGGATGGCACAAAATACTTACATTGGTTACACTTTTTCATCTGCATCGGATTCAAGGCAAGCTAATGTTAATTGTACCCTAATCAGTGCACTCTCAGTCTCTAGATGTCACAAATCTCTGCTTTGGCCACAACAAACTTAATCTTTCTCTAAGACAGGAGTAATGCAGCATGCCCATCTGTACTGGTGTAAGGAAAGCTGTTTTGACCTCATGCTCTTGCCAGTCTCTGCAGGATGCAGTGGGTGTTATTGTCAGTGTTCTTGAAACATTGCTCTGGAGTCATGGGTTTCTTCTCGCCCACCTTGTGGCCTAATCCTGGTTGTGTTTGTGGTAAAAAGGAGTCTTGCCGAAGCACAAGGATTGCAAGGTGGGGGGGGGGGGCTACAAGTATGGCATAGCTCTCATATGTTTGGACCTTAGTGTGACAGAAACGATTAAGACAGACATCTGGAAAAGGACACAAAAGCCGTACACATGTCCAAAAGCATGCCATATATACGTCATCCAAGTTCAGACCAGCAGTCCCCAAAACAGAGAACAAAAGGGCAAAAACGCAAATGCAGATGAAATGTTGTACTTTTAAAAAGGTCTTGGGGATTAGTGCAGCTCAGTCACCCTTAGATGTTGTCTGAAAATCCTATTTTAAGTGAACACAAGGACAACAGAGACCACATTGTTGTTTTGCAGTTGCATTAGCTGCGTGCGTAGTTTAGTCAAGATCCGGCATGGCTCCTTTATTTCTGTATATTTAAACCAAAGGCGTGGCAGTGAATATGGGTGACACTCAGTGCTATTCCTATCCCACAGATGTATTTTTGACGCAGATTTGCATATAGTGATGAAACACACATCCTTACCTTTCAGAGAGCTCTGAAGGAGTGCTTGATACTTGTATGTCTAGAAACTTGTAGTCATGGAGTCTGTGATTCACTGTTCAGATGACTCTCGGTGACTTAGGCTTGCTTTAATTTTAGGTAGTTCTAAAAAAAAAAAGAACATTACTCTTCTGATGCCAGTTGAAAGCACTTGAAACAATAAGCCCTCCTGAGTATCTAATTGGGCATAAACACCCTGGATTGGGAACATCCGAAACTAAACATCACCTTAAATGAAATATATAACTTTAATCTCCTTGCATCTTAATATAATAGTGAAAAAACACATGGGTGCTTTCTAGTGTGATGTGACTGAAGGCAGTATCACAGTGTGGTGCAGAGAAATAACCAGTTCCTCAGGATGGCAGTAAAAAAAATATATTTTGTTTTCCCAAAGACTAAACAAAGATATTCTTAATAGAGCTGACTAGAGGTATAGAAAGGATACAGGAGATGCTAGCATTATCCATCTCGCAGGTATTGTAAGAGGAAGATATGTGTGTTTTATATATTCTCTGGAAGCTCCCTAGAGAAAACAATAATGAAAGGAAGCAAAATCTTCACCAGTATGTCAGCAACCAAAATTAAAACAGATGCCAAAGCATGTCATTAAGGGTGAGTTTTTCAAAGACAACAGTAGTTCAGTGCTCAAGTTACACCAAAAATCTCCTTTCTAAAGGCCTTCGCAGCTGTTGTAATAACTCTTTTCCTCCCCTTACTCAAAGGGGAGAAAAAGTTCTGCAGGACAAATCCCTTAGTAATTGCACAGTGCAGCAGATAGAAATAAAATAGAGCTAAATCATAGCCTTTAAAAAGCTGAGGTTTTGTCTCTTACAATAATACCTTGTTTATTCAGAGAAGAAAAAAGTCATGCATTCAAGGAAAAGCTACAAGGACACTATCGTCACAGTGTCACAGTGTTTTCTAACCTACAAAATATTCACCATCAGCAATGAAACGTGCAGTCCTGGTGATACAGCCAGCTGCAGGCCTCAGGATGGAGCACGCAGTTATAATATGTGTGGCCAAACAGAGGGCTTAAGAGAGTGCGGATGGGCTTTGGACAGACTGGTGACCCCGCTCAGTTTATTGCACATCCATGCCAGCCAGTCGATCTCTTCTTTAAGTGATCAGTGTTTGAGCATTTCTTCTTTTATTCCCATCTAGCAGCAGTTCAAGTGAATTCAAAGCTTGTTCTCCCTTATTTGTAATCGTTATTCCTTAACTGCTTGCACATACAGGCTGTTAGTTAGAAGCTCCTTCAGTTGTTTGCTCACTGACCTGTTTGACCTTTTTCTTGAATAGGGTATGTGCCTAGCCATAAACTGAGCAACCCAGTCATGAAATACAAAGAAAAAACAATGTCCCAATATTAATTTCTATATTTTTCATCCTATCAGGCACAAAATATCCTCTTAACTTCCATCAATTTCATTTCCCACACATTTCTTTTCTGAAAGCCTTTTAACCATCAGACTTCTTTCTTATTTGCATTGACTTGAGTTTATCAACAAACAAACAAATAAAAGCACCCCCAGCCAGATATCAAGTGGATATGTAAGATTATCACAAACTATTAAAAATACAGTTAGCTCAGAAAAGGAAGGATTTTGGAGGAACTATGAAGAATCAAGCTGCGGCTTAAACATTTGTTTTTTTCTTTAAGATCATGATCTACTTTTTCCATACTTGGGCATTTTTTCCTGTTGGTTTCTTTACTCATACATGGCCTTCCTGTATTTAAAACATCCATCAAATTGTGCAAGACAAAGTAAGAGGGGGTAATGAAACTGTAATCGCTAGAAACAGAAGCTGAGAAAAAATTAAAGTTTGTGACCTTGCTTTTGAAATCTAAAATATCAGAGAACTGAGAAAAATTACTGCAGCAAAGCCCAGTGATTTCTGCAGGGAGTCTGTCCTCTGCCTGTCTCACAACTTATCCATGGTGAATAATCTTAAAAAATTAAATTATACATGTCAAAATGAACATAGAAGTGAGGGTGTAGTGGTGAATGGGTTTTAGTTGTTTAAAAAAAGGCTATACAATGGGAGGATTTTAATGAAAGCAGCAATTTGGCCTTGCACCTATCCTTTTGACACAACTCACAGTTTCGATAGCGTACTGAGGGAGCAAGGTGCAATTTTTCTATTATACTGACCATTTCACAGAGAAGAAAGAAAAATTTACGGGCTATAATCGACCCTGCCCTTTCGTAGATCCTGTCTGCTGTGTCAGATACTTGCCGCTGTTTTCCTGTTGTGCTTGTGCACTGATTGTTTAAGTGGGGGCTGTTTGGTGCCCTAAACCTACCTCGTTACACATCCTAGAGGACCCATTACGTGCCCCTCTTAAAAGGCGTTCTTGTCAGGGAACATGTACCAACCTTTAAGGCTGCTTTTTTTCTCACGTCTGTCAGGCAGGCAAACCTCTGCAGCCTGAATCTTTGTGTGAAGGTGACGAGCGCCCCTATTTCACCCCAAAGCCACCAAGACCGAGACCTCAAGTTACAGAGGAGCTGAAAATGTCTGCAAGTTTGCTGATTTGCACTTCAGCTTGATACCAAAATCTGCCCTGCAGCCCTTGCTCATTGCTGCGGTGCCACCTGGGATGCCCTGGCCGTGGTCACCAGCCCTTCCCTGCTCTGATTCCCAGGGGAGCAGCCACCACTGGCCCCCCATCAGCCTGTCAAACACCTGGAAGGAGCTTACAAAAGCCAGGAGGGTAAATGAATGCTCCGCTTGCGAGGTTCTTCAGAAACGGAGAATATGCGTCGTCGTCCCCTGAGAAAGGACAGGAAAAAATATCATTGGAGACATTTGTCAGCCGACGAGGAAGTCTGGATAACGCTCGATGCACAAAGAAAATTAGTAAGCTTAAGAACATTGTGTATGCCTGTCTCATTCCCAGCAATTGGTCCCTTTATTATTCTTGTTAAACTGAAAACAAGCAGTCAGAGATTATAAAAGATCTATAATATTTTGTAATAATGAAGCTTAATGCATGGTAGAGGATATGAAGACCTCAGTAAATTAATTTAGAAAAGTTTAATAATTACTACAGGAAACTAGGCAAAAAAGGGAGGACTTTATTCATTTATATTACTACGTGTTATTTTTCCACCTCTAGTTGTTGTTTACTATTCAGAGAGGCATTACTAAAGACATTGTGATAGCTGGGTGCTCAGCGATAATGCATTCCTCTGGGAAAGAAAATGCATTCACCATCTTTGCTGAATTACACTGCTCCGACCTGCAAGTGAGTCCCCTAGGGATCAAGGTGGGGGGCTCTGGTACAGAAACCAGTGTCTGGAGACAGGGTTGAGAGGCAGGGAGAGGGAGAGGGAGAAGGACAGGGACAGGGACAGGGACAGGGACAGGGACAGGGACAGGGACAGGAAGGGCAGTTTTCCTGGAGCCAGCCATGAAGGCACACTGGGGTGACAAATGCTGAGAGCAGCAGGGGAAGATGGAGGATTCTCAAAATGCACTGAAGCTAATGTAGTGAGGCATGAGAACAAACAGAGTAATTTCTGACAACCAGAATAAGCCCAACTGTTTTTCAAATCTGAAGTAAATAGGGACAGTTGAGCAGTGGCTGTACCCTAACAGTGGCTTTTTTACCACAAAGCAGTGGCTTTGTACCCTAACTGCTGTGAAAATGGCAGTTTTCCAAAGTCCAGGTTGTGATATTGACCCAGCAAAACTGAACACCCCAGTTTTTAATTCTAATATTATTATGATGTGGGCTTAATGGACCCCACATTATCTGTGTGGCGTTCCACTGTCTCTCCTCAAGGTGCGAATAAACTTCAAGGTAATTATTAATCAATATGTAAATTATGTATTATTACATCACCTGTAGCAGGAATCAGCAAACATGCAAGAACAGGGTGTGTTTGCAGAGGCACAATACAAAAAGAAGATGACCAACCATTAGTTAGGTGTTGATGGAGACAGATTTAATTTAAGGACTGCTGCAATGACCTTGTTAGCAGTTACATGGTTTATTTTTTCTGCACTTAACTGCTCTTGCTTATTAGGAGGGTTTCATTTCTCTTCTCTAAGACACATATTATGCGCCTGTGGGTAAATCCATACCTGTGTTCCAATGTTGTCAACTTTGCACAGTATCATTAGCTAGGCAAACCCAGGAGCCACCCTTACCATCACCATGTAAAGCAGTGAATGTGGCACAAAAGTACCAGCCATGCAAGGAGCTGGAAGCTGTCTGCTCATGGCTGTGCTTCAGTATAATCCCGGCCAAGCTGCTTTCTTGACTGAAGGACCACTCGGTGGCACCAGAAGTCAACCAGAACTGTAGGTACCATGCACAGCACTGTGTCTGTAAGGGTAGCTGCTCAGCTTGGCTATGAAAGAAGCACTGTCAGCCCTAAAATGCTGAAAGTGAATTATTACTTAAAAAAGTACATGGAGATCTTTGATTGAGTGGTGCTATAGTGATGACATAGAGTTTAACGAGTAGCATGGACTTTTTTATAGCTTGTAAGATTCTGGGGAGAAATGCAGTGACCATCCTGGAATATCACTTGGAAAAGGGGAACCGTGGTGGCAGAAAGGCAGCAGAGCAGCCCCAACCCTTTGCCACCGGGGAAAGGCAGACATCTGGGGCTGCTGAGGCCGTCACCCAGCTCTGTTCGGAGTCCCTTCATGCCCAGCTCAGTCCTGAGATGCAGTGGGGCAATGGGAGCCACAGCAAACAGCTGCCACCTCCTGCCTGGGAGTTATTCTGGAGATCACTTGCCTCCAGGCTGCATGGCTGGTGGCTCTCAGCCATACAAACGTTTTGGTGGGGCTGACCATCCCAGAGGTCCTGCAGCGGTGGGACCGGGATGTGTTATGAAATTTCATGGGTTAAAAAGATCCTTGCTGTGTTTTATTTTATCATACAGGACGTATGATTCGCAGAATGACTTAATAGCAGGATACTTGGCTTAATCATTCTCTTAATTCCTCAGTTGTTCCATTTTCCACATTGACCACCTGCTGCAGAATTGCATACAAGACTGAAATCTTTCATTTGAGGAAGAAAAAAAGGAGGGGGGATGATTTCTAACCCCATGCTGACAGAGTAATCTTTCCAGAAGTGAAGGGAATATGAAGATCTATAGGGATGTTTTTCCAGAAGTCTGCAAACAGACTGCCGTAATAGCTCACAACATCATCCATTAGCTTAAATAGTCCTTATCCTTCCCTGGTGCTCACCCTAATGTATTTACAGAGAATCACGTCTTTGCTTGAAGCTCTTTTCTGCTGGTCTAAACATGCTGAGCTTCTTTGGTCTTTTTGCATATGCTTCTCCATCACTGAGCTCAGAAGGAGTTAGTGCAAATTGCAGAGGTGCAAGGGAGAGGAGCTATGAAGATGAAGTTGCATGGCCAAAATTGTACAAGAAAGCCGTGTCTTCTGAACTGCTGGGCTTGATAGCTGCCTTTCAGACTTATTGGGAAGAACAGATTTCTTCCCTGAAGGACTCCATGTGACATCCAGTGTATGTCAAAGAGCAGTGTGGTTTCCCTTCACAAGTTCTGGCATAGTCCTTTCCAAAATTTTTTGTTTCTATACAGACAGGCTGGTGGGCTCAGTCTTACCTATGCATCAAATAAAATCCAAAGTCATCTTCAGGGAATGGCTATTACTCTATCAGCTCGTTCTGCAACCCCTACTGAGTTGCAGAAGGCAATGGGAGTGGAGCTGGCGAGGTTGGTGGAGCTGTGCCAGGGTTCAGGGGCAGTGCCTCAGGGACCTGCACGTTTGTGCACCATGGAGCACTGATTTTGGGCAGGTGTGGGGAGACAGCTCTTCTGGCTGGAGAGACTCTGAAGGCTGTCTGCTTGAGGGGTGTAAGAAAGAAAGATGCCATCTTGCAACAGCATTGATGACTGTAATATTCAGGGAAAGTGAAGAAATGAGTACCAGATTAAAAAAAAAAAAAAAAAGGCAAAAATAAAGACAACAAACCCTTTAAACGTCTATAAAGGATGTGTATGGGGATGTGTAGGGAAGATAGCAGCTTGCAGACCAAGGCCTTAAGCTTTAAATCAGCAGACGACCCTTGTTCAGGGTATCAGATAAGAATGTGATAAACTTCAGAAAGATTTCCATGCTGCCCTGACTGAGATGATGCACAATTCCCATTGCATCTGAGTACACACTTCAAACCTGATACAGCAAAGCACTTCAGTGACTTACTTCTTGTTCACTGATTTCCCTCCTTGACCTGAGTTACTCTGCTCTTACGAACTTAAGAATAGCATGAGAAGCTATAACAAATCTCTCTGCCTTTCCTGCAAGGCTCCCCAAGTATCTTCTTCACCTCAGATAACTTGATTAAACAGATTCATCGGTGAAATTGCTGCCTGATAGTGACTGGTCAGTCAGCTAGACATATTCTTGACAGGCTCACCATGTTCCACTGTGGGCTGATGCAGAAAAAGAATCAAAGAGCCAGAAGTATAACACATCTGAAAACAGTCAGAGGCAAAACTCAAAAGAAAGGAGAACAGATCATAACTTGTAGTGTTTGAAACCTGAGCATCCCTTGGAGGTGTTCTTTTAAGCAGAAACACTTATAAACCCGCTCACTGCATAACAATTTCAGTGCTCTTTTTGCACAAGGAAGAGAGACAGAGTGCTGGTAAAATGCAATTTTACCATGTTATCTGTGTTTCACCTCTGATTTGGCTGAGCATTCATGGCACGCGACATTGAAAGTTTCAGGGTCAGTTCTCTTAAGAAACACTTTTTTCTGGTTTATAGTTCACCTTAAGCTGACAAATGTTGTTGTAGACATCTGGGTACCTATATCATACTGCAGGATTGGGACACTGAAATGTAACAGTGATAAAAATCTGTACAGTGTTAATGATACATGCTATTACTTTACATAGGATTTTTGTTTGTTTGTTTTTGATAAAAAACTATTCCCTGTCAAAGACCCTGAAGAAAAAGACTTTGAAAGCTAACTCTGGGGCCAAATTCCCACAGTTGGGTTCACCCCTTTTTGCATTTCACTTGTGAGAATACAGCAGTACAAAATGTTCTGGTCATGGTTGTTCTCTAGAGATTTTCCATTAAAAGTTCTTATGTTCCAAAGTCTAATGCAACTGCTACGACAAGCAAACAGAATAAGGAATCTTCATATATTTAGCAATAAAACCCATAAAAGACTTTACAATTAAAATAACATCCAGTCTGTTTTTTTGACTGTTTCAAACTTATTCTGACACTTATTTTTTTGCTTTTTACTTTTTTTTTTTTAATTTTATTTTACTGTCTTTTTGAAGTAGAACAGAGAAAAAAGAATGAGATCCTAAACAGAGCAGCTAGTGGACCTCAAAGCAAACAAAGCACATGTTAGAACAAAACTCTTGGTGCTCGGGAGATACTATAAGTATTTTCCCTAATGCTCCAAAGAGCACTAGGATACATTTCAAAATTCAGCAAACTCTACAATCTGGGAAAGTTGTAGCAAAGGTACATGACATAATAACATTCAGATGAATATACTTCAGGAGGATTCCCCAGTATTTCACACATTGCCTATCCCATGTGCCTTTTGTTGTGGAATAAACTTCAGTGGAGGGCAAAGTGACCATGAAGGTCTATCATGCACAAGTAAGCTACGTAACAGCCTTTGGCAGCAACTGGATGTTCTTAAAGGTAGTGTCAGGAGATCCTACCCTTCCTATTTTCCAGTAGATGGACTAAGTCCTCAAGGAGTCCAGAGAAAAGCAAATCCTACTGTAACTGAGAAAGGGGGAACATACCCCTATCAACACCCTCTTTATAACTGCATGTAGTTTATGAGCAACCATCTCAACACCAGTAAAACTCCAAAAAAAAAAGAGGATTTTTTTCCCCACTGACTTCAGTTGTTCTTAATGGGGTCCAGTCAGTTTACAGAGTTTGTCTGGTATGTTTGGGAGAGGAGTACCTAGAGTTCTTCCTTTCCCATCCTGTCCCATCACTTGTCTCAAAGAGCTCCATTTCAGGCTGTTCTTTCAGAGTTGCAGCTTTCCCAGCCCTCCTGCCCCATCTCAGTCTGAGCCATGGTAGCCACTTCTGCTCAGGGTTGTATGTGATGTTTCCCATTATATTCCTCCTCCATGGCCTCAGTTAAAAGCCCTCCACCTGTCACGTGCTCACTACTTCCATAAACATCCTGACCCCCAGCAAAGCTGTGATACCTTTCACATCCAACTGATAACACCTGGCTGTGCTTGAAGCCTTTGATTGCAGCTGTCACAGGAGAAAAACCGTCTAGACCCCAGAGACAGGGTCTGGCATCCACAATGGGAGACAAAAAGGAAAATTTCCAGTGTCTCCCTGGCTTGCTGTAGCAACTCGGAAGAGGCAGAGACAGAAATATGAAAGGATCAGAGTTCAAGGACAGTAACAAACATTAATCCTTCATGTGGGGAGGATCATCACAGCTCTTTCTGTAATGACAAACCCACATGACCTGAAAGAAGCCCATGGCTCCAGACATCCCACCGGAGGGGTGCCTGCTGTGTCCATGGCGCACGAGGCTGCCAGGCTCTCTCATCTCCCATCCGTGCGGCTGTAATAGTCACTTCACAAAGTTTGCTAAGGCACAGAAGGGAGTCTCACACAGCCTTACCCCAGAAATTGAGTTTGGGACATGGTGGGAGTGACTGCAGGAAGACCACAGTGAGCTGAGGTGAGTGAGCCAAAGCCCCTTGAGTGTAGGCCTCGCGGTGGAAATACCTCCTCTGCATCCATGAAGGGCAGGACAGGGACAGCATTAAGCAGTGGTAAGGGACAATGCGCTTGGACATCAGGAGTAATTTCTGATGTTATCCAAGCCCTGGAACGAACCACCCAAGGAGGCTGTGTAATCTGGGGCAGTGACTGTGGTGGTGTTGCTTCAGCATCAGAGCAAGGGAGTGGACTAAATACACCCCAGCTCCTGCTAAGTGTCATGTTTTTACAAGTGAATTCCTCCAGTGTGTAAAAGGAAAAGAGGCACCACAATATTACAAACTATAAAGTGTTCCCAGTGGAACCACATCTAATTAGATCAGGCCCTCCACCCCTACCAGCAAAACACCCAAACAAGCAAAAAGTGGAATGAAATGCTAGAACAGCACCGAGGAAGCAAAGCTGTGCTAATGAAGAAATGTTGTCACTTTTCAAAGAAATGTGACAGAATGTCTCATGCCACTGCAGAAGAAACAATGTATTTTTCATCTAATAAGGCACAAATTTTAAAGGCTTATCAAGTGAAATGAAATGGTGGCATGCCTAGAAGACAAGTTAGCAGTCTGCAAAAATGAAAGCTATGGCAACAATGAATCTACGCAGGACTTTAATTTCTGGCTATGTTGTATATTATGTTTATTTGGAACTTCATTGCAATGCTGGGATTATAACCTCTCTGCTAAAAAAACACCAGTCCATACATGGTAAATTAATGAAGAATAGCTCAGAGCAGAGTAGAGAATGAAAGCTCTACAACACAGATCACTACAATCAAATGTCTTGAAAGGACCCATTAAACTTTTAAATGACATCAGGGTTCTCAACTCAGAAAGAAAGAAGTGAAACTGAGGATGGGAGGAATGAATTTGTGGGAATGGGAGATTTCAGTATTTCAGCTTCAGAAAGAAAATGAGTTGTTTGGCAGATCTTATTGGCAAAGACCCCTACTTCTAGTCTTTTCTATACTTAGCACAGGACGGCACATCGATTCATATTCTCTAAGTAATGCAGCTCTGCTAAGGGGCATTGATCTTCGTTAAATGACATTCAGTGTTTAAAAGCTCGAGTTCTCGGAGATGTCTTAATAAAGCAAGGTCAGGAAGGAAGCTGGGCCTTTATGGCAGAATCCCTTTTCCACTTGCACTCCTCAGGTCACGACTGAAAAGTAATAATTTTTATAAGCAACATACTTCATATCAGAAATGACAGTTTCAGTACAGCGTGCTCAGCATGAACAAGCTACCCGTGCTTACCAGAAGGGGTCACTGTTGAAAGCTATATCGCCTTCACAAAATCTGCACCAAGGAAGTACAAACATCTTAAGCCGATGCCTAGGGAGTAATAAAAATCCTGCTTTTGTTAATAAAATGCTTTTCTCCATCTTGCTAATGCACAATGCTCAGTCATGAAATAGCTCTGAAATGTCCAGTCACTTATGCTACTGATTTTAAGAGGAATAAGTGTGTGTGTGTGAGAGAGAGTGTGTTAAAAATTCAACGTGGAAAAAACAAACAAACAAACAAAAAACACAAAATAACCCCCCAGAACAAACAACATACAACCCTTTCAGGATATGGAGTAATTGTTTAATGTTTAGAAAATATTTGTACAGAGCTTAGAAATTATAAAACGATAGAAAAGCTAAGTCATGAAACCTGCAGCAATCTTGCAGCCTTTTGTATATGCACACGTACATGATTCTAGCCTGCAAATCAGTTGGAGAATTTATGGACATTATTCACCTACCCCATAAAAAAACAGAGCCAAACTTGAAACTTAACCTTTGAAACACCTTTTGAACCTATGCGACAAATATTTCTGCAAGATTTTGATAGTGAAAATGAAGATCCTTCAAGTGATGTACCTTATTAAGCAGGGTTTCTGTGGAAACACTCTGCTTTGAATGTTTAGTTTCCTTTAAGTCACCATAGCTATCTGAAATCATTGACTTTGTCACAAACCCAGCTCTTTAAAAATCTGTAGTCAAATAAAATGCCATAAAGGCATTCAGGAATTCCCTCAGGGATTATGTGCTCAGACCCATGAATTATTTTTCCACTGAACAGAGCATACCTGGAGGGAAAAAAACTTTAGGACTCGATTTAAATTCTGGTGATAGAAAGTCCACCACTACCAAACAGTTCATTCCTCCTTGAACACTTGAGAAAATGTGGAGAGTTTTACGACATTTCAGTCTTAGGGAATGAGCAGCCTTAGGCATTGGTGGCCCAGGGCTCTTTGGTTCTTCGCTGTGGGCTCTTCCCACCTGAATGGGGCAAAGGTATGAAACACAGCAAGTGAAGTCTGATGGGCTCTAGCTGCAGGACAGGCATGTTCAAGAGAGGCTTTTCCTTGGCTAGAGGCAGGGGAATGGGAAGTTTGGACTAAAACAGTTCCAGTTTGAAATAATAGAATGGCAGAAATAGGCAAAGGGAGGTTTTAGAAGGACAAGTGAATTTGGAAGGAGAGAACATCAGCATGAGCGTTTGGAAGGAGGAAGCGTGGTAGTGAAGTTTTCTTCATTTCATTTCTCCATCTGATAAGACAGGCTCAAATTCTGTGATGCAAGCTGCCTGTCCCTCAGGGGAAAATAATAAAAAAATACAGCCATGTCGGTTGCTTGTTTAGCACCCTCCTGGATTGTTTGAAGAACATGAAAGTCCCCTGATGTGGATGCTTCATCTGGAGTTTGTCAAAAAATTGCCTGTTTTGACTGCACTATTATTAACAATTTCGCTAATTTTACCTGTGATGGGAGTTGCCTTGTTCTGCATGTGGTATGGTTTTAGAGTGGTCCATGTATGGAGAGTCCATATATAATCCCTTTGGATTTTCCTCTGTCATCAGCATTCACCGCAGTTAAGATAAATTTGTGTTCATAAAGTAACAAATGGCAACAACGAACTAAACAAAAACCAGGAATTATTATTATTTTAAATAAAAAGGGTTCGTATTTAAGTTTCCAGTTAGTATTGTTTGGTAATCTTCTGCATGACTAGCTTTGTGTTTGTGTGCCGGTGCTGGTGCCTTCATCTTGGCACGTTTTAAATTTGTACAGCACCATGTGCTGCTTGCCTCATTACACAGGAGTGATCTACGGCAAGCAGCCGTGTTTACACACGCAGCCATTTCTAGGACCTTGGAACTGGCAGTGAAAAACAGCATCTTGTGCACAGTCTGTTTTTTCCAATTCTCATGCGCTAGCTTGATCAATCCAGTTGTTTCCCTTGGACTTTTCAGATGCAGAAATAGGCCGTTACAATATGTTCAGCTGATGCTAAGATATGCCAAGTTCCCCACTTAAAAAAAAACAAACAGGGTTCATTTCACAATTCATATCATACTCCTGGTAGTGCTCAGCAAATAATTGCGTATCTTTTGACATTTTGAAATCAAGATTGCCTCTCCCAGAGAGATACTGCAGCACAAACAAGGGTTATGAGTCTGGTACAGAAATTACCAGGTGAAGAGCTGTGATCTGTGTTAGTCAGGAAATTATACTATGTGGGCCCTTACTTACCTTAAAATCTAATTCGAAATTATCTCCAAAGGGCCCTAGAAGTCTAGCAAGGGAGAGGCTGATTGAATTTCAGAGCACAGCTGACAGCAAACCATCTTTACAGCACTGAAAGGTCCATGATTCTCCGGTAGCCCTCTAGGCTACTGCAGCTGTGGACTGCAAACCACTTTCCTTCTTCAGACCACCATGTCCTGACCATAACCTGAGGCCAAAATGACACATCCAAAATGAACATACATAAAAAGCACAAGTAAATAGTTCCAAACGTGTCCAGGAAGCAAGCATATCACTTGATGCTCTATATGCCTTGCTAAAGAAAAAGATTCTATTTATTTCAAAATATGCACTATAACGTAGCTGCATCATAATAACTGTAACTATATAAAAAAAAGCTCTTTCTTTTGTCCCTTCCCTTCCCTTCCCTTCCCTTCCCTTCCCTTCCCTTCCCTTCCCTTCCCTTCCCTTCCCTTCCCTTCCCTTCCCTTCCCTTCCCTTCCCTTCCCTTCCCTTCCCTTCCCTTCCCTTCCCTTCCCTTCCCTTCCCTTCCCTTCCCTTCCCTTCCCTTCCCTTCCCTTCCCTTCCCTTCCCTTCCCTTCCCTTCCCTTCCCTTCCCTTCCCTTCCCTTCCCTTCCCTTCCCTTCCCTTCCCTTCCCTTCCCTTCCCTTCCCTTCCCTTCCCTTCCCTTCCCTTCCCCTTGCAACACTGTCTTTTGCAAAGTTGGCCAGTTCTGTAGACTGAACCTGATTTAGCATTTCTGTCCTCTCTTAGATTTTGTGTGTGCAGTTGCCATAAAGAAGAGTAATGTTAAATACAACAAAACGTCTAGATTACAAGAAATGTTCTTTCATTATGATGCATTAGCTATTCTTTGTCAGAGTTCACCTATAATTTACTGTGTATTTTTCATTCGTAACATACTTATGTAAATGTCTTTGTGCATGCACTTATGTTTATATATAGTGTATACAGAACAAGTCATTTTAATGCCCATTTATCTGAATAATAAGGATAAATTTATTTGCCGATGCGTTTGGCTCTTTTTGAGATTTTTTTTTTTTGCCACCAGGTTTCCAATAATTGAAATAACCCAATCATATTCTGGCTGTTATGCTCGGCTCCCACCTTGGGAATAGTGAGGAGCACAAGGAGCATTGCTGTGTGTAGGTGCACACCTCCGGTCACTCGGCAGTCAGAACAGACCTCTGACCCTGTCTGGGACACCCAAATGAAGTCGGGCCCATGCAGCGGTACGCCGCATCCTTAGGCAGCAGCATACCATTCTGGCAGCTTAAAAGAAAGTGCTACTGATATCTGATTAGGTCCTGAATAGGCTTAGGATTTTTTTGAAAGGAGACCTTCTGCCCTGCACTAATTTTTTTGTCATTTGAGTAGTCTAATCAGCAGAATATTTGAGGATCTCTAAATTGTAAGTGCCTTTATACCAACTCTGCCAAGAGTGTTGCCTGTGAAGTGTCACCTCACTTCAGAGCCAGGAGCTGAGAGACAGAAATATTAAATGAGCTGTGTTGGATCAGCCAGCAAAAGTGCAGAACCTACGTATGGAGATGAGACCTTCAGGTCCCCCCATTTCCTGAACTGACAGTCTAACCTTTTTTTTCTGTGGGCAATGACACAAACGGCACAGATGCAAATAGAGCACCTTATGTCCTTGCATGGAATTCAAATGCGTTAATGCTTTGTATCTCTTCTCATACAATTTCATGTATATTTTAGATGATGCTTTGATGTTTTCTTTGTTGTAGAAAAATTTCACCCCGTCAGCAAATACTCTGCAAGAAACTTCCACAGATAGGGTAACTCTTCCTGCCCGTGGGCAGAAAAAGATTTATTTTCCATTTTCACTGAAGACTTTATGTTAGTAAAAGCAAGCAATAACTTTTCCTTCTACCACCAAAGACCGTACCTAAAGAGAAAACATACAGATGTGCTCTATGAAATAACTCTTTTGTCATGTTTATGCTTTCTTTCTATTCTCAGAAATGAGTCACTGCTTTAACAGATTTAATTCATCTTCTGTGCATATTACTGAATAAGAGAATACCTGGAGTCACCTTTTTCAATGGCAACATGGTGTTGTTACATCCTTCATGGCAAACATAATGCTATTTCTGAGCTTCCTGGGGATAGCTGCAGAGAGGAACTCATTCAAAATTAGTAAAAACTCGAGTACTAAAGTACTCGAGCACTTGATGTCTCTTCTCCCATCAGCTAACTAGGGTGCCTCTAGCTGGATTTTCAGGCTTATTACAAAGGTGGTAATGAAAGAAGTTCCCAAAACAAAACAAAAAACCTTTTTGCTCACAGTTCAGTCATTTCTGTACTTTATGTTATGCTATATACCTGAAATTCAGATGGGATCATGCACATTTCAGAGGTTATTAAAGAACTCAGCCAGCCCTATACTTAAAACTGTCAGGAGCTCCTTGTCAAAGAATAGCCAAGCATCTGCTCACCTAAGGTACACTGGTAACTCATTTCTGTTCTAGATAATTCCTAGCTGAGGAATTCAGAGGTAAAGAATGAGTACTTGCTCTGCCAGAGTACCCTGTAATTATCTGTGTAAGCCATCAGATGTGCATGGGTAGTTTTAGGCAATGCCTGTTATCTATGGTCTTTATGGTTAAATCAAGGCTGTAATTTTTTTTTCTTTTTCCTTCCACAGTGCTCTGTTATTTCAACAAAGAAGCACTTTAATAAAGCATGGAGGACTTGTAAAAATGAGCCTTACTCATGCAAAGCTTTCCTTAATGTATCCCAGATAAAACTTGAGATGAAAAATTCTAGGCAAGTTTTTATGAGGCACGTAAGTGACCATTCGCACTCAGGACCTGAACCTGTGCATACAAAGAAGACGAAGCTTGCAGTAGACCAGAAGGTTCATAGTG
The DNA here is from genome assembly GCF_964211835.1 of Anser anser. Taxonomy (NCBI): domain Eukaryota; kingdom Metazoa; phylum Chordata; class Aves; order Anseriformes; family Anatidae; genus Anser; species Anser anser. Next base: position 14,481,912 of record NC_139723.1, read on the forward strand.
AAAAGAGCTACTAAAAGCCAGTTTATTCATCCCAGCAAGCCCAGCAAGTGAGTCTCTTGGTGGAGAATAAAGAAGTATAAATAACCTAGTTTTTCCATGTTTTCTACCAATGTGAAATGGAGTACAGCCCATAAAACCTGATGTGTTATGCTGACTGACAACTCTGTCTTCTCAGCTGACATCTGTATGGTGCATTGTGGTCTTGCAAGTGTGGGCAGAAAGGACAGAGGGAAAGCAGTGGGAGCATGTGAGAATGGAAGTAAATTCCCTGTGTTCTCCTTCCACAAAAGGTAAAACAAGAGGTTGGTGCAGATGAATGAAGATACCAGCCTCTTACTCCGTATCAGTGGTTTTACCTGCCTCATCTGCCAATTGGCAGGAAAGTAGAGGTGTTAAGACATGCCACATGCAATCAAGGATGCAATTCTGTCCTTTGTAGATACTGTCTGCCTCTGAAGACGTTGCTCTAAAAAGGAGAGGAGAACAGAATCTCTTCGGGAGTGGTAGTTAAGGACGAATCCAGCTGATCGATAGACACAGACAAGACAGGTGTGGAAAAACAAGACATAAGAAACTTTCTGGGGAAAGACCAGTGGAACAGAGTTACTTGGCATGGGTTCAGTGCTTGTGCCAGTTCCAGAAGGTGTTTAGGGAACATCTAAATAATATGAGTATCCCAACACCTTAGTGGAGGCAAGCCTCGATTAGTACGACAGCAGTACAGAAATAACTGGAATGGCTGAATGACAGAAAAGGAGGAAATCTGCTTTAAAAAAAAAGTCTGGCAAATATCCGTCATGGGATGGAAACCAAACACTCATGGTATCATCATGAAGTACTTATGGTCTAATTCCCAGCTGTGTGCTAACCCATTTTCCACCAAGAGCCCTGTCTCACATTGTGATGGAGAAACTGCATCTTCTCGAAAGTGCAGGTCTAGGTCTCCATGCACTGCTGTCACTCCTGTTGTTCTGGGTCTAGAAAACACATTGATATATGTTCAACTGACACAGATCTGACATGATGGAAAGTAAATCCACCTAAAATTACCAGCTTTTATGTTTACAACATGAAAGATTTTCCAGTGGGTCATCTCACTAAACCAGCTCACTTTGCAAGGGCATCAATGGGAAACACAGTGTAAGGAAGGGAGAGAAAATATGTAGCTGGAGGATTTGGACCGCATTAAATTTCTGCAACCACTTAGGGTTATCCCGGACTATGTTTAAAAATAAAACAAAAAATAGGCTGGTGCTGGGCTGCTGCAGCTGGTGGGACAGAGGGGACCACCAGCATTTACCAGATATTTTATTCCTACATGAATCCTCTTGTTGCTTAGAGTTTTGCACTTACCTTTTCCTGGACTCTTCCTGCTACCTAGGAAGGAGGTATTTCATAGTTTTGTGTTCTTCATGACATCATTTTTTTTATTAGGTATTTTTATTTTACTACATAATATCATTATTTCTGCTATTGCTACTAAATAAAAACACATGTTCACATGCACATACAGACATTGTTTTCTTATCTACCTCATTAGTTACAGCAATAAGAACAAATTAGGCATATCTGAGGATGCAGTGTTACAATCATCTACCATAATTGGTTTCAAGAGTTTCCAACATTGTATTTCATCTATCTCACAGTCACAGCATTGCTTCAAAACTGCGGGAAAACAAAAAAAAAAAAACAAAAAAAAAACAAACAAGCATGATGATGACATGCTTTAAACATTATTTGTTTAGTAAATGATCTGTGCTTGATCTACACAACCTCATAGCTTACATGCAATCCCCCCACCTCCCAAGCGACTCTGAAAGCTGTGTATAAATATATTATTTGTGTTATTCAAAGCTGTTTTTATGCTTTAGACACATTCTCTTCAGTTAGTAGTTGTTTTCTCTGACTGCCCATACTGTAATATGACAGATACTTAGTTTCGATGGGACCTGGGGAGATCTCTAGTCCAGCCTCTCACTCACAACTAGCTTCCAAGTTAGGTCAGGTTGTTCAGAAACATTGCTGCAATGTTTTAGGACGGCATGTTCCCTAAATGACATGGATAGCAATTTAGATTTGGACTAATATAGTGCCCTACTGTAGGGCTTGGATTGGGATGTCCTGGAATTGCCCTCATGTCCACAAATTAGAAATAATTAAGGAAACTAAATGTCTGACATGAGAGAAAGAAAGAAAAAGAAAGAAAGAAAGAAAGAAAGAAAGAAAGAAAGAAAGAAAGAAAGAAAGAAAGAAAGAAAGAAAGAAAGAAAAAGAGAGAGAGAGAAAGAGAGAAAGAAAAGTGGATATAATTTTTTTTAAAAATGGAAGGATGTAAATATATAAGTTATGGTAAAGTGTAATAGGAATTTGATATAAAATATCACTATATGAAATGAGGTGAACTTCTAAGAGAAAAAATAGGCAAAGGATTATCAAGAAGCAATAGTGACTGAAGCCAGAGAAATTGTAGGGCTATACTCTAGAAAGAGAGGTGTGGTCTCATGACAATGGCCGTGTGAAAAGTAAACCCAGCTATGGGGAGAGACGGACTGTCACTGTCCTGATTACTGCTGTTCTTGCCTTGCAGATGTCCACAACGGCACTTCAAAGGAAAAACAGCTGGGTACTAAAGAGGTGAACGTTTTATCATGCTTATTCTGGGAAAACATCATATGGTGTAAGACAATCTTGTATATATGGAAGGATGAATTAGATGGAGTTGATTCTTTGTGTTACTTTCCATGATTTAATCTTAGTCAGACAAAAAGGAAAAAAAGGAAGATCAAAAAGGAAAGAAGATGTAAAGAGCAAAAAGCAAATTATTTCCAGCAGGCTGAGATATTTACATATCTGTGGTCAGGACTGTAAGATTGCTTCTTTTGCATCATATAACAGAGTTCCTGTCTGTGTCTCAAGGACAAATTTTTATTTTCATCAATAAACTGGAGTAAATGGAGTAAGCGTATATGTACAGCAAATCTTGCCATTACACAGCGATTGTGTGAACATAAATCTAACTTTTCAGGTGGTCTGAGACCAGTTGGTGTGTAGACACAAATGTAAGGGGGAGATGGGGTAGAAGTGTCCCATTAAGTGTTCTTCCCAGATTGTACTCTGCTCCAGTTTCTGTTCTACTCAAAACCAAAGAATTTTAAAAGCTTTCCAGCATAAGTAGGCACATTTCTTTAACCACTAAAATGAAACAATTACATGATTTACCTAATGCCTTGCATCCAGAGATTCTACTGAAAGTGTTTTTATGCCTGTTGAAAGGTGAACAAGTCTCAGTTGATCACCTTTAGAAGTCAGAGCTGTAACAATGCTAATAACATCAGAAAGGAGGCTAACAATCCAAGTGATGAGACAGGCATTTAGGCAGGTGTTGTCTTACCGAAGCAGGTGTTGGTAGCTGATGTGGGAAGACATCAGTGGAGACAGAGCTCATTTTAACAGGTACAAGTTTTGTTGAATCACAGTGGCCCTTCAAGACTGTGAAAAAACAAAACAAAACAAAACAAAAAACTTGCAACAAACCCACAAAAACAAACAAACAAAAACAGTGTTGTTGCACTGCTTGACTTCAGGCTGATGTCCCTCTGGATCACTCCTTCAAGTCTAAAGTTTGTCAAATGTAACAGAACCTGCCAAAATACTGAGATGGACAGGTTGTGTTTCTGGAGCATGCTAAGCATTAGGAATCCACTCTCCCACCTTTCATTCACATTGGCATTCTTTGAACTGCCTATTTGAAGTTACATATGCCAAACCTGAGAGACAGCTTTAAACAGACTTGAGAAATCTGCACTACCACTTCAGTGTCTCACTCCTGAGCCACAAGTCCAGGACAGGACTGCAGAAGATGTTCTGGTCAGCCTGACTGATACAGCCTGCTGGAAAAGTAACTCAGAGCCAGCTGAATCCATAAAACATTGTTCAAACAGACCTTGGTCAAACCCATTAGTTTTGGAAGGTAAAAATGTTGTTCTACATTGTCAGATGACACCATTGTGCTTATCACCCAAGTAACTAGAAATGGATGGCTGGTGTTTGGGTAAATGGAGAAACTGACTTTGCATGTGGCAGAATAATTGTGAAAAAAAATACGTATGAAATTTACTGTGGGCTTGGAAAAATGACACCCCTCCTACACCACCAACCCAATAATTATGAGTAGGAATATCACGCACCTCTGGGGGGCTGCCATTTCAAAAGGGCACCTCTGATTTTTCTTGCACTGTGCATCTCAGCTCACATAAACACACATTTTCACAGCCCAGCCAGCAAGTCCCCTCAGAGCAGCGCTTGCTGCTAACTCTCGGTCACATTCCCAAAAGCACAAATGTAAAGTTCATGCTTGCCGCACCGAGCCGATACACTGGCAGATGGGCAGAGCTGAAGCCTCTGCGCTCCGAAGCAAAAGTCCTGTGGTGGAAACACATGTGGGAGGACTAGATTAGGAAATGCACAGGCAGAGACCACAGGGCCGGTGTCGCAGCCTGTGTGCCTGCCTGCTGCCCGGCTGGGGACATGGCGGCCCCACAAGGCTGCCCAGCTCGGGATGTGGTGTGGTGATCCTCTCCCAGCTCAAAGGCTGGTTGGGCTTTCTGCTGCCCACCCACTGCTTGGCCTAACAGGTCCCAGTCCTGGCTCCCCACGTCCCCAGAAAGGAGCCATCGGCGGGGTGCAGCCCGCCCCGGCACACCGCTGCCAGCTCCCCAGCCAGCCTGCAGGCATTCACAGGCACAGGGGAACGGCCCGCTCTGTGTGCTTGGCACCGCTCAGCATGTGGTGAATTCATTTATTTTTTACTTTTTCTATGTCCAACTTGGTAGGACTTTGAGGTCCTACACCTAAGCCAAAGGAGGACGCCAGCAGCGGGTGTGCTGGGCCTGCCCACACCGGCTGGGCCTGAGGGCAGGCTGCCCTGAAGTGCCGCCCTGCCTTCCCTTTTTGTGCTTGCCCAGAGCTCACACGCTGCAGGCCGGTATTTCTGGCGGGCATGTTGATAAAGGCATGCTTAACAGAACAGGTCTTTGATTCGAATAACCATATCAAAGACTTTTTCTCTGATTAGAAGGCAGAGCATCGTCTTACACAGGCCTTTTCAGCAGAGGCTTTCTGTTTTAGTTACTTTCACAAATTCACTGTCTTGTCATACAACATCTTCAGGTCCCATTCATTTCATTCTGTACTTGCTGACAGACGCTGGGCTCCTCATTTCAGCATTGCTCTTCAGAAATTCAATTGACTTTAAGTATGACTCTATTCTTCAGGCCATTTAATTGCAGTGAATTGAGCTCTTCCGAAGGTGACAGCTCTGCAAATTCAAAGAGTTCTGATCGGTTCAGAAAAATTGCTTTCAAACGTAACATCCCCTGACATTACAAAACCTTCTGTTAAAACTTTTTCCATTTTCCAGACTATCATTTTGTTTCTGAACATAGATTTCTGTCCTTTGTGTTCCTGTGACAATTTTCAACTTCCCATTTTTTTTTTTTCTACCTTTCCTCTCCTTGCAAACTGCTCACTAAATTTCAGTCCATTATGAGCACATTTTTTTTTCCTTCCTCCCCAGTTCAGCCCTGCTCACTAGTGTGGTCTTTCGTAATCCCTCTTCAAAAGCTGCTAGCATCATCTTGGGGGAGATGCAATGCTCTGTACCCTATGGAGGCTGCCACTTTTCTGACTGAGAGCATCGCTGACTGCAATGAAGTGCTCTCACTTTTTCTTACAGCAGGGTTTTGTCTGGAGGAAAGCTCCAAAAACCAACCATCAGAAAACATAAGGAGAGCAAGCCGGCACAGTACAAAGCCTGTGCAGGTAAGGTTGTAGCTCAGAGGGAGGGACGCCAGCTTGGGGGATGCTGTGGTATGTGGCTCAGCAGCACTGGGCTGCTAGCTGTCTCCCAAGAAGGGTGGCAGCTCTGCTGCTCTCTGCCCCTTTGGCATCTTATTTCAAAGAGAAGGGACCCACAGGCCAGCAGTGGGCTGGGAAGTGAGAAGTGAAATGGCAAAGCAGCAACTGCTTTGTGTGCAGAGAACTGAGAAACAGGATTATTTTTTCTTATGCAAAAATGTATCAAGTTTTCTTCTATAATTTCTCCTCACTTACCTCTGTTCTTAGTTTCAGAATTCCTTCTCCTCAGAGCTCCTTTTGCTAACTGAAAAGAAATAGTGCAGAATACAAGTGAGGGCTCAAAGTTGTGGCAACAACTGCAAGTTCATGGATCCCAGAAAAGCATCAATGATCATCATGAAGGACATATGTATAAGAGGTAACATAACAACAGCAACAGCAGGCTAGCAACATGAACAATTTATATTGTCCTACCATGCTTTCCCATACCTTTCTATACTATTTCAGATCTAGATCTTTAAATTTGCTCTCACATTTTTATTCTTTCCAATATTTACTAGCAGTTACAACTCCCCCTCTCCTCCACTCCCCCTCCATTCTTCCCCCAGCTCACCCCCCTTTGGTGGTTGCAGTTAGATGGTGGTAACGAGAGGAACGCATTCAGGTAGATGTCATGACTAGCAAGCCAGATTGTTTTAAACCAGGCCTATCCCTCTACATGCAAGATCTCAGGCATACATTGGGAGGGCCTTGGGGAACAATGACCTAGACAGTATGTTTTTAAAATTCTACTGCCTTAGGAGAGCTGCAGTTAGATTAGGAAATTCCCAGTATCACTAGGGAGCCAAACAGCAAATTTTCTTAGAGGTAGGTAATCTTTGATTCTGTTTTCCCAAATCACACTCCCAACTGTTTTCTACCCTCCACTGCCAACCCCTGCCCCTTTGTATAACTTTGCCCTTTCAACTCTGCCTTTAAAGCTTGTAACCTCAGTCAGTATCACCCCTCCTTCAGTGCACAGTAAAAAATATACCACAAAATGAAGGATGCACACTTCTTTCTCTTGCTGCCAAGAACACTATCAATAATAGAAGCAGTGCATCTGAAAGGGTTACTGAAGTTAGTGTGTTTTAAAAGCCCTGGAAAAATAATAAATAAACCAAAGCACAGCACTATTGGGCAATTAGCAAAGGTGCTAAGTCAACTTGCTAAGCAATCCTCAGTATCAGACACAACTGACATGGGAAGAAATGGAAAGGAACACTAATTAGTAATTAAGTAGGGCTGCTGGGATCCAAAATCAGGAGGGACGCTCTGCAGCGGAACAAGGGAGAACTAATCTTTTCATTACAGTACCTGGTATTTACCCAGGCAACTGAATCCAAGCAACATAGGAATGATATAAAAGAACTGAAGAGAAATGAACACATCTCTCTTGTTTTTTTGTTTTGTTTTATTTTAATTTATTTATTTATTTTTTTAATTTGACATGAGTAATAGATGATACTATTCTATAAAAATATGTACCAAGCAGCAGCGAGTACCAGAGCACTGACCAGCTCAGTTACTGTAGCTCTAGCTTCTTGGGCTGATTATCAGAAATGCTGAGCACAGCCAGCTCCTGCTGATGCCTCATGAATTTGCATGTGCTTGGCTTAAGTTAAAGAGGAAAAAAAAAAGAAAAACAGAATAATTTGTATTGTCTTATCACAGCCTTTAAAACAATGATCACTACAAACATGCGATTTTGTAAAATAAAATAAAAGCCATACTAACATAAACCGGTAATTTTTGTGTTTCTTTTGCTGCAGACTCTGGGCTATAGTAGTTAACAGATTTAGCAGGTGTACAAGTGAAAATACAGAGAGGTATACAAGAGTTTCGGTGGGGGAAATCAGACAAGCTACCCCCTGCATGCTCATTTACACATTCAAGTGTCAGATTTGCAAACAGTGTAGATGTATATACTGCAAGCACTGGGGCACACAGCTTCTCTAAAATGGAATCAATGTGGCAACAATGAAGGTAATTAAACAGCTGTGATCTCCAGCTTCCTCTAGCATCTTGAACATGAGTTTATTCATGTGAGTGGAGATATGCCCGATATAGGTTGTTGTGGCCAGATATGGGGAGCAACCAGGCCATTTAAGTAATAATCTGCAACATAGGATTCAGTGGTTTTCTCTGTCTTTTGTCATGTGTCGCACCATACATCTAGCCTAGTTTGTGCACTATGTTATTGTCTCAAACCACATCTGAAGGAAAACTCTGCATATGTACTTGCTTAAATGAATAATAGTTACCACAAAAGCACTTACTCTCTGAGATGCATGCATTCATGAAGTGAAGGATGACTCACAGAAGGGGTCACTGTAAAGCAATATTATTTGTGTTTTTTATTAGAACCTGGTGCTCTAATGCTAGACAACAGTATTGTTCACTAGGGAATAGGAGCTTGTGGGCATATGAATAGGGAGTGTTGTACAATTACAGAAACACCTGTGCTAAATAACCTTGTGCTCATCCCCTAGGAAAATCTGCATGCTCAACAGCCCTGAAATTTCTCATATGTATATTAAGCTGCAGCATAAAAGCATGGTGTATAACACAGGCTAAAAAAAAAAATTCTTCAAGGGCAAATATATAAAACCTGTGTTTTTACTTTGGTTATTTATTTATTTTTATATTTATTTTTTTTTCCCCATAAACACTGCTTGCAGTGTTAAGGCATATTTTACTTTTCAGAACATAAAGAGGCCTCTTTCTGCATAAAGAAGTATTGCCTTTCATCATAACAAGCACAGCATCATGCCCTGGTGGAAAGGCAATCCTTATACTGGCAAGGGCCTGTTGATCTCTTGATTTAAACCACCATATCTGCATTTGTGAATAAGTCAAAATTACCTGACTTTCAACAGCCGAGGGTCTAGCTTTCTTGTAGGGGTATTTGCTGAAAGCTAGTCCAAAGTACGTTAGAACCGTGGGGGTCCTGGTACTATATCTTAAGATAAAAGAGGTGTTTCTTCATCTCCTAATTTTTCAGTCTTCTGCATCTGTGAGCTTCTGCAAAGCTACCTGCCAGAATGAGTAATGCTGTAGAGCAGTTACCAGCAGCCCCCAAGGCAAAAGACATTTGATTAGGGATCTGACATGTTTCAGACACTCATGTATCATCACAGACACAGATATTTCAGTCTCAAGCAATGCTTAGCCCTAGCAATTAGCTCAGCATGTGCTCACACACATTCAAGCACACACGCAAAGACTGGGTTGCAGATTTCTCTGTAACAGTGCAGACCCAGCTTGGTTGGATGCCAAATTAAAGCAAGAAAGAGCATCCTTCATGGGTCACTGTTTGGCCTAGAGTGTGTTATAAATCTCCCACTGGCTACGAGTTGTTCTATTTAAGCACAGGAGATTGCTATAGGGATGATCATTTATAAAGGCAGGACTTCCTAAAAACTACTGACCTGTGTCTGTCCTGTTGCAACCAAAGAATAAGCATCCCCAAAACGTACAGAAAGTGCAAAAGCAGATTTGCTGTCATGACTGTGATACATATCGGCTTAATAGACCACAGTTATCTGCATTCCCCTCCAGCCCCCTTTGCCCCCTCTCTCCTCCTCCGAGATGATGTATCCTGCAAGTTGTTCTTGCACCATATATATAGAAGGGACTTTAGGGAGACTGGTTTGGGATTTAATGAAAACACATGGTGTCAGAGAACATTAACCATATAGTCCTTAGCACAGGGTCAGGCAAGTTCGTGAGCAAAAAGGTCAGACCAGTAAATCCAACCCCCTGGCAGGGCAGAATATAATCTGTTGGTGGTTGGAAACCTTTATACAGAGGTTTCCAGACACCTACTATGCAGGCTGACTGGGACAATTTGCCATTGGGCTATCAAGATGACCACTGAAGCAACACTTACACTCATTTTAGAAAATGAATCGTTACACAAACAACCTGAATTCTCCCTCTCTTTCTTTCAGTAGTCCACGCTGACCTCACTCACTATTTTTCAGGACTGTAGACAAAAATGCCATAGCAGTTAAAGGATGAACAAACTTCAGACAGCCTCCATCTCAATATTAGGTGCTGTTAGACAATATTCTGAAAATAATTAGCGTCCCCATAGCAAAATCTCAAGCTGAAATTGGAGCAGGTCATGTCAATTTGAACAGCAAGGCAAATGTATCTAATCTGAGCTTCATGAACCCTCCTGCTATCTGAAGCCAGAACTTCCAGAAGGCTATCACCTTCCGCAGGGAATCGGGAGAGAACTGCAGCTTAGATTTTCACTTTGCAATGGGCATAGACCAAGGGAGCACTTGACTAGTTCATATGTTATCACAGCAGTTTGGCCTTCCTATACAGAAAATATACACTGTAAAAAGCACCCCTTTTACTTCCTTCTCTCCCACAGTGTAAGTCAAATTCACAGCTTTTACAAGGAACAGAAAGGCAACATATTGCTGAGATAACAGGAAAACTATAATGGCTTTGCACTTACAGCAAACTAAGGGGAGGACAACACAGCTTATTTGGCAGTTTTTCTACCTTCACTTCCATTAAAAAATATTGTGGGAGGAGAAATTTGAAGTGTAGGCACAAATAACCAATCCATATTCTGTTTGGAAAGTAAGGGCAGGTAAGTTTTATTGGTGGTGGTTTGTGTGTAAGATTTAAAAGAAAAAAAAAACTACATCTCTTATTGTTCTAATAAATGAGCCTCTTTACTTTGCTACATTATCTGGCAATAAAAGCTCTGAATAAAAGCAAAGATGAGAAAACCTGTGATCACACCATTTTCTCAGTCTTAAGTCTTTAACCTCATTTTAACTTGTCTTGAAGTCAGTGCAATGAGTTAGTCCTACACGTGCATCTGCACGTATACGCACACCCTAGGTTTGTAAGGCTCTACAAAACTCACTTGCAAATCTTTCCCACGTCCTGTGTCCCAGTGGGTGCTAGTCCTACTCTTTCTGTAACTGGTACATGAAGTTGCACCACAGCTGGCTCTTGCTCACATGCAGACTACCAATGAGAATAAAAATACACACAATTCAGTTTTGGCTTTTCCCACCATCTCAGTTTTTAAGCGTTATTTTTGGGGATTGTATTTATTATGAAGTGGCCTGATAATATTTAAATCTAGAACTCTCTTTTGTGTGTATTGATGAAGTATTCCTTGTCAGCCACCTACTATGTAAACTTTTCTAACTACAAACTTCAAATTTCTGATGAAAGGCCTTCTCATAAATTCTGCAGGGAAAGCCTCATATCATGCATCTTTTTAGACAGGACATCCCAGCCAAGAAGCAATAATCTTGCAGCCTTCATTGGTACAACTGTCTTCTCTGTACCAGTGACTCATGCCACAGCTCTTTAAAACGCATGCTCTATGTGACAGACCTGGAATATTCTGAATGTTGCTGGCTCAAATAACTATTCCTTTTCTTTCACTTCGTAATGGTGGAGATATGATAATAGGAAATTTCTATCTTATTAATTGACCTGTACAGTGCCCTTGTACTAAAACCAAGAATGACTTCTGAGTCTGAAAGTCCAGAGTTGTTCTGTCTACGGAAAGCTGCTACTGCCTCTCAGCTAGACATTGCATTTTGAAAACTAGCTGTTGTGGCAAATGCTAATACATGCTAGAGGCTAAATTAATTGTGTGTTCCCCAGCTCTAATTAAAGCATTATTTTTTATTTTATTATTATTTTTTTGCCTGTGTACAGAAACCAGTATAATTTCACAACACTAGGGAGGCTTAGGATATACTATATAAAAATATACTTGGTAGGGTTGTTGTGAAAAAAAGGGAAGAAATATATGCTAAAAGTAAAAATAATTTGTCTTTTTAATGAAAGACTTCTGCATAAATTGTCAGGAAAGTTCACATTGCTAAAGAACTTAATAGAAGAAGAACTTATTTCTGTTTGTTTCCAAAATTTTGGTAAATGTATGGATGTGTACCTTTAACCCTGTGAGGCATTCTTGGTTTTGAAAAGGAAGAGACAAATGAACATTTCCAGACAAAGCAAAAATCTAAAGCAAAAACCTAAAGCTTATTGAGATGATGGAATGAAAACTGGGTTATAATTATTTTCCAGAATGGCCTTACTTATGAAACATGATTTTTTGTAAGCCAAAAAAAATACTGAAGAAAAACAACTAAATTAAGACTGTGAGGAGGCCAGGAAGTGTAATGCATATAGCTTTGTCTATGCAGGCAAGGCCAAGTTTTGATCTAGGGAGAAATGGGATGGATTTTCACTCAAGACATCTATTTCCAAAACTTCCAGCCACTGTGTTTAATTGCCAGATAATAACACGCTCCACTTTCTAACCATTGAACTTTAACTGAGGATATCTATTATCTGTTGTTTGGATGCGTTGCACTTTTTTGAGAGAGCTTAAAAGCTTTCATAGCATTGCCAAATCAAGTCCTTTCTTCTGTCAGCCAGCGGGCATGTGTAACTCGCATGTACATTGAACCACCCCCTGCTCCCACGAGCCCCCCGAAATGAAATGAGCTAAGGTGGGGAGCCTGCTTCGAGTCCCAGCTGCACTTGCACCTTGGGACTTCAGCTCCAGACCAGCTTTCCAGCACTGCAGTCATGCAGCAGTCAGGGCTGGTAAGAGGAAACTGCTACTCCCTGCATAATTTTCTCTCAGCTAAGAGATATTGCATGAGAAACTTCAGAAAGTGCAAGAAAATAAAGCTTGCCAACTTTATTAAATAGAGGACATTACATCACCAAAACTTTTCTTTTCTTTTGAGGGGGAGGGAGCTGAAGATATTATTTACTGAATATTGGGACTGTATGGTCAGGCTTTCAAAACATTTTGATTAAGGAGAAAATGCTGATTCACTTCCATTATCTGTCAAGGTTATTATTTCCAGGGAGTGGTTTATGACACAGCTGGCACCAATACTCACAACCATATACAACACATCAACACAATGGCTGCATCATTTTGACTGGCCCTTGCTTGAATTATAGTAATGCTTCCTGGCATTGTCTTGTTACAGGAGGCTTGTGTCAGCAGTTCTACTGCTGCATAAACCCATTTATTTGTTTAGGGGATTATAATAACTTGACCATAAACATTATTCTGGGGTTGAATTATTATTATTAGCAGAAGTAATAATAATAATATCTTACATTTATATTGTGCCTTCCAAAAACAAGAATCCCCAGGTACTACAATGGATGCACAGAAAGTCTCATAACTTTACCAGTCCCCCAGCATAGGTGCTTTTCAGGATAAAACAGAACAGTCACTCTGAACTAACAACAGAGATATTTCATGGGGAAAGAGGCATGTTTAACACTTTCTCATCAGCAAGCAGCCTAGTGCATTTATCTGTATGCCCATCCCTCCGTGATTATACATAAATATGCAGTGAGAACAAGATTACATACAATCAATTCCTAATCACGAGTGCTTTTTAATTTCAACTTTTATGCTAATGTAAAAAAAATGATATAGGATGTGATGCATTAAGGTTTATGTGCTTAACAAGACCTGTACTGCCAACAATTACCATCTTATGGGTAAGTGAAAATCAAATGCTTGGAAATTAAATGAGAATTACTCATTTGCCTGCTCAAATGGGTAGTCAGGGTAGAAACTCAGAGGATATATAGGAGACTTGCAAAGATGGCTCAATCCAGTCTGTGCGAGGGAACAGAAGACCTTAGGGTCAAAGAAGCATCTACTCTGGTGCTGTGAACAGTATTTAAAGAGCTAAAGGAGATAGACCCCTGTGTATAGAACAGGTTCTATATGCATTATTGGACTTACGACATTAAGATAAATTGGGTCATTTTTACAAAAGCAGAGGACTGGAAGTCTCACATATTGGCTGCCTGGAAAAGCTGTGACCTGTTGAATACAATGGAAAAAATTTGGCATCTGTAAACATGCAACCACCAGTAGGCTCAGAAAGAAGACAAGTCTAGCAGTGGGTAAAGTTCTGGTGGGGAAGATTGTTGCAGCATGTTGTTGCAGGACTTTTCCAAGAACGAGATAATCCCATGTTCTCCAGGCATGACAACCTGCCCAGGGTCTATGACAGGGCAAATTCAACGAAATGACCAGTGTCTTGTTCTCCAGCACTGATCCTGGGTTCAGACCAGAGATAGGTGTGATAAAGTCTTCTCTTCCTGCCCAGGAAGCAGAACAGTGGCAGAGAGGGCTCACACCGTGTGCTGGTCTGCAGGGTCCCTCTGTAATTCCAGTTTTTGCAAATGTGAGCCCATTTGAGAGACAGGTATCTGATTTTACAGAATCCCTGGGGCAGATACCCTGTCCATGAATACCCCCACAACGAGGAACATACAGATCCAGATTGAGTGTTCAGACATGTCTCAGATAATATCTGCTATGGAAAAGGAAATTGAATGATAGAACTGTTTTAAATTTAGCACTAAAAGATCACTGGGCTCATCTTTTCTTTCCCACTATTAAAATAATGAGAGAAGATTTAGGAGATAGAATTGATATCCATCTACAGTTTAAACTGACTCCTTGATGCTAAAAATGTCTGGGCAGTATTTCATGGCTGATGATAATCGTGAGATTAAACTAGATAAACGTAATGAATCCTTCTGGTCTCAAGCTGTATTATTTCATTTGAAAAACATATGCAAATCCACTGACTACAGCACTCGGTGCTGAAGTATTTGATGCACACACACAAATTCTTTGCCGCATCCTAGTAAGCATTTGAACCCACTGTTAACACCAAGTTCAAATCAATCCCTGCTCCAAAAGCCTGCATTATTTCAAATTCAGGCTTAAATCATTCTTAGCAGAATAATCAGATGAAAGAAGGGGAGCAAAGGCATTTCGTAGTGCAGCTGTCACGTTCCCATATCACACTCATTGATATTGGCTTGATGGACCTCTCTGAACACATCACAACTTAAAAAAGCAAGACCTTCATAAACCCTCAGAAGTGGCAAAGCAATGATCTTTAACTGGATGAAGAGAATCGAGTTGCTGAAGAAGTGCTCTTCTGCAGATGTCTGGGTTTGGGCAGCAGCTCTAAATGAACTGACATTTCCTGGGATTAGGTTTTTTTTTTTTTTTTCAGCCATAGTGAGAGTGACTTCGGCTTACAAGTACTTGTTATAATAATTAATATCGTGATCGTGCTGAGGATGGCATTTCATTGTAGAGGATATTCTATTCCTGTTGTGAACACCCAGCAATCCAGACCTTTAGAAATTCCTGAGCAAGAGCAACTAGTCAGCACAACTTCATTAAGTGTCTGTAAGGAAAAATTTTGCTAGTTTTGTTGTGTTGTGCCTGTGCCGATCCTCCCCGACCTCCCCCCCCCCCCCAGCCCCTTATTACTCTGTTACCCACCTGGCCATTTTCAAGTATCACTTTTAAACCTTTCTACACTCTCACAAATGATAGGCTTAGCAGCCATGGAAATCTGATGGTGGGGACTGCTGCTCTTGGCATATCAGCTCAAACACACACCATGTGTAGTCCCTCCCTAACAGCAGTCAATATTTTCCTTTATTGTATAAAGTATTTTAGACAGTCCACCATACAAATACACAGCTTGATTTCACATTTTTATGTCACTTGCTGTTAAGTCCGGGGTGTCTCCTCTTTAAACAGGACAAAAGGAGGAAGCCCAGTCCTTAGAGAAGCATAATCTACGAGAATAAATATCTTAGTGAGCTCAGAATTGCAAGATCAGAGTATAAACACTAGACTGTTAGGAGGCCAGCTTTAAAGCTATTTAGACACTTAAAAATGCAGCAGCACCCAATTTCTACTGAAATACCATGGGCCTAATTTTATTTGTTTCTGAATATACAGGAATACTTAATTTCTTTATGTTTGGCCAAAGAGGATCAGAATAAGCTAGGTCAAATGTTGGGAGTATCCCTTTCCTTCCCCTTCCCCCTCCTCTTCCCCTTTCCCTTTCCCTTTCCCTTTCCCTTTCCCTTTCCCTTTCCCTTTCCCTTTCCCTTTCCCTTTCCCTTTCCCTTTCCCTTTCCCTTTCCCTTTCCCTTTCCCTTTCCCTTTCCCTTTCCCTTTCCCTTTCCCTTTCCCTTTCCCTTCCCCTTCCCCTTCCCCTTCCCCTTCCCCTTCCCCTTCCCCTTCCCCTTCCCCTTCCCCTTCCCCTTCCCCTTCCCCTTCCCCTTCCCCTTCCCCTTCCCCTTCCCCTTCCCCTTCCCCTTCCCCTTCCCCTTCCCCTCCCCTCCCCTTCCCCTTCCCCTTCCCCTTCCCCTTCCCTTCCCCTTCCCCTTCCCCTTCCCCTTCCCCTTCCCCTTCCCCTTCCCCTTCCCCTCTCCTTCTCTCTCCTTACCTACTCCTTCCGCTCCCCTCCCCTCCCCTCCCCTCCCCTCCCCTCCCCTTCCCTCCCCTCCCCTCCCCTCCCCTCCCCTCCCCTCCCCTCCCCTCCCCTCCCTTCTCCTCCCTTCTCTTCTCCTCTCCCTAAAACTAAACAGGAATGCTGTATTTTATTTTATTTTATTTTATTTTATTTTATTTTATTTTATTTTATTTTATTTTATTTTATTTTATTTTATTTTTATTTATTTATTTATTTATTTTTCAGAGTCCTAAATACAGGAAGTTTCTTTAAAATAGAAGCATGTCTGAATTATGCTTTGGACCAAAATTTTGATAAATGAAAGCTGAATTTTGTGTCTAAGTAGGTTATCAGTCATCAGACAAAAAAGCATTGACTTTATTGTTCCTATTTTACGTAATAAACTCATCTTGGGTTCCTCATCTTAAACATCTACTTCAGTGAAAATATTAGCTGCATATTTAAAACTAATGCTCAGGCTCTCTTACCAACAGAGGGCAAGAAATTTTACTACCTGGTATCTGGTGTTGGTGTTTCCTCAAAGCACACGTTAGTGTCCCCAGGGCACCACCACATCTCAGTTCCAATGCCCTGGTCCAGTCGCTCAGACTAATGAACTTGTCTTGATGAGTATTATGGTGCTTCCGCCATCGTGTCACCAGCATATGGCTGGTGGCAAGTAACCTAGCTATTATTTGCACATCTGCTGAATAATATTACGTTAAAACATTACATGCACAATTATGTTATGTTCAATTATATTAAATGAATCTATTTCACGTAATGCTGAATCTCCAGGGCTTGTGCATCTTTACTTACAGGAAGTTTAGTGCAGGAGAGCAGATGTTACTGCTTTTTAATCGGATAATACATTTAAAACGTCAAGTGCACAACAATAATTTCATATCAGATATTCGTTTTTGGCAAACGTATAAAAATCACAATTTTTTGGCCTTTAAAGGCATCAGAGGATTTGCACCAAAGCTGGCAAGCCAGCAGCTGGTCTTGGACATGTGTACAGCACGGCAGACTGCAGGCAGGCGAGCAATGTTCCTGCTTTTGTTTCAGTCATTCCCAAGCTTGTTCGTGACACAACTTGAATGTGTCAGGTTCCCTTCTCCCCTTCCCTTCCAGTTCACCCTTTTCCTTTGTGTGGAGCGTTATTATGCCGTACATTTCACTCAGGCATCTCCTTCTGCCCTAAAATCTGTTTGTGGAGGAATATATTCAGACTGCAGAGCACCACTAGCAGTGGGACCATGTCAACGTAACAACAGCTTTTCAAGTTGCAAAGTGCATTTCTTCTTTTTAAATCTTTCCTGCAGCCCTCATCCCCAACACATACATGCAGTCCTGGCTGGTCCCATCGTGTTAGCAGCCACACTAGCATAATCCACAGCATTAAGGCCAGAAGTTTTCATCAGGGAGTGCAGAGGCTTGGTCGTGATATATAGAGAGCATCGTGCTGGTGCTCACAGCCCAGCTGAATAACTGATCTGGGTCCGTGAATAGTGATACTCCTTTAGGGCTTGATCTTACAAGGTACTTAACACTTCTGCTTCACCAGGTGCTGTGGAAGCACATATTGCATGATTCAACTTTGTCATGGCATCCACTAGAAACTGCTGTCAGCACCCAGTCTCTTGCACCTATAGTCCTTGCCACATGTCGGGTATTTACCCCTTGGTTTTCCTTCCGAATCCCAATATAGGAATGTGTGACAATGCTGAAGCTTGTACTCCTGTTCAGTCAAAGGAAAACCTGGAATGGACTTGGTTATATCCATATTCCCACCCAATACTGCAAAAGATGTTTGTGAATAATATGTCCTTGTGGAAGCGAAATCGATTTTTTCAGGAAAAAGGTGGCTTTTTTGAGTGTACCCATTACAAGCATGATGAAGATTTATGGCCTTTGCCCCCTTAGGGGTGCAGGAAGCCCCAGTGGGAGGTAGGGCATCTCCTGGGAGACTGCAGGCTCACTGGAGGTAATGGGAAAATGATCAAGGCAGACCCCTTTTAGTCCATAAGGGATCAAAAATAGATGAAGAAATTAAAAATTCAGACCCTCATCCCTCACCCCAAATAAAGAATGACCCCGTGCATAATAAATACCATCTCCCCAGTCACAGGAGATGAGAAGCGGAGCACTTTTCTTATCGTGCTGCAGGAAATCCTCCATTTCACAGCTGAAACACTGCAGAAGGGGCAGATGCCAAGGGTAGACTTGTCTTATTCCACAAATGCCAGAGAAAAACAGTTTCCTTTGGGCACTGGTACCAGGCAGGGTTTTGTGAGCTCTAATGTGCTCTTGCCAGATGCTTCCTGCCGCATGCCTTTTTGCCATACCCCCAAAACACAAGAGACAATGAAGTGCTATAGGAAATCTTGTACATGTGAATCCTGGCCACTGCAGGTAAATATGTAGGTAAAAAATAGTGTTGTCCAGTCCCAGGGCTGGGGCTTGCAGAGGTAACAGAACACCGCCTGGGTTTGCCCTCTGAAGCTGTGCCTATTGCCTGTCAGTTGGCTCAGACGTACCTGGTGATGAATTATTAAAGACAGGGGACAGGGCATGCACTCTCCCCAAAAATGCCAGCAGCGTGGAGCAGTGCTGCTGCTTTTTGAGGATCTGTTTTTTTCTCTGTGTCTCCTATTGTCCTTCTGCTCCAGAGGGGACCAGCCACACCTGAATTTCAAGATAAAAATCCAACAGGTTGTAGCAGGGGTTGAGCCTCTGGCTTTCAGTCAGTACTGTAAATAAATCACATTTTTTCTTTCTCACTTTTGAAGCCAGCAAGCAGGGACATACTTTTGAGTGAGGAGGCTAGCTTGCTCTGTACCTTAGCAGCAGTGGCAAGGGACACAGAAGAAAGGCAGCTAGTGGGGAGACCAGAGACCCACAATGATAAACAGCAGTGCCTCCTCTTGTTTCCAGAACTTTACAAATACCAACTTGAGCTCAAAGCTGACTGCCAGCCTGTTAAAAACACCAAAGGCCAGCTGCCCAAAGACCTTTATTGCTGCATGGCTAATGCATTTTGATGAGAAGGGACTGTTTCCATCAGCAGTAAAATTCTTTAAGTTGCCACCTAATTCTTCAGGAGCAACACTTTGATGCAAGAATTTCATGAGGGTGAAAAATATTTGGAGTCTTGCATTGCTCTTGTTAAATGTGTAATTAACCCCAGAATTCACTGAAAGGGATAATTAAGAGGTGGTCAGCAGCCTTGCTTATATAGTGTAGGAGCCCATTTTATTCCTTTATTTTATTCCTTTATTCCTTTCATTCTTTTCCCTGAAAAGACAGTTTCTGGTAATTTGGCTGCTACCCACTACACCCTCTTTTCTGTCGGAGCCCTGCCTTTGTGCCTTTGCCACAGAGACAAACTTTTGGAGTGCTCAAAAGCAGTAGGAGAACCAAGACGGAGATCCTGTGTGAGCATCATGTCCTGACGGGAGCACCTTGCTGGGCGATGGAGTCGTGGGGCAGAGCATCACTTTAGGTTGGGTTCGGGCACTTCGTGCTGTAGAGATCCTATGAATGTGGTGTGGAGGATGGGCTGGCACCCACACAAACACTGCAGGTGCAGAATTTAAAGGTGAATGTAAACATTTTTCTTTCCCTTCCCCCTCCCCCCCCCCTTTTTTTTTTCCTTTAATAGGGATGAACAGAAAAGAGGGAGGGAAAAAATGAGAATGAGAACTACTTACAAACTGAGTATGGTTCTGCCAGTTTGCATTAGGCAGTAGTAGTTTATGCTGGGAGGAACAAGTCTTTTCTGTGACTGAGCACAGCACAGATTTCCCTCTGCAATAAGAACATTTTTTTTTTTTCTATGTGAATCATTCCTGGGAAGAAAATGAAGAAAACCTGGTTCAAAGAGCATGACACACAACAACAACCATGCCTAGTTCCCTCAGTCTGGAGACATTTACCTTAGGGAGGTACAAGAAAGCCCTGAGATTATTCCTGTCCATATGAGAACCTGTACCAATCCTTGCTGACCTATTGCTCAAGAAAGCCTGGGGCTTTGCCTTGATGAAGTAGGAAGGAAACTGAACAGATTTATGTTTTGTGGAACAATGCAGGAAATAATCACCACAAAAACCCCCCTCAAACCCTGAACTTCTCTGCGGAAGCATGATGACAATATTGCTTTAACTAAATTCTAGCTGCTGCAGATAAGCATTCAGCAAGGACTCTCTGTGAGGTTTAGCTGCTTTTATCTGAGACTCCTCATTAATCAGGACTTGTTGGTAGGCCAGCTGAAGCCCTGATATATCTTTCAGAATCCTGACCTCTTTACAGATGAGCAGGTGTCCATTATAGCCGTTTCCTCTGGTGTGTTGCAGAAATGAATCACTCTTCTGCATGCAGGAAAACTCTCCACATGTCGGATGGATTTTGCATGCAATGCAGTGTAAACAGAAAGCAGCCATATGGTTGTGTGTCCATGGATGATTCCCCAGCATGCAAATAAGGCCACTTCCAGCCAAAAAAATACACATCAGAGTTCACTACGAAGACACACTAAGCCTGTGAAAGTGCCTTGGATTTACCTAGTGCAGTCCTACCTCCATATCTTGTCTCCCAGGCAGGATTACAGAAGTGCCAGTGTCTCCAAACCCAGCTTTCTCACCCTTGTCCTAGCTTTGCACAGTGCAATGCACCGTCCACTTGCTCACCATGAAGATCAAGGGAACTGGAACACAGAAGCCTGGACTTCAGATGCAGGTCAGACTCCACAGTTAATCTTTGACCCTCTCACAAGGAGTGGAAGGGGAAAAATGAGTACATTGTGACAGCAGACATCCACCAGGGGAAGTGTGGCAAAATGGGATGCACAGAAACAGAGAGTGAAGAATGGGAGGAATGGGAAAAGAAAAGCTTGCAATGAGAGGAAACAGCAAGAAAAAGGACACAGCTGTCTGAAGAGATGCTGTCAGCAGGCAAACACAGAAAAGGAGATGAGAAAAGCCTTCACCCTAACTCCCCAAATCTTATTAAACCTTACTGATGCAGGGAAGTAAGCCATGCCTTCCCTCAGATGCTTAACTCTTTCTTCAGCACCCCAGACTGCAGTCAGGGGCAGGATGGCCATGGTGCCCATGGGTGGGCAGGATGTGCCTCGAAATCTGAGGAGAGGGGTGCACGGGTGTTGCAGCAAACCTTATTTTATGGGTGAAAGAGGCACTGCTCCCAGGCTGAGGCATGGCAGCTGCAGGAGGCACTGCTCTCACTGCAGCCCAGAGATGTGAAAGCACATTTAAAACATTCAACAAAGAGCATTGTGGACTCATGGTGAGGACCTGCAAGGAAGAAGAACAAGGCACTGAGTCAGACAGAAACCCATGCTATGCACCAAGAGTGGCAAGCCACTTGGGTGACCTTGTTGGCTAAGAGATACCTGACAGGAACAAAAATTAGCAGGGGGAGGGTGAAAGAGCTGCATCTGTGCCTGCCTGTGTAATGAAATAACTCGATAAAATGCAGGAGTAGAAGGCATCGATGGAGGCATGCTACAACCACGTGTGTTAGCTCATGAAAGCAGTCGGTTTAACACGCTGTAAGGAACTCATGAAATCACTCCCAACATTAATTCAGTTTACTGTGCTCTTTCTATAACCACAAGAGATAATGCTCCCCCACACTCCCATCACTCCCCTTTCTCCAAGAGATTTAAAGTTTCCCAGGGCAGCACAGGTTACTGTACCAGGAGATTAACTAGCAAAGAAAATTATAGCACTACGTGCCTGCCATTAGAGTTAAGGTGGCGTCAGCATTTCTATTATAAACTTCTATTTCTAAAGGGTTTATGAGGCTGACACAGCTGTAAAAATTCACTGCAACATGACCTATAGGGTCTTGCCCTAAGAGCAAGAGGTCACCATTCTTCATTGTCTCCTTTCAGTTATTATTGAAAACTTTTTTTTTTTGTCTGTTTTAATAAAAGCCACAGAAAGAAACAAATATAACACATCTGCCCCCCTTTTGAAAAAAAATAAAAAAACAAGATACTATTTTTTTAAAAGATTCACGCACTGAGCATATGTTCTGTAGCTTTTTCAAAATTAAAAGGTCGTAAAGCTTTGGAATGCCTTGGCTTAATGATCCTATGCAGCTATTGGATTAAGAGTACATGAACAGCTTTTAATGGGTCCTGGGTGTATGTTTCATGCACTAAAGGAAGGTTCGTGGTAAAAGAGCACTGTCTGCAAAGACTTATTAAATCCTCTTCAACCCAGAGAATTGTCTATGGGACAGAGGAGCAGGTTGCCTCTCCTGCATGTCTCCACTTGTATAGTTGTGCAACGGTGGAGTGATCAGCAATACAGGGCTCCAAAAAGCCATTGGGCCCATATGCCATGGGCTGTGTTTTCCCCCGACCCTGCAACCCCAACAACCCAAAAAGAAACTTTTTATCCTAGGATCCTGCAGCAAGAGCAAAACCAGAGTCCATGCTGGTAGTACCCAATTTCTTATGCAGTGGCAGCATACAGTAGCAGTGAACCCCAAGTGTGAAGTAAGACATCTGGCAGGTCAAATCCCAAGAAAATGCTCAGACATTTGGAGCTTCAGCTGCTGTCAGCTGCTGCAGTTTTGCTGATTTCCATGCCAGATGAGGGGGCTTTTACTGAAGAGCTGATCCACCTTGGTGAGGTGTTGATGGATGGGTTCTCTGTGCATGTGCCGTGTTTTAAAAACATACCTGGACTCAGTTGTCGCTGCTTGCACAGAAGCTGGATTTTCTCCATTGATCTTTTGTACCAAATCCCAGTCCTTTCTGGGACAGTTTCTTCACTGTGACGAAACCAAGGCATAGCCCCTGGCCAGACGGTTTCTTCACCAGCTGCATGGGGCTGCTTCCAAGGGGGTGCAGGGACTTCTTTCCCATCAGGACCTGCAGAGTCTGCTGTCTTTTCCCCTAAGCCATCTTTGCAGCTTGTTTCATGAGGAATGTCTGGACAGGTCCCAGGTGGGGCAGATGATTTCGTATGGTTGCCCAGCACCAAACCAGTCAGCAATAAAGAAACAGATAACTTTGTGTTTTTTTTCTTTCTTTTTTTTTCTTTTTTTTTTTTTCTTCTTATATTTGTTTTTCCAATCCATGGGTGTTGTGGTTTAACCCGGTCAGCAGCTAAACACCACACAGCCGTTCGCTCACCCTCCCCCCTCCCTCTCTGGGATGGGGGAGAGAAACGGGAAAGTGAAGCCTGTGAGTTGAGATAAAGACAGTTTATTAAGACAGGAATATAATAAAAATAACAGTAATAATAATAATGATAATAGTATTACTAATAATAATGTGTACAAAACAAGTGATGCACAATGCAATTGCTCACCACCCGCTGACCGATGCCCAGCCTATCCCCGAGCAGCCGGCCCCCCACCCCGGCCAGCCACCCCTATATATTGTTTAGCATGACGTCAGATGGTATGGAATACCCCTTTGGCCAGTTTGGGTCAGCTGTCCTGGGTCTGTCCCCTCCCAGCTCCTACTGCACCCCCAGCCTGCTCGCTGGCAGGACAGAGCGAGAAGCCGAAAAGTCCTTGGCGTGGTGTAAACACTGCTCTGCAACAATTAAAACATCAGCATGTTATCAGCGCTCTTCTCATCCTAATCCAAAACATAGCACCCTACCAGCTACTAGGAGGAAAATTAACTCTGTCCTAACTGGAACCAGGACAGTGGGAAACAAGTCTCCAAGAAATATTTTCTATTTCTTGTTCTAATTTCAACAGACATGTAAACATATAGGCACCCCACTGACTTCTGCTTAAAATTAAGGGTGCATATGTATCCGAAGGCTATTTAGGTTGTAAACTATCCAACATGGGAAAGTAGTGCCACATCCTTCACTTAAATTTCCATATGACCATCCTTCTAGCTAAGAATGTATTTTCAGGATTTGTTAATTCGAATCATTTTACTGTGAATAGGCACTGACAGACAGTTTGCTGGGTAAACACCAAATGCAAACAACCTGCAACCTCGTCCTGAAGGTATACTTACGAGCTTTGCTGTGTAGTAAGCTGATCTCTTAAGTCACCTTGGTGCACTGGCACTTAATTGTTGATGTGTTCTCTGTAAATTGGGACACACGAAGGACAGAAAAGGAGACCGTATTTCCTGGCACTGGTACCCTGTAAAAGAACTGAGGCGTTTGTATTGTGAACGGTGTGTGAAATTGTTTCTGCTCAAGTCCAAGGCAACATGTGGGACAAGAAACCTGAGTTTGGAGACTGGGCTACTAAAGCTGTACTCAAATTTCTCACAGTTCAGCTGAGTATCCAAAAGTCTTGCTTAAGATATCACGTCCAAAAAACCTCTGTAACTCTCTGATGTAACTCAACAAAGCAACTATCCCACTGAAGAGCCGTATATAGATAACACGGCTGAAGAGGTGGTACAGAAGGACAAGCCATTGGCAATTACTGATGAGTTTCATTTATCCTCACAGTATTATCAAAACAGATGACAAAAGGCTATTACCACCATTCGTGGTAGAAAAAAAAAGAGGAAAAAATGCTTTCCTGAGTGAAAAACTCCATTTCTTTAGAAAGAACTGCAAAACATTGCATTACATAGAAGAACTCTGGAGGCATATCCCAGTTCTCCTCACAGATCTGTCTCTGCTGTGGCTCCACATGTTTATGGGAACCAACAAGGGGTGGCTGTGGTCTCCTGAGTCCTCTCCAGCCAAACTGCTCAGCTGCCAGCTCCTGTTCAACAGGACAGGATTCTGCCTCTATATGGTATACACACTTATTTATACGAGCAGGGAGCTTTATTTGCTGAAGGACTGTTATTGTACTAGTTTATGAAGCTTAGTCTCCCTGCGATATTTAAGTTAATGAGCTAAAACTGTCTATTCTGGTGGTACTCTGTATAGAACATGTTTATGCTCTTAAAACAACTCCCCTTTATTTAAGTTCTTAAATTGCTTTGTGACCTCATGCAGTATGATATTTCTATCATTTAAGAACAGCTGACCATTACCAGAAAATTATAGCCTATTTTTCCCATAGCAAGCACGCTGATTACCACAACTTCACACCATGTAAATGCTAGTCTTAAAAATATGCCAGAGCCAACTGGGCACTGACAGTACACCAATACTACAACACGCAGTACTGCAATACAGCATTATAGAAACATAGAAGACCTTTCTGCATTCAGGGGAAACTGTGTAATAATGTCAGGGATGCTGTACATTTCTAGGCATCCATTGAGCATGCATTTAGGCATTTACCACACCAGTTAAACTGCCAAGAGATAAATTTTAAGGACCACTTGTTGGGGTTCAGTCTGCACTGTCTGACCCCAGGCTTGCCATGGGCTGAATGAAGGGAGATGGTCTGATGATCAGCCTTTGCTTCTGCTCAAGTGCAGTATTTCAAACATGAACATGCTGGATCTTGGAAGTGGCACAGTGACAGAGCAGGAAGCATTATGGCATGAGAGAAATATTGGTTAGCAAACCCTCCAGTGACCCAGCACTGTCAGGTTGCTGTCCTGTGTCACCACGCCTTCACTGCTCGTACCTGCTCTCACCTCTGGCCCAGAAATAAGCCTACCAGAGCCATGGAAAGATGTCGTGCGTCCAACGACTTTAATTTTTCCTGTTATATTGAATAGGATCATCCTTAATATCCACTGTGGTGTGTCCAAGCTCACTGTGACTCCTGCCTCTGATAAATCTGAAACAGAGATTGAGGTAAAGGTTTGTCCTTTTTTTTCTTTTTTTTCCTCTTTTTTTCCTTTAAGGATTTCAGATAAGGATTCCATTCAGCTCCAATAGTTCAATTATCGCAGATTTAAATGAACACTATCTGTATTGCCTACACATAACATTGCCTTTCACCATTACGCTAGATTCGCAATTTCATTTCTTATTGTACATGCATAGCTTTTCTTTTTTCTTAAAAGCTAATACACACTTGTGCCTTAATAGTACTCGGAAATAATGATAATAAAAAAAGTAATTACAAAGGATAGGCTCCCCATTAACTTGTCTGTGCATCAGAACACGTCTGGTCTGAGCTGCAACCCAACAACAGTTTTACCATGGACCCAGAGAGGAGGAAACGAGTGTGCAGTTGCAGTGTGAGCCCGAACCTGGGTGAGGGGCTAGCCCTCCATCCCGGGGGATGAAAGCCCTGCTGTGGAGCATGTGGTGATGTGTCAGGAGCCTCCTTGCTGCAGCTCATCCCAGCTCTCTGTACGGGCACTGGGAAAGGAGCAGTGTGTTAATAGGGCTTCGCCGAATCCCCAGCTCCTTCGGGCAGGCATGCACGCTGCTTCAGAGGTATTCCCGTGGCTGTGTAGGTTGGCCACTCTTGAGAAACTGCCCTTCTGATGAGAAAGGGCAATGCAGTTCTGCAAAGCTGTAAAATCTGCTTGGTAAGAAGCGTGCATTTTGCCACCTGAGCCTTTGACTCAGGATCTCCAGGGCATGGAGATAAAGGATTTGCAACTCCTCTGCTAAAGATGCCAGTGACAAGAAAGCAGATCTCTTTTCTCTCTGCTCTCCTCTTGCCTTTCAACTGCTAATACAACCATGGAAGGGAGCAGGGCTGCTGGCCACCCCACCGACTATCCTAAATAGGGAAACAACCAGGTGGAGAGGCATCAGAACAGCAGGCGCTGCTGCTAATGGCTTCCCTCTCAGAAAGTGGACGTTTATACACCCGCTGTGGGTCCCAGCAGGCCAGAGCAAGAAAAAGGGGTCATATAGATTTTTCTGTACTCAATAGAGCCCTAAATAGATGGACTGTGGCAGAAATGGGCAGTTTTGGGTACTCTTATAACTCCAAAGCAATCAACGCAAATAAATAAGCATTTTCATTCCCAGAGATGTTAGGAAATGAGAACTCATCCTTAAGCAGGGCTACATGCACTGGTCTGCGCAGACTTCCACAGCTGCTGCAAGTAGCTTGAATGCAGGAGGGTCAGGATGCTGAATGAGATTTTACCCCACATCTGGTTATTTTGCAAAAAGTCTGTTTCTGTGTTGTGACTTGTATGATTGAAAGCAACCATTTTTGTAGCGCATTGTTTCTGTAGTCACAAAGCAGCTCAAGTAGTTTGGGTTAATGTGCATTGTACAAAACAAAGGGGAAGAGGGTGATGAAGCTATGTTAATTCAGTAGCAGTAAGTGATGTCCTTTGACATGGGTTTGTCTACATTTTGCATAGCTTGGGTTAAGTTCAGGTGTGAATTCCAAATTTTCAAACTAAATGAGCAGAATACTCTAATACCAAATCTGGTACTCATGCTGGAAAAATATCACAGAAGAATAACCAGAGGGATCACTTCTGCAGGCGCCCAAGATGAAGGGGGCATATTCGCATATTCATGTTTATCTATAAAAATCTCACATTGGACTGTATTGAAAATACAATTTCAACTTCTCTTTGAGATTGCTTTGTAACTTTGTACCAAACCAGAAACAGGGCCTGCATTTTCTGCCTTTGGTTGCAGCAAGTTTTAACACTGCTACTCTTGACTGTTTCTTTTTTTTTTTTAAAGGAATTACAGAATAGTTTGGGATGGAAGGTACCATAAAGATCAACCACTTCCAAGCCCCCTGCCATGGGCAGGGACACCTTTCCCTAGACCAGGTTGCCCAAAGCCCCATCCAGCCTGGCCTTACACACTGCGGGAGGAGGGGCATCCACAGCTTCTCTGGGCAGCCTGTGCCAGTGCCTCACCACCCTTATAGTTAAGAATTTCCCACTTATATCTAATTTACACCTACCCTTTTTCAACTAAAGCCATTCCCCCTTGTACTATCACTATACCCCCTGGCAAAGAGTCCCTCCCCCAGCTTTTCTGTAGGCCCCCTTTAGGTACTGGAAGGCTACTATAAGGAATCCCCTGAGTTTTCACTTTTCCAGGCTGAACATCCCCAGCTCCCTCAGCCTGTCTTCACAGGAGAGGTGCTCCAGCCCTCTGATCATCTTTGTGGCCTTCCTCCGGACCTGCTCAAACAGGCCCATGTCCTTCTTGTGGTGGGGATCCCAGAGCTGAATGCAGTGCTCCAGGTGGGGTCTCAGTGAAGGGAAGAAAAGGTTTGTTATTTTAATCAGTATTCGTATAACATATGTGGAAAAACAGTAACATCATGGTATACCCTTATCCTTCTTACCTGGTGTACATGCTGTTCATGTGGACATCAGGTAATTGTTTTTGTATGACTGGAGTTTCATGTACACTTACACAGTTTGTGAACTAGCAAACTGTTGCACGTGAACTAATGAATATTTGCAGAAAGAGGAGCTGCACCTGACTTAAAGATGCACTCCACTAACTTAAACAAGCACACTAATAGCCTGCAAAGGACAACACCAATTTGTCTTGAGGTTAAAATATATTTTGATTGCCTTAATGTAACCTTAAAAGCATATTCAATAATCTATTCTAAGCACTGAAGTTTAGATTAGCCTCACTTACGTTAATGGAGATATGCTAATTACCATAAGCTAAGAATCCACCCTGAAAAATTCTGAGCTAGAGAGCAGTAAATGACCTCTTAAAGCTGGAAGGTGAGAGTGAAAATGAAACTGCTTTTGTGTAGGAAAATAAATACAGATTTAGTGACTTAACCTTATGCATCTGGGTTTGAGAGTTTTGGCCTTAGGTTACAGCAACACATGATGAGCAGTTTCTCCTTGGAAAGCTGAAAGTACATGATTACAAAATCCAACAGGTCTGCATTAACTTTGCTTTTTTCTCCATACTGCTGTTTCTTCAGCATCTCCAAACCACTTATTGTTATGGTAACAGGTACCCAGATTGCCATATGGCAGTCATTCACCAGTATCAATTTGTAAGAAATTAATCTTATCCAAGAAAGCAATTTAAATAATCCAAAAAGGCACTAACCAGAAGGTTTCCTGTAAAATTACAAACCACCTCAGGCGTTCTTTTGAAAGGCATACTCTCTACTTAATAAAGGACTGAAACAGGCACTAGCGCAAATAGCTGTTAAGAAATGATTTTAAGGAAAGCCAACTATTGCTGCATTATATTCTTAAAGTTATAAGGGCTAGTCATATAAACACAGCAATTAACATTTCTAAGCACGTTTAAATTTGAGTTAAGCTGTGAATTGGATAGCTTTGTGCTGTTACGTGATTCTTTTGTGTTCAGGAATTATAAAAGATTTCAGCGTAAAGCCCTTCTGAGGAACTAGCTGCTGCCACAAAATAAAATATTTCATTCTGCTGAAATAAAATTCTTTGCTGTTGTACGGGGAACACCTCCGGTTGGCTTGGGGCTCTGTGTAAGTAATGAAGAATAACTGGCTAGGGCTTGTCACCCTACTGAGGCAGAGGGAAGCATTGATTAATACCTGAGAAAGCACTTTTTGATCTTGCATTTGTGGCCACTGTGTTACTGTGACTTTTGCAAGGTGTAATCCATGGTGTTGTGCTTTTCTGCGCAGACTCTTGTGCTGCTTTGGCATATGCTCTGCAGCCCTCTGTCTGGAGGGTTATTGCTGAGAAGGTGGAAGAGAAATCGGGTCTGTTTGTTCCTGTGGTTCTGCCCTTGAGGTTTTTTAGAGAGCTGTACATATCAGTTGTATGGGGTTTGTGTGGCAAGGGTCTGTGAGCTGAGCCCAGCAGCTGCCCCATGTCAGAGCAGAGCCAGCTCCAGCTGCTCCAAAATGGACCTGCTGCTGGCCCTGAGCAACCCCGACTGGGCCTCTGGAAAGCAGATTTAAAAAAGGATAAGAAACACTGTGCAACATCGAGGAGAGAGGAGTGAGAAATGTGAGAGAGCCAGCCCTGCAGCCCCCAAGGGCAGTGCGGCAGGAGGGCAGGAGGTGCTCCAGGCACACAGCAGAAGTTCCCCTGCGGCCTGTGGAGAGGCCCCTGGTGGAGCAGGCTGTCCCCCTGCAGCCCACGGGTCCCACACGGAGCAGATCTCCACGCTGCAGCCCGTGGAGGAGCCCCCGGTGGAGCAGGTGGATGTGGCCTGGAGGAGGCTGCGGCCCATGGAGAGCCCCCGCAGGAGCAGGCCCCGGGCCGGAGCTGCAGCCCGTGGAGAGGAGCCCACGCAGGAGCAGGGGGTCTGGGGGGAGCTGCCGCCCGTGGGGGACCCGTCTGTGCCACATAAGGGCAGGAGGGGGAAGAAGGTGGATAAGGGGACAGTCTTTGTAGTTTGCTTTTAGTTCTCACTGCTCTAGTCTGCTAGTGATAGGCAATAAATTTAATTAATCTCCCTATGCTGGGTCTGTTTTGCCTGTGATGGTTATCGGTGGGTGATCTCCCTGTCCTTATCTCAGCCCTTGACCCCTTTCCATCATATTTTCTCCCCCTTTGAGGAGGGGGTGTGAGAAAGCAGCTATGATGGAGTTCAGCTGCCCAGCTGGGTGAAACCACTGCATTTGTACAAAGCTGACCTTTACCAGAACCAGTGTTTCAGACAAGAACCCGTGAGTGGTCAGGGATGAGTCCTGTACTTGCTCATCTCAAGGTTGCTCTGCATGGGCTATTTCTCTTGCCCCACTTAAACCATTCTTTTCAACAGCTGATTTCTTAGTATCTGTTTTTTACTAGCACTGTAGGAAGCTGAGGTGCCTGTGTTAACAGTGAGGGTATTTACATGTTAAAGTAACTGCTAAGTTTCTCTGAGAAACATGCTCTGTAGCTTTGATGCTGTACAAGATACAAATCTGAAAAACAAAGGAGGCACGATGGTGTCTTGTGAACAGTGGTTATGAAAAATGTTTGCATTTCCTGAGCACAGTCCTTTCCATTGCATTAAAACTATTTTCTCTCCCTAAATATGTTATAAAAAATGTTGTTGACTGTTCACTGTTTTCAGGATATGCTGAACTGTTATGGACTAATGCCTATGCTTTAGTTAGTGCTGGGCTGTGTACAGCTTCTTTTTCATCTACAGCCCGTGCACATTGACTTTTTATTACAGACTCAAACTTCTTTGCATTATGCAGAAAAGATATTACCAGTTCTAGTGACAGGGAAAATGTAGATTTTTTCTTTAAAGTTATTTTCAGTTCATTATTTCCTTTCTGAAGTTAATATGAAACCGCTGAAGAATTCCCAGATTCCTTGTAGTTAGTCTTAATAAAAGACGTATTCTACTTCTGTAGGCTTTTTACATTAATAATTAAGACAAATGCAGTAGTAAATCCCCTAGAAAGAACACTTGTCAAATAGTTTCATATTATCTATTCTGAAGCTTTCAGTTGAATCCAATTAATGTCGCTGTGTGAGAGTGGAGGACCTTCAGCTGATGCTTTTGAAATCCATCAAAAATTGTAATGAACACTTGTATCCATATTATGTCTAAGCCAAGTCCTTCTTTCTGAAATGAAGGAGGATAGGAACTTTGCCAGTCATAAAAAGCCATGTGTTTACATTTAAGTTGTTAATCCTGTGCTATCATTCATTGCACGTAATTGGTTTCTTAATTGCATCTCTTCAAAAATCTGATCTGTTCAAAGTTCAGCAACCTCTTTCTGGTGAGACTAGCACAGTACAATCTCCAGTTAAATGTGTTTGCCTTTTCTAGGTGTTATCAAGATTTCAGTAATGAACTCACTGAGGCACAACCATCAAAGTGTGCCTAGGACAAGAATGAGGTGACTCACTGTGTGTAGCATTTCTTGTGCTTATAGGAAACCAGTACTACTTTATTTGCAATAAGGAAATTTTACTAATGTAGATTAGGAATCTTCAAATTTTATAGCAAACAGGCTGCCTGGCAGCAAGCTGGATTTTCTTTTATACTTTTTGAGAATCTGTCTGCCTGTTTCCCTCCCCTTTCACATCAGAAATATACCAGTAGAAATCTATTGATTGGCAAATAAATGAAGGCAGAAAGCCTGATTAGAAATGCTGCAATGACGGAGGACAGTCTAATGGCTGATGATTTTCCTTCAGGCTCATTGTTCTGCAGCATGACTCTACCCGAGTCAGCAAGCCCTGACAAAATTTTTGAGCTCAGGTAGAGCTACAGCTGCAAAGAAATGGAGGCACTGCAATGCTTTAAAAAACCATTCATCTGTGCAGTTGCACTTTCTGGATAGAATAATAACTTATCCCTTCTTTAAAGAGGAGAGATGGAAACATAGTATGAATATAAATGCATGAAAATTATGGAAAGTACGATGATAGTTTTCAGTTCTTTAATGTAATATAAATTTCTGTAGGTGCCCTGCTTGCTATGAGTCAAATCTACCAGTGGAAAGTACTGACTCTTGTACCCAGCCATTACTTTCTCACCTGAGTGACATCTTGACAAGCTTTGACACTTCCCCCATAGGCTGGTTATCTTAGTTCCTATTAAAATCCATGTAAACCCTATGAGATCGTCTAAAATGACACTAAAACATAGTACATTTAGAATTATAGTTTAGACTTCACATGATTTCATTTGTCTGTAAATTTATCAAAAAAACAACTTTTCCAATGTAAGTAATTATGCATGCTATTGGATGTTTTGTGACTACATTGATTATATTTTGCACATAGAGTTGATGAGTTCAATTCAGAAAGCAGCGTAGTATGGCCATTGCTTCTGTACTGTTAAAGTGCAGCTATGTCTTAATGTGTAGATACTCCCATTTGTGTAGATGTGCTACAGAAGGCTGTATTTTTTAAATGTTTTCAGGATGGATCCCCGGCTCATCACCAGGCCACACAATTATGCAGTCACAAACAAAGGAGCTGAAATGCGACAGTAAAAATGATGTTATTCTGGAGGACAGATGGGGACAGAGAAAGAAGATTGTCCAAGGAAGATGTGTGCAAGGTAAAATGATTTATATAGCATCCTGGTTGCAAGGTAAACATAAGCGAATGGCCTTATTTAATAGCCATTGTTTTCCTGATCAACACGTCTTCTTGGTGTGTAATATTTGTGTGTATTCATTAGTATGATTTACAGCACAGTTTTCTTTCCTGCTGCACTCTTACATCAGCAGGCAATTGCTCACGTGCTGATCTATCATTTTAGCACAGGGGAAAAGCAGCATCTTGCAGAATCAGTGAATGAAGATTTTGAGGAAAGTATCTCAACTGAGCTAAGAAAAAGGCACTTAAGTGAACAGGTACTTGTGACTCAATTGGAGGTACCTCAGAAGCTCTGAAAACGTGCTCTTAGGTCACAGAGAGAGCACCAGATGAGAGCAAGAAGTTGAAGAGCCACTTAAGTAACCTGTCTTTGAGTGACACAGTGAGACCTTGCTGACACTGAAATGGGAGCCCTTTGCCCAGCCCAGGGCCAAGCTGGGACATACCTCTTCCAGACCAGAGGCACAGTCACCTCTCTGAAAATCTGTACCCACGGCGTCTGTTCAAAGAAGTTACAGAAAATGATAGTGGGCCTGTAATTCCTGTTTTTCTGGACAGAAATAGGTGTAGTCATTTTGGGGAAAGTCATCATGATTTTACAAAGCTAGCTAGAATGCTTTTTTTTTTTTTTTTTTTTTTTCTCTCTCCTCCCTTTGGCATGTAGTGTATTTCATCAATTTATTTCTCTGTCACTTTTAGCATTCTTCCTCCCTATGTGAAAGCAACAACTATATTTTTGATAGGACTACAGAAAGCATTATAAGACTATTCAGACAGGTCCACCTATTTTCCTCTTATTTCTGTAAAGAATTGTTCTAAAAATTGCATCTAGGTACTTCTTTTACTGCTCTCTTTATAATTCTGTCGATTAACAGTAGGGTAAAGTGTTGATATTTAGACCAACGATGTTTCTGAAAGAATTATTCTACTCCTCTTTCTGTTACACCTACCCCTAGTAAGCATACAATGGATATCTCAAAGATTCAAATGAAAGTTGTGAACGTTGGGTGCAGAATTATATAGCTGAATTTTAGTGGGTTGTTTTCTCCCCACTTTTGCAAGTCCTGCTTCCCAATAAGCACTTCTCTAAAAAAAAAGTCAGCAAAATTATTGTAAACTGCAATTTGTGCAAATATTGAAATTACCTACATCTTTGCAGTTTATCCAGAAAAGAAGCAAAAGCAAACCAACCTGCAATATTAGGAAAAGTAATATATCAAAAGACTTCTCTCAGAAAAAACTTAACAAATGACAGGGAGTAGAAAGTACTTCTGGAAATAAATTTGTACTTGGACAGATCTGCTTCCAGAAGCTCTTGTGTATGAAGATTGGGCGATACCCTGTTTTGTAGTTCAACGAACAGTGAGAGATTTCAATACTAAGCAAATCAGTAAATCAAGAAGTTCTCAGTGAGGCCCTGAGTTAAAAAATTGGTTTTGTGCTTGAGCAGCCCATGCTGTCATACCAAGATGTTCCTAACCGAAGTTCCTGAGTAGACAATTACTTACACATTCTCACTATGTTTGCTTATGGTTAAGTATCCTCCATTCCATGTCCCAAAGGCTTTTAACCTACTGTCCAATTTCAGTCAAACTTGATGAGTACAGAGAATAGAACAATTTGGAGGTAATATGACAAGCATCAGGCTTTATTATTTCCCTTGAGTACAGGATGATTTGTGAATTGCTGACAGGAAAATTAAGAATCTGCTTTTCACTGCAGCCCGGTCGGCCAGCACTTCCTGTCACTCAGTGTATCCAGTGTCAGCCTGTGTCACTTATGCAACACAGTAAGTCCCACTTCTGCTTAGTTTAGCATCTTATGTTTCCACCTAACTCACACAAAATATCTAGTCAGACACTCTGTTTTACATCTGTACTGCACAGGCGTAAATGACCATCCAGAATGTGGGAGCTGGAGGCAAAATGAATATAAATTAAAGATGGGCAGCACAGCATAAAGAACATTGTTCATGCAACAGGCATGTATTTGAACCAGTAATGTTCAAGATACCTCCATTTCACTGAAGTGCTGCAAAAAGACAGCCTTTGAAGAAGAAATAAGAGGCAGTTTAAAAATGCTCTTCATGTCCCTTTAGCTCTGCTCCTCTGAAACAGTAAAGATTTCTATCAAGGTCCGTGATGTTAGCAGAGGAGATGCTGAAAACTCACCTAAAAAAACATTGTCAGCGTAGGAAGGACTGCTGAGATGCCTATAGAAGAGGCCTAGTTCCATATAGTCTGAAAAGATTCAGTGGGCAATAAATCACCCCCGTCAGTTCCCTAGAGCTTGAATTTCACATCCGTCTTGCTTTGCAGCGATGCTCTCTGGATAGAAGTTTAGCAATTAATTGTATAAAAGTGATGGTATTTAATTTATTTTTGGAAATGATCAGATAGCTTTATCATCTTTGTAAAAACAGAATCTTAAGGTGTTCAAAATCAAGAACCAACATGAAAATTATTGAAAGATGGATCTGGAATTCTTCTGAAACTTAACTAGGACTCTTTGTCCTTGACTTGAGACAGCTTTGAGCTTGCAGGACCGAACTGTGTGCATTTCTTCAAATTTTATGTCTGAGACAGGGCAACTGGAACACTTGAAAATAATAAAAGCATAGCTTCTCCTGCAATGAATTATAGCAAAAAAATGTAAAAATAAGC
Source organism: Anser anser (assembly GCF_964211835.1). Classification (NCBI taxonomy): domain Eukaryota; kingdom Metazoa; phylum Chordata; class Aves; order Anseriformes; family Anatidae; genus Anser; species Anser anser. Next base: position 14,517,620 of record NC_139723.1, read on the forward strand.
AAATAAACAAAAAACCTGACAAAATCTGAACATCACGAGCACTGTAGAAACCACTTTAGCTGACAATACTGAGGAAGTCCTTTTGCAAATGCTTACCAAGAAAGTGATTTTGTGATTTTTTTTGGTATTTTTTACCTTTGGAATAACAATAGATCTTTAATAGGCCATTGCTTGTAAGACTCACTGTCACAGTCTGTCTTTGTGCATCTACAGCAAAACTATGAGCCTAGCATCAGAGAGTGTAAGTGTGTTGTGGCTATTTGCCTTTAATGGAGGGATAGTCTTGAGGGGGATCTTAGAGACTTGAAAAGTGTCATGAATGTAGCAAGAGAAGTTTTGCTGAACCATTCGAAATTTGATAGGAGGCTTAATTATTCTTATTCCTCCCTCTGCGCCTCCCCCTACAACTTCTATAAATATAATATGAAAGAATTTAGAAACTCCATGGGCAGATCCACACTAAAGGCAGAATGTCGGGTTATGTCCAAATGCCAAAGCCAGGACTTAATATTTTGATTTACGTCCAGTTGAACCAAACTGCCAGGGTGAGACACTTTTCTCATCCAGAGAGGGCTTAAATCTAGTTCATGTGGAGTCATGGAGTCAAGCACTGCCTCGTGCTTGAGGGATAGGGGAAAAGAAGATGAAAATATGGAGGCCTGTTGAATACGAAGAGTATCAAAGTAAAACCATCTCACATGGATGATTAAAGAAAAAATATGGATGAGTCTAACAGAAGCCATCACCTCTACCACCCCTTTGAATTTCCAGGCTCAAGATCAGCCTTTGGTGGCTAAACCATGTGAAACCATTTCTAGGTACAGCACAGCTGTGCCAGCCTAAGGTTGTTCCTGTGAACGCCTTGCATTCCTCAGCTCCTGATATAAAGGATCATATGCAGGGTATCTTCTCCCACCATGGCAGATGGGACAACCCAGCAGCAGGTCCTCCTCTCCTCCCAGTGCCCACTGTACTTCATGTATCTGATAGTGCTTCACCCCAGTGGGAAGAGCTACATACCACTGCACCATGCAGATAAATTTTAACAGCCCAGCACACAGCAGAGACACATCATAATGTACTACCAGGGACTGCATCACATGAAGGGTTTGGGTTTTGAAAAGAGTTGTGAGGAGTAACTTGTCCACTTGAAGCACATGTGATGTAGGGATTCTGGCTTTGGGAAGGGCACCAAATGGCAGAGCAGACAAGTTTCTGGGACAAAAATTATTTTATGTTATTATTTATTTTATTATTTATTTTATTTTATTTTATTTTATTTTATTTTATTTTATTTTATTTTATTTTATTTTATTTTATTTTATTTTATTTTATTTTATTTTATTTTATTTTATTTTATTTTATTTTTTATTCAGACAGGAAGTAATAGCAGTGCTAACGCCATATCTCATTCTCATTGTGAATATTCTCGAGAGAGAAACAGCAACATGGCTTAGAAACAGAACTTTTCAGTAGTAACAGATACATCAATCTGTATTTAGACAGGATGTACTTTAAGAGTTTTGTTTTTGTTTTAAACAGCAGAGGATCTCCGTTCTACTTACTTTGGATGCATCTCAATTCTCAAATGCATGTTCATGTAGCTTTGATTCAATTGATTGCCATGACCACTTCTCACTGCCACTCTATTTTGATCTTTCAGCAATTGAAGGGTACCTAAATATGGAAGGATTTTCTCATGCATGCAATGGAATAGTCATTCATTTGTACTAATTTTCCATGATCCGTCCTTTCAAAATCAGAAGCTTAGTTAAAAAAAAAAAAAAAAAAAGAAAGCTCAGTGCAGTCTGATGCCAGCAAAACTGCACCTGTTTTTGCTTTGGATTCTTGTGCTTTGATGAAGAAGGAAAGAACAGAATTATTATGCACTCCATCTCTAGTTAAATAGATGGCTTAAAATAGCCTGCCAGTCACAGAAGTGGTTACCAGACCAAAGCTGCAGGAACAGGTTATGGATATGGATCAGATGGAATAATAACTATGATATCAAAGTTGTTTCTTTTAGGTTGTTAAGACTTTCACAAGGGTTTAGTAATTCTGCACAGTTTAGACCATTAGTGCCTGAAACTGAAATTTAGACTTCCAGTGGGACTGAATTTCATCAAAACTCTAGAAAATTCAGCTATTTCAAGTGATGTTTCAAGTTGCTCAAAAGCCCTGTCTCTGTCACTCTGTGCTTTAAATACTGTTGTGATTTGCTTTTAAAATAATTTTTGGCTCTCATATTCTTTCTTGCATACTTCAGTTTTCACTAAAGGGTTCATGTGAAAGTGATTGTCTAAGACAACCTTCGATTTTTTTCTTTCGCAATACATGTTAGGATGTAACTAGGCATTCATAAAGAATGAGTACGTTGTTAAAGCTGTGCAACAATCCAACAATACCTCCCAGGAGAAATTATATAAATGATCTGTATTGCTTTTATGGTGATGGATGACACAATATTAATAAATACAGAGATTTTAAAATGCTAGGTTTCAGGAGGGATCAAACCTGCAACTTGAGGAAGTACTTTATGCAAGTCTTCTTGACAACTAAATTTGGCTGCACAAATGTGTTCCTGGAAAAATACGATAAATCAATTATAATTAATTCACAAGTGTTAACAAGTTCTGCTCTATGATTTTGATAGTATTCACCTGGGATAATCCTTTTATGACTCATGTGGATGTTTGTTTTTCTAAGTTAAACTCTGACAATTAAAACAGACTGTGCGCTTGTACCTTACTGTGGTAAAAGGTAACAGCCTGAAGTACGAGCAAGAGGGGCAGCTCACCTATCAGCACTGGTCAGTATCTAGGTTTTTAGGTTGGATGTTAGGAAGAACTTCTTTACTGAAAGGGTTATTAAGCATTGGAACGGGCTGCCCAGGGAGGTGGTGGAGTCACCATCCCTGGAGGTCTTTAAAAGACGTTTAGATGTAGAGCTTAGCGATATGGTTTAGTGGAGTACTTAGTGTTAGGTCGGAGGTTGGACTCGATGATCTTGAGGTCTCTTCCAACCTAGAAATCTGTGATACTGTGTGATACTGTGATAGGTGTACTTTTTGTGGAAGTCAAGAAGACTTGATGGCATGCCTGAGGTCTAACTTATCAGCATGCCACAGAAATTTGAAGTATGGTTGTGGCAAATTCACACTGCACTGGGCAGGTTTACTAGGCAAGGGCTCAAGACATCCTCTCAGGTCAAAGTTTGTCTATTTTGTTATTATTAAAGATCAGAGGAATCTTCACAAAGGGTTTTTAATGTAATCATAGTTACAAGCTGTGCTTTTTGGCTCAAGTAACTCATTAATGGTGTGAAAAGAAGCAGCGAGCCAGCTCTTCTTTGAGGAAATTATGTGGTAATGATAAGCTGCCTAATCCTTCAGGAGAACAGTCCATTCTGCAGAACAGATAATTTCCATGTAGTTGAAAGAACACCATGAAAGCCCCTTGAAGACTGGCAGCTGACTACCGTATATAAAGAGAGGTTTTTGTTCTGTGTCTGCCAGCCAGTCTCGGCTATCAGCCTAATAACTCTCTCAGTGCCTTATAACAGCTCTACATAGACCCATTTAGAGCCCTTGATCACACCAGAAAGAGAATAAAGAGCCCTCCATACTCTTTGCAAGGAGGAAAGAAACCAAAGCATCTGCTTTTGTGAAAGCAAATCCATATAGCTGCTAACAACACTTTACAGCAGCATCAGTGATGACATGAATACCAGAAGTCTGAATGCCATTTCTCATCTCGATGCTCTTTTTCATTAGTCAGCAATGGAATAATAGCTTCATGTAAACTGCAGCTGGTTTGGGTGTGTGTGGGGAGCAGATAGCTGTCAAAATGCTGAAGCTCGGGGGGGGGGGGGGGGCAAAAATCTTAGAAGAATGTAGCATTCATTTGAAACCATCTAGAAAAGAGGTTTGTTGGAATCTAGCCATGCAGCTAGGCTTAGCAGGTTTATTGTTCTGTTGTGGTAGGTGTGTATAATAAAACAGAGATAATGACCTGTAAGTGAAGTCCAGTACTACAAGAAGGGAATGACATTGACCCTTAAATCATACAGCCTTGCATTTGGTGAAAGCCAAAGCTTTCACTTGTCCAGAGTACGGCAACCAGGCAATAACCAGGCAGCCATCCTCGCTGGCCTGGCCACTCAGAAATGTATAGACAGACAGCTGAGCCTGGATTGATAAAATGTCTTCTTCTCTGCTACATCCTACAGGAATATGATATGTTTTAAAACTATGCGGACAGTTTTTTTCCATATAGAATGACAGAACCATCTAGATTGGAAGAGACTTTCAAGATCATCAAGTCCAGCCATCAACCTGACCTACCAAGTCCTATCAAAAAACCATGTCCCAACCCTATATCCTCTTGGATTACCTAATTTACCTGTGTATTCCCTCGTTTCTTACCATACCTGAGTTGCTTCAAGGAAAGGCTGATGTTCATAGGCATCACAGTGACCAGACATGAGCAGTGGTGACTGGGCATACTTATTTTCTAATTTCAGAGAAAGACCAATAGCATTAGGTACCAAGATCCTAGTGACAGATAAAGACCATTACTGAAGCCACACAGTGATGATAAATGCTCCAATAGTTTGGAAAATTGAAAGGTTGTCAGGCCATTTTACACCATGAAAATGCAAGTAGCCCATGAGCTCAGCTCTAATATTTCAGATGAACAATGTACATGGTTCTATAGGAGCATTTACACCAACAGATCCATAGCACACGGTGAGTAAACAGAGGCATAAATGAAGTGTTTATCTGATCCAGCTGACAAATCTATTTGCAGTAAATGCACTCATACCATCAGGGGCACTACTGCAGAGAGGATTTAGGCTCACTGATAGAACCCTAAAATTAAATGTAAATGAAACTGTAATACATAATGGTTGTGCTTCAGGGACGGACAGCCACCTATTCTTTACTGTTCAGGTTGGATCGATGGAAGTAAGGTACTGGAAAGAACTACAAAGAGCAGAAACCTGGCCCTTTGCTAAAAGACTTCCCACTGTGTAGTACAATAGATTACAGAATTTCATACAGAGTGAGATTGAGGAAATTCAGCGTAAGCTTTCCTGTGTCCAATCTAAGAACCAGTCTCAAAAAACACTAGGAAAATTGTTGGTATTACTTGCTAAAGAGGGAACAGTCTCCTGGTGGGTTGTCTGTTTGCTATGAAGATAATTCTGATTTCTTTTCTTACAGTCAATATAGCACTTTATGAAAAAAACTTCTGAAAAATCAAAGGTGAACAAGCCCTTGCAACTTCTGTTACACCCTCACTGATCAGATGCTGTACATCTTTGACAGTAGCAGAGTTACAATTTCCTGCAGGTGCTCTGCAATAAGTGTTAAAGTGTTTTTGCAACACCCCAGGGGGTAGGGGAGACTGCACATCTCCACTGAAGCACAGGGCCAGTAAACCCAATGAGGGCAGTTTTGGGGAAAGGCTTAAAAAGTCTTTCTGGTGAAGGAAAGAGCCTGTGTGCATTGACTTGGAAAATGGGAGCCCGAGAAGTACTGTGGTGCCACTACTGGGTTCTGGAAGTTGTTGGTGTTGATGCTGTACCTCCAGCAAAGCTAGGGGCTTCACTGGCCCTGCAGAATGAGGTCATGGTGTCTTGTCTGAAAACTTTGGGTCTTACACCCCACATCGCCTCCCAGTGTAGGCTTGTGATGACAACTGACCAGAACAGGACTTGTGAAGGATGGGAAAGAATATATGAGGTCATTGATTCCCAAAGGAAAAGCCTGGTAGCCATGATATAGCCTTAGGCAGTAGGACTAGGCAAGGCTCCTCTTCAATTTAAGGTCCCAGTTTGTGATAGCCAAAGTCATATTGCCCATTATGATGATGATTATTATTATTACTGCTTAACGTTTTCATCCTTACTGTCTCTAAGCACCAAAATAATGTGGACTGTTGTTCAGATTAGGAGGATTATCACAGAAGTCCCATAGCCAGACTTTTGAATTTGGAAAACATCCATAATGGAATTAAACAGAAAAAGAATATTTAAGCATCAACAAAAACTCAAGAGAGAAGGTTCTTAATGGATGTTTTCCAAATGATTCTCTGGGATTTTCACACTGATGCCGAGTTGGTGTATTCAAAGCTACGTTACCTCGAGTGACCCTCTGGAAAATAGTTGCATTCTTATTTTTCTGGTAGCGACCACAGAATGATGAAAAATGGGCATATGAGCAATACGGGGCTCAATACCTGGGCTGAATGATGACTTTCAGTCACCACGAGAGGTTATTTATCTGCCTCCCAATCTGCTTCAAGAAGCAGACAAAAAAGCATTTGATCAAAGAAATGTGATGAAGACAAACCAAGCAGGAAGAAAGTCCACCTTTGCGTAGTGGAGAGAACAAACAAAATGTTGAAATGATCAAGGTGAACTGAAAAGAAAGAATAAAGGGAAGGCGGTAGATGTATTCTTTCTGGATTTCATTAAAGCCTTTTGTATCATCCCTTAGGGTATCCTGGACAAATTGTCCGACTGTGAGATGAAGAGGTACATGCTACGCTGGGTGCTGAACTCGTTCAGTGTTAGAGCTCAAAGGGTTGTCCTGGAAGGGGTTACATCTGGCTGTTGTCCAGTGTTCCCCTGGTCTCAATTCTTGGACCAGTTCTGTTCAATATTTTTCTCAGTGATCTGGATGCAGCTGTTGAATGCATCCCTGGCAAGTTTGCTGATGACACTAAACGGGGAGATAATGTTGACTCAGGGGATGAGAAGCCTTGCAGAGGGACCAAGATACACTGGAGCACTTGACAACCTGCAACAGCATGAAATTCAGCAAAGGTAAATGCAGAGTGCTGCACGTGGGACAGAGTAGTGCCAGACAAAGGTACAGACTGGGAGCCAACTGGCCGGAGAGCAACCCTGCAGAAAGGGAGATACCTGGTTGATGATTTCAGAATCAGAAAATAAACCGGTCTTAGGGAAGCCCACAGAATAGTGTAGCACTGACCAACAGTAGAATGAGGAGGTAAAATGAAGTTGTATGTAATACATTTTGTGTCCAAAGCACCCTATAAATCTGGAATGGCCAGTTTGGAGATCGATAATTCTTTGCTTTAATCAGTACAATAGCATAGAATAATTATGAACAATTACTTCTGAAGGGACTATCAAAAATATCAGCAACAATTAAAGGAGGATTGAAACAAGCAAACATTGCAGAAAATCTGCCATTCTTATTTATTTATTAGGTGTGTGGGTCTTAAGGGAATACTTACTGTTAGTAATTGCATGCTGATTTATCTTTCCAATTACATTTTGCAATATATTTTGGTTTTAGGGGAAGTCAGAGACAGAACTGAAGGGGAAACAAGTCTTCTAGAGGATGTTATTAAACCAGAAATGAAGCTTGCTTATTTATTTATTTCTTAACAGGAGTTTCTTGAAGAGGCAATTCTGTAATTTCAAGTCCTAGCTGGAGACATGAATACAAAAGGAGAAAAAGTCAGTAGTAGAATGGACAGGTAGCAAAATCACAGTCGTAGACCTTTGATACCTTTAGTCTGAGACCACTGAATGAAGGATAAAAGCCTAAATGATTGAATACCTAAGAAACTGTGTGAATATTTAATATAGAATATTTAAAATATTCTATGCCTCATGTCACACATCGTTGTGTAAACCTCAAATTTCTCCATTTCTCCAATGAGATCAGCAATGGGATGTGTATCAAGGCTTTCACGCAAAGCACTCAGAAAAAAATCACAGAGTACAAGAGGTTCAGCAAAATTTGAAGGTGAAGGGTCAATGTGGACCTGGGAGATGGTTTCAATTTGCAGACTTGTTTGCTTGTTCTGTGATTTTGCCTTCTGAGTGTATTTTTTCCCCTTGTTTTTCAGAACTTGAAGGGGAGTCCACTTCTGGGCTCTTCAAAGTCCCATGCTTCCACAAAGCTCAATGCGGTTAGGGGTGCAAGAAGGAAACAGACATGAAACTGTCATCTGACTTATTTTATTTATAACTTAAAACTGAGTGTAACTTACATAGGTATAGTTCCTTTCATGTTTCCAGGTTTCAGGAAGCGTTGCCTTACTTCGCAATCTGAAAACATATTACAGCAGAGTCTTGCTGTGCAGCAGTTAGCATTGCTAAGGCAGTTTGTATTCAGGTGCAAATCTGAAACCCCAGATGCAAATCACCTCAGTAGCTCTAATGGGGTGGATTTGGTGGTACGCACACAGGGACTTACTTCAGAGAATGACACAGAGAGCTGTGGCATGCTCATATGTAGAACTACCCTCTGATGATGATACATACTACACATATCATAACCACACAATTACATCTTTTACCTTTGGTTTTACATCTCTGCTGGAAGTCATTCCCCATACATATTATTATGGTACACATATTTCCCACTGCTTCCATAAATACTCAGCTCCTCTTTTACCCATGCTAACACCTTCATGTTTCTGTAGACCAAGGATCATCAGAATATAATGGTACACTTTATAAATGAACACCTGAAACATTAGATGTATGTATACTGCATTTCCCCTTTCTCCTGTCACTCACTCACCCAAGAGTTACTTGGAAAACATCACCAAGTAAAGCTTTACTGTGGTAAAAGTGTTTTTTTTTTTTTTCTTTTTTTTCTTCTGTGTCTAGTGTGAGTTTTTTGACTATGTCATGTCACAGACTCCTAAACTTCAAGTCAAAAATTAATCTAATTATGCTTCAGATAAAAATCTGGATTTTTTCAAATAATCAACAGATTTTTGGCAGATTTAGTGCTAATAGCATAGTCATTTATTATTACCTTTATGAAAAAAATAGCTATCATTCAGATTAGTAAATGCAGTGATATTGATATCTCATATGACATATTCTTTGACATGAGTCCTATACGAAATGAATTTTAAGAAGACAAATATACTAAACTAAATTATTCTTTCCCTTTCCTTCACAGAGAATTAGCACTAGAGGGGATGAATACAATTTACCTATTAAGTAAATTGACCAAGGTTTGTGGGTGAAAAAATATCAGTCATAGTGGAAAAAAAGCTGTCTTGTTGGCACACAAGTTTATTTTGAGAATTTATCAATGGGAGCAGTGTTGCTAACAGCAAGCATTAAGGAAACACAGACCAAGCCCCAGGGGATGTGTGTTTCTGAGTCAATCTCACATCAGTCCTGAAATGTGGTTATCACTCAGTGTCTGAATATTTTTAATATATGCTGCATTCTAGTCCCACATAGCCAGAGGACCAAACTAGCAAACTCCATCAAGATTACCACAGGGGCTGATTCAGGCTCCTTTCTCTCATGAATGGCCTGTCTGTTTCTTATTCTCATTATACATTTTTTTCTCTTACATTTTGGAAAAACTGATCATCATCATCATCACTGTCTCATTACCTAAACAAAGCAGAGAGAAATAGGCTTGCGTCAGCCCATTCAGTGGAGGCCATTTACAGCCTTAACACCTTTCTATACTGGCATTTAGATCTTATCACCAATTACCAGAGCCTGCAACCACTCTTCTAGGAGGAGAGATGGGTGTTTGCTCTAGGAAGAATGGAAAGAGAGCACTTGAGAAAAGCAAAGTATAGAAAATAATGGCTAGTAAGGGAACGATGGTTTAGTTTTGAGTTGCTACTCCCCTCTCCTTCCAGCACAAGAGAATATTTTCTGCTATTTAACTGTAGGAAATTGCAAAATTATACAAGAGTACTTTTCCTTTGTGGAGTGATTGGAACTCACTGCCTAAGAAGTTATTAAGGATTAGAGCATAACAAGATTAAAAAAATTCCAATACATTAAGTATGATCTGTTGTGGCAAATCTCGTGCGCTATACACCATATAATGTTTCTCTCTTCTCAGTCTTTAACTTGGGTTGCCCCTTAAGGACCCAGCATAAGACTTTCAAGTGAGCATCTGGTTCCTAATTTTGTTGTATCTCCTGAGACCTTTATGAACTTCTGGAGACAGAATTATTTCTTTGTATTAGGCTCAAGTTAACTTTTACTTGCCCAAAAAATATACTGCAGAATTTGTAAAAACCTTTAGGTCTTCTGTGGTTCTTCATATACTATGGTGTCTGCCATTTACACAACTTTTTTTTTTTTTTTAGATATAATTCTCCATTTTGAACTCACCAAATAAACTTTTTCTTGCTACATTCCTAGAGAGGCTTAAAATAAGAGTGTTGGGTAGAGAATAACAAGTATAGTGGAAAATTCCCTGGCAGAAGTTTTTAAAGCTTGGGGAAAAAAGAGAAATCATAAAGGCAAATTGTAATTGAAAGGCAGTTTCTCCACTGAGTATTTGGAAACTAGAAATTTGAAAGACTGGTGGATATAATCCTTTTGTCCAACATTTTCAACAAAGAGATAATCACTTTACAGCAGAGAAATGAGTTCTCTTTTCCGGTGGATTTGAGTCCCCTGTCACTATACACCTCTCACTCCCCTTGATCCCAATCCCATATTTCCTGAGATCCAGGCTGATGTCCAAGTGCTTTCAAGTCTCAGTCCTGTTCTGCTGCTATCAACTGCCAAATAGTGTCCTTAGCTACTTTTCATCTCATGCCCCTTAAGCTACCAGCTCAGAAGGATACAGACGGTGTCAGAGTTGGTTTCAAGCTCTACACGTGCTGGATGATCAACGTCCTGACCTTACCCAGCACCTTTTGCTGTAGATAACGCCCATGTACTTTTCTTCTCTGCATAACTACTCATTTTTTCAAGATCTGCTTGAGCTCCTTTTCTGATATCTGTTCATGCCTTGATCAATCACGGTTTTGGGGGAACTGGCAGACCAATCTAATTATATCAGCTATGCTTATGTAGGAAAGTAGGCTGGAGCATGGAAGTAAGAATTAAAGGAACAGAAATTATCAGGACTGAATCAGAAAGAATTCTGGAGGATCCTGAGTCTCAGTGACCTCATGCAATTTATTACATAATTATTTCCTTAACTTCATGCAATTTTACTCTCAGACCTCTGACTAGCCTAATCATCACTATCTGCAACTTTTCCGATTTTAACAGGTCTTTTCTGAATGCAAATAATCTGAATTGGATACCATATTCGGTGTGATTTGGTATAATGGCTTGAATATTGCACTCCATCCAGTGGAATTGCCCTCTCTTCTTTCATTACTGCTTAAAAGCACATTCACCACAGGCTGTGAACTAGATTGCAGGAAAAGATTAAAAAGCATGTGTTCTTTATAATGCAGTGATCCCTTCTCTTGACAAGAGAACCATCGCAGGTACAGCCTGGGGACATTAAGGACAGGATTATTCTGTGTACATAGAACAAAACAGCCTCTGCTTCGGGTAGGCAAAGACAGTGACAATGGTAATCTCACACAATGTATCAAAGACACCAAAATCACAAATCTAAATGCATCACAAGAGCATCTGGTAGCTTAAAATGTACCTGCTGCATGCAAGATGAGGGAAAGCTATCCACCTCATTTTTAGGTAAGGGAAAGATGCACAGGGACATAAAAGCACTGACTCAGCCTCAGTCACCAAGTCCATCTGTGTAGGAGGCAGCTGTACTGTTCCAGGCTGTTGCATAATCATATTGGACTCCCTTTCCATTTCAGTGTTTACATAAATCCAAAATACAGACTACACTTGCAAAAATCCCGACCACTGAAGAACAGCACGCTATTTATGTAATGTTCTCCTCTTCGTCAAAATGATATTTGCAGTTAGCTATTTCTTCAGCAAAAGTCTACAGGTTAAGAACAGGTGCTGCGGGAAAACAAAATGTAAAGAGATCTGATTATCAGTACATCTTAATTAATATTTCCATGGGAGTGCTTTTGAAAAAACATCTTATTTTGTGTACCATTCAATTTCAAGCCAACATTCATTTTTTTCCAAGATTGTCTGATCCTGTTGTAATTTTCTTCAGAGCAGACAAACAGTGATGTACTAATACCCATTGTGTTCAGACAGGCGGATTCCTTTTGTGAAAGAGGGGAAAAAAAGGTAAGGTACCACATCAAGATAGACGAATAGATGTTTTCAGCATTAAATGTTAATGATATAAAACCTAACTTTTTCAGCCACTTTCAAAGCCACTAGATCATACCCATATTAAAATAAATGATCAGATACTAGAGTTTTAAATATATTTGGCTTGCCCTGCTTACTGCTACACAGGCCTGAGCCTGAATTTCCTTGAGAATCGCTGATGACTTGTCTGGTTTTACCTCAGTACTGTTTATCACAGTGCTCAAGTAATCAGAAAGGATTTTCAAGGCTGTAACCACTGAATCACAGCAACCTGAGGTTGCAAGTGTGGGTTTTGCTGTTTGGAAATACCGCCCCTGGAGCAGTCATTGCTTTTCTTGGGACACAGTGATGGGTGAAACAAAGAGTAGGTCTACCACAAAACAGCTGCTAACAGTACAGAAGGTGCCCACCTTTTCTACATCTAATGATCACACCTTAAAATTTTGCCAGCCACCTTCTCCTCCTAGACACGCCATCTTCCCTCAGCCCTTGCTCTACACTCAGTGTGGAAATAACCTGGAGAAGAAAGAAGCTAGTTTTCTGAAACGTTTATTCTTTCCTCATGGTTGTTTTTATAGGGCTTGAAACAATGGTTATTCCCAGAAGTGTGAAAAAGTAGTCCTCTTTAAACTTCTATGCCTGAACATGCACCTCTAAAGATGCTGGGATAAGCAAAGTCTTGTGAAGCATGTCAGTTCACCTTGATGAGAACATGCTTGAGTCCCCATGTGTAATGTCGAGCTCCCAGACTGCACCCAAGCAATCCACTGGCTCACAGCCATGCTGGCTGATGCAGAGCAGATCCAAAAATAAACAGACTCAACAATGAGGTTTTCCCAGACACACCTAAGGGTGAGTTGGGCAGAAGCTGCTAGCAATAAAGAATATATGGACTTGATCAGCAGTCAGTCTCAAGGGCTTCTGTGTCAGCTGGACACACCTGTGCAAGCTCAGGGATTGCAATGCTTGTGATGAACATGGGATGGGAACAGATGATCAATACAGGCTCCTCCTATGGACAACCCCAAGTACAATGATGATTCTTCTCTGGTTGGGAGTTTGAAGGCAATGGTTCTCTGGAGCCTCTTTTTTAATTTTTATTTTTATTTTATTTTATTTATTTTATTTTATTTTATTTTATTTTATTTTATTTTATTTTATTTTATTTATTTTATTTTATTTTATTTTTTTATTTTATTTTATTTTATTTTATTTTATTTTATTTTATTTTATTTTATTTTATTTTATTTTATTTTATTTTATTTTATTTTATTTATTTTATTTTATTTTATTTTTTTATTTTATTTTATTTTATTTTATTTTATTTTATTTTATTTTATTTTATTTTTATTTTTTGTTCCCAAGAGATGAAGCCATCTATTGCCTCCCTCATGCAGCACAGGATTAACTGCAGTCTTTTATTCTCTGCTGGTACTGCCCCAAACAGCTTCTAGGTGAAGAGTCCTTTTTTATTAGCACTTGTAAAACTAAAAACCCTCCGTAAGAATCAATGTAAGTTTTAAAATGTAAATGTGGGGTCTGCACATAGCAACAGCAGAGAGAGAAGCAAATGGAAAGAAGAAACAAAGGAAGGCAGGCAGGTTCAAACTGGACACCAGGGACCTTGACTACACTCACCATAATACTCAAGGATAGGTATAATGCTCCTCACTGTACTTGTATGAGACAGTGAAACACTCTCTCTCACACACACTCTCACACTTCCTTTCTCTTTTCCAAGTATTATCAGAGACATCTATCCTTAGTCAGTGATCCTTGCTTTAAATGTCTTTAAATCAAAATCTGATAATCTTCCAGACTGGGGGAAGACTTTATCAGAGGAGTTCCCAGGGATATAAACCCTGTATGATACGCCTGTTAATTGCTAAATTAACAAAGGGCTGACCAAAGGTATGCTTCTTTGTTTATAGTAGAAATCCTATTTTACCAACAAGTAGTTTTAAGGAACCCAATAATAAAATATCTATGCTTGTACAGTCATGTTCTTTTATTTCATTTTCTGTCAAATTAGACTCTATGAATGCTGTGATCTCTGTGTGTGTGTGTGTGTCTCATTGGGAATTTGGACCTCAGCCCGTGCACTTGCTACCCTCATCCTCAGAGATTCTGAATCTGTAGGCACCATTTGAATTAATTTCCCCAAATTGGTTTCATTTTTTTGCACTTTCTTTGAGGGTACAGGTAGCTCTTAGTTACACGTAAAAGCCCTACACATAACACATCAGTTAGTTTAGCTGCACTTGGGTGCTTACACTCTGAAGAGAAGGAGGAAAAAGCCCACTGCCATCATGGCTAGAAAAGAATATGTAGAGCTTTTCTTACTTTAAGGTCATGGGGGAAAGGAAAGAAATAGCACCCCCATAAGTAGCACTGCTGAAGCAGTCAGCAGAGTTGGCATAGGCAAGATGTGGGCTAGCCAGTGAACAGTCATGGTAAGCATGAAATAGAGTTTAGTATTCTGATGAGCTTTTCTGGATAGTTTTAAAAGATAGGGCAGAAAAAATCCTGTCTTCACATTGCTGATAACTTACAATGACTCCTTTTATAGGAACTTCCTGAAGAAATGTCTTAGTTTAATGCCCAGGGTAATCAATTTTATTACATGAGTGAAAGCCTGGGGTTTTAATATGATATTTGTCCAGAATGGGGCAGCCTAGCTAAATATCCATGACTTTTCTCATCATTGGGATTTTTTGCTCTTCATTTTGTCTAGGGATGGAATAACACAAATCCCCAAAAACCCAGGAACAATGACATCCCTCTTTGTTGAGAAAAGAAAATTAATACTGCTGTTGAAACCATCCTTCTCAAAAGTTTCCAGACCCCTTAAAGGGAACAGAGCTCCATTATTTGCTGTTCTTAGTGCACTGTAAACTCTCTTCTCACTAACCCACAGAAAATCTGCCAAAGTTATGGGACGATTTCAGTCAGAGTGGCTGGCTTAGGGATAGATTTTGTACTTCATGAATTTCACTTGCATTCAGCTGATGAACTTCCCATTTTGTAGCACGAATGAAGACAAAGCTGCCTTAATGCCAAAGGTACTTTTGACTCCCTCCTGCAATTTCTGCCCTATGTCTAGATGGTACGGCTGTTTTCTTTTTTCTCAGCAGGGTCCAAATCATGTCAGTGCAGCCTATTGAATCACCCCAGCCCAGGAGCCATGCAAACACACATATGTTATCTTCTGTAATCCTCTGCATAATGCTCCTCGGCATTTCATCCCGAGTCCAGGTAAACTTGCCAAACACAGATTCACAGAGTGTAAGTAGTATCTGCTGCACTGTGCACATCGGTGGTTATCCTCATCATTACATTTCTAAAGAGTGAAAATTTGAGGTTCCAGTCCCTCTTGGAACTTCCTGGCAAAGGCATTTTGCAGACCCCAAAGGACAGATCCAGAAGTCAAATTTATTGAGAGTTATTTGAGAAATTTATTGGGTTACAGGTTTTCCTGCTTCATCATATCAGAGAAGACAGACAATGTCTGTTCACTAATTCAGAACTACTCTTGGGTATTCGTTCTAAAGCATAATGTTAGATATACCTCACAGAAACAGGGAAGTGACTAATCAAACTGAAAATGGTATAAATATGAGAAAGGATATTATCAGCACTTGATCTTGGATAATCTATGCCCACGCAGCCTCAGAATATTATTAATCAGCCAAACTATGCAAAAGGAAGACCTTCATCTGTGTGAGACAGCTGTCCCTGGATAGCCTCTAAGTGCCTTGTAGTTAGCAGGCAATCACTCATAGACTAGCCCTGATCATTATCCAAAATACTTAATAAATTATAGAATGATTAAAACTGTGAAAAATCTCATCAGTCATTGCATAGACTCCCCCTGTCTAATTCTTAAAACTACTTCTGAATGTTAAGCTGTATGTTACATTTCCCTTGCTCTGGTTAGTACTTATCCTGTTGGATTTTCTCAAGGCTTTGCTTTCATCATTTTTCATAGACTAGTAACACTACAGAATGATGTTCTTTGCAGGAAGCTATGATGCTTGCTGCTGTTGTATAAGCTACCTGGAATTTTTTTTTTTTTGCTGGCCAGTAATTCAGCCTGTTTTAAATAGGTAATGCTATACTCCCAATCATAAAAGCTTTTTAATCTGGCAAAGAAGAACAAATTTAACTGGAATTAAGGACCAGTTTATATAAACTCCCTCTCACATAGTTAGTGTGCTTCCAGAGGAAGAACAGTACTTTTCTATCACCTTTGTCTACTACTGGACTTTCTGATGAATTTTGTACTTTTACAATGATTTGTTCCAGTTGTGTAAAAAGGGAAATTTTCCTAAACATGGCGTTCTTCACGGGGTGAACGCCTTTGCATTTATTCTGTTCCAGTCCCAATGGGAACTGTTCCACAAGTTGCTGCTATTTCAGGTCTTCTCCAAGGCCTTCACTGTATCGTCTAATAAATCTGGGATTAGGTGTCCAATACTAGAGTGAAAATGCTTGGTCCCATGGTGTGAAATGTATAATTTGAGTTCAGGTATATTAGAAAAAAAAATGTACTTTTTGTGCAAGAGAAAAGGTAACTTTGTCTCAGCAGGCTTTATGACAGATCATGCATTTTCAGTCTACAATAACCTACAATTAAAACTAGCTGTAATACTGCATGCTAATTTGACAAAAAATGAGATTATTCACTTGGTTTGATCTGTTAAAAAAAAAAAAGCAATTAAAAGAACTTCTACTGCCAGCTATAGAACTAGCACTTGTAGCACCGCCAACATCTTTAATACCAACTGAATTGTTTTCATCTTTAGTCCAGGCTGTTCGCATATTTTATATACATTTGTACCAAAAAAAGCAAATCAACACAGATAAGGGCACATCTAGTAGCACATTGATTGTATTTTTCCAGTACTGAACCAAACAATCATCTTCAAGGCATTATGGCCATTGCTTCTGCTCAGGATTTTAACTCCAGGGGAACTACCACAGTCAAGCAGTAATCTGGGCCAAATCCTCCACTCTGCAGGCCAGCAGAGTCCTCATTGTCAATGTCTCTACCAAAATGATCTAAGTACCTTCTGGTATGGAGGAAAAATTAAACAAATGAATAATAATGACACTGAGGAGAAAGGGGATGATGGTGAGGAGAAATTAGGCATACAGGAAATGTAGTTTGTCCTTCTGATACTGAAATGTTTGTTCACTCAAAGAAAGACCTGTAATAAAGAAAGATGATGCAAAGGACACAACATTTGTGTTTCTCTAGGTGCTCAGACCAGGTGGGTCATCTGCTCTGCTAACAAGCAAGTGAAATAAAATAGCAAATGTTGATATAAGTAATGAAACTATTTTTAAAAAGGTAATCCCTTAATAGATATTGTGTGTTTAATATTACTAATATTTACACTCTTACATCATCATATTGTGGATGATTTAACTATGTTATCTCTGGAACAGTGGTTATTCTAATAGATAAAGCTGTGGACACCAGTGGTTCATAGAATAAATAGTCCAACATAATGTGCAAGACATATACTAACCCTGATCTTCACCAGTGCTGTTTTTGTAGGCTCATCTGATGTCATTTAGATTGGCAATTTTCTATTATTATATCCATTGTAGATTAAATGTTCAGCATTAAATTATTTTGAAGATGCAAGCAATATGTGTTCTAGCATTGGGATTGACTATCTTATGTAAAATCATACGTCTTTGATGACTAAGGTCTAAACCAAGTTTAGAATAATTGTGGGTGAAAGATAAGGTATAAAAGAACTGTTTTAAAAATACTATGTTTACCACAAAAGCTATGAGAAAATTTGTAATAGGAAAAAAAATACCACAATTAAAAAGAGACATTTTATACTGTAATTATTTCAGAGCCTGAGAAGCCTCATAATTACTTTGTAACTTTTAGCACAGAAATATTTCGAAAAGGCATTTTCCAGGGTGAGGTATCATTACTTGGAAAAAAACAAACAACACAACACCAAGGATATCAAGATGAAAAACAGTAGAAATTCAAATTAAAATAGAACCTCTTCAGAGTAAAAGGT
The DNA here is from genome assembly GCF_964211835.1 of Anser anser. Taxonomy (NCBI): domain Eukaryota; kingdom Metazoa; phylum Chordata; class Aves; order Anseriformes; family Anatidae; genus Anser; species Anser anser. Next base: position 14,535,697 of record NC_139723.1, read on the forward strand.
TGTTGCAAAATAGTTAATGTTTCATAATTCACTGTTTTCAAGTGCCATTGCATATGTCTTCATATAGTCTGAACAGATATATAGCACCAAACTACAGCTGCACAGGTAGTCTACTAAATTCAGAGAGGCTACTCACACAGAGAAGTAATTTGTCAGACTGAGCTCCCTAAATCTGCACACTCCAAAATGAACTGTCCACACTAATCCTGGAATTGCATTTGGGCACAGTGTAGGACAAAGATGTCTCTCGCTCACCACCAGGCATCATCTACTCCTGCTGATTACAAAATAGGAAAGTGATCATGTGATGAAATAGGTCCCAAACCTCCCAACTTAAGAAATGAAAATTGTCATGTTCACAGGATGAGGTAACACCAATGAGTTATTATGGTATATAGTCTTTTTTGGGGTCTGAGAGATATTAATTGCACTGCCTCAAAAAATGACAGGTTTATGATTCATAACCCTTTAGGTAATTTACGAATCAATATCAGCTGCAAACAGCATTCTAAAAACAAATAAGTATTATTTCAGAACAGAACTGGCAGAACTGTTTTTCATTGTTTTTACTAGACTAATATGTATATAGAAACCTAAAGGACTTGCATGTCTGAGAGATTTCTTTTTTTCCTTCACCCTTAACCCCGCCCCCTACCCCCCAGTGGTATCGGTTGTTCTAATACAAGATTTTCAAGATTTTATCTTCCATGGAAAACCTTTGCATAGAGAATCACACATTATTCATGTAATTAGGGTACACTGAAGCACACCAGTGCACTCTAAAGAAACAATTCAGGCCACACCAAATTAATCTCCAGTTTTGGGTGGTGGGTTCCAGAATAGTGTCTTCCATTTTAGGAGCAGACATGCATGCATTGTACCAAGAACCACGAACAGAAAGAACAGTACACAAAATGTTATGTGGTTTATAAGATATTTTGAAATTTAGCTGCATGCATGTTTGCTAGTATCAAAAACTACATTGTGTGGATTATTTTTTTCCTGAAAAGATGCAAACCTATCCTGCTCCTGAAGCTGAGGACACTATCTTCATCAATGTCAGGCAGATTGGTCTGCAGAGGACAAGAAAATCAGGCTGGGAATCCATTTCCAAGTCCCTACTATATATTACTGTGTTTTAAAGACCAAGCCTTTTTTTTTTTTTTTTTTTTTTTTTTTGTTCTGTTCAAGTGTTACATTTTCTTGACTCCTTTACTTGCAAGAGTAGTCAGTAAAGAGGTGTGTGCTAGAAAGATGCATTACAGATACCCTTTGGGTTGTGAGTGCAAAGGATCCTTTTGATTTTATTGTGTGCCCCTGATTCCTACTCACTTTGTGCTTTGTAAACCAGTAATATGCCTGCTCTCTCCGAGGTAAAGTAGACCATGGGATCCTGATCAGCCCCTTTCTATACCAGGGAACAATGTGTTATATCATTATCTGAATTTTTAAACATTTATAATGCAGCTCTGACCAGGAGCAGCAGGCAAAGTAATTCAAAGAATTCATGGTGCATTTTTTTCTTGTTTTTCTGGCATGCTTGGAAGTCACTAGGTTTCAAAAAACATGGGTTAACTTGGGTCAATTTGCAAGGCCAATTATTGAAAAACATGAGCATGTATCAGGTTTCAGTGGATGTTCAATCAATGATACATTTTAGCTGATGTTCTAGCAGTGATATACTTCAGCTTGTAGGAACTGTCTCATTCATTAGAAAAAGGGATGCTTCTTGAATAAGCTTCCATTCTTGATATGCTGTGGCTGCTTTCTGTTATATCACTTGGACTCTGAATTTTAGTGGAAGTACAGGATAGAAAGTTGGCCATCTGATGACATCCCCATAAAAAGCTTCTCTCAGTTTTACTTTTAGTTAAAATTGCATTAGTGCTTTTCTATCCTGCAAGAAGGAAGTGGTATGTTTAAAGAGCTTTACAGCACTTCACTGTAAAATTTTAAAATAAACTGAAAGCTTTAGAAAAACACTACAGAAGTGCCAACTATTTCCATGTATATTGATTTGATCACTCCATTTTTCAAATAATCAAAGTATGCATTCAAAGTTTTGGAGTTGGCATAGGTTTCCACTGCAGACTTAGGAAGGACTTAAGAATTTTTGAAGTATTCCCCCTTTATGTGCTAAAGTATTTCCATAACTGGGTAAACTAGATGGGTAAATAATTTCTAAGGGAACAAGGGAAAGGATTAGTTCATCAGGGCTCATATATTTCTATAAGTAGCTTCAAGATACTGTTGTATTATTGGTAATAGCATCTCTTCCAAATTACATGCATTGATTATGAACTTCTGTAAAAATGCACATTTTTTTTTCAAGAATTTGTGTAATATATCTGCCAAAGACAAATTTTCTACTTTACAGATGGAAAAATACATTTAATGTTTTGCCAGTTGTATCCCCCCTCATGCCCGTATGTTCATGCCTTAAACTAGTTAGTGGCATACAGTTTATTTATGGATATTGATATTGAGTTGACTGTAAATTTTCTGTGCAGGACTTGCACTTATTTGGAGAATTCTCCATTACTGCTTTCATTACTGATCCATTTCTGTAGAGAAAAAAGAAGAACAAATAGTATGAGGCCCTATGCAGTGATATTACAGCAAGCTCAAAACTTACCACTATGCAAAGCAGCATCTTGAATATCATTTCTGCAGCAAATTTGGAAACTCCTTCACTTTATGACATTGACTACCTTGCTTCTTTCTTCTGTAAGCCTATCTCATCTTTAAGTGGTCCTACCTAAAATAAATGGATGTGCTTAAATTAAACACAAACAAACATGGAAATGTGACCTCTGTATACCTGTCTTCCAGAGGCATTTTTCAAAGCACTTTAAACTTCTCTTTTATCTCAGACAGCTGTCAAGATTCTCTATCCTGTCTGAATTTTGCCTTCTGTTTTAACTTACACTGGTGCGCTGAACTGCAGTAGGAGCCTGAATAAATTTGTGTGGCTTCCACCCACACACACATTTGACTAACTTACAGATATACCAAGCCATACGTTCTCTTCACGGTTGATTTTTACCTCCAGTAGCAGCATACAATTTTGATTACTTGGGGATAAAATTTACTGAGATACTTAAACATTGCTTTTTATGTATTGTTTAACTTACAATAAACAGTATAATTCAAAAGATGTAATTCTGCAGAGCATTAAATACTACTTACCAAAATACTGAGAAAGTCTGATTAGTATTTGTATTATTTAGTGCATCTTGCAAATACCTTTACAAAACTGAATACCATCAGAAGTTGCTAAACTATCACTTTACCTTTGTCTGTAGTAAATTATACTTTGTGGATTTATCACTCACACATCTGTAAGTCAGGAGTAGCCCTCCAGGAGTGACTATTACACTAGGTATACCTGCCTTACTCATTTTTGCTCTCAGCATACAGCCAGGCTTTTATTCTGGGGAAGATGTGCTGCTTGGACCTGTAACAAACCTGCAGCATGCAGAAGCAGTGCTGGTAAGGAGGGAAGGAGACATGCAAAAGAAAATTGGGTTGCTTCCATTTGAGTGGTGTTTATAGAGCTGTATTTTGAGACAGAGACTCTTGAATGTTGGCACTGCTTTGCCATCTGCATCATTTAAAGACTACCGCATAGCAGCCGGCACTCCCAGTATGCCCTGAATCCCTGATTCAGTTTCCTCAATTGCATTCATGTCAGAAAGGGAAACAGTGCTTTAAAAATGAGGATTAGGAACGTAAATGTGATGCTCCATTAGCATCAGTTCACTGACTTCTCTGTAAATCAGAATTCACCAGAGGAAATGCATGTCACAGGCAGCTTTTATCAAATCTTAATTTTTAGTCTTTTGAATAAACATATCTGAGTTGCAGATACCTAAGAGGAGTGTCCCTACAGAGAAAAATATCTAATTTATTATCAATTTTATCTTCTCTGTGACACACTGTCATGTAACTGAAAAGTGTTTTGTTTCCAGGCTGAAGGAAGAAATGGATTATCTAGAGAAGAACAACGAGTATGGTTTCTGGGAATACAGTGACATAGTATTAAAATGGCATGTTCAGTTAAGACCATGATTGAAATAGTTTGGGCATGCAGATGTTTCTCGATATATAAGCAGCAACCTTGGGCTTGCACACGTCAGTAAAGAAAAACATTTTTTTTTTCTTAGAAGTGGATGCATTGCATTGTGTGTACTGTTAATCACTGTACTGATAACACTATGAAATCTAGTAAAATCTTATTCAGTCTGTTTTAATTAAAATGGATAGAAATTGAGACAGCTACTTGCCACATTTTTTCTTCCTTTGTGAATAAAAGCCTGCAGAAATCTTATGGCCTGTGCTACTCAGAAGGTCAGAGATATTGGTCAAAGAAGCCTCCTTTGGCCTCCAAATTCATGCATCATCCCATCAGATACCACATCCAGAAATCATGGTGCTAAGTTATACCACATCATAGAATCACAGAATGGTTTGGATTAGAAGGGACCTTAAAGATCATCTAGTTCCAACCCCCCTGCCATGGGCAAGGACACCTCTCACTAGAGCAGGTTGCTCAAAGCCCTGTTTAAGCTGGTCTTGAACATCACTGAACACTTACAGGGATGGGGCATCCACAGCTTCTCCGGGCAGCCTGTTCCAGTGTCTCAACACCCTCCGAGTAAAGAATTTCTTCCTTATATCTAATCTAAATCTATTCTTTTCTAGCTTAAAACCATTCCCCCTTGCCCTATCACTACACTCCCTGACAGAGACCCTCCACAGCTTTCCTGTAGGCTCCCATTTAGGTACTGGAAGGCCGCTATAAGGTTTCCCCGGAGCCTCCTCTCTTTCAGGCTGAACAACCCCAACTCCCTCAGCCTGTAGAGGGCTCCAGCCCTCTGGTCATCCTCGTGACCTTCCCGTGGACCTGCTCTAACAGGTCCATGTCCTTCTTGTGCTGGGGGCCCCAGAGCTGACCTCAGAACTCCAGGTGGGGTCTCATGAGAGGAGAGCAGAGGGGGAGAATCATCTCATCTCCCTCAGCCTGCTGGTTGTGCTTTTTTTTGATGAAGCTCAGGATATGGTTAGCATTCTGGGCTGCAAGCGCACATTGCCAGCTCATGTTGAACTTCTCATCAACCAAAAACCCCAGGTCCTTCTCCTCAGAAATGCTCTCAGTCCATTCTCTGCCCAGCCTGTATTTGTGCTTGGTATTGCCTGGGCTCAGATTCAGGACCTTGCACTTGGCCATGTTGAAACTCTATGAGGTTTGAATAGGCCCACCTCTCAGGCCTGTCCAGGTCCCTCTGGATGGCATCCCTTCCCTCCAATGTGTTGACCACAACACACAGCTTGGTGTCTATCGGCAAACTTGCTGAGGGTGCACTTGATCCTATTGTCCATGTTACTGACAAAGATGTTACGCAGTACTGGTTCCAATACTGACCCCTGAGAAACACCACTCATTACTGATCTCTACTTGGACATTGAGCCATTAACTGCAACTCTGAGTGCAACCATGCAGCCAACTCCATACCCACTAAGTGGTCCATCTGTCAAATCCATGTCTCTCCAATTTAAACACAGTGATATATCATGAAGACAGTGTCAATGACCTAACGTGATGTTAGATATGTTATCTTCAAACTGTAACATACAGCCTGGTGAAAGCACGAACAGCTTGGGGAACAACTCCTTCATTTTCATGCATTCGAAGAAAGTAGAAATTCCCTTCAGAAAGAAAAAGGCATAAAACCTGAAAGTTTGGGGTGGTCTGTTGTACAGAATAACTGCTTGAAACGGTTCCAGGAATTTATAGTGTGGCTTTGCTCAATCATCCTTAAGGAACGACGAAAGGGAAAAAGGCAAGGCAAGGCAAGGCAAGGGAAAGGCAAGGCAATGCAAGGCAAGGGGCCCTAAGAAAGATTAAAACATAGTCTTTAAGTTCTAATAACCAGAAGTTCCTCAGATTAGGCAAAACAAAAGTAGAATCTCTATGAGATAACAAACTAAGAAATCCTTATCAAGATGCCTAATAATAGTAATAAATATAAAGGCATATGTCTCAAAATTAATAGCTGAGGGCCAACTCTGCATGCCAACTGAACCCTTTGGTCACTGATGAATTTCATAATATATCTTTTTTTTTGTTTAGTACCAGGGTCTCCAAGGACATTCACATGTTATGTCTTCACTGCTGTCTTTCCTAAACACACTGGGGTTACACTTTAGCAAGTGAAGTACTCTCTCTAGCCACCACGAACACTGGCAGACCCAGAGCCCCCATAAATGAAGGTTAGTGAAAGCATCATGAATCTTTATCTGCATGGAATCAAAAGACCTTGCCCACAAAGAAATGCAAGTTCACAGATTCATATTTACACAGAAGCTATATGAGTATTTGACAAGTATGGTTTAAAGTGTCTTATGTTTTTGCGAAGCACAAAGATTTAAGACCTTACTCATAAAGTTCAAGAGGCAGATTTCTCAAGCACAGTCATTTTTTATTTCCCACTTGTTTTAGCTGGAAGCTCGTTTACCTGCTGGCTTTGCTAGGAGCCTACCAGACTTTCTCACCAGAATAGGAATTACCACAGTCAATGGATGCACCTTCATGAGAGAAACAATCATTTTAATGATTAATTTATGATTATGATTATGATTTATAAATGATTAATTTAATCATTTGTGATTTATAATATCTACCACACAGGACCTTCCTGGATGGGTATGCAAGTAAGAAAAAAGAAATAGTTAATTCAGCCTTGGGAGTACACTGATCAAGTTCCTGTCCTTTGGCTTTCACCTTGCTGCTGGGGGACAAGGTACAATTTGCTTTATAATCCCATATGTGAGAAACTGAAATTCCTAGTGTTTCCTACAACACTAGGTTTATAGGAAGAGCATTAACCATACCAGAAAGAAAGCTGAAAACTAGGCTGGAATGAATTTCTCCATGGAGAATTGCACTAGTCATACCTCATAGAATCATAGAATCATTGAGTCATTCAGGTTGGAAAAGACCTCTAATATCACCTAGTCCAACCTTCAGACTAGTACTAAAGTTCGCCACTAAACTATGCTATTAAATTCTAAATCTACACATTTCTTGAAGACCTCCAGGGGCAGTGACTCAACCACTTCCCTGGGCAGCCTGTTACAATGCCGCACAACCCCTAGAGTAAAGAAATTTATGCTAATATCCAACCTAAATCTCCTCTGGTGCAACCTGAGGCCATTTCCCCTTGTCTTATCAGTTGGTGCCTGGGAGAAGAGCCTGAATCCCATCTCACTATAGTCTCCTTTAAGGCATTTGTAGAGTGCAATAAGGTCTCCCCTGAGCCTCCTCTTCCTTGGGCTAAACAATCCCAGTTCCCTCAGCCACTCCTCATGAGACAGTTTGCCTCGGCCCATCGACACAGCCTGTCCAGGTCCTTCTACAGAGCCTTCCTACCCTCAAGGAGATCAACACTCACACCTAACTTGGTGTCATCCGCAAACTTACTGAGGGTGCAATCAATCCATCAGACCTTGCTGCTGCTTATAGAAACAGGTATGAAAACCTCTTGTGAAACCAGGCTGAGCTCCCTTGAGACAGGCTGTCACCATGGAGTTAGACAGGAGTCCAAACAGGTGACAGCAGGTCAGCACCTACTCAGGCTGCTTTAGCTCTTCTTCTGGTGGTTTACCTACTGCATGACAGATGACGTTCCATGGACTCTGCCATTTACATTGAGCTCTTTCTATCCATCTGGCCTTCTGTGACAGCTGTTCAAGTCCGCTGGGACTCTCAGTCAGCTATGCCGAAACTTCCTCCTGTATGGATCAGCTTTATGGACAAAAGGAGGCTTTTAAAATGGACAAAAGAAGGCTTTTAAATGAAAAAATAAAACAAAACAAAACACAACAACACAAAAACCAACTATTGTATGAAAGAAGTATTATTAGAATGTAAAATAAGATTCTCAACCTGTGGAGGAAAGTGTGGCAGATCTGGCCTGACAGACTAGAACTACAAGGGGTTCACATGCACCTCTTTTTGACCTCGCTGTGTTCCTTCAGAAGCCATGCCTTCTCTTAGGCTTGGCTCCAGCAACCCTGTGGTCTTCTGGCTTGTAGCAAACTGCCCAGCCTCTTCTAGAGCTTATAAAGTGTCTTTCTCTTCCCCTCTAAGGCCCGTCTACATCCTGCTGCTTTCAGCAGTTTCTCTGCATGCAGTGCAACCACCCGACACACTCTGTCAGCTCTTCTCCCTGATTTATCCTGCTTCATGGCTCTTTCCCACAGGCAGGTTTGTTTACTCACCAGGGTACTGCCACACTCTCTGAAAAGCAGTGTAGGAGAATTGAAAACTTAACAAAACCAAACTTAGCAAAAAATCCCACTGTTTCTCCAGCTCTCTCTCTTCGGATGGGAAAAACAAGACCAACTATCCTTGTTCCAGGAGGTTAAACCTCTTGTCCAAGAGTGTTTCTGTAGGTGGCCCATAATTTTTAACAATGCACTTGCTTGGATGTCAGAGAAAGGGGAATTTGATGTAGTTTTATTTACAGCATTAGATAAATACTTTTATGCAGGCATTCAAAAATCCTGTGTTCTCTTAACAAGTCTCTCTGTTAAACAGAATTCACAGGTGGTAAACAAGAGTCCCTGCATTGTCATGCTGCTGACATTTTAGCTGACTTTTACATCTGACACATTGTGTTCTTCTCTGCCTATCCAAAATGTTCACATTGCTGTTAAATTGCATGGTTAACAAGTGGAATGGATGGTACTTGTTTCAGAGGCCCATTATTTCTCCAGACAAGCGGGAGGGAGTCTCAGCTTTACGGCTCTACACCACTTCAGCTGTGTGACACCCACAAAGCACAAGTTGTCTGGATGTAAAATATTTTTTCTTAATGAAGGATTGTAGTTCTTTGCTCATCTGAAGTACTTACAAATTTGTACTAATAAGTTTTTATTTGCCTCTAACAAGAATTGCCTGTAGCCTACACTGATGTGTTGTGATACAGTACTTAGCCATTCAAAGAAAGAAATTCAGACCAAAATCCAGGAGTCTGCACTTTGACAAGGAACAATGCTGCTCATGTTCAAAAGAAATGAGGATAATTGACCAAGTTCAGTGAGAAGACTCTGAAGAGCCAGGAGTTTTCCTTTCACTGAGAAATGGAGACATCTGCCAGCTGCCACTGAGCAAAGTGAGGTGACAGCAGCTTCCACTGACTGTACCAGACAATGACTGATAAAAACTCCTTCAAGCAAGCACTGCAAGTCTTATGCCATAAGCTGATAGAAAAACAAGAATATTAAAATTACAGTTAGTAGTTTGTGCTCACAAGAACTTAACACCTGTGGAACAAACAAAGCCCAAGACTTCCTTGCTAGTCTCCAGGCTGCTGTCATTTTCTCTGTAAACCCACTTTTTTTTTTTCCCCTTTTTTTGAGTATCCTTTAAAAAAAAAGGAGGGAGTAGTTTAAGGATGAGGAAAAGTCATGTCATGAGCAAGGAGGGCACTGAAGGCTGCTGGGCTTGGAGAAGCCAACAAATCTCACATAATGTTCAGGACAGAACTAAGAGGGTCCAGCTGGTCTGGGAATGTCATTGTTTCACTTCAGATGAAAGGTCCCCCACGCACTGCACCTATATTTTAAAGCTTTCCTTTTCCTGTAGTTCGAATGCCAACAGATTGGAGAGAGACTATGTGACTACTTTTATGCTAGCAAGTCAGCTTTGATCCATGACATAGTAGGTACATGATTTTATTACCTCTGTTAGGCATTGAATCCCTGCCAGTATGGGCTGTGGTTTAAAAATAAACAAATCAGAAAGTGATTAATTTTTAGCTCTAGAACTGGGTCAGGCAAACAGTAATTAAAGCTTCCAAAAAAGCAGCATTTCCCCACTCCTCACAGCAGGTCAATGCTGTTGCTGTTATCTGTGAGGAAGAGCAAGCTCAGATTACACAGCTGTCATCATTCTATTTCTTTCACAGCTGTGATTTTAGTATGTTTAAAAATTGCTTTGAAATGCCACCTTCTTTGCTTATTTTTGAAATGAATAGTAGCACTAATATAAACAGAACCATTGGTGGCTTGTTTTGTTTTGTGTTGTTGCGCCTACATAACCTATTAACACCGTCCTTGTAAGTGATAACCAAATTGATCATAATATCTCTACTTGGGCTTGATTTGTCAAGGTCTATGGTTTACCTGCAGTGCGTTCTGTACAAACATATACGAAAAAGTGAACTCAATACTTTAGTTAAATGGAAGACAGCACGGATACTCCTTCTTTTGCCTCTCAAGGGTGAGGTACATCCCAGCATGTAGACTTGTGCTTTTTTAATAAGGTTTCAATCAGAAGCCTAAGCAGCACACCTTGAAAGCACTGGTGAATAGGTATGTATTTAATTTGGTTTTGGAGTTAACCATGCTTTTAATGGAGTTAACCATCCTTTCTATAAATGCCTGTATCTCTTATAGTTGCTTTACTATCTCTGTGCTGCAGGTCTCTACAGCTATGGTTGTCCCTGTTGGTAGTGGATACAACACCAGTCTCAATTGCTGGGCTGAGGACTGAGCAGAGCTGTCTGCACATCTCCAACCCTGTCATGGCTATCTCCAGCCCATTACTGCTTCTAGTGCATGAGAATCTCCAGTTTACAGGTATATGTTTCTTGCCTGCTACTCCCCTTTCAAAGTAGAGAGATGTCACTTTTGCTTGTGAAAATCTGTGAAGTTATTTCAAGCTCTGTTGCTTCTTCATGGCCAGCAACTGATGCTCTTATCCCCAGAAATTATTTTACCATGAAGACTTCAACATCCCATCTCTCTTTCTTCCCCTTGCATTACTTCCTGCAACACTTGAGTGTTTAATAATGTCTGTGATTAAATACTGAAAGCTTTTTTTTTTTCTTTTTTTGCTTGGTTCCTCCCATCTGTGCTTACCTCAAACATAGGGAAATGTCAAAACTCTCATCCTGACAATTTTGACATATTATGAAGAAAAAAAAGGAGAGAGAATAAAAGAAAAACAAAAACAAAACAAAAACAAAAACATATTTCTTCCACCTCCCTGCAGAAACAATGCTTTCCCCCAGAATGCGTGGAATAGTCTGTTTTAGATGTTTAGTCACCAAACTCTTAATGTTTCTGCTAAGGGCCTCCACTCTAAAAGATGTCTCCTTTTTTTGCATATAAACTTTCCATTAAGTTTCTCCCGAGGATATTTTATAAAGTCCTGTTTCCATATTCTACCCCTCTTTTGGTGGGATTTTGAACACTGGCAATTTCACACAGGTGTTTCTTCATGGCTTACCTTGCTTTTACCTGATGCACAGTACCAGTGGCACGGTATTCTGAGAGATTTTAAAAGTAAACCTTTCTGAATAAACATCTGAAAAAAAATCTTCTATTCCTCCTCATCCATATTCTGTGCTATTCTGAACTACTGGATTTTACACTAAAAAGTTCTAATCTAGATTGAAATGGACATGCTGAAATATTGGCTTTGGGCAGCCTTGGACACAGCGTGTTTCCATTGGCAAGTCTGCAAAGCCTGCAGAGACGCTTTGGTGCCTGCCTCCAAGGCTGAGCTGCCTCCAAACCTTGGAAATATGGAGCAAAGGACTCTATGGCCTGGATTAGACCAATTTCTGTATTCAATTCTCCGCTTTGGGTTACAATTCATTTGTACACATGAGAACAGGGAATGATGTGATTCTGATAAAGCCTATTACATAGCACGTTATGAACTACTTCTTTACTTGTATCGGGAATAGTGCAGCCAGCAGGAGCAGGGAGGTGATCGTCTCCCTGTACTCTACTCTGGTGGGGCCGCACCTCGAGTACTGTGTTCAGCTTTGGGCCCCTCTGTACAAGGACATAGAGGCCCTGGAGCATGCCCAGAGAAGAGCTACGAAGCTGGTGAAGGGCCTGGAGCACAAGTCCTGTGAGGAGCGGCTGAGGGAACTGGGGTTGTGTAGTCTGGAGAAGAGAAGGCTCAGGGGAGACCTTACTGCTCTCTACAGCTACCTGAAAGGAAGGTGTGGGGAGCTGGGGGTCGGCCTCTTCTCACAGATAACTAGTGATAGGACTAGAGGAAATAGCCTCAAGTTGTGCCACAGGAGGTTTAGGTTGGAAATGAGGAGAAATTTCTTCTCAGAAAGAGCAGTCAGGTATTGGGATGGGTTGCCCAGGAAGGTGGTAGCGTCACCATCCCTGGGGGTGTTTAAGGAAAGGCTGGACGTGGTGCTTAGGGTCATGATTTAGTGGGTGGGTAGTGGTAGGAGGACGGTTGGACCAGATGATCTTGGAGGTCTTTTCCCACCTTAATGGTTTTATGATTCTGTGATTTATCTGACTCCACCCAACTGGCTAGTAGGTGCTTCTACTTTCAATTTGTTTCTTCTAAGTGCCCAGAAATCTGTGGATGCTACATACACACACCTGAGACAGGGCATAACTACACAGGAGGAATACACTTAGCTGACAAATTAGTGATGGAAAAGCTGCAACACTCATTCATTTTCCCAGATTACATCTTTTTTTTTTCTAACTGATGCCATTATTCAGGAAAAAAAAACCACTTTTGCTGAATTGCTGCCAATTACAGTTAAATACAGTTAATATTTTAATCACTGCAGCACTGCAACACTGTTTATTCTACCCAGAGCATCTTACTCAACATTTGCTCAGACTATTATGATGTCTTCGCACCCAAGAGATAGTTCTAATTTATGGAAAGCTTTTCTCTGCCCAAATAGTAATTTTTCTCTCCTCTTATCTGTGTTAGTTATTATAACGTATTTTGCATTGAAAGTTTTTTTTGCCATTGTTTTTTTTCTCATTTCAACTGAACATACAATCATGCTATCACTTATAAGTATCTTGAATCAAAACTTCTAACAAACTGCAGTACAGCAATTATGCAAATAAGTGGACTGAATGTTTTTAGCATTACAAAATTAGCATACTGTATTTAAGAATAAATAAAAAGTTATAATGGATTTTAAATATTTATGATAAGTTGTTTATCATAGAAAATCAGCACAGCACCAATTTTATGTGTTATTTTCTCTACTAATTTTCTCGTGGCTTACAGCATACGGTTATGACTAAGAGATCTGAGACTCGATTCCCCAGCTGGCTTAAACTAGAGGAACCCTGCTGACTTTGATGAAGTTCTGTGGATTTACATCAGCCATGAATCTGCACCTCTTCTATGAGAGTTACTGTGTGCCAAGAGAATGCTGAAAGTGGTTTGGACTTCATGGAACAGGTTGTGCTTTTTCTTTACTGCAGTCCCTACTCTGACCTACATTTTGTTAGGCTGCATTTGGGGATAAACTGGCTTTCTGCAGCTCTTTTCCCTCTGAATTTATATAGACAAGTCTCTGCTCAGACTCCCCATTAGGTCCAAGCCCTTGTCAGAGTGGGCTTGCTTTAATGCTCCCCTGAGTTGTTCTCAGGCCTCATTTCTGTCACACTAGGAGACCCACCAAGCAAACCTTACTTGCAGCCACATCAAAGTCTTCAGCTGCTGCATAAAGAAATCACATCTGATGTTTTACCAAAATATTAATTTGCCGTGATTAACTCATGGATTGGCTCCTCCAAACACCACCCAAACAGCTGTTCAGCGGCATCAGAAAGCATAAACCCAGCATTTACAAGGAGGGCGTTTGCCGGTTCTGACTCCTGGAGGTCACCATATGCTCTCTGCTCCCTACTCCAGCCTTAGAAAAGGCAGATGAGGTTATCAGTTGCTCTGCGGCATGGCTACCATGTGGGCTAGACATGCGAACACCATCTGTCCCACCCAGGATGAATGAAACAGATATGTGCCCTGCTCAACTGTAAAAGTAAATTATTACCTGGAGAAGAATAATCGTGGCACTGTGTAGACACTGCATATTTCTGGATAATTAATTCTGCACCTTAAGTGAAATGGTCAGAGAAGAAAATCAGTGATACATTCTGAACTAGAAATGACATAAAAAACAGGTATTCTTCAGATTTTGATTTATTCTTTAGAGTAAATCAATTTGATTTACTATAATCGAGTAAATTTGGTTTACTCTTTAGAGATTCTAGACCATTTTCTCTGTAGAGAACATGCTTTATATTGCTGCATTGGGTTGTTTTGACCCATGTGCAGGACCCAGCACAGCATTTAGTTTTGCTGAATGCCATACATCTGGATGTGGCCCATCAATCCAGCCTGTACAGATCCCTCTGCAAAGTCTTCCTACCTTCAAGCGGATCAACACTCCCATCCAACATGATGTTGCCCACAAACTTACTGAGTGTGTACTTACTCCCCTCATCAAGATCGTTGATGAAAATGTTAAAACTAGCCCCAGTACTGAGCCGTGGGGAAAACCTCTTGTGACTGGCCACCAAATGGATTTAATTCCATTCACAACAGTCCTCTGCACCTGATTTTTAACCAGTGAACTGTACATTCATCCATGCCATGAAGAGCCAGTTTCTCCAGGAGAACGCTGTGGGAAAAAAGTATCATAATGCTTTGCTAAAGTCCAAGTAAACAACATCCACAGCCCTTCTCTCACCCACTGAGTGTGTCATTTTATTACAAATAGATTAATCAAGCAGTTATCTGCCTTTCATAAACCCATGTTGATTAGGTCCGATCACCTGGTTATCCTGTACATGCCATGTGATGGCACTCAAGATGATCTGCACCACGACCTTCTCTGGCACCCAGGTCTGACTGACAGGCCTGTAATTCCCTGGATCCTCCTTGTGAACCTTCTTGTCCTCCCTGGTGAGCCAGGACTGCTGATAAATTAATGAAAGTGTCTTGGTGAGCACTTCCACCAGCTCCTTCAGCACCCCTGGGTGGATCCCATCTGTCCTCATAGATTTGTGTTCGAGTGTTACAGTAGATTGGTAACCTTTTCTCCTTGAATTATATGGGCTTTATTCTGCTCCCTGTCTCTGTCTTCCAGCTAAATGGGCTGGGCATCCTGCAAACAATTAGTCTTGTTAATAAAGACTGCAGGAGAGAAAGCATTAAGTACCTCATTTTTTTTTCACCTGTCATTACTATGTTTCCTCTCACATGCAATAACAGACACTTGCCCCTGTCTGTTGGAGCTGGTTGGAGCCGGTTGGAACCGGCTGCCACTGCCACTGCACAGCCCCACGTCGCCTTTAAGGGTTTATAATGCTGCCTCCCTGCTGACATGCCCTTGCTGTTTACACCCAGTCCCGCCAGCTACTTCTGAGAAGTGGTTAATGAGCATGCTGGATGAGAGCTAGGGGCTTCTGGTGACATTACACTGGAGAGCAAGTTCCCTGCTGCTGTTGTTCAAAAGGCACAGGGAGGAATTTTGTTCAAGGGTCTAGTCCAAGCCTTACTGAAACCATGGGAAGGTTCAGGAAGGACTTTGTTTCAGGCCTTTTTTAGTCTTTTTTTTTTTTTTTTTTTTTTTTTTTTGGGACATGCATATTACGGTTACATACCTACTATAACTATTTTTTTTTTTTTTAACTCTCTTTGGTGTTTGCTTTGGATATTTTAGCTCTTTGGCTCTGAGTCTTGAGATAGCCAATGTTACAGTTTTCAGGTTAATGCTTACAAGTGACCCTGATTGCTGTTTCTTTAGACTTCAGATAATTTGGTTTTGAGCAGAAGTCAGTCAGCTTGAATCCGTAGGGAGTGTAGTAGTGTTTGTGGTGGACCCACAGGAGAAAAATGATCATGGACTGTGCAATTAAATTACACAAAGTATGTGAATGTTGTTCCCCATGTAATTCCCCACTTCTGTATTCTGATCATGACAGATCTGGCAAACTGCACTAAGCACTGGTCTAAGAGATCCATTGCTCTGTTACAACCAGTTGAAGAGGCTTATTACTTGTTAGACACCTATTAAGTTTAAGACCCTGAAGACAGGATATTAAAAGAAGTAATTACTGTTTTCATTTAATTTTTATTTTTAGATTTTAATTTTAGATTTTAATATGCCAGGTGAAAAGATATATTTGATTTTTCACCCTTTTGTGTTGGTGGGGTTTATAGGGGAGTGGGACAGAAGCATGGTTTAAACAGAGATTCACAGAGCTAGACTTTGGTCTGAGACAGTTTTTTGTCTCAAGTCACTGGCTATGCATCGAATAAAAAGGAAAGTATCCTGTCATCTCCTGGGAACTCAACGTGAGCTACTCAACTAAGAAGACCGGTTCTGTGACCATGGGACCCTGTTTGAGGATCAGTGTCTGCTTGGGAGAGATTCACCTTCCTAAGTGAGGCAAAAACCTTTTTGCCAATAGGATGGCTGACTTCATGAGAAGGAAACCAGGAACGTGAGTGGAGTGAGGGGGTAAACAGCAGCCCTTTGAGGGAGTGATGGACAGGGCTGCTGGATAAGGGGCATAGGGTAATACATTAGGGAGGGATCATGAAGTAAAACCAAAACAAAACAAAACAAAAAAGGATTATGCAGGGTCTCTTCCAGCACTTGCAGATTAGCAAAGAATTGCCAAGAAGGCACCATTATGGAGAAATGCCCCAAACCACTTCTAGGAACCCAGCATGTTGTTGTGCCCTTTTAAGTGCCTGTGCAGTAATGCATGCCGTATAAGTGTATGGGGAATAAACAAGACAAGTTAGAAATTTGTGTACAGCTGTAGGGCTATGGTATTACCGTGTTGGGATCATGGAGATGTGGTGGGATGGTGCCCATGAGTGGCGTATAACAATCATAGAATCAAAGAATATCCTGAGATGGAAGGGACCCAGAAGGATCGTCATGTCCAACTCCTGGGTCCCCAGAGGACCACCCAGAAAAATCAGATCATACACCCAAACGCTTCTTGAGCTACAAGAGGCTTGGTGCCATGACCACTGCCCTGGGGAGCCTGTTCCAGTGCGCAGCCACCATCTTGGTGAAGAACTCTTTCCTAACACCCAGCCTGAACCTCCTCTAAACCTTCTCAGCACTCTACTGTAATACACACAATAGGAGAATACAGGTTTTTCTGGAACAACAGGCTGAGTAGATTACGATGAAATGGCTCTGTGTGATAGACCAGCTGGAGTGCATGAAGCTGTCCTTGGGGGTAAAGAGGAGTAATGAGGAGCAAAGAGTTTATGGGTTAGGATTAAAGGGAAGACAGAGTTAGGCAGAGTTATGGTGGGGGTCTGCTACAGACCACGTGAACACATAAAACAAGCATATGAAGTTCCCTACAGACAGACAGGAGCAGCCTCATGTTCATGAGCCCTGGTCTTCATGGAGGACTTCAGCCAGTCCATTCATTACCTGTTGGAGGGACAACACTGCAGGATGTAACCAATCCAGGAGATTCTTGGAAATTTCCTTCTCCAAGTAGTAGAGAAGCCAACAATGAAGGGTTTGTTTGGAATAAAAAGGCCAAAGGCACCCTTAGCAGCAGTGGCCATGAAATAATGGAATTCAAGGTCTTTACAGCAGCAAGGAGAGCAAATAGCAAGCTCATGACCCAGCACTTCAGGAGAGCAGACTTTGTCCTTTTCAGGGTCTACTTTGTAGAGTCCCATGGGGCAAGGCCCTGGAGGAAAGAGAGCTGGTTTATATTCAGGGATCACCTACTCCAAGCGCAAGAGCAGTGCTTGCCAGCAAACAGGAATTCAGGCAAAAATCCAGGAGGCATGCAGGGGTGAACAAGGAGTTAGTGGCAAAGCTCAAGCACAAAAAGGAAGTGTACAAAGGGTGGAAGCAAGGACAGGTAACCTGGGAAGAATAGAGAAATACTGTGTGAGCATCCAGGGATGAAGTTAGGAAAGCTAAAACACAGATGGATTTGAATCTGGCAAGGGACGTCAAGGACAGCAATAAGAGCTTCTCCAAGTGTGTTGGTGACAAAAGGATGACTAGTGAAAATGTGAGCCCGATGCTGAATGAAATGAGACTTGAAGTACTGAAAAGCTGAAGTACTGAATCCCTTCTTTGTCTCTGTCTTTACAAACAAGACCAGCCTTCAGGAATCCCACGTCCCAGGGACAAGGGTAACAGGCTGGAGCAAGGAAGAGGCACCCTTGGTGGAAGAGGGTTGGGTTAGGGACTGCTTAAGCAAACTTGCAAGTCCATGAGCCTGGTAGGATGCACGCGTGAGTGTGGAGGGATCTAGGAGATGTCATTTTAAGAGGATTCTCAACAATCTTTGGTTGATCATGGCAACTAGGAGAATTGCCCAAGGACTGGAGAAAAGCAAGTACTTGCATGAGCAGGACCCTAGGAGCTGGTGGATGGTACAGATGTGCACACCAGTGACGATATGCTGTCCTGCAGGCCTCTGACCTTTCTTTGGAGGTACTAGTTGTTTTCACAGTCCCAGAGAACTGAAACTGCCCTGGAATTTTCATGTAAAAAACTAAAACTGTTGGTCATACAAATGGATGTGCCAGCCCACCTGCAAGGCAGTGACTTTGTTCTCCATGTTTTCAGGGGAACGGTCAAATATTGGTAGATATTCTGGTAGCTGGAGTAATGCAAAAATCTTTGTTTGTTAAAAATGTCCTAAATAAAAAGCAGATTAATTGTATGTATACAACCAGGCAGTGCTGGTTTTATGCATGAGAAACGGGTAACTACCTGGTGGAAAAAATGAGCAAGTGGGGTGCTTCTTATCCACAAAACTTTAAGCACTGAACCATACGGTCTGCATATTCACAACATTGAGGTACTTTCATAAACTTCAAAAGATGCAAAATGCTACTTGTGGCTGTGGTTCTGTATATGGAAATATCACTCCAATACCTAATCCCTCCAATACTGGGAATGGGACCAATACTTCTGCACTGGGTGCAACAAGTAATCAAAGCTTCAGCAAGATTTTGCACTGAAATTTCTGTCCAGCCTATTTTAAAAGTGGGACCCATAAATGCAGATGTTGCTCCCAGGTTCAACTTACAGCACACAGAATTTTCATAAGTATTCAGATTTCATTTCAAAATTTGGCATTGTCTGTTCGCATTTAAACTGCTGTATGCAAATATTAATTCTAGGTAGCAACTAAATCTCACAGTTACAATTATACTCAAACCTTGTACGCTGTATGTACTTTGACACTCATTGAATTTAATTTCTTGCTGACTGGAGACCAGTGAACTTTTTCTTATAGTCAGTGGTGTCATAAAGTCCCAAAGAAAGTCTTGTGGAATTCTGCTCTGTGTTCCCAATGCTAATTATGCATTCATGGCACATGTTGTAAAGGCTTCAAAGGCATATGTGGTGAATATGTAGTAACACTTTTACTCAATTTACTAGAGCTTGTCCCAGCCAGCTCCTACTGATGCAAGAGAGTGAGTGGGCGTTCTGCATGCCATGTGCTTATTATTTAATAAGCAGGTTGTACCGTACACAGACTCTGAATGTTAATGAATTTCTAAATATAAAGAACACTTTCTTTTGAAATACAACATACAGACATAATAATGCCAAGGATAAAACGGCAAAAAAGCTGCAGAGAGAGTATGACAGAGAATAAAGACTGGCATGAGCAAAGGGTGGTTTGCACTGGGTGATGGAGTATACCAAAGTACTAGCAAAAAGCAGAAAAGGAGAGTTTGGCTGGGACAAATGAGTGCTATGAGAGGGCATGTTTGGGATAGAGGAAGGACAGTGGTGGAAACCACGACAATGACATAGGTTAACACTGCAGATGAAACTTGCTGAGAGCAGAGAAGTAGTGCATAGCCACTTCTCTCTTAAATTCTGTAGAAAGAGTCAGTGAGGTACAGTCACTGTGAATTTTCCTGCCGCATGATGCAGCATCCCGAGAAAGACTGTAATATTCCCTCCTGTGTGCACCAGCTCACCAGCTGTGCATTCAGGGAGTATTCAGGGTGTAATATGATTAAAATGATGGTCTGTAAGTGTACTGTTAATTTCTTAAAAAAAAAAAAAAAAAAAAGAAAAAAAAGGGAGAGGGGCCAGACAAAAGACTAGTGTTCTTTCAAAAGGCAGCCTGATTTTCTCGTTCCAAACTGGTACATTACAAACATTCCCTTGAAGCTGAAGAAGTGTAAAAATTATTCCTGTATAAAAGTAAGCTCTCCAAGAGAATGTATGCATAAACTCAATAAGAGGAGAAGGGTGAATATTTACTGGCAATAATGGCTTTACCTGTGTTAGCTTTGTGCTGGATACAAGGGCTGTGGTATTGCTTTTGTTTTGGTTGGTTCTAACTGAAGAGTCAAATGCTTCCTTTCATTTAGCTGGAATTAAAAGCCCACCAGCTTCAAAGAGGTTTGTTTGGCACATAGACCAAAGATGAATGCAGTTACTTGGCAACCTCCAGCATGGTTGTAGCAGCATCAGGATGCATTCTTTACAATATCTGAAAAGTCAAGCCCTTCTTCTGGGGCATAGAACACTTCGCTTTGGTCATTCTCACTTCAGTTGGCTTTTGTGCTCTAACGTGCTCTGAGCGTCTGTGCTGAAAAACTATTTCTTTCACAGGCTTGTATGGCATATTTGTGAGAACAGCGTCTTTGTCCTTCACGGAAATGCAAAGCTCCATTCTGTTGGGTTAAAAGTACCATTTCTCAGAAGTACATCTTTATGGGGGTTAAGAAGCCAAGGGCACAGGGCACAAGGCACACAGAAGTTTTACAAGTACCTTTTAAAAAGTATTAGTCTTTACTCACTGGCATAAGAAATATACAAATTGTAGATAAAAAGGATGAATTCTTATTCAGCTTTATAGAGCTGCAGCTCCTGTTGCAGCCACAGAAATACAGGCTCAAGGATATTGGGGTGCACCTGGGAAAGAGATGCCTAGATGTGGAGATGAGTGCCACCCACATGAACCCGGAGCTCCGTCCTCTGCAGCTGCCTACTTGACTTGGGAGCTCACTGAGGTGGCATCCTGTGGGCCTGCTGGAGGTGCCTGGTCCAGGGACATCCGTGGGGCTGAACTCATGCCCTGGCAGTGAGGGAGTCCTGTTGGTCAAGCTGCCTGCAAGCCTCTTTGTTGCACTGGTGCATGATGACCACAAGGATCTGGTGCACAAAGATTAATGTGTAGTGCTACAGACTGGGCTCCAGCTCTTTGAGAAGGTCCTCCTTGTGCAACCCATGGAGGCAGAGGATGGAAACAAGGAGAGTCTCCACTACAACTATCTTCCACCACTTGGCCACGTAGATCTCCTGCAGCTCCTGCCATAGCTACGGCATCATGGACTCGAGGATACTGAGGTGATCTTGGAAAAGAGCTACCCGGATTTCAGGGTGGAGTACGCCTGTAAAAAGTCTGGGCTCCCACACCAAGAACTTGATGGCCACCATCTTTCGTGTGCAGAGTGGGCAGTGTTGTTTCTGCCTGGCCCATCACATGAGGCATCCAAAGCAGAATTCATGCTCCCATGGTAGGATGATGGCCAGGTCATCCTGAGTGTCACAGAATCATAGAATCGTGGCAGATGGGACAGGTTCAATGCGACGTCGTGGCCATGACCAGCGTGCAGTGCAGTGGTGTGGGGAGAGCTGAGGATGAGGAGCTGCTCCCCTTCACTGGAGCTGCTGCTGGCAAAGGGTGTTGCGTGCTGGAAGAGAGAGAGCGGCCACTGTCATTTGCTAGCACGACAAAGGGCAGAAAAATGTCCCGGCCCCTCAGTAGGAAAATCTCTCGGCTCTGCTGTGCCATGCTTCCTGCTGGCCCAGGGGCAGGGTGAAAGTGCTTACAGCCCTATGAAGATCAGTGTCTGGCTGATGGGAAGCTTGTTGGGGTTGGAAACTATAGTGCTGCAGGAGGTGCCAGGGCCAGGTGCAAGAGTTGACTCTGGGAGTCAGCATGCAGTGGGATGTCTCCAGAGCTGTCTGCCTGTCCCCTGGCAGCGCAGGAATCCTGTTGGCCCAGCAGCCTTTCAGCCTCTTTGCTGCAGCTGTACACGATCACCTTAATGAGCCCATGCACAAATATCCCAGTGTGGTGTTGCTTGGTGGGCTCTGGCTCCTTGACCGGCGTCTCCTTGTGCAGCTCATAGAGGCAGAGGGTAGAGATGATGAGGCTCTTTGCTACAACCATCTTTGGTTGCTTGGTCCCATAGGTCTCCTGCAGATACTGCCACAGCCATGGCCTCACAGGCTCAAGGATATTGCGGTGGTCTTGGAAAAGGGCTGGCCAAATTTCAGGGTGGAGGACACCAAGGGGAGTCCAGGGCAGCATCCTCACAGCCCCACACTCAGTTGGGAACAGTGTTGGTTTTGCACAGACTGGTGGGAACACCATGGGCCAATGCACCTTGCCAGCATTGTGGTCCAGCTTCTTCCCTGGCTTCTCATGCATCTTCTCCTGCTCTGTGGGGACAGGGGCAGTAAGAGGTGTTGGGGATCTCTACAAAGAGCAGATGCCAAGAAGTCATCTTGCTCCCACACAAAGAACTTGATGGCCACCATCTCTCATGTGCAGAGTGGGCAGTGTTGTTTCTGCCTGGCCCATCACATCAGGCATCCAAAGCAGAATTCATGCTGCCATGGTAGGACGATGGGCAGGCCATCCTGAGTGTCACAGAATCACAGAATCCTGGCAGATGGAACAGGTAGAGTGCGATGTCTTGGCCATGACCAGCGTGCAGTGCAGCAGTGTGGGCAGAGCTGAGGATGAGGAGCTGCTCCCCTTCACTGGAGCTGCCGCTGGCTAAGGGTGTTGTATGCTGGAAGAGAGAGGGTGGCCATGTCATTTGCTAGCACGACAAAGGGCAGAAAAATGCCCCGGCCCCTCATCAGAAACCCCCCTGGCCCCACGTCTGAGCTGTCCTGTGCCCCCCGGAGGCTGCCCCAGGGCCCATGTCCCCACACAGCTCACCTGCACTGCTGTAAGCGCGCCCCATGGGGCCCCAGCTGCCTGAGCCAGGCAGGGCTGGGGAAACACGGGCAATGACTGTGGGGACGGGCACTGAGAACAGCTGCCAGCAGCCCTGTTTCATGACCCAGCTCCCATCCAAATCCTTCTTGACCTTCCATTTTTTGCTGGGGTGCACAGAGTTCCGCGGCCAATATCGACAGGGCAGTGAGGTGGCCCTGTGCCAGCCAGCCCCAGGGTCTGTGCCTCACAGGGGCGATGAGAGCAGGATTTGGCAAGAGGATGTAGACCATGCTCATTTTGCCTGAGATCTCCCATGTCTGCAAGGTCCCCTACCATAACAGTGGAGGTGGGAGGAGCGTGGCAGTGGGCTTCTCCTGTGTGCCCTTTTGAATGTGGAGAGAAAGCTGCTTCCCCTCCTGCCTGTTCTGCCTTCAGCATCTGCTGTGCTGTGCGTCTGAGGCTGCAGCACAATTTCCTGTGGGAGAAGATGTCACCAAGGTGGCCCTGGGGCTCCTGAGGGGCATGGCCCTCTCCCCCATCAGGCGATCCCACTGGGACTGGGACACGACGGGGCAGGGGAAGGCAGTGGCAAAAAGGGGGGCAAGTGTAAGTGTCAGTGTCAGCTGTGTAATGAGTAAGAGGGAGACTTTGTTGTTGACTGTAGATGTTGGTTTATCTCTTTTTCCCTGAATTAACAAGGAGTTTCAGCCCTAGTAGTGCCACTGTGGGGGCAGCCTTCTGCAGGGCTGGGGAGAGTCCTGGGGACCACTGGCCCTCTGCTTTGGGGCGTGGTGGGGCCCCCTGAGAAGGAGTGGTCCCTGTACCGGCTGGGAGTGGGGGTCTGTGGCTGCAGCCCTGGCCAGAGGGACCTGCCACCTCCTCCACAGCTCCTCATGCGGCTCCTCCTGCTCTGTGGGGACAGGGTCATTGGGGATCTCCACGAATTACAGCTTCAGATGTGCTGGGGAACTCATCAAGGTAGTGTCCTGAAGGGCTGCTGGAGGCACCCAGTCTGTCTGTAAGGCTGTCCTCCTGCTCCCTGGCAGCATGGCCCAGCAGCCTGTGGGCCTCTCCACTGCGGCTGGGCACAATCACGTGAATGAATCAGTGCACGAAGGTCTTGGTGTGGTCCTGTGGGCTGGACTCCCGCAGGACTGATCTTTTCCTGCTCTGCTGGCAGCCACCGCTGGCTGTGTGGGGGACATGAAGGAATATGCCAAGAAGTCATCTTGCTCCCACACTGAGAATTTGATGGCCTTGATCGGCCCCGTGCAGAGTGGGCAGTATTGTTTCTGCCTGGCCCATCACATCAGGCATCCAAAGCAGAATTCGTGCAGCCATGGTAGGACGATGGGCAGGCCATCCTGAGTGTCACAGAATCATGGCAGATGGGACAGGTTCAATGCGACGTCGTGGCCATGACCAGCGTGCAGTGGTGTGGGCAGAGCTGAGGATGAGGAGCTGCTCCCCTTCACTGGAGCTGCCGCTGGCAAAGGGTGTCATGTGCTGGAAGAGAGAGAGTGGCCATTGTCATTTACTGGCACAACAAAGGGCAGAAAAAATGCCCCGGCCCCTCAGCAGGGGCCCCCCCAGCCCCACAGCTGGGCTGTCCTGTGCCCTCCGTGGGCTGCCCCGGGGCATGTGTCCCCCCACAGCTCACCTGTGCTGCTACGAACATATCCCGCGGGGTCCCAGCTGCCTGAGCCAGGCAGGGCCGGGGAAACACGGGCAATGACTGTGGGGACAGGCACTGAAACAGCTGCCGGTGGCCCCACAGCACGGCTCTACGAAATCCTCGCTCGGTGCTCCAAGCCTCGCACACACGCTCAGCAGGAGTCAAGCCACGAGCTAGGCTGGGTTGGGCTCTGCTGGTGCCCCAGGATAAGAAATGAAGGCTGCATGGTTTTGCTCCATCACTTGGTGTCCTCGCCGTAGGCCATCCACCTGCTCAGGTGCCCATGGCAGTAGACTGCAGCTGAGACAATTGCTGACTGGGGTCTGGTGCCCCCAACCTGGTCTCCACAAACAGGCCAGTGCTTCTGTGGTGATGAGTGGTATCTGGGAAGAGGGTGGAACCCATACTTCAACCTCTCAAATCTCCTTCATATTTTCTTATGAACAGGTAGGTTCAAGTTAGGTTTGCCATCACACATGTTGATGTCCTCCCTGTGGTCTCCCAGGTAAAACCATAGGGTGCCATGTGGCGTGTGCCCACAGTACCCTTTCTCTTGAGAACAGAAATGCTGACTCCTCGTAGCTGAGATGCTGATTCGTGTAAGTGAGGAGGAAAACAAAGTCTATTCACGCTGTTGAACCTGTTTGGACAGTTTCTGCACACGAGATGGAGGCCTGAAGGGAGGCAGAGAGATTTTCTTTGTATTGCCAGAGTTTTCCTGGCCAATCCATTCACCATTGGTGCCTCTGTGCCTGTCCCATTCATTAATGTCAAGATGCTGGCTTAGGACAATGGAGTGCTCTGTACAAACTTTCACTGCATGGCCTCTGTGCACCGGACTTCATCTGGGTCTTTGAATGCCTGGTTATTGTCCAGGTTGCTATAGATCACCTCCCTCATGGCTGATTTCCTTGCATACTAGATACCCGCCTCCATATTGGTCCACTTGCTTAAGTAATTTACAGTCTCTTACTTGAAAGGATACCTTTCATTTAAGCTGGACAGGAGTCACCTCCAGAGGCTGAGGACTTTTGCCCCAATTCCAAACACTTTGTCAATGTCCATTTCCTATAAAGAGATCCCAGCTGCTGGGCTGTCTTGCCCTCCATTCCTGACTACTGGCCCCATTATCCCAGCACTGGAGCAACCAGGTGACAATGTACTAGCCTGGGTGATGGTTGAAATCTTTTCACATATTTCACAGCTGACTCAGGAGTAGTGATCATAGAATTGTAGAATGGTTTGGGTTGGAAGAGACCTCAAATTCCCCCCCTCCCCTGCTATTATGGGGACACCTTCCACTAGATCAGGTTGCCCAAAGCCCCATACAACCTGACCTTAAACACCTCTAGGGATGGGGCATCCACAACTTCTCTCAGCAACCAGTGCCTCACCACCCTCATCATAAAGAATTTCTTCTTAACGCCCAATCTAAACCTACCCTCATTTAGTTTAAAATTGTTACCCCTTGTCTTATCACCACACCCCCTGACAAAGAGTCTCTCCCAAGCTTTTCTGTAGGCCCACTTTAGGTATTGGAAGGCCTCTATAAGGTCTCCCCAGAGCCTTCTCTTCTCCAGGCTGAACAATGCCAACTCCCTCAGCTTGTCTTCATGGGAGAGGTTTTTCAGCCCTCTGATCATCCTTGTGACCTTTCTCTGGGCCCATTCTTACAGGTCCATGTCTCCCCTATGCTAGGGGCCCCAGATCTGGCTGCAGCACTCCAGGTGGGGTCTCAGGAGAGCAGAGGGGGAGAATCATCTCCCTCGACCTGTTGGCCATGCTGCTTTTGATGCAGCTCGGGCTATGACTGGATCATACCGATCAGGTAGTTTCTGACTTATTTATGATTTCTCTCTTTTCCCCCTCCTGTTCTTGTGTTTGCTCTGCTACAGAGTAGTGTGCCTCTTATGATTCTTCCTGCTGATTGCTCTTAGGAGGAGCTTGTTCTTCCCTTGTTAAATGACCTGACTTCTACTTCCATTGATGACTATTGTTGACTATAAGGGTTACTGAAGGTTGCCTCTCTGGTTTAGCCATAGTGTCTGTTGTTTTGTCATCAGATCCAGAGACCTTTTCTTCCCCTTGAGGGTGATGAATAGTGTTGAACAGGGCTCACTCAGCAGGTGTGGGCCAGGCACGAGCACATTGTGGTGATTTGTGTATCTTTGGAATTGCCACGGTATACTTTTTTTCAAATATTTTATCAGTACTTCAGGATTCTGCACGTGTTTAGGGGTGAAGTCCCAAAGTAGTCGAGATACCTACTGTTCTGTGTGCCTATCCATATTCTCCCATGTGTCCTGCCATCTGTCCTGCCCTGGGGCATGTTCCTGAGTAGTATTTTTAGATAGTCATTTCACCTTAGGAAAAGCTGGAAACACATTCTGGAGACATAGCAGTAGGATTACATTGATTAACCAAGTATGTTCAAAATACTCAGGAGCTATTGTAGCTAGCCTTCAGGAAGAGAAGGGAAAGGTACCATTCCTTATTTCCTCCACCAGTTGGCTCTCAGGGGAGAAAAGGGAGAAGGTATAATTGTTAATAGTCTCTGAGAGATAGTTTCCAGAGTGCAAGGATGACAGCAATGAAGGGCCCAAATACCAGAGTAAGCTCAAGGCCAGTGCTTTACAGAACAGCAAACTGAAAAAGACAAACACAGCCTTTAAGATCTCAAATCCAATATGCAGCAGAAGAGGGAACATGACATGGATCAAATAAAACAATGTTGAGAGCAAATCAGTCAACATTATGACCAGCAACAATTAAACAAATATTGTAAGTTTCCTCTAACACATTCTGGTCAAATCTGTTGTTATTCCAGTCCTTCAGGCCCAATGCTGGGTACCAAAAAAGGTCTGTTGTGGTTAGCTGATGGACAGTTTAGGTCAGCTGCCCTAGCTGTGTCCCCTCCACAGCTCTTGCTTAACCCCAGCATATTAGCCTTAGGGGTGGAGGGGAGCTGGAGAGACAGCCTTGATGTTGTGCTCGCACTGCTCAGCAGTAGCCAAAGCATTGATGCGATACCAGTGCTCTTCCACCTACAAGTGAAAAGTGCAGCTGTGTATTGGCTGCTGTGGGGAAAGTTAACTGCAGCCCAGCCAGACCCAGTACACCTGGTCATTCACACTAACTGATGAGGAGATTTATTCCAGAAAGGTTGTCTGATGGTTGCCCAGGGAGGTGGCGGTGTCACCATCCCTGAGGGTGTTCAAGGAAAGGTTGGACATGGTGCTTAGGGACATGGTTTAGTGGGTGACATTGATAGTAGGGCTATGGTTGGACCAGATGATCTTGAAGGACTTTCCTAACCTTAATGACTCTATAATTCTGTGATTCTGATCGGGGACCCATGTGTAACTGTTGCAATTGTCAACAAATAGTTTTGTGACAGATAGTTGCGTGCAACTGCACGTGTGCACCAGCTTACTAGCACATACCTGGGCACTGTATTGGGCATAAATGGGAGAGTTTTGCTAAAGGGTGTTGCTTAAGCAGTGGATTCTGTGGGAAGAGGTCAAGGGCTCTACTGGTGCCAGAAACAGACGGTTCTGGCCATTTCCAGGTAGCTTCAGCAGACCTGCAGCAGCGTGACAGGGAAAGGTGTTGCTTTGTCTCTCACTCTCAGTATCTGGTTTAACTAGGAGGTTGAGCCTGTTCTGCTTGTGACGGTCATTCTTAAGTGATCTCCCTGTCATTATCCTGACCCATGAGCTTTTCCACATTAGTTTCGTATTCCAGGTCCTGTTGAGAGTGCAGCTGGTTGGGCATCTGCCACCCAGCAGAGGTCAACTCACTGCAGGCACTTACATTTCAACAGCAGTTGAAAGAACTGTGGTCTGAGGAAAAAAACAAGCCCCCCTACCCCCCCCCCCCTCCAAAAAAAACACAGAAAAACCAACCAAACAAAAAAAAAAACAACCCAACCCAACCCAAACCAAAAAAAACAAAAACAACAACAAAAACAAACCCAAACAACACCACCAAACAAACAAACAAACAAAAAACCACCAAGAAACAAGCAGAACAATATTTTCATTTTCAAGGCACTGTGAAGAAGAGTATTTCATTTATTTTGTTTGGAAAAAGAAACAAAAGATTTTTAACTGCTTCCTATGTATGTATTTCCTTACTTAGTGTGAATTGCTACAAGTTCATGTGGGCAAGTCAGGGGTAGCCACTGAAAACCCTGTTCAGGTTTTCTGCTTAAGTAGGATAAAGGGTCAAAAATTCTTAACACTTTTACTGACTGTTTTTTTCAACACAAGTAAATCTAGTTGATTTAGTTTCATTCTAAGAAAGAGGGTTGAAGCATGGAGTTACATAATAAATCCTTTTCATGGTGTTCAAAAACATAGTCACAGGATGGGTTGGTTCTCAGGTCCTTCCCACTTTCCGCTGGATGGTGCTTTTCACAGTGCCCACAGTCCTTCATGACTGCTTTTGCATGTCTGGGGAGAAAGACTGAAATCCCCCAGTGGGATACTGTGTTCCTGCAGTCATTTCTCTCCAGGCTTAATTTTCCTGTTCCGCTGTGTGATGGTGCTTATTCTGATGCTGACATGCCTGTGCTTACTGGAAGTTTTAAAAAGATTTAACCAGAGGTATTAAAGGCTATGAAGTTCTCATGAATAAAGACCTCCGCATTCCAGGACAAGAGCTACTACTAAAAAGGTTAGTTACAGGTCTGTCATCTGCACTGCCATCTGGTCAAGATCTTTCCTTGCAGTATCTCCTAAGATGATTGATATTTCTCCTAGCTGACACTCAGCAACTTGAGCAAAGTGCCAAGGGCCAGGGCATCAGAAGGAAGTTTAGTGCTTCCTCATGCTTTCTTCTTCCATTGAGAGTAAGACTGGCAGACATCTGCCTCATCTATTTTGAGAAGATTTTTCATCTAGCAAGTCAGCCCTTGCCTTCTTCCAAACAAGTCAAGCTGCATGCTGGACTTATTGGTCAAACACTTGTTGGGTAGTGTAGGGAAGGGGCAGGATGGGAGAAGACAATGCATGGCATGGCAAGAAGTAGCCTAGTTAGGGGCCCTTCAACTTATATATGTGGGGAGAGCAACCTTGTTAGAATATTAATGAAAAACATTTTTTCTTTGTAATCAGTATACTCACTGGAACGCTTAGCATATTTCCAAAACTGTAAGAGGGGACTGAAAATGACAGCCTCAAATTGTTGCCTTAAAAACCACAAGTGAAACAGTAATGGATTTTTGTCTTTATTTATTTATTTATTTATTTATTTTCTTTTTCATTTTATTTTTAGGAAAGTTTTTTTTTTTTTGTGTGTGTGTGTGCGCCTCAACAGATGAATGTTGTTTCTGATAAGACAATTGCAACATAGAAATCAATTACAACAATGTGCTTTCCAGCTTTTATTTTTTTATTTAAGTAACTGACAATTCAGAAGGACACAGACAATAGGGCTGTAGCAGAACAGTGTTACAATTAAAATCAATTTATATGGAAAACAATTACAATAGTTGTTGGAAATCCAGGAAAGGTTGACCTTTTGATCAGAACAGACTGCATTTTAAGAAAGTAGTTGTAATGAAATGATGTGGTTTGTAGCTTTCCTTTTTTGAACAAGAAGAGAGGAAAATCCTTATGTTAAGACAGGATCTGGAGGGAACACTTTATCATACTGAGAAAATAATTTTCCCATCAATAAGCATATCTCATCCATTTTTCATACATTTCATTCTCATACTGTGAGTCCATTGGAGCAAAGTGCTTTTTTTTTTATTTTTTTATTTTTTCCTATATGCCTTCTTTCCATTTGCACTGGTTTGAGTTTCTGCTTCTGTATGTTAAGACGTAAAGGAAAAGTTAATCTCACACTTGTGCCTGTTTGCAGTTCTCGAGGATGACGTGCCCATTCAGCAAGTAGTCCCTTCAGCTCTCATTGACTTGAACGCACACCTTCCAGTGTCTTCAGCTGTTGTTGGTCTTGAATGGCAGAATGGACGTATGGTGGTTAAGCTCATTCCCAAGGGCCAGTTTGGTATTTTTAGTTGTGCCAGATAGGCCCATACTTTAAAAATAGTTCCCAGTGACTGCTGAACATGAAGCAGTAACTGGCCATTAACTATCAACTATGCTCCACTGACATTCATAGCAAATTCTTCTGGCTTTAGTCCTAAAGCAGAAGCCGGGAATGGGGCAGTTCCAAGTGTTTGGATTATGTATAGGCAAACCAAACTTGAGTAAAAGATGAAGTTGAGGTTGGACATGATTCAGCATTGTGGCAAATAAAGCAAACAGAATGTTAGGTCAAATTCCCTGCGATAAACATTGGCAGTAGAAATTTGAAAAGTAGACACTTGTTACTTTATCTGTTAGAGATCTGGGGAACCGATGGGAACGCTAGGTTTCTTTCAATATGGTTTGATTAGAGAGTACAGAAACTATAGGACCTATTTTTGGCAGTCTTGTACAAGGACTAAATGGTAATGTTTTTGTACTAGTAGTCTGAGTGCTCAGCGCTGGGGTTGATACACTTGACAACCTGATGATGTGTGGTTTGCATTCATTTCAGCATCTCTCATCTATAATCAACAGCAAAGAGATAAATCTTCATAGATTCGTTAGGAGATGAAGCATTTAATGCGTTTATTAAGCATTGCAAAAACACTAATTAAATGAGGCATTAAGAGGTCCTTTCATGCAATATACCACTGAATTGCAAAAAAGGCAAGAATCTAGTTGGTGTGCATCTTTCCTGACAGTTTTCTTTCATATACTTCCACTCCTCTGCAGGAACATCTGTTTTACAGCTGTTGGAAATACCGACTGCAGGGCAGACTGTTGCTGTC
The DNA here is from genome assembly GCF_964211835.1 of Anser anser. NCBI lineage: Eukaryota > Metazoa > Chordata > Aves > Anseriformes > Anatidae > Anser > Anser anser. Next base: position 14,566,998 of record NC_139723.1, read on the forward strand.
ACCACAGTGCCATCATCTTCTGGAACACTTTGGGTAGCAATTGTTTAACCTCTTAAAAAAAAAAAAAAATTTATTTGTCTAATAACAATGCCTATTATCACATACCAATCTATGTTAAAAATTATAATTCCTCATGTAGGGACGCCTGAACTGTAATTCCTCAGCTTTATAATCCTGAAGGGAAATGGCAGAATATTCCTTTTGAAAGGTGAATATTGTTATTGTATTGTATTGTATTGTATTGTATTCCCCAAACTGCTAGAGGCCCAGGGGTTTTGACTACAGCTCAGAAATGCCGAGGTCCAGCCTTCTGCTCATGTTACTAGCCAACAGCTGTGATTTCTCCACATTAGGCAGTGCTGATCTGATTTCCTTTAGCAAAATGTGACAGCCTGCCGAACTCTCTAAAGCCAAGACAATGAGATTCCATAAGGCCTATTAGAATGCAGTCTTTTGTATAAGTCAGTGTCAATAACCCCACTGCATTGTATGCCTCTTCTCTGTAAAAGAAAAGTGTTTTCTGCAGTGCATTAGAACTGACGCACCTCACAGATGCACTGCAGATTGGTAGCTTTTTAAGAGGAAATGTTATTTGGTTTCAGTGATAGCCATACTTTACATAATGGATGTAATCTATTACTTTTTGTGCATACAGCAAACAGCTCTCGTAGCAAAAGTAATAGATTAAATTTATTATCGTCTTCCTCTAATAAAATAAGTGTGCTCTCCATCACTTGTGCTTCTGAGTTATATAAATAGCAAAGTTATTGGAAAATAGCTCAGAAAAATATAACTTCCACTTTAGGGACTGATGAGGTAAATAAGATCTTCCAGCTGGTGATTATAGCTTAAACTAGCTGAATGTATCCCCTAGGTATTAATTAATAAATCAGCTCCTGCAAACCCACATAATTCTACAGGTACTTAGAGAAGGTGCTAAGTACCAATGTCATCTGATTTTTTTACACTAGTTTTAATTTCTTTTTCTTTCTGCAGTCCAATCCCGTATTTCAATAACTTATTACTGTATTACTTTTCCCCTTGAATACTAAAGTTGAAACTTATCTTTCAAAGAACAGAGGAAGAATAAGGCTTTCCCTGGGGAATTTCCTCTATCTAGGAAAGAAGGAACTTAGACCAAAAATTTAGACCAAATTTCCAACTTAGACCAAATTTCCCTGCCTGCTGCCGAGTCTGTGGGCAGTAAGGTCAGGTCCTTTTCAATAACTCCATGTTCTTAATGCACTAGTTCAGATTTATTTGTGCTTTCCCAGCATGAGTTACCAGCCTTCCAGCCTTCCTTCCCCCCTCCCCACCCCCTTCTCTCTCTCCCCAGTCCCTAGTCCAGAAAGTACAGGAGACGGATAAAGCCCTTTTTATAGCCAGATTCATATGAGAAAGTTTTATAATGCAGAAAATTCACTGGAATTCACTTCTCCCATGTGCGAATAACTTCATCTTTGTGTATTGAGCTTATTAATTGGTAGATAGTGTGAGCTTATTAATTGGTAGATAGTATGATGCTCCCATTTCCCCCTGTCCTTTTCAAATACAAAAATTCTAGAGCTAGGCATTTTTTAAAATAAGCTTTGGATGCTCAGATTTATTTATTTAAAGGTTACCTTGGTATCCAATATAGGGCTAATAACTGAGATGAATCTTTTATAGTAGATCTGTAAAAGCATAAATATTCTCTGAAATTTATGAAAACAACTGTGCTCTAGAGAATTTTGGATGCTTTTGAAAACCTGAAGAAGTGTTTGTGTGTTATGAATTAACTGTAGATACTGTATATATATTTTTTTCTTCTGAAATTAATAGATATAACAGGAGAGCACAAATCTTTCTGTTCAGACCCCAGCTTGAATGGGGCTGATTTCAATGAATTTGTCGCAGATTACCTGATGTGAAAGGGTTTTTCTTTACCTGGTTATCATGGAAAAGACTCATGGTTCCTTTACTGTAAGACCTGGAAACTGTGTATTAAACCCTGTGTTACAGGAACAAGTTCCCCCTCTTGAGATAGTATCAGGTAGTCCAAAAGAGTATCCTGAATTGCATAAAGGAAGTGTAAAGCTTAGTGTAGAAGAAGCCTTCCAGGAACCAGTCTGTCCTTTGCAAACTCAGTGTTCTCAGTGCAGTAGTACTGTGATGGTTGTTTTTTCATGTCATATTGAAGGCTCTACTGCAGCACACTGCAGACTGTAAATCAGATGATCAGACTGAAGGAAAATAACATGAAATCAAGCAGTTCCTTAACATCATCTAAGTTTCTCTCACAGAAGTTTGACATTTGACATTTGATAGTCTACTGTGGAGGAGGGTGCAGTGATGCAAGTCAGCCAAAACCTTTTGAGGGTGTCAAATTCAAAAGGATACAACAGATTGCAAGAGGTTTGGGAGAGCTCACATTCAGTTTCTGTCTGTCTCTGCTCCCAGCAATCCATCCGGATTTCAGCCTGCATCTTCCTTTTCTGAGGTAGCAAAACCAACTCTGTTTCCCCCTCCTAGTGAACAAGACCCTGGTTTAGAGGATAACGGGTTCAGGATTGATAAATCTTATTTCAGATTATCCCAGAAAACATAAGCAAAATCCTCTGTTGGTGAAAGCAACTAGCTGTGAATGAGAGTAGCATCAGTAGCACAGGCCAGTTATGGCCTGTGTCCTTCAAAGCTGATCTCTGCCATGGATTTGGTGGGTCATGGCAGGCCTCAGGCTGGGAATAGCTTTCAAACTCAGATTCTGTCTTTCACCACTTAATTTCTGTGGTGCGGTTACAGAGAAGTTTGAATACTGGTGTTTTCCTTAGAAAACGTTTCAGAAGTAGACTTTCGGTATTGGTTGCCTTCATAAAAAAAAAGTGATATACACTTGGTGAAATCTATCTCCAGGGTACTGGGATGTGGCAGGCTTTTTCATTCTGACATTAGGCTGACCAGTATCCCCACCAATTATCTGCGCATGCTGTGCAAGGGAGGGTGAAGGAACAGGCTGTCTGATACTTTGCCTGGAGAATAAATCCCAAAGCATGTCTGAATATGACCTGGGATTTTCTCTGTTTCTGAGGGCTCCATGCCATGAGGGAGGAGTGAAAGTCAGCACATGAAAAATACCTAGAGTATTCTCTTCCCGACTGTAATGGCTTATATTTTCAGTTCAGGAATGATTGGTTTGAGTGCATTACCTGTTGTGAAGACTTGACACCAAGGATGTTGGGACTGGTGCTGAGAAAACTGCATTTTTCTCAGCTTAGCTTCCTCCCTACCCCTTGAAAAAATGTGACCAGCTGCATTAAGGGAAGCAGTGTAAATTTTCTTCACTTCTCCCAGTAAATGTTGCCACTCCACGGAATTATTTATTTGGGTTTCATTTTGGATAAGTATGATACACGTCATGACATAAGCCCTAAAGTAAATTTTAAAATGACATTCAGGACAACTGTCTTGACAAACAACTTTTTTTTTTTTTTTTTTTTTCATTAATATTACCGTATTTTGCTCAAACATGAAGCGGACTTATGGACAAACCCGACTTGTCATGTGCTTCATGAATCATTACAGCAGCGCTAGTTCATTTCCCATCCATAATCATGATCATATATATTAAAATAAATTACAACACATTTTTTCTGGTTAACCTTGTCACCTTTTAAAAACAATATACATTTAATACTTGAAGTAAGAAAAAGAACAAAACAAATATAACTTCTTTTCTTTTTTTTTTCCACACACAAACATATACATATGAACTACATGTGCTTGCAAATAGATTTCAGTAACTGTGATGATACTCTAATAGTTATGAACTATGGCATTCCCTCCCCAAAGAATGAGAGACTTGCTATCATATGTACTTGCCCATAAGCCATCTTCCTACTATAAGGCTGTAAGCTCACCAGATCAGTGTTGTCATTTACTACCTATTTATACAGCGCCCATTGTTATGAGGACAAAGTGTCATTTGTTTTTAGGGATCAAAGTGGCATAAATGAATTATTTCAGAAGCAATAACATTTTGTTTTCTGGAAAATCAAAATTATTAACGTGTACAAGTTGACAGCCATCTTCACAGCTGCCTTGACATTTCATCTCATTGTTCTTGGATTATATGTGAGGAGATAGTGCTGTTGACTTGCAAATACCACACATAGAAGTCAGCAGACTTTCTTTTTCTTTTGCCTGTTTTCTTTTGTTCCCAGAATCTGTGTTTTCAAATTCTCCAGCTCAGTTAACAGTGACAAATATTAAAGCAATCCAGAACAGAAGGTATGCCGCAAGGTGGGAAATAATTAAAACATAACTTCTGCTTATTTTCTACTATAGCCCCTTAGTAGAAAGCAAAAAACCACCTATATTCCTATATCAAATTTCTAGTGTAACCAAGGAGTAACAGAATGGGTGTCAAGGGGATTTCTCCTGATTTGTACTGCCTCACTAGAGTAGAAAATCTGTTTTTAGTCTTTTGTTCCAACACTTCTGCTTCATGACAATTTTGGTTCCAGTTTGAATAAATAAGAATAATCAAGTTATGAGGTAAAAGTCTGCTCTTTTATACTCTTCTATGAGCTGTTTGAATATGAAGGATAAAGTATCCTTAAATTTAAGTTGAAATAACAATTTTCTTGCCTATGCCAGCTCTTTTCTCATTCCGCTGAGGCTATATGTAAAGAATTCTATTTTCAGCTGGCCTTATATCCAACCACCTGCTTCTAGTGAAAAAAAAAGGAAAAAAAAATAAAAAAAAGACTCAGAATCATTCAACCTGCAGATTGCTTTTGGCTTGTAGCTATCTCAGTAGCAATAAGAACTTCACAGACGCTTGTTTCTTTCGTTAGAAGGAGGAGGCTTACTTGTGCGTCTTCTTTTTTTTCTTTTTTTTTCTTTTTATTATTATTTTATTACTGTTTTTGGTTTGAAGAGGGTTTAAGATCGTATTTTGAGATCCAAATTCCAAAAACCATGGGAGCATACAGTGAAACTAAACTGAATCCAAAGATCTTCATTTGGGACTACTGTAATTTGCAACTGAGAAGGAAGAAGGGCAGAGCTAGAAAACAAAGAAAGGTAGCATGTATCACTGAACCGACTAGCTGTGATTTTTCTAAGCTGCCAATGAGAATAGAGTTTATAATTCTCATTACAGGTGATAGGAACAGGGTATCCAAACTGCTCAGCTAACTTGAAAAATCTCCTTCATTGTTCAGTGATTCAACAGCAATCAGGCCTTTTGTCTCTTCCAAAGATGTTCCTTTAACTCCTCCAGGGACAATTAACATTTAAATTACTGTATGAAATAGTTTTTTAGTTCTTCTTTCCTTAGTTCTCTACTATGTCTTTTCAGCGCAAAGGGAAGTCACTTGGGACACTGAAACCAGGTCAGAAAGCGTGTATCCAGTGCTAGCCCGTACGCTGCCTTATGGCAAACCTACAGATCAGCTGCAGCGGACTGCAACTTCGACGTTACTGCGGCTATGCTGGTTCTTGTATTTGAGAAGACCAAAGCTACAGCTGCGGGAGGACAGACAGCTTGTCCATGTATTCCTTTCCCTGCAACTCCATATCGAGCCGCATTGTGAACTGAGAGGATGGGAATGGACAGAGCACGGTCATCATGCTAGTCCCAGGTAAACTGGGATCACTCAGTGGAAAAAGGTAATTACACAACCATGCCAGAATAGGCCTCCCCTTCCTCACTTCTTGCTGTGTGTTTTATGGCTGGGGAAGGAGGTGGAACAGACAGTCTCCTATTTACATGAATGTTTCCCTTTCTGAAGAAAAATGAATAAGGGTTGGCCCTTTCATTGTTGACTAGTAGACTCCTTTTTCACAGGATGATGTAGCAGATATGACAAAAATGACTATCTGACTGCGGTTTCTTAGCTCTCTTTGCTAGAAGCTACTGCTGCTGCCAGGCAGCCAGAAGCTCATTGTTCTACTGGATTTTCAACCAATCTTTCATCTTTCTAAGGGTTAAATGTGGTCTTCTGGCATTCCTGCATCTTGAAGTTTTGTTTGTTTGTTTGTTTGTTTGTTTGTTTGTTTTTATGGAAAAGACCAATGTCTAAAGCAGATGTTTAGGCGTGGTGTAGGAAAGCTTGTTTATACATATCTTTGATGTATTTCATTTGCAACATGGCCTACATTCCAGATTTCCTCTATACCACTTTCTTCTTCAATCACAAGACTTTGCATTAAATATGAACGCTGACTTCTTACTGTGTCTCATATACCTCAACTACAATTTGTGGTGCTGAGTGCACAATTTGGCTTTCTTACTTTTCTTTATGATATCATTATTACCGTCATAGGTGATGCAATACCATGCTACAATAAATAAGGAAAAAAAAACACCATACCATTCATGTAAATAAAGGAAACATTGAATGGCAGTACGAATGACATCAACTTTGGGATTGTCCTAATTAAAGAGTGTTTACTTAAATAAATGCCTATTGACATCAGGTCATATCAACAGTTCTCCAGGGTCTCAATGTCTCCTGTCTGATTTCTGTTGTGTGTAGAGCTGTTGACCCTGTTGACACTGGCAGTGTGTATGAATGGTGAAGGAATGGGGAGCAGAAAGCAAAAGCCGCCTCCCCAGTCTGAATCTAATGGAGCTGATATCACAGGCTAGGCCTTTCTGAAAAGAATATCCCTAAGTTAACAAGAAAGGAAGAAGGAAGAAAGAAAAAAGAGAGAAGCAGCCCCAAATCTATACATATGGCTGAGATGGGGCGCAGGTTATTCGTCGTCACTCTTTTATCACTGCAAACTCTTTTCTTAAGACATTGCTTGCAGTATCCTCTTTAACTCACTCTGGAAGGATAAGGATCCATTCGTTATGAAAGAGGAAGAGAACGAAGCATCCGTCTGTGTAAGTGGACTTCAAAATATACTAGCAGGAACTTACATTATGTTAGCACAAAACTTACAGGAACTGTTGCCAAAGATAACAGTGTACCTGCTTTCTCAAGTGGCTCCGCTGGTTTCAGCTGTCTCTCTTTTCTCCCTTTTTGCAGAACTACTGCTGCTCTGCAGAGACTTCTTGTGCTAACCAGCAGGAAAGGCCAGGCTTGACCTTGTGCCAGTGTGAGGGAGCAGCAGGTGTGCAAGTAAAAAGGAGAGAAAACCCCTTCGTTCCCTCATGTAATGGCAGGGATGCACTGTCCACCTGCATCTGAGTAAATGACAGGGGAGCCATGTGCGGCAGATGTCTCATCATAGCTGGTTTCTTTTCCTCTGATATGCTCCAACTCCCTTGCAGTAAACTGCAGTTTCCTTGATCTCTAGAACAGATGGAGAAGTGACTGGGAACACATTAGAGGCAGAGTAGGCATGCAGTCAGCTACGGTACCTTTATTCTTAAAAAAACAACCAGCCAACAAAAAACTGCCCAAATGGTGGTTGTCTAGGTCTGACCCTGGCACTGCACTCCTATTTACCCTGCAGTGAGCATGTGTCCCAGGAATACGCATCTGGGGAGCAAGACTGTGGGGAGCAAGATAAAAGCCTGCCTCTGAGTCTTGCTCTCCTTATTTCTGTTAAGAGATGCCATATGCCTTGCCAAGTTCACGGTGAAATAAGTAGGCTGCAAAAAGTAGAACATAGCTAGAGGCAGGGAGCAAACACTGATTCTTAAAAACTGAATACTGACTGAACTCAGGGCAATACACACGATGCTGACAGCTCTGTAAGGTGGTGCTCTGCAAGAGCAAGCAGTAATTTCATCACCAGGACATATTTCACTCAGGTAACTAAGCACATTACTGCTCAGAAATCCTTGCAGTACACTAACAATGTAATCACTTTTTAGAACCATTCTAAGGAAAGAGGGGAATTCAGCCATTCATAATTAATCCTAAAAGCACATTTTTGCTAGATTTTTTTTTAGGATTTTTTTTAATTATTATTTTGACATTTAATATGAAGCAATCCGCTGCAACTGTCTAGAATTTAGGAGAATTTTTGCTTTTAACATTGATTTTAACATTTAACATGAAATGACTGCAGGGGTAATAGATTACTAATTGAAAAATAACAATTACAAGGGAAAGGCACATGCAAATGTCTTTAATGGGCAGTTCAGAAACACTTTGTTTTATCCCCATTTGTTTCTTTAACTACCCACATTAAGGTACAGTAGAGTTTTGGGCTTCAGTGCGGTGGTTATTTTATCAGCAAAAACAATTTCCCTGGTGTTAGTGTTTAGTCAGGGGTTATTCAATCCTGTTAACATTTTACAAACCTTCATAGAACAAAGAGGATTAATCTCAAGCATCTCTATAAATCTCCAGCTGTCTAGTTCAGAACACACACAAAAAAAGAAAGCAACAAAATGAAGCGCAACTTAAAACCAGCCTAAGTGAAGAAAATTCTAACAACCCTCGCATCCTTCTCTATTGGGTGACCTAAAATGGAGCAGTGATGCAACCAAAGATCAGCCACTAAGAACAGAGATTCTCAAAACTGCCTTGGCCCTGGGTCCTACAGCTATATTAGGGATATACCTAGGGAGCACAGCTGGATTGTACAACTTCTGGCACATTTCCCTTGATAGCAGCAGAAGATTTTTAACCTGCTTAGAAAATCTCTGCCAAAGAATGTGGATAATAGTTTTTAGAAGCACCAGCATCCCATTACAGGCCAGCCTGACTTTGGTTTCAGAGTGCTGAAATTTAAGATTGGACACAGGCCCTTAAATCACATTAATCTGAATGTTCTGTCTTATAACATTTTCATATCCTTTTTGGCTAAACACATACATAGTCATTATTATCCTTACTCCAGTTAATTCCGATTATTTATAAATCGTATTTGTTATCAACCACTTAGCAACAAACCTATGGCTCATAATTGCTAGAAAATTGAGAGGTCGCTGAACAACTCCGTATCTTCCCATTGCTGAGAGTTCCAAATTAAGAACAGTGGAATCTACAATAAAGAATAAAGAATAAAGCTTCAGTTCTGAGCCTTTTGGGGATTTGTTTAGAGGCATAAAACAAAGAAAAAGATTACTTGTACTGAACTAACATTCCACTTTCGTCTTCTCCCCATTAAAAAATCTTTCTAAAACCTGGAAAAACTTGCACCTCTTGTTCTAATATACTGCCCCTGAAAGAAACATAACCACATAGTTATTAAAATGGCATCAAGAATAGCTAAGTAATCTGTTCTTGGAAATTAGCTTTGCGTTTATATGTTATCTACAAATATACAAGATGAGAATGACAGTGGCTAGAGGTTCATTATATCTGGCAGTATGTTAGCCTTTTTGAGGCTATCATGTTTTAAACATTATTTTAGTATTATAATCCCCATATTATGCATGGACAACCCTAGTTTACTGGCATTGGAGAAGAGTTCATTCCTAGCAGCAAAGCTTTTGTAAGTTTTAATTCACTCCTGCAAATAGTAAGATGACCATATTTCCCAAGGAGTATGCAGAATGTTTTACTTTCTTTCTTTTTGCCCCATACAGATTAACATTTTAACAGTAGCTTTGAAATTAAGAACAAGGCTAACAAAAACAGCTCCCTCTCATCAAGGTAGAACTCAACTCTTCTATGCCAGCAATATCTAGTGGGTTGCCTTCCCTGGGTGCGATCCAGGGCTACATTACAGTAAACTGGTCCAGTGTGATATCACAGATATAAAAAATATTCCATTCTGTATCAAAACTAGGCACATGCCTTATATTTATATGAAGAGAAGATCAACAGAGTTGAGCATTTTTGCTCTCAACTATTCATCTCTGGCCTTCTACATGAGGAGAAAAATATTTTATGTTGTTTCTAATTGGTAACTACAAGAGTCTAATTTGGGTTAGATGGTTGTTAAAAGGAGGGTGACATCACACTTGGGTCAGTATTGGTGGATATCTAAAAGCACAACCTCTCATTTGTATTGCTTTAAAATGTACACAGTATAGATGTATATTAAAAAACAAACAAACAAAAAAAAAACAACAATTTTTGTGGTGTTGAACCAACTAGAAGGTATGATGCAAGGCTCTTTACCAAATGAGATCTATAGATACAAATTTCACTGTAGAGTATGCTTTAGACAAATATGTCTTTTTCTTTAAGTATGCAAATCCTACACTGTAGGCTTTTTTTTTTTCCTTTTTCTTTTTCTTTTTGTAGTGGTAGAAAATGTTGAACAATTGTCCATGAGCATGAGCCAACGGTTCATTGCTGATATCCCCAGAATGCCAATATTTGCAATGCAAACAGTTAGTACAATTTACCAGTTCTATGAAAGGCCCTGACATATCTGCCTCAAGGTCTGGAGGCTCTGCTGTACAACCACAAATAGTCTTTCCATTTCCACGTAACCTTTTGATACAGTGACAGCTGCATTAAGCTGCTTCTGCCCAGCAATTCCACATGCCAGGCTGGTTTAATTGGTTATAATGCCACAGAAAAAGCACTGCTAGCAGAACACCATCAAATCATTTTCATGTTGAACCTTCGCGGTCCAGCAACCTCCCCTTCAACTACAGCACCATTGTTTTTGCGAGGGACATATTCAAGGTCAATGCTGGTTTTGTGTTTGCCTTTCCCTCTACTCCACACAAAAAGAAGTAGGAAACAAAATAAAACCACTCCGAGGAATGTGAAGCAGCCCATAGCTGTGGACACCAATATTGTCTTAAGGTCCAGAGAGAAAGTGTTCGCATTAGTTCCATTGGAACTGGTGTCGTTGGAGTCTGTCATATACATAGGGGTCCTGTTGGCATAAAGGAAACGGTCTGAAGTAAACCCCTTCACTGTAAGGGAGGCCGAATAGGTGTCGTTCCCAGCCGCATTGCTTGCAATACAAACATATATCCCAGTGTCCTGGTCTTGAGCAAATCGAATCTCCAGTGTGCCGTCTCCCAGAACAGTGGCTCTTCCATTTGATTTAGTTGTGATCAGCCTCCGACGTGGGGTAACCCATGATATGGTGGGCTGCGGATCCCCGTCAGCATTGCACATCAGCTGCACCGTCTGCCCTTCCTCCACTACCAGGTACTGCAGCTTCTTGTCTTGTATCTTGGGCTTCTTACAGGTGAAGTAAAAGGAGAGAGCTGTGCTGTGAAAGTCCTTGAATGACCTCTCCTTGACACTGTCTGGGCCAGCACACATCGGTGTCTGGCCTCCAAACTGCAAAGTGGGTTGCCTCTGTAGAATCCAAAGGAGACGGCAGTCACAGGCCAGAGGATTGTTGTTAATGCAGAGGATCTCAAGGGCTTTGGGGGAATGAAATACATTCTCTTCTAGGGTTTCTAGCAGGTTTTGGGACACATTAAGCACACGTAAGAATCGGAGCCCTTGGAAAGCATGTGGTTCAATGGTACGTAACTGGGCCCCCACCATGTGGAGCTCCTGCAGGCGTACCAAATCGGAGAGCATGCCTGCTTCAATGGTGCTGATAGGGTTGTAGGAGAGGTTTAGATGCGTCAGGTAAACCAGATGTTTAAAAGCAGAGTAAGGTACTGCAGACAGGTTGGTGTTGGTGATGGAGAGAGAAGTAAGGTTGAGACCATACAGGCTGTTGGCAGGCAGCATGTCGAGGAGGGGCCAGGAGTCTATCTCCAGGTCTTTCAGGCGAAATAATCTTTTGAAGGCATACGCAGGCAAAGCGTTGATGTTGAGCTGTTTCAGATGCAGACTGATGAGGTTGTGGAGGTGGGAAAGAGCTTCTGTTGGTACAGCTGTGAGGTTGCATCTCTCCAGGGTGAGCTGCTCCAGGCTAAGCAGTCCACTGAAGGCCCTGTGTGATATATAGACCAAATCATTGTCCCCAACCTCCAGGGACTTTAGGTTATGTAGATCTTGGAACATGTAGTCCAGCAAAATGACAATCTTGTTTTCACTTATATCAAGTTTTGTTAAGTTTGACAACCCAGTGAACACCCCAAGGGGAACCAGCTTCAGACGGTTTCCTTTCAGCCTCAGGGAGCGCAAGTTGAAGAGATTGTTGAAGGCTCCAGGCTCCACATTGGCGACTATATTGTCGCTGAGGTCGATCTCCTCCAGCAAGGGGTATGACGTGAACTCCTCAGGGTTGACGCTCTTCAGTCGGTTCTTGCTGAGGTCCAAGATTTTGGTCTCAATGGGAATGCCCTCTGGAATGGCCATCAGGCGCCTCCGATGACAGCTGACGGACTTGTTCTGGGCCGAGCATTCGCAGCGGGCTGGGCAGCCTATGGTGGGGCCCATGAAGACTAGCAGCACAGCCAGACCTAGGAACGGCTGCCAGCAAGATACAGCTGTGTGAAGCATGACTCCACCGATTTGGTCTAACCCTCTGTCACGGGCCTGTAGGGGTGAGGATGGGAAAGGGAACATGTTAGGTCTGCAGCAAAAGGAGAACTCTGACAAATTTTAAGTGCCATTTCAAAGCAGGCACATGTGTTTTTATTCGAAATAAAATAAGAAAGCCTATTGTAAACAGCAACAGCAACAAAAAGCAAATTTTCCTTCCTAAACATTGGGTTTGTCAAAGGATCTGTTTATCTAACATTTTCCAACTAGACATCAGAGGAGACAAAACAGCTTTTCCCACTGAAAACAGTAAAAGATGTTCGTTTTTTTTTTTTTTTTCTTCTTTTTTTCTTCTCACTCTCAGTGGGTCTCCACAAGCCTGCTATAACTAATGCAGAGATAAACACCATGCACTCTGTAAATAGGGCTAATCACACTTACTGATCTGTTTACAGCACCAGGCCTCCATGAGGTGATATAAATCTAGGCTTTTGCCTTTCCTGTTCACATCAGTGTTTTATGGCAAACCTTAATGATGTATTATCTTCAAGAAAAAGAGTTCCTTGACAATGAAAAGATTCCTTTTAACATTTATTGCATGCAGTTATAAATAGATGGAGATTGTTCACATATACACATACACAATGGCTCAGATGAGAAAGAACCACTGCACCTTTGATTAGAATTTGTATTAAGAACAAACTGATTCTTTGCTTTTACAGCACAGAGAAATTTTACGTGATTTTTAGAACCAAACACCTGAAAAGGATTTATAGAATATGTCTTTGTACTTCAAGACATGTAAATTAGCTTTGGAAAGAAAAACGAGGTGAGATGAGCTGGTAGCGTTTAGGCAGCACATTGTCCAAAGAAGCACAACAGGTTGTTTGGAAGTCATGCTTCCAAAGTAAGAGATATTCCTGCCTTCAGGTTAAAACTGAGGGTAGTAGAAGACAAAACAGCCCCTATTAAATTAACTAACCTTCATGAAATGCTATACTTTACAGGTTTAGTCACCAAATGTAAGAGACTTTTTAAGGATAGCTACTGAACAGACACACTCAATAGCTTATTTCAAAACAAGAAGAAGAAGAAAAAAAAACACAACACCAACACAATATAGGTACTCAAAGGAAGGCTCGTATGATACACTTGCAGAATAAGGTGCACTGCAAGCAAGGAAATGCCTCAGCCTTGTTGCCCACTCAACTTGATAGGCCAAGTGGTAGGACTGAGACCCTGGCTTTGTAACGTTGACAGACCTTGCAAGGTGCCTCAGGCCTTGTAAAGCCTTTACTGGATTGGTTAATTTGTGCTTGGTTTTAGTTGTATCTGTAAAATTGTTTACATAACTTCTGCCTGTAACTTCCTCTCAGGTCTGGACAGATGACTGTTGTCCTGCTGGTGTTATGCATACTGACAAAATTACCCAATTCATTGTCTGACCTGTGGCTTTGAGCCTTGACAATCTGACTAGTCTTAAGATGTTTTCAACTTAAATTTCAGTCAAATTTTGCTCAGCTGTGTGCAATCATGTAGATTAGATCCTAGAAGAAATGCTCCCCATACACAGAGAATGATTCGTAGATTTCAGCAAACATGGTATAAGTAAATTTATGATCCAACCAGACAGTTATGTTAGCAAATAAGGTGTTTGAAACATATTAAAATAATACTGAGTGTACCTCAGAAAGTGGAAGAAGAAACAGCCACCACTAACTGTGCTGCAACAACAGTATACTCCCCTGGTAAGGATCTTAAGGTGTGGTAACTCATCAAGTAATCCCCTCCTGATCGTGGAGGGTTGTCCTTCTCAGATCATGGACAATCAGATGGGTAGGGATTTAACATTCATGCAGAATAGCAGATATTTGGCTCTGTTATCTTATTGTATCGTTAACAATCCTCAACAGAAACTCCATGGTCTGAATTGTAAGCATTAGCATTTTTGTAACACAGTAATAAATAGCAGTTGTGCTTTGACTATTAAAAGCTTAAATGGGTGAACAATAAATTCTCTTGGAGCTGCATGTAAGTTATGTTTGACTAACCACAAATAAATGATGCACATAACACTCCTTTCTTAGCTCTGTGGAAGAATCTTGCTCTTGACTGACATGGCTTCTTCTTTCCACTGTGACACTTTTATGCAGAGAGGCAAATTGCATGCTGGTTTTGCGGTGTAGTCTGGAGACCTGGATGAAGTCTATTCTTTATTATACTACTTATAAAAGCACATTTCAGCTTTGTCCTAGAAGGACAAACTGCTGAGATTCATTTAGTTACCCCCTTATGTTGTACTCTTGCAAGTAACTATTGCTAGTTATGTCCAGCTGTGATAAAGCTTTTCAGAGATAAACTTCACTTCATTAGGCACAAAGTTAAAACTGGAAGTCTATAGGGGTCTGTGAGTTAGGTGTTTGGAGTGAATTCAGATCAAAGAGGCTTTTGGGTGCTCTGATCACTACCTTCAGAGCTCAGTCTGTGTGGTTAGCACTTTCATACCAATACTTCTGCATGCAGGGAATTCATTTGCTATCTTGTTCGCCTAATACATGAAGCACAAAGTAAACAGGTTCAGTGGAAGACAAGCACCCCTGGAGAGTTCATTCTAGATGGCAAAAATATGAAATGCTTTTGCAGCTATCCAAGCCACCTGGTAACTAAAACTTCTGAGGAGTGTGAAGTAGGTAGATGGTATAAAATATGGTAAAAGATTTTTTGACTGTTGCTGAAATAAAGAAAGGTAGTGTTAATAAAGTATGTCAAACATTAATAGTTATCTTCTGCAAGAACATATGCACACAGATAGAGATGGTTGTGCATTTATCTGTAGTGGCATATGCATGTGTGTGCATACATTTGCAGGCAAGGAAGATTCAGAACTGAGATTTAATCTGGAGTAAGTTACACATAGATAAGGAAAAAATATTAAGTTATACTTAGTCACAAGACAGGAGAACAAAGATAATTTATATCAACAAGTGTAGGTTAGAAGAAAACGTAAATTAAATGGATCATTTCAATTTCCATTGACACAGGTGATACTACCGCACTTCCTGCTAATCATATCTGTGACTACATACTGGACTTTGAACCGCTTTTTGCAGTAATTACTTTTTCTTCATTACAGAAAATATATAACCTTACCTCAGATGCTTATACAGATAACAAACAAAAGGTAAAAAGGTCTAGCACAGGAAGTATGAGCAACTTCAAGATTTCTGACTGTTTGCAAAAAAAGTGAATGCTGGAAGAAGCTCACAGTGAACTTACCAGCTATTGTGTATGATCCAGTCTGGATTTAATGAATGTGAAGTGTTACTTTCAGGACATGTCTGTTAGTATCAGTAACAGAGCCTCCCTTGGGCCATCAGTGTGAGAACATCTTGAAAGCATACATATTAATCCCTAGTGTATATTTTGTGTCAGTGTGATCACCATTTCTTACTATTATACATCCATTAAACAACAATGCTGCTGTTTAAAAATCTAAAGGGAATGGGACCATTAAATAATCCCTTTCACTGCAAGATGATATATATATTTTTTAAGCTCACAGTACTTTTAATGATAACCCACATTACTTTAGACTTGTGGGATGCTAATTAATTGCCAACTTCACTGACACTGTGCTGAAATACCAGTGTCATTGATCAATATGGCATATTTCATTCCTGCTTAAACAACCTGCACATACATACTTTATCCTTTGCCAGTCTAGTTTCTAAAGATCTGCAGGTTTACTTCACTATCCTTCTTTGCATCTTTCTATAAAACTTTTATCCATTGTGCTGCATACAAGAAAGTAAAGTACATACAGACCTACATACATACATACCTACAAGTAAGCTAAAATGGTCATATTTTTGCTCTGTAATTACACTATGCCTTGCACTGTGGAGTACTACTCTAAGATGATAACCTGTTAGCACAAAAATACTAACAAAATAATTAAAAAACAATAGGAACCAGCAGGTTTTATATGCTTTAATACAAATGGGAACTTTTAATTAATTAAAGTTGGAAATTAGGAGAAATTTCTTCTCAGAAAGAGTGGTCAGGCATTAGAATGGGTTGCCCAGGGAGGTGATGGCATCACTGTCCCCAGGGGTGTTTAAGGAAAGGTTGGACATGTTGTTTAGGGACATGGTTTAGTGGGTGACATTGGTGGTAGGGTGATGGTTGGACCAGATAATCTTGGAGGTCTTTTCCAACCTTAATGATTATATGATTCCCTGAAAGTTAAGAAAATAACTCTGCCCTTTTTTGCCTTTCTCTGGCTCTGTTTCTTAAGTCCCATGTCAAGAGTCAAGTTACTGTTGGCTAGTACTCTTTTTCAACACAAGACCTCAATCAAAGTTGAGCTATGCAATTCAGAAAGCTCATAAAAGTATTAGTTAATAGCTCTGTGTGAACTCACCCCAAATTGCCATCCCTACTGCTTTGAAATGCAAATCATTTTGCACAGAATTCTGCAGCTTTGAACCTACTCATAAATGCTATACAAAAATGTGTCTGTATCAGTACCCCATAGCTTTTGAATTGAAGAAGTATAACGAAAAATAAATAAAAAGAAAACTGTTTCTCCCTCAGAATGCTGTGCAAATCTGAATGACATAGACAGGAATGTGACAAGCCATGAAAATGTGCTATATTTTGTATTATTTCTGCCTCTCCCTCAATATCATTTTGAAGCCTTTAGAGCTAAAAGCTTCAGTGCATATGAGCAGGCTCTATTCCTTGTCCCATCTGATACTACGGTACTGTGGAGGACCAGGCTTTAGGCAGAAGTGGTGAGATCCAGATTTGCTTCTGTCATTGGTCTCATATCTGATGCTTTGACTTGGTAGTTTTGATATCCCTTTTTCCCTCCCGATCTCTCAGCCTTTCTGACAGTTGAAAAATCCACTGGATCATATCAAAGTTGATAATTCTGCCTGACGTTATGGTCATTTAATACTTTTTCTTCTATGATTCCCTTTTTGAAAACATAACTGTATTAAACAAACCTTCTAAGACGAAGTTTTGCATAGGAGGTATCTGACTTGTACTCACACACCTAAGCTCTAACAGCTAATCCTGAGAATCAAGCAAAGTCCCTATTTTAAAGGATTTTAAATCATGTCCTGCCCATTGCTCAAGTCATAAGGCATCAAGACAGATTTTTTTATGAGCCTTTGTTCAGAGACAGTAAATTGTTCTTCCTGTATAAGATTGTTTCTTTCCTACCTTGTTGCTGAATTCTAGCATTCCTGTGTTTCGGAGCATGTAACAGATCCTGAGGAGTACGAAAGGTCCTGTCTTTGCCATTCATGTCACCATCTGCCATGCTTCAGCAAGCAATAAGCCAACAAAACCTTCGCTCAAACCTTTGCAACAATACACCTTTGCTTGTATGTGCTTAGTAGACAGTTACTGAATGTGAGCAGCTAAAGCTGCTACTGAAGATTTTACTTATGTCCTTCAAACTTTCACCCAGTTCAGTGTGGTTTGGGAAGTTTTTTTTTTTCCTCACAACCTCAACTCTTAGCAGCCATCATAAATGATTATTTCTAAGACCAGCTGATCTAGCTTTCCTGTTCTCTCTTGTGATGCTGGACAAGAGCTTTCCAGGTAATTGTGGAGAGAAGGGGGATGAGTCCTTGCTGCTGGGCTGCAGCAAGGAGGTGGTGGTGGGAAGTTGTGCTGGGGATGAGTGAGAACAGGCTGGGAGGATGGCAGAGGTGAACCAAGCTAGTTAAAGGGAGAAAAGAAGAGAAATGTGAAAATACTAGGCATTTAGGAATGTTCTTATAGAAAGAGACAGTGCTACAGGGAGGACTGAAATCCTGACTGTGTCATTTTCTGCAGTTTTGACATTCCTGTCATAGGGTCTTCCAGTGTAAGATTGAATGTGTAGCAAAGGGTTTGCCTCACCAGATCTTGTGCCAGGAAAACACTTAAGCTTTGTGTTTTGATCTCAAGCTCTATTACAGGCCATGTCAAGCCTCTTATATGCTCTTCAAAGGACGTTTTCTTCTTTACACTGGAGCATCTCAGAAACAATGCAAGTATGGTGTATAAATTTCCTTGCCTCTTCAATCAAACCCTTTTTACTTCTGCAGAGATTCTGCTCTCCGTCCCTTCATTGATCTCTGAAACATATCAGCTTCTAAATAAAATGCAAGCATGAAGTAGCTGTTATTTGCATTGTAATAATTAATAGATTGGAAAGAACTGTGAGCAACAAGGAAACAAAATCAAAGGAGGCTGCCAATTCACTTGAATTTGAAACAAAGACTTGATTCAATTGTTCTACAGTCCTGCAATCATTCTCCACCACTAACTTTTCAGGAAAAGCTTCTTGGACTAAGACCAGCTCAGAGGCCAGAGTCATGTTGCATTTGTTTTCAGAAGAATTGGTACTTGCTTCCAACTGTGTCCTGGTTATACTTTCAGGACCCAGACCCATGCCACTATTCCATTATAAAAGACGATATACAGAAATGGAAGAAAAAATCAAAAACTACAATCAGAAGAATATTTTGAAGTGCTTATCCAGAAGTATTGTTGTAAGACTGATTAAAGTCTTTTTACCATGTTTTATAAAGCTAGACAAGTGGGCAGTTTTTACTCCAAATACTTAGATTATTGTTTGAATCAGAGTAAAAGAAATAACCATGCCAAACAACAGAAGGTAAGAAAATCACTTGATTCAAAATTCATTTGATTGTGCAAGTGCAGTGATTTTAACCTGCTGGGCAGCTGAACTCCACCACAACCACTCTCTCATGCCCCCTCCTCAAAGAAAAAGGGTTGAAAATGTGATGGAAAGGCCTCAAGGGTTGAGATAAGGACAGGGACATCACCCACCAATTACCATAACAAGCAAAACAAACTCAGCATAAGTAGATTAATAGAATTTATTGCCTATCACTAGCAGACTAGAGCAGTAAGAAACTAAAAGCACGCTAAAAATACATGATCTGACATGGGGCAGCTGCTAGGCTCTGCTCACAGAGGCCCCCCTGCTAACAGGCCCTTGCCACATAAACCCAGTACACCAAGTTGCCTTACAATTCCAGGCTTTCTGTAATTAAGCAAACAAATGAAGTCACATGTATGTATACTTTCTGTTTCTAATTTGATGTTTTTAAGATCGATACACCAATTTTTTTCATTTGTCACAGAGAAAGTGAATCTTGAGAAGAAATTTGAAAGAAAAGATAATAAGCCTTAAGGATTACCTCACAGGAGACACTTCTTGGATAAAAAAAACAGGAAAAGAAAGTGGAGATATTTGCAAGAACAGAAGACAGGAGACATTCCCACAGACACCATTGGTAGGTTGAAGGTCAGAAGGTTTATGAAAGGTATTATATGAACAATTATGTGAAGAGCTGTAAAAAAGTAAAATTCAGATTGTTTTTTGCATAGGTTAATGATGCAAGTCAACCATTCAGGGAAGGTAACAATACTATTCTATTCACACAAATAGCTTGTAAGGATCACAAATATTTGCATTAAAAGGTTTCTGGAAAAAAATCTTGGTTGAAGAAAGCGTGAACTGCTCGAAATAGCACATCCTTTCTACCACCTATTTCTCCTAATTCAGAAACAAGATTTTGAATGGCTAAGTTCTTCAGAATTACTTCTGCCAAGCTGTTCACTCATCTCTGGTAACTTGTATCCCTATTCTACTGGTGAAATGTGATGTCAATAAGAGGTAAATATTCAATGGCAAAGACAGGAATAGCGCAGTTACCATGACTACAGATGTGTTGATACACCTAAATGTCATAATGCAATTACGGGGAAAGACACAGACTCTATCTTTCAGAGAGAGAGAGATCCTCAATAGCTTATATTTTGTTGGGGCCACCTAATACTAAAAGAGCACCCAACTGATGCAGCGAAACTTAACATACCTGGACTTGCTGTTAAGTATCGTTATATGGTAGTCTGCTGTATGATGGGTGACTTCAAGATGATAGACATTATATTAAAAGAGTTCACAATTTTATTAAGCTGCTTTAACCCAAAGTGATACTAAGCAAAAATCCATCAAGCTGTGTTTCACTGATGATTCGTGGAAAATTTTAATGATTCGTTTACTGAGAATGACTTATCATGGGGGAAGAAAGGCAGATTTATGACAGTATGGAAAGGGAGACAATATGACAAGAAGGAAAGAGCCATAGCTGTTGCTTTTTGGGAACTCAGCAGTCAAAACAGTAAAAATCTCTTGCAAGATAAAGTTCATCATTTCAGAAGGGACCTTGCTGTGTTTCACAATGTATTCAGGCAGGTGAACTTTAGAAAGCTCTGCTGCTATAAGCAGGACACTGAGCAAGAGAAGGAGAAAGCGCTAAGTCCTATCCTTGCTTTTCATATCTATACTAATTAATGCAGTCTAAATAAATTAACTCAAAACTGAGTCAGTAGGAAGAGTAACTGCATTGACTAAAGAGAAGGAAGGGAAGCTTTTGTCAACAGCATTTTTCCATTAGAAGGCTATCTTTCTTTATCTTGAAGTAAGTAGGCTTTCTTTTAGAACTGTACAGCAGTGAAGTACATGGCATGGCAATAAAGCTGACGTCCGTGTTGCCTAGATGGGATCTCTTCTGTTGAGAAAAGATGGAATTCCTTCAGAAATTTTAATTCTGATATCCAGCTGCTTCTGAGCTTCCACAAGTGAAAATTCTGGTGATGGAAAGCCACTGAAAAGATAAGAGGAATCCTGCTTTAAATGTGTGCCAGCTGCAGTGTTTCTAGGGCAAGTACATTCAAGTATAATTGAATCCTGCTTCAGTAATCCATTTAGGAAGCCACAAGCATCTCTAGTAGGATCTAGGACATCATAAAAAAAGGGTCTTGATGTAACCTTCTACAAATGGATGTTTCCATCAAATACCTGCACTTCAAAGCCCTAAGATCTCTGTGGCTGCCAGAAGAAATGAACTGTTCTGGTGAAGTGTTGTCTGCACCTTTTGCAATGTGAGAAAGCTATATCAATACATTTTTCAAGCTGTCCATTAGATTTTTTTTTGTTAGGTTTAACACCCAAAGATCTTTGTTGCTGTGATGACTTTATCCACACATGACAAGAGAGGTATATGACCGTGACCTTACTGGCTGTTACGAAAGGCAAACAGATTAAAGTGCCATCTGTATAGTGATGGCAGGTGACAACAGCAGCTGTACATAAATACTGAATAGGGCAAAAAGGGAGACCAAAACTGCACAGTCCTCCACGGGGTAGGGGTCTAGTGAAGTCAACGCTGTGATTGCAGTCACCAAGGAGGGGGCTCAAACAGTTTCATTCACCTGACTCAGTTCCCTGGAGCTTTCTGCTGGCAGCAGAGCCTGGTGACTAATTGTGGTATGTGAAGAGGCTAAAGCATTTGAAAACAGAGCATGCCTAGGAAAGCTAAAAGATTGATCAATTAGTACTACAGTTGTTGTTGCTGTTCGTTACAGAACTCAAAGTTTGTTTAGCCAAATGGATCTGAATATTTAAGAACCAGTAGTTTTAAGAATGTTTTAGCCAAGTACACCTGGAAAAGCAAATTGATTTTATGAGGGTAACACTGATCTCTGTCTGTTTAAGGTTTTAGGTGGAGGAATGCAGTTTAAATTTTACAGCTCCAGCTATTTGAAACTGGCTAAAAATTGAACAAGAAATCTGAAGAGATTGGAACCAATACATTTTCTTTTGTGCTAAGACAAGAAATTCAAATGTGGGTACTGCATGTGTAGTGGGGAGACAAGATTCACTTAGTGAAGCTGTAATACATGCATAATTACAGTAGAGTTTATCTGGTTAATACAAGAAAAAATGAAATGCATCAGCTGTGCATTTTTTTTCCACCTGGATAAGCGTGTTAGCAGCTGTTCTGTTTGTATCTTGCACAGAAACCCTATCAGTCAAAACAAGGAGCATATTCGCTGGGGACTGTCTTCATACTGTCATATGCAAGGCCTTCAGAGCACAGCATGGAAAGAAGCTCCTGAGGCATCAGATGCTGTTTGTAGACTGCAGGAGTAGTTAGAGAGTCTGGAGAGACAATACAGCAGCTACAGTATTATGTTTGGTACATTAAAAATACTCAAAAGAGAATAAACACATTTCTTAGTCCTTGTTGGAAGTCCCCAAGCCAGATCTCTGCTGATAAAATGTTGTTGGATTCAGACTGACTATTACAGAAGAAAATTGTGGCCAGCATTCAAGGACTGGAACAAAGGACAGAAGGGATGTATTTCAGCTCATTGGCCAACACTAACAGGCTCTGCAGTAACAAGTTGTGTGACAGACCCAACTGTAGCCACTTACTGGCTCAGGTAAGCAAGATAACCCAGGGAAAGTTGTACAAAGCTACTGCTCAAAATAGAGTTGATCATAATGTATAAACTGGAGAGCAAAAGAAAATTGTCAGCCGAAGAGAAGAAACCAAGAGAATGTGGAAGACACAAAATTGCTGAAATTTTGTATTCCGATTTTTTCACTTAGGTCAGAGTCATAATCAAGTCTTTTGACTTGAGCCTGGCCTGTTGCAGAGGTATCATAGTTTCTGTTGAAAAACTGTTTTCCAGTGATTTTTTTTTTTAAACAATTGCTTAAACAAATTTAAGATAATTACTGCAACAGTTGTATTCATTAAAAACATAACATTCACGCACACTAGCACACACAAAAAATGCACATTTGCTTTAAAGTCTTTAAAGGAGAGGGCTGTTTATACCGTCTATAATAATACTCTCCCAGAATAACACACTTGTCCTTGTCCTAAATAAAATTAATACTAAAACAGTTTTCTCTTGCCGGAACACTTTCATATGGCCTAATTAAAAAAATAAAAAACAAAACAAAACAAAAATCCACGAATGCTTGAGTCTGCGTGGATGCATCTCTCCATAATGATGTCTCAGTTTTATTCCTAATTAAAAACTCATTAATATAAAAGACAATTGTGAGAAACTCCAATGAGACTATCATTTGGGATCTTAAGACTGAAGGCAGCACCCCTGCCATCAACTGGAATTCACTTATTCAAGAACTGACTGTAAGCACCGATGTACTTCTTGCTGAAGGCTGTACATAATATTTCAGTCTTTGTGTTAGTATCTAGCTCTGAAATGTAACATGCTCCAAAGAGTTGCCTGACAAACTGAAAAAAAGAGAACTGACGGATGGTAATTGGTTCACTCAAAAGCATTACATATTTTCAGTATTTCTCATCACTGGTCACTGGAGCGGGGTAGGGGCTGCAGACAAGGAGGGTACATGATCAGGAAGGACACCACAGAGGCTGTGCACTGGAGACCTTTCTGCATCTCCTCCAGTGGAAGGTACCTTGCATGTGTGTGTCATTTCTGAGCAGATGCTACCATAAATGCAAAATCTGTGTAATGATTGAGGCACACGAAGAGAGGCATTCATTGCACTTGTGCCCTGAGGCGAAGTTTGTGCTCTCTGAGTCTTAAGGTGAAAGGACATCCATGAAGCAATGGATGCTGGCAGTTTCACACGGCTCTGAAATATGTGACATGACTTCCCCCAAATTCCTTGTCAGTAAGTTATAATTCATTTGATTTGGAAAATTCAACACAGTCTTAATCTTTATTACCCATCCAATGACAAACATCGCTAGAATGATCTAGAATTCAAGAATGATCATAAGAAGCAACATTTATTTAAATAGTGAACTTTTCTTTTCATCCAGTTCCCCAAGTTGGGCTAATTATTATTGTAATTGTAACACTCATTCAAGGGCACTAACACGTAGCTCAGTAAGTCTGGCAAGGGGATTCAAACTCAAACTGTCTTATGCCTTGCTTGACTGAGAGGTCTGGACAGATAAAGTACATCTAGGTATTTAAAGGTGTCTTTGGGTAGCTTTAGATACTTACATTATCTTTGTGAACCTGGTTTCAAGATGATCAAAATCTGCCTCAGTGAAGTTGCAAAAGGTGCTCAGTTAAGATTTTATTCTTGAAACACACAGTAAGATGGAGATATCCACTATTCAAACAGACTGAATTCCATTGATCAATAGTGTTAATAGAGAAACTTTTCTACACATTGCCATAAATCTCACTGGAATTACCAATACTTAACTTTCCACATGGTAGGAAATTGCTCAGGAGCTTGCAAGTGAGATGACTAACTGACAAAAACAATAAAACCTGAAAAAAAACAGCAATTTCGCTCATAAGGGACTACTGCGAAATGGGTATCTGTGGTAGTATTTTTCATGACACACCCCTCCCTCCAACAAACTAGATCAGTATAGTGTATCTTAAGAAGTGATTCATACTTTTACATATGCCATATTTGCATTCATGACCTCTAACTGTTGTCATGTACTTTGTAAGGAGGAGCCGTAAGCCTCAGAAGAATATTTTCACTGTGTCCAAACTTGGAGTCCTCACAAAACTCTAGCCCCATGATTTGTTGGTGGTGTTTAGGGACTCGCACAACAAGATTATTCAGGATATTATACTCAGTCTGTTTCTCACCGTTGCATCTCAGCCAAATTTAGCTTTTTTGTTTAAGAGTCCAGAAGAATGATGCTCATATAGGAGCAACTGGACTGCTCTGATTTCTCCAGTGCATCCATTTTTGTTGTGTGGCCAGATTTTAATTCAACATCTTTTACACAATTCATAGCCCAGAAAATCCTCTGTAAAGCAATAATCCTTGTTATTGTGTATGACAGAAATACAAGAAAACTCCCTATCTTCCATATGATGGTTTTTTTTCAAAGCCTTCTGTTTTTCTTATTGATTTCCTGAACCTGCTTCCAAATATATCAAAAACATTGTGGTAATCTGTCTCAGTGATTTCACTAGCTTCTTAAATGAAAGCAAGGGAGGAAAAAAAATGTAGCAATGACCACTCCTCTATTTTGTGCTGAAGCAGCTGGTACGGGAATAAGAGTCAGAAATAAACACCTGGTGGACTCTCAAGACAATCTCTCTTTCTAATTTTTCTGCTGTAGGAAAGAAAAAGACCAGGTGATGTGCAAAATTCAGACTATTCACACATATTTATTTTTTTTTTGGAAAGGGGAAGGAACAGTGACTCTCTGTTTTCATCTTGCTTATAGTTGCAGATGCACAGAACTGAGGTATAAATTTAAAGGAAATCAAGACCATACCTCAGCAGATGACATGAAGCAGTGAAAGGTGTTCAGTGTTTTGACACTATTATTTTTGCTAGTTAAGTGAAAATATAAATGATTTACTTTTATTCTCCTTTCCTAAGAGTTATCATAACTTCTTGCTTATAAGTAATTATATTCCAATTTGACTGAGGACAAGAATAATAAAGCAATGGTCCAAATCTCACTTTTTAGTCTCTTTCAAAACAGACAGAACACTATCTGTTGAGTATAGTAACAATTAATTAGTGAAGTATTAAAAGGATAACCAATTCAGACCCATTGCATTAAAGTCTGTGTATTCCTCTTTGGTGTAACACTCGCTGAGCTCAGCTCAACACCTGGGCAGCAGCTGATTTCAAAAATGCAGGAATGTTCATAGATACTCTTTCCCCCGTATATTTAATGTAATTAGGATATAAATAAGCACTGTATCAAATTATGCAGGCTTATCACCAAGTGGTGGCTTCAGACATTAGATTTAGACTCCTCTTTTTTGTGGCTTTATGCCTATCTCATCCCACGACAGGAGAACTGGGCACTTCAGCTTAAGACTGGACATCTAGAGGATTTGCCAAAAGGACATCACCCACCTCCTGTGACCACTCACCATCAGACCTGATAATTTGTGGAGAACACCTCTCTTTCCTAATATCATAAGACTTAACGTTAGTCATCAAAAATCTGACCTAACATTAGTCGTAACATTATGATTTCACTATGACTGCTTTGAATGCTGAGGCAAAATTCCAGCATTTTCAAACCAAGTTTCCATGGGGTAACATCAGTAAATGTGTATTTACTTAACCATCCTTTTACGGGATGTGAGGGCTTATGTCTTTGATATGTTTTGTTACTTGAAAAGGTGATTGACCAAAGAGCTGGTTAAAGCATGATGCTTCAGAAGGCCTTGTTTCAACTCTCCTCTTCCCTGCCGCAAACACATGTACTCTGTGCTTTCTCTGTCTTGGAGGGGTCAGACAGCAGAGGCTTGGGCTGTAAGACACGGAGGTATGGATCTCTTCAGTACTGCAAAGAGGGGCTTTGTGGCTTGCACTCGCAACCCTTGAGATGCCTGTGCTTCTCACTGGCAGCCACCCACAACCTGTGTATGGTTCTCATGCAGTCATGGATAAAAGACCTCCTTCTGGCGTGCTGTGCTGTTGTCATACAGCAGACCCGCTGCTGCATATAAGTATGACTTGCTAAAATGACATTTTTTTTAAGGACAGTTGACTGATGCACTGGGATATTTGGTCTTACAGACCAGCATCACTCCCAGCTAAACCTGTTAGGCAAGAGGATGAGAAGGATTCTGTTCCCACCACAGTCAAAGCAGTTTGCCAGCAGTATTACTAGAAGCAGAAATGCTGTGAAACAAATTCCAGTTAATTTCCTCAAGCAAGTAATTTTGACAGAGGCTATATGCTTGTGTACAAAGTATCAGATACATACCAAATACTAAAATTTTACTCAGTGCTAAGCTTTTCCTAAGCTTTTAAGATTTTCTGCAGCCTTGTTGTACCCGTTACAGTCTCCTTGTAGGACAGGTCTTCCTCATTTAATAAAGAAAGATAAAGAGAGTTTTTTTTTTTTCAAACATTTTTATATGTATATATGTATATATTTATATATTTTACTAGCAGTGAATATCTCAGATCATGACACTGATTTTCCTTCATTTTTTATTGTATAAACTGAGTTCAAATAAAAAGTCTTTTCACTTCCATACAGGTTTCTGTGCTCTCAAAGACAGCAATATCACAAGGTACTTAAAAGCAGATAAACTACTGAATCAGAGGATGGAGGACTTTTATACATGAGGTTAGTCAGGTGAAGGACAACTGTTTGCTCAATAGGTGATTCTTTCTTAGTTTCTCTCACCTTCCCAAAACAGGCTGGGTTTTTTATTTTTCCCTTTGTAATAGAAAGTCTTTGTTTTTAGAGGCTCATTTAAACCAAACCCTTTCTGCTAGAAAAAAAAATAAATCAGAAAATGCTTTGCTATTCCATCTTCAATCAGTTGTAATGCCAAGCATAGGCTCAGGAGGTAAACACAGGAAAAACAGTGAAATTCTCTAAATGCATAAATGTACTTAGTATGATGATGTAATTTCTGAAAAACTTTGAGCGACTACATTTTACTCTTAAAGATAAGCAACCAGATTCAATTTAGAGAAGCCAAGCCCACTTTCGCAGACGTAATTTCAAAACCTTGAATTTGGGAAACTGTGAGCTCTAAAACATAGTAGCAAAGACATATAAAAAAGTTTTAAAAGTTAAAAAGGAAAAGAACAGGACATTATTTTTGTAAAACTTTAGTATTACTTCATGCTAGATTTGTGATTTGCAGGGAGTGTCTAATTACTGAGGTGGCATTGATTATGCGGTGGCAGTGTGGGACAACCTGGTAACCAGTAATGGTATATATGGTATATATATAATAATATATGTCAGAGGTATATATGGTATATATATAATGGTATATGTCAGAGAGTTAACAGTAAATAATTACTGTGCTATCCATTCTTGTATAAAATAAAAACCTCTTCAGTAGACAACTGATAGATGAGAATGACACAAGCTAAATCTGAGTTCTGTGATTCAAAACCCTCCTGCCCAAGCTTCCTTTTCAGTGTCTTGGAGCCTTGACAATCACTTGGGTAAGTAAAACTGCACTCTTCAATTATCTGCCAATGTCTGACAGAGAAGAACATGGAGTTAATAATGAGCATTATATCTATTTTTTGAATCAGTGATTCGGAATGCCTTATTCTGCATTCTGCTTTCAGGTCTTGATGAAGAGAGTGTTTCCCCCAGAAATTAAGAAAACTATTATATAAAACCAAGAACTGTTAACAGAAGGAAGTTAGCCACTCTGTGGAATGTTTAATTAAAAATAAAAATAAATAAAATTATTTTTATTTAGGGAGGGCAATTTAACTCCGATGTGCAGGTTACACAGACTACAAAGAATTAAAAACTACAAAAAAGATCATAAGCCAACTATGAAGCCTTTAGGTAGTGTAGCTGAGCATCCAGCAGACTGTTGTGTTCCAGTCATGCTTCCTTCTTACAATGTTTTGGGGTCTATAGGATGAGTAGTCCTTATCAAGCCTTAATTAAGGTCTAAGTCATCAGAAAGGAAGATGACTTATTTTCATACAGCTTACTTGAGTGTGTATATGTTTGTAACGTTCAAGTAATCTTCCGAGAACTTGGAACAAAAATAACTAATTTGTCAAGCATATTTTCGATTTACGTCTAAGGAAGGGCAGATGGGCAGATGAGGTATTTATAGTTAGATAGCACCATGCTTAAATGACTCAGAAGTCTAGTCTTCTACCCAAAAGCAATACAAACACATATGAATATACATGTGTGAGCGCAAATCAAATGTTGTTGTTGTTTCTACTGTGAAGTTTTGACTCAAATTCTCATGAATTAAAATTTAGTTTTTGCCATCACTGAAGAAGATGCATTGTATCTACTCACAAATCTGTGACCATAGTTTGTTCTTGCATACTGGTATCTCCATTTTCTTTTTACCAAAAACACGTTTTAAACAAGAGTTACTTGGCTGTCTGTTCCATTCACGGTGAGGAAATTTAATGCCTGAAAAGCTGAACTGCAAGGCAATTAAGACAGTTGGTCAATATCTGCCTTGCTGTTTTAGTGAAAGGAAATTATGCTGCTAAATTTTCATTGGTTCTGTTGATTGGTGTATTTCGACAGTCAATAAAGAGGGAGGTTCTTTACTTTTAAACACTGCTCTAACTTCGGTTAAGTTGATTTTTATTGATACTTGACATCCATTGATATGTTTTCCTTTAAGAAATGTTCAGACTAACTAATTTCTCTCATATTCTGGATGGTAACTACATTCAAATACCAATGTGTAACCACTGACTGTGAAGATCTCATGAACAAGAATTTATAAGATGAAGTTAGCGTCAAGCAGATGTTAAGTGAGTGCAACTTGGAGTTTGATCAACATTTTACTGAATTCTACACCGTACCAACTGCACAAGAGAGGATTTTAGGTAGATGCAAAGAGTGCTGCTATCTGCTTATCACTCAAATAAGTGTACCGTCGGGAGTCAGTGACCAGCCCTTGTCACTGGAAGGGAAAAAAGACAGCCCAAACCTTCTGGCTTATGCACAGATATAAAGAGGGGAAAATAAGCTGCAAATGCTGTTTATTCCCCTCTCTCTCCTCCGGGACTGAAAGAATATGTTCTGGTTGAGCATTTCTCCCTCTTTCCTAATATATCCTGCCATATGGATGGAAGAAGAGAGAATGAATCACTGACTCCACATGGGGTAGGATGAAGGGGAAATAGGCACAGAGGAGATAGGAATGACAATCTGAGTGCAGACCTGAAATCCCCCCAAACAGTTCAAAACAGCAATTTGGCTAATGGCTGCAATTTGGAAAGGCTGCACATCCTCAGAAAGCACAGGGGAGGTGGGTGGAGAGCAGATTAAATGTATCAGTCTCTGATCCACTTCCCACTGCCTGGCTAGCATACCTGTCCTCTGCATCCCTTCACACAATCTGGAGGTGCTGGTGGGAGGACCTTCTGGTCGAGAACTTCTGCCGTCTGCTGCATTTTCCCTGAATCCGTCTGCTTCTCTGAGTCACCATTTCCATCAGGAGATCAGTGCTCTTCCTCCCGCTTAATGACTCTCCCTGTATTACTAACTTTATAGCAACGCTAATGTTTTATTTAGCTGTGGAAAGCAACCACAACACCATCTGACCAAATGAGCCTAGACAGTGAAGTTGTCGTGTTCAGTTACATTTCAGGAATGCTCAGACTCAAGCTGACTGAATGGCCTCTAACACTCACAACACACTCAGAAGGCCTGACGATGCCATTTCAGGTGAAAGCCCAGCATAGCACAGCGGCACGTACACAATGTCATCTGATCAGCAGACATTGCCTCTATCGTTTCTCAAAAGGATGACCCAAAAGGAGCCCCAAAACTTTCTGAAGGCCTTGAGGAAGAAAAGTTATCTTTATTCTTGCCTTTGTATCCTAAAGAAGCCCTCTAAAAATTAAAACTATCGTTGCCAATATAAACATGCAATGTATTGTTTCTGAATTAATAATAAGCCTTATAAAAATCCTGGAAAACAAATAATTGAAGCTTATATAATGACTCTGGAGGGAAGAAAGAAAAAGAAAAAAAAGAAAAAGAAAAAGAAAAAGAAAAAGAAAAAGAAAAAGAAAAAGAAAAAGAAAAAGAAAAAGAAAAAGAAAAAGAAAAAGAAAAAGAAAAAGAAAAAGAAAAAGAAAAAAGAAAAAGAAAAAGAAAAAGAAAAAGAAAAAGAAAAAGAAAAAGAAAAAGAAAAAAAAAAAAAAAAAAAAAAGAAAAAAGAAAAAGAAAAGAAAAAGAAAAAGAAAAAGAAAAAGAAAAAGAAAAAGAAAAAGAAAAAGAAAAAGAAAAAGAAAAAGAAAAAGAAGAGAAAAAGAAAAGGAAAAGGAAAAAGGAAAAGAGATAGAAAAAGAAAAAGAAAAAGAAAAAGGAAAAGGAAAAGGAAAAGGAAAAGGAAAAGGAAAAGGAAAAGGAAAAGAAAAAGAAAAAGAAAAAGAAAAAGAAAAAGAAAAAGAAAAAGAAAAGAAAAAGAAAAAGAAAAAGAAAAAGAAAAAGAAAAAGAAAAAGAAAAAGAAAAAGAAAAAGAAAAAGAAAAAGAAAAAGAAGAAAAAAGGAAAAGACACCCCCCCGCCAAAAAAAAACAAAAACAAAAACAACAACTACAAAAGAAATTTCTTGTGATATTTCCAGTTTGAATTCATAGGTTCTCAAAACTAGGTAAGCTGGTTAAGGCTAAAGATGTAATTTCAATAACACACAGACCGAAGTACACAAGGACAAAACAATGTGCAAGCTACAGTCTGAAAAAGACTTCTATCTATCACTAAGGAGCACCTTACAGTTTACATGTTTATCTGAATTTACTCGAGGAGTTTTAGATGGGTGCTTCTTTGCAGGAAAGCAAATCTTTGCAGTTTTAATTCATGAAGGTTTTAGAGAATGTCCTGCCTTGCTATCTGGTGCTAGTTGTTTGTTCAGGCAGAGCACTTGCCATGCATTCAGAAACTGTTCCTAGGTAATAATATGTACTGCACTTGCTAGTATGAAGTATGATCAATAAAATTGACTCAGCATCTGTAACAGAGAACCCAAAAGCCAATCTTGCATTTTACCGCCTTAATACACCAAGGCGATATACTATTTTTTGTGTTTATGTGTGATCCATAGCTTTTGTAGTGAAAGTGATAACTTCACCCTCCTGTCTCAAAGTTTAAGTTACACTTGCACAGCATGAAGTGTGCGGTGTCTATGGCAGTCAGCTCCTGCAAGTACAAGGACTTTAATTGAGAAAATTTAATTAAGATAACATTAGAGGTCAGCACTTCACACTTCAATTTCACTGGCGTTTTCAGCACTCCGCTTCCCTGCTGGGTAACACTGGCATAAAATTTATAAACTTTTCATTCTATTATATTCCACTCAAAACATACTGTTAATATGCCATCAGGAATACTTGCTCCCTGACGTGGAAAAGAAGATTATAAATTCCAGAAGTGATGCAAAAAAACCTAAAATATATTTGGATAACTCAGTTACATGACAAATTGTCTGGAAATGTACACCTATATCTGCATGAAATTACACATGCCATTTGAAGAAATGCTGAATACATCATCCTCAGGTCTGATTTAGATCCTATTTTTCAAAACAGCTGCTATACTACTTGAAATATCTTTATCATTAACTTTCCAAGACACTGATGAATAAGTATATTGATACATGTATTCAGCCTGCTTCTCATGTGAAGTCAAAGTCCCTTTACACCACTGGTGAGACTGAAAAGTTTTAAAGCAAATGGAAAAAAATGAGTGCAAAGCAAGCAAATAAATGACTCCTTTAGGCTGAGCAGAATAAAGAAATCTCAAAACAACTATGATATTGGACTTTGTTTTCTCCAAGTCTAGCAAATTAAATTTTTAACACAAAGAAGCCATTTGTTATTTGGTAATGGCATCTGTAAAAACTTTTGATTCTCATGCAGGGCTATAAAGCTAGAATCAAGTCACATTAGCAGTAATAACATTGGCAAAAGGTAACGTAAGTAATGCTTGTATAGGAATGAGGAATACTGCCAAGAAGAATTAAAAACATTCCTTTTTCTAAAACTTGACTACAGTAAATTCTCAGTATCTTAATAAATATATAATACCCTAAAGCAAAATTCAGACATGAAAATCCAGAGTTTTATGAGCTATGTAGTAGTGGTAGTAGTGGTAGGGTAGCATACTGAACCTTCTTCATATCTAAAATGTAAATGAAGATGGGAGCAGAGTGCTGCTAGCTGATGGTACGTAATGAAAGAAGCACACTCACTGCAATTTGAAAAATGCAGGCTTTTAAGCCTGCTCTGAGGGTAGGCAGAGTGAGAAATGAGAACACAAAATTTTTAACAATCTCTTTGCTCACTCTCTAAATCCCTCTGCTCACTCTCAGGCCTCCTCTCAGACTGCCTTGTGGAAGAGGAAAGGAACAAAGAGCTGCTGCAGGAGACGGGTGGCGTCTTTGCACAGCACTGTAACACCAGTGCCTTGGCTGTTCCTGTGGAGCGGTGCTTCTGCAGCTTCACTGCTCTACGGGCAGAGAAATAGAGTTGAGAATACACCCAAGAAAGTCAGCAAATGCTGGGGTTAAACCAGATCATTAACATCAGCAGCAAATTTTCATCTGGGGAAGTCTCAGACCAAGGCTGGGAGAAAAAGCTCTCTCCTGCATGGGAGGCAGTGCGCAGATGTTTAGGAAGATGGATAAAAAGATACTGTGACCCCAGAAAGGTGTGGAAGGAAATCATGTGCTTGTGAGGACCAGCAAAAGCTAGCAACCTTGAAACCTTTCCAGGACAAATCTGTTCAGCCTTCAGCTCTCTGAATGTACTGGATGCTTATAATGTATTCAATCTAGCATTTATATATACTGAAAGAAGAGGACTTGGAAGCAGACTGTCATGTCATCTAATGAAGCCAGAGAAGGGAAAATCACAGCTAATCAGTCTGTTCTCATCTGTGAAAACAGGTCTTTATTTTATTTTATTTTATTTTATTTTATTTTATTTTATTTATTTACTTATTTTTTGTAACAAAACTTGCCATCAGCTAGGGTCTATGTGACCTCTGGCTTTTATAATCAATGAAATCACAGGAGGATAGCTTCCATAGACTTCTGTTTCAAAAAAAAAGGGGGTTTTATTGAGAAAGGAATGGCCTCAGACTTCTCTAACAGTGCGTGAATCATATTCTTTAGTGATACACAGAATCAAAACCCAAAAACATTGGTACAGAGACCACCACCTGCTGAGAAAGAGCTTGTCTGTTTGAAAGTCACCCCCACAGGATCCGGATAGCTCTTAGCCAAGTTCTATTCCTAGCAAATGGGATCAGACACTGTATTTCTTTCTTTTTGATTCAAATGACTATGGACTGGGCTCTCCTTTGGGTCATAATGCCATTCACTTTAAAGCTTGACTGAAGGGATGACCTCCCGTGCAGTTGGATCCCCAGCTCCCACCTACCGAGTCTGTGCCCCACATCTTGTTTTTTCTCTCCTGTTTCAGTGCCCTCTTGGCAGCTCTCAAGGAGTCTTTGATGAAGGGGCTGGGTTACACTACACGTGGGGTGCAGCTCCAGCCCAGAGCAGCCCCTGGCACCGGGAGCCAGGTTTCACGCTTGGTGAACCACGCTGACCTTCCGACGCCCTGGTGTGTCCTGCTTTCTTCAGGGGTAGCCACAGTACCCTGCCAAACCCTAGCCTGCAGACATCTTATCACTGGGACGCGTCTAGTTGCTCCTACCAAACAAGACACAATATTGGGCTGGTTGAATGCCTACCTGATCTGGTACTGCTGCTTTTATCTCCTGTTGGACGAGGTGACCTTGTGCACTGGGTATGCACCGGTCTAAATTTCACCTACAAGTTGCAACTACAGCTTGGCAGGAAAGGCAGCTTATATACAAAGAGTCCTCATGAGACATTTAAGTGTCTCAGCCTCATAAGCATTATTGATTTCACGGGAATTCTTTAGTCCCAGAAGACAGAAAAATGTGATCATGCACAATGCCTATATGACAAAAGAAATCAGCCATTTGCATTACATTTAAAATTGGTAACATTAAACAATCAGAACCACAGGCATAAACGGATTGCCTTGCTTTAATGCAGATAAAATGACAAAGTTGATATGTGGAATTCATGATTTCAGGTGACTTCCTGCTTGTTTGTTTCTGCAAACCCTGATTTCAGCAGTCATGCAAGCAGTTAACGATCCTCTTTCTTCTCCTGAAAGTCAATCATATTACAACACGACATTTTTCCTGCTTCACAGAATCGACATAAAAAGTACAGAGAAAGACTGCAGTGCAAAAAGCTTTAAGATGTAGCACTGAAGCAGAGCAGCATTGCAGCCTTTCCTCGAAACCTAGCGAGTTTTATCAGCAAGCAGCAGAAGCGATCCACGTCCAATTTAGGAAAGCCACTAGGTGTCCCTGCTAACCTGCAGCAGAGCGGCGCTCCCAAGTCTTGCTGGAAGATAGAAGCACGCCTCATAAACCCGTCCAAAGAACATACAGCGCGACCAAATCAGACAACTGTACTCGGCAGCATCACCTGCCCAGCTGCGCCTCACCCCACCCCACCGTCCACCACGTTTCCCTTGCAGCCTTTCAGGGATGTGGTACCTGCAGGCGAGGTCAGTGCTAGTCAGCTGCACTGCTTCCTGTTCATTAAATAAACCAGGTATGTCCTTGGTAAATGTTTTTTTCGAGACTGCAGGCTTTCCGAGACCACACAGTCCTCAATCAAAAGCCGGGAAGTTTGCTGTGGTGCCCATCACACCGGGTGCATCAAGCTGAATAATGCAGTATTTAGTGAAGAGGGCAGAGAAGCTATTCTTTTAGTACTGGATGGCTAAGACAAATATATCAAGATATGATTTTTTTTTTTTTCTTCTCCGTTGTTTTTTTCATTCTCTTCTTTTCAAGCAATTGAATCAAATATGATTTGATTTAAGAGATCATTTTCGGAAAGGGAGAGATTTTGCAGGATTTTGGATGCAGACTTAGGAACACCTTAGGCAGCTGTAAAAAGATTTTGGCATGTACCTTTCGAAGATCTCATTTTCACATTCAAACAAGTAAGATTTTTATTACTGGTATTACGGGGAGCCAGTGTTGCAGTCCCATATCCCCAGGGAACAGGGGGGACCTCTCAATGCAACCCCAGACACTGAAGGGGTCTATCATTCTTCTGGTACTGTAAGAAAAATAATGATGAATATTTGAATGAAGCGTTTCCAGTTTCAAACAATAGCAGTTGCTTCTCTCTAGCTTGCTCTTCATAAACTAGAGTTTCACAAAAACAAATATTTTATTTACAGATTGTATTGGGTCTATTTTTGCCCTAGGAAAGGACTATTATTTTTTCCTTTAGTGAAAAAGAAAAAAAAAGGGCGGGAGGGGGACAGGAAAGTCTGAAAAAACACCACCAAACACCCAAACTTGTGGCATTTTGACTGATGTCCAAAATATCTAGGCACTGCCTCACTAGAATTACAATCTGGCTATATCCTACTTCTGTGAGCTGAGATTTCTACAAGCTGGACTGTTTCCCACTGTGATGCATCATTATCTCCACCTTGGTGAAAAGAAAGGGCTTATTTTATAAGAATAATAAATCACATTACATTGTGATAGAAATAGCTCTTCCAGGAAGATGAAGACACAGGAAAGCAGTGCAGCATAACACAACAGAGCTGTAGCTCCCACAAAGAAACAAAAGACAGTAACATTTGGAAGTTTTCCTGAAAGTTTTCTTCCTGCAGGGCATTTGAAAATGCACATGACAAGAACATCTATTTACAATACAAATTTGGATTTGTGATCATTTTTTCAAAAGCCCCCAAAAGGGGGGCTTCATTTTTTTTTTTTTCCCTTCCTTTTTCATATCGTCATGTGGTTTAGAACTTCAGGTCTTTAACACCAGGCCTGAGAAGATAATCAGTTTATTCTTCCTCAGAAGTGATGATTCTTGTTTACTTACTGCACTTCAAACTCTGGAAAAACCTCCCCATTTGCACTAGCTAGGTCCCATTCTGAAGAAATAGTGTGAATTTTTCACAGTTCAACAACTGTTTTTTTTTTTTTTTCCAAACCAATAGAGGCCTTTAAATCCGCAGGACAGCACAGTTTAATGCCTTGGCTATAAAAATTAAAAACACAACAGGTTTTTACTCAGTACTCCTGGTTGCCCTGTTGGTGCTCTTTAATGCACACCCAACAGGGAAATACAATGGCGATAACTGGTTAATGAATGCTGTCAGGTTTTCAGTGCTGACTTTTTGTAATAGACAGTTCTCAGGCAGAAGAGTAATACTGAAATATTTAAGAAATCACTATTATTTAAGAAAATTTTCAACCATTGTCAGAGAAAAGAAAGGAACAATGGAGAACGCATTCTTTCAGGCTCATCTAGACCTTGAGTTCTATAAGTTGCCAGAGCAAGGACACAGAGGATGCATTAACCATCCAAAGTGATTATCTTCTTTCTGTGAATGGAGAGAGAGATGCCACTGATCAGCCTTGACCAAAGTAAACTAATTGTTGTCGGCACAACTTTAAAAATGTTAACTGTTAACCCAAAACCTCTATAATTCCTTCAACAATACGCTTAAAAAGCCAACATGCTACAAATTTTCCTTCACTCTTACAATGCTTTTCCCTCCGTTTAATGTCAGCTTTAAGGTTGTGAAGAAAACTGTTAGCCCTGATGCAGAGGAGTTGGTTTTACAACCATCAGGCTCAGAAGCATAGTCCTAGCACATTTTTTTTCCTTTTTTTTTTTTTTTTTTTCTTTGCTCCTCCAGTCAACAAGCACACTGCAAGATGTGACTGACAACTTCATAGAGGTGCTGTGTTTCAAAGATCAGACAGATTTCCATGGCCTTGAATGGAGAAGAGCTGTGGGAAGGGATCAAGCTCCAGGTAAGAACAGGTCACTGTCCAAGCAATCTGAGAATGAAGCTGTATGCTAAGAAGCAACAGAAGAACAAAATAGGAATGGGGAGCGGAAAATGATAAATGACAATAAAATCATAGAGACATACAGGAGTGACTTTGGCCAAAAAAGAGAAAACATAGCTGAGGAAAAACACAACTAGGGGGTAGAAGGTCCGTACTTCTAAAAGTGAAAGGTCAGAAGAGAAGAGATGAAAGATGCATTTTCCCGTGCTCAATGCATTATTATTACTCTGTTGGACAAACTATTCCTATTGTATACAACTCAATAGTAACCCATGCATAAAATAGGAATTACCACCTTTGCTAAATTAAATAAAAATAGGAAGAAATATATTGCTTAATGGCAGAGTGTTTATGGCAAAATCTATAATTTAGACAGCAGGAAAAATACGTTAATCCTTTTCATTAAACAGCAAATCTTTGCCAGTTTGGGAAAAAAAAAAAAAAAAGAAAGAAAACAGAAAAAGATGGAGCCTCACAGCAAGGCCACTGGCATGTGCAGAAAGGTTTTACAGCTCAGGCTGGGATTTGGTAAATGCAGGTCCTCCAGCACTGTCCCCCACTCACCACTTTCCTCCTCTGTGCAATTGGTCTGTACACTCTTGGGCTGACCGGCTCTGCCTGGGTTCTCCACTCCAAATGGCGCTGGTGGTCCTGGCACA
Source organism: Anser anser (assembly GCF_964211835.1). Classification (NCBI taxonomy): domain Eukaryota; kingdom Metazoa; phylum Chordata; class Aves; order Anseriformes; family Anatidae; genus Anser; species Anser anser. Next base: position 14,605,160 of record NC_139723.1, read on the forward strand.
TGTTGTAACCTAAATCTCCCTATTTCTGAACTGGAAGCCTCTTGTTTTGTTCCATCAGTCAGTAAAAATCCAGTGCTGCTCTTGCTTTTGCTGCACATAATGCTGTAAGGTCTTTTTTATGAACACAAACCACTTGGATGCTTTTTATCTTTATGCATTTGATCCTGTGAGGGTGTGAAACCTGCACTGCAGCTAGGAGCGTTCTTATGGGAAAAATAAGAAATACAATGTTTATTGTTTGTTTCCACTGAAAATATTTCTCATTGTTTCTCACCATGTTGTCATCGGCATATCAGAGTCAGAGTGGGCCGGGGTTCAAAGGAGTGAGAAACAAATCCAAGGAAGGGGCTTCTTCCTCAGACACCATGGCCAACCACATACGTTTCCTCATCCAGTTCCTAATAAAACCGCTAGAACTGACACACTGGCCCCAGCTCCTACTATGTCTTTGCTGGGGACCATAAACCTGGTGGCTTCAGAGTCTCACTGAGAAGTCTGCTTGTGTTGATAAGCAATTATCATTGGGATAAAAGGAGAGAAGATAAAGTCTTGGTCTATCAGACAGAATGGCAGTACCACTCTCCTCCAATGTTATCAGTATTTCAGGATAGTTACTTCTGAGGAGCAAACACATGGGAAGTTAGATTGCTTGAACATATTTATCCAACATAATAAGAAGCCTAAATGTAAATTAAAGCACATCTACAAAAACGGAATCCATTATCACATTTTCATGAGCTTTAATAACAAAATTGCTTTGGACTTCCTGAAAGCTGAGTCAAACTCCAGATTTTAAAGTGGAGCTGGAGCAAAAACACTCAGCACATGGAACAGAAGGTTAATAAAAAGGATGGAAAGAGAAAAAAGGATGTGAAAAAATAATCTATATGCATGAAGAAAAGTATTCATAGAGAAAATTCACAATGAAATATTTTATACAGCTCATATTTAGAAAATAAGATCTAGGAAGTTTACAGAATTGCATCTAGAGGTTTGGATTATATAAAAGGTGTGTCAAACAGTACAAATCCTCAACTCAACAAGATTTTTAAGATTAAATTTCAGTCTAGTAAACATATAGTTAATATAGGAGAGGCTGATGTGCTGATATTAGTGCACATTCACTTTCTTGTTGTTTAAAATACTTCCCTTTCCTGTGTGTTTCTCAGTGATTCCTCCACTGAGATGTCACAGTGGAGGATATATGATATACAACCACACTGTATCTCAAACCTCTGGTTCTTCAGAATGAAAATGTCTTAGCCCAATTATAAACACCAGTCCTGCCACCAAATAAATTGGAAAAAAAAAGAAACACAAAAAACCAAAACCAACCAACCATCAACAACAAAAAGCAACACAGAAAACAGCCAAAACCCAGAACCCAAACTATTTTCCCAGAGGTAACTTCAATTAGTTTAGAGAGTTCTAGAAAGTTGCTTTGCTAACATATTGCACTTCCTCTCCTAAGTAAAAACATTAAACATAATCACATTTTCATAGAACCGCACAATGGTTTGGGTTGGAAGGGACCTTAAAGACCATCCAGTTCCAGCCCCCTGCCATGGGCAGGGACACCTCCCACCAGACCAGGCTGCTCAAAGCCCCATCCAGCCTCACCTTGAGCAGCTCCGGGAATGGGGCATCCACAGATCCTCTGGGCAGCCTGTGCCAGGGCCTCACCACCCCGTGAGTAAAGAATTTAGGCACCACCTGTCACCTCTAGCCACCTGCTGTGATAGATGGATCCAGTGTCCTGCTAAAAGGGGTGGTCAAGACACGCAGAGTCTATATCCACCAGTTTGCATTTACAGCTATGGTACAGAAGTGTAGGATTTCACTCTAGCGAACTTCTCTTCCTGCAATAATATTGAGCTTAGAAAAATGATTACACCTTTGATTGCAGTTAATGGTTTGGTATAATCCAGCTAAACACTTGTTCTCGAGATGTACTGCCAGAAAATCTGCTGCTCAGGAAGCATTTTCTTGTAAGCAAGGTCGGCAGAACTGAACCACCACAGGCATGTGTAGAGACATATGAGCGTGGTAAGCAGGTGTCCCATCATCCAGCCTCACTGTGGCTAACACGCGTGATAGGCTTAGATTTACTGCTATGCCATTTAACACAAATCTGTTTCTGTATGACTTCATTATTTCAGTCTGGTTTTGCACTCCATGAATCATAAAATTAAGTCCAGAAAAGGTGTTATATGCAATATAGAGAAACACCTAATTCATCAGCTGAAGGCTCTCATCTGTTCCAATACTTCCACAAATGCTTGTTTTAAGCTTTGCAAAATTTGGCATTTTTTGCTTGGGTAAGAGTCTTGAGTCTAACTTTCAGATACCACAAGACCAATTTGCCTTTCTGCTAATAGAGTCTGTCCCATGCCATCTTTAGATTAGAGAAAATCATGCAACTGCAATTACCCAGTAACTGAGATACTGTGAAGATGGCCTTTTCTGTGAATCTCTACTTCTGCAGTGAAGCCAGGTCCCCAAAATGAAAAATCAGGAATGTGCTTCAGTGTGGTATTTGAAATCTTAGATGCAGTGAGCAGTCAATGTAAGAACCAAGGCCACCCCAGACCAGCCCTCCTGGCATCAACACACGGAGCTGAGACACGAATGCCAAACTCAAGCAGGAGATATTTGTAGAAGATGGCAGAAGGTGGTGTTAGTCATGGTTCCCTGCCATGCAGTCGTGTCTTAGCAGACTCAGTGCACAATGCTGCCTACTCAAACTTTTTGTTATAATCTCACTTACTCTCTATCAATTTTTACTAGGCCTGACAAGAGCTTACTGTAATAATACTTTAATGCTTGCTTCCTATCCCTCCGCTCACACTATCACATGTCTTTTGTGCCAGTCTGCAAGTAACAGATGCTGCTGGTATTTTTCTCAGAGCCCAGGCTGCTGATGCCGGGCTGGAAGTATCTGCGTACACTGATTATGGATACAAGGGATGGCTCTTGTGAAGTGATGGAGACCCACTGTACCCCACAGAACCGTGCTGTTTACATTAGCTAAGAAACCTGCTCCTCTGCTGTTTGCTATCACAAGAAAAGGACATTAAACCAGTATGCTCTATTTTCTGAGAGAAATAATTTTACCTTGCAGGGATTCAGAAGTCCGAAGAAAACACCATCCTATTACCATGTTTTAACTTCACGCAATAAAGGCTCATCCAATTTACAGCCAGTATCTCAGTATATTTGTAACCAATATATTCATGTCAGCAATCAGATCCATGAACATTTTTTTTTGCGTTTAATAGGTATAATTTCCATGAATCACTAATGGAATCAGTAGGAGGACATAATATGTATTCAAAAAAATGAGGTGGTGCCCTTCAGAATCCTGGAGGGATTTCATCAGCACAAAACAGCCTGCTTCTTTACTCTACAAAGCCAGGGGTTTTCTACCAATTAGGAATTTAATGGCAATTTGTAATGCAGCTCTGGGAGGCCACACTGGATTTTTGTTTCATGTTTCATGCTTTGTGAGCACTATTTAAAAAAAAAAATCAACAATTTTAGCAAATCTGAAACTTGTATGCCTGGAAAAAAAAAAAAAAAGTGTGATTTCTTAGCCTGATAAATATTAGTCAGTTTTGCTAATACAGCCATTTCACCCCTCTCCTCTTCCTCCAGTTTAATACAAGGTGATTGGGTGAGAAAGCTGAGGTCCTGCATTTGCTCTAGAGGACTGAGTAATCTGAAAGAGAATTGATTGCTGTGCCTATATCTGTACCCAGAAAGTCTCTGGGCTAGAGCTGGCTTGCAAGAGAATCTCACTGCTTGCTTCTCAGACTACTTTACTTTTTTTTTCGTTTTTTTTTCAGACAACTTCAAGAAAGCAGTATGTCGAAGCAAGCAAGAGTTTTTCCCATAGTATTGACTCAAACTTTGCATGTTGTTTTGAGGCATCTTTCTTGCCACTTTACAAAGAGCTCCACATGTTATTCACCTCTCATACGGCACAGCTAATGGCTGGCCTCCCTTCCCTAGTGCTTGACACAAAGACTAAGCTCACATGCCACCTGAGGCACATACATGCTCTTTGACAGTCTCATTCCTTCCACCGTGAGTTTCCTTGAATGCAGCTGTTATTCAAAATGCTCGGATACTTTTCCAACTCCCCCTCTTTTCAGTGCAGCAGGGGGTACCAGCAACTGTTTTTCAGTAAGATAGGCATTTCTGGGAGCCTGTCCCCTGTGCTTGCTTGTGTATACCAAGTTCCTTTTTCACCACTTTTAATGAAAGTGCCAGGAAACCACATGCATTTTCTTTACAAATCAGCAAGTAAGGCAAATCTGAAACCATGAAAAACTTAACATAGCAGACTGATGAGCATCCTCTGCTTGCACAGCATACACAAAGAGCACGAAGTCAACAGAAGGCAAGGAGAAACTGCAAAATGGGCTTAAATGAAGGAGTTGATTTATTTCAAAAAAATGAGTACCCAGCAATGGTGAAGTAAGTGCTCAGAATGTTCCTGTGGTTCTGGGAAAAGAAATAATTCTTTGTCATCAACATTTACATTATAAATCATAACATAGCCACCTCAGGCGTAGGTATTGCACTTTGAGTAAGGCCAACACAACAGGGGCTGGTTGTGACATCTGAGGCAGCAGGTTTGTATAAGCAGAAAGCCAATGGGTCCTGTAACTGCTGTACAAGGCAGAGGATGAGATGAAGCAGAGGGTGGGATTCCCCAGAGGGCTTGGCTCGATAGTCATGCAGAGCCACAGCAATTAGATGGACCTTTCCCATTGATATCCCAGTCACTCTTGCATAGTTCTTTTTATGGTAACCATACAGGATAAAAACAAGGTGTCCTAAGTAACTGCAATTGGATTATCATGTTAAAGCACATTTCACCACAGCTTTCTGAGTATGAGCTTTCATTTTCCAAGACATACTAAAGCAATAAACCTGAATAGGATCCTTACAGCCTCCCTAGGCCAATCCATTATTGAAACCTGTGGAGATTTGCCAAAAACTATTCTGGCCTGAATCTAGTCATCAATGAAAGATTTATTCAACATATTAAATAATGTATTGTAAACACACCACTTTCAAAAACAAATCACTTTAAAAGAATTCTGCTATTAAGAGATTCAGATTGCAAGGCTACCTGACGCTTCACAAAAATGTGAGTTCCAGATTTGCGGATATTTTAACAAAAACATTTGATTTGGAATTCAGCTCAAGCACAGGCATCAGACTACATTAAATGAATGAGATGGGAATAAAAGGGAAGAAATTGGGGCACCTATAAGACAGCAATTCTGAACAAACATAATTTCAAAGCATGAGAGGTGGGTAGAGGAGGAGAAGAAACACACCATGCAATTCGCATTAGAGGACTTGTTTGTCCTTCTTACAAAGAAAATAAATCCACATTACATTAATGCAAATTATTGCTTTATGAACATAACAAATGAGCACAAATGTGAGCTTCTGTTAACTGCTGTACACAGCTAAAAAGCTTATGAGTGACTGTTCCCAGTGCCTGGAAGGCTGGTTTTCCAGGAAAAGCTGAAATGTGATTAAAAAAAATAGATAAAAGAACTGTGACACAAAATTCCTAGGTTCTGAATTTTACTCAGGTGTGAAAGACAGCAGTAACAAAGAGAGAAATCTTCAGCTAGTCAGCTTTGTTGCACTAATTTAAATTTACACAGTGTGGAGGAATCACTGCTGATTTCTAACAACTGATTGTTTGGAATATGACTTTTTTCGTATAGGTCAACTGAAACAGTTTCAGTGAATGCAGACAGGAGAGAATGCAACAAAGAAAAGAGAATGAATAGCAAAGTGAAGAGTGCAAGACTGTAGGTTTGTAGGTTTTGTAGGTTTAAGATCAATTTGGACAAAATCAGAGTAACACAATCATTTTCCTTCAAATATGCATAGATCTGAACCTTCCAGAATAAAACATACATAACAGTAATGTACAATCGCTATTTTTGGTTGTAAACATTTACAAAATATCTGTCAAATTTTGTCTGCAAGACCTCTGCCACAGAAATGTATCTCATGTAGAAGGGATGGCTGTGGGTAACTTGTGTTGTGAGCTCTGCAGCATCTGAAGAGACGAGGGTAGAGGTGCTGGACTAGGTCACAGGTAGAAAACCTTTGTTCAGAGTGAAAAGAGGTACATAGCAAAGTGTTACTGGATCTGGGACATATCCTGAAACACAGTGCTCAGTATGTGTAATTAGGAGTAAGGATTAAGAGTAAGGTTAAAAGGGGTTTCTCCCCCTCTAACAAGATCTTGAGACCCAGTCAGGAAACACATGCAAAAGCATATAGAAGAAAGCAGAAAATACTAGTAGGTGAAGCTGAAACTACCCTTGTGAAAGCCTTGTAGCATTTTAAAATTCTTTTTCTCTTCTTAGATTCTTAGTCTCACTGAGCCACTTTGCTAAGTGAGGTGCTAGTGGGTGAATATGCATTTGGAGGAAGGACTTTATTATGAGGAAAGTAAAGCAAGTAATCTAAATAATCTACTTTTTTTTTTTTTTTTCCCCCTCACGCTGAAATAATTTATCCAGAAAAATGTGGATTTTCGTATAGCTTTTTTTTTGGAGAGGACAAGTTGATAGAGGGTACGAGAATAATCATCCTGACTCAAATTCTGTCCTTTTCCTTTCTGTTTTTGTGATATTTGCAGCAGGAGAAGGTAAGAAGAAACAAAAACGAAATGAGGGGATGATTTTTTGAATCCTCAGTGTTTTTTTTAAGATACTGTTCTATCAAGAACTATTGTCCCAGCTGTAGTTAAAATAATTACAGAGCAATTACAGTCTAATGAGGAAAAATGGTGCGATCTACTCAATATGAGTAAGAGAGAGAAGACAGTACTCCTTTGGACTGATAATGCCACTGCATGTGCATGTGACTATCATACAAAGCCAAAAAGAAATCTAATATCTTTGGAAGGTAAAAGCACGAGGCACTGCTAAGCATTTTCCAGACAGAGGAAGACAGAGAGTTCCCACCTCAAAGGTCTTTTCTTCAAAACCAAATGACTGATGCAGAGAATCTGTGATACAGCTAAGAAATGTCACTTTATTTTCCATCTTCCAATTCTGTAATAGTTAAATAATTAACAAATTAGGCAGAGTAGTAAGACTTTCAAAGGTAATTGAAAAGCCTTGTGATTTCAGGACTTTTACTTGTAAGGTTGGGTTCATCACTTAGGTGGTGATCTGACATTGACCAGCAGGGGAAAAGTGAAAAAGGGTTGTCTGACCTTTAGGAAGTCTTCAGTTTCTAAGTGTTGAATGTCCTTTCAAAACAGAATTATGGCTCATAAGCTATTTGGTATATGTCCGTGGTGCCAGCTACACTGCAGCACTCAGATACGTGATCTGGCTGTAGTATGGGTAGGAGCACAGTTAAAACTAAGGACAGACATCGCAATGTTACACTGCAGCTTATTGTGAAAATTTACTGTAGTTGGATAATGATTTCCATTGATTTTCAGTGCTTATGCAGTGTAGCTGAAGATCTGGACCACCATAGATGCAAACTGATGTCTTGTCATTAAACTTGCAAATCACGGTAACCCACCCATTTTGGGTAAAGGAAGACACTGATAGAACACATGGGAAATCATTTCTTTATGTACTTACTGATGTGTTAGAGCAGTATCACTCTCTGATTAGCATTTATTTGAATGTCTAAATATAACAAACACACCGTTAAATCTGTACATTTCTGGATGAAGCTATACTGTACAAATCAAACCTTGTGAAGTCGCAGTGATGCTGCTGTGGTGTGCTGTGTACCTAAGACCTAGCCTTCCCTTCTATGCCCTCCCACCCACCCTAGTAAAATCTTTTTAATCAGTTACATTTTTGGTAGTGATTTCAAACCTCTGAATACAAATTTCCAGTGCACTCCTTTGTGGGTGCATTTTTACACACCTCCCAGACATCCTGCAGTGCAGAATCAAAACACAGAAAAGAGAAGCACCTATGGCTAGATGTCCATGTTACTTGGTGTTAAAGGTGCTATCCTTACCATCCCTCTTTGTTTCTTTTAGAAATAGACTATGAAAACACCTCAATAATTAAGTCATTTACTTACTGGGTGTTACAACAATTGGTAATGATGAAGACATTGCACAATCAGCAGGCTGTACTCATTTGTTCTGCTGCTTAACATCACCACTGTGAGATCATTGTTTATTATGGCTCACAGGCAGTAATCATTTTAAATAACATGAGGATTTTTTTCACTCAATTGCTTTCATGCTTTAGGCTGATGAGAATAATCACCATGCAACAATTACTTGCACCTCTACAGATGATACACAACAATTCAGGTCACTGCTTTTTAAATGCATATGTATATACTTTTTGGTGGGTGGAGGTGGTGGGGGGAGTTACAGGTTTTCCTCTTACACATTTCAAGGGATAAAAATAAAAATCCAGATCGTTGTCTTCATTTCTTCTCTGCTGAGAACCCTTATTAAACCAAAAGGTTAACAGTGTCCAATATAGGACACTTTCCAGTTACCATATGAAAGAATTCAGAAAGCTAAAGAAGTAGATGAAATATTTGGTAAACAGCTGTGACCTACCAACATGGACACACATGAAATAGCTAAATCCACCAGGCAATGATTTCATTTGAAGATTTGATAATGAATAATTCACCCTCTATCCATTTTAACTATGAGCAGCTGAAAATACTCCAGCAATCTTTTCAGGAAATAGGAAAAATAAACACTGTATTCTTCAATGCACACACCTTTCAAGCTGCTAATAGTAGCTGAACATAAATACAGAACTCAACACAAAGGTTTGCACCCAATGCACCCAATGTTCAATTTGGCATTAAAAATAATGATACATGAGCTTGTAATCGATACCAAGAGCATTTTTTTTTTCTTAAACAAAGCAAGCATGCATGAGTTTGAAAAGTACTTAGTTGAAATGATGGTTTGAGAATAAGTGGGTCAAATGCAGGTCTTCAGGGTAAGTTATCTTCATAAAGATGCAGAACTGACACCCTGGATTTCTAGAGGGTGGACTTTTGCCTGTTTAGGAGACTGACTGGAGGAGTCCCTTGCGAGACAGTCCTGAAGGGTAGAGGAGTCCAGGAAGGCTGGGCACTCCTCAAGAAGGAAATCCTAAAGGCACAGGAACAGGCTGTCACCACATGATGAAAGATGAGGCAGCATGCCAGATCGGCCTGGCTGAACAGAGAGCTGTGGCTGGAGCTCAAGAAGAAAAAGAGGGTTTCTGACCTTTGGAAAGAGGGACGGTCCACTCAGGAGGACTACAAAGATGTCGTGAGGCTGTTCAGGGAGAAAATTAGCAGGGCCAAAGCCCAACTGGAGCTCAATCTGACATCTGCTGTTAAAGACAATAAAAAAAGTTTTTTATAAATACATAAACAAGAAAAGGGGACTAAGGAGAATCTCCATCCCTTACTGGGTGGTGAGGGAAACATAGCGACAAGAGATGAGGAAAAGGCTGAGGTACTTAATCATAATTGCTAGCCAATGGGACATCACAGAAGGAGATGTAGAAACAACACTGAGAAAGTAATAAGTCAAGACTGACTTTGTTGCTAAGCAGGAACAATTGAAAGAATGTGAAATGAAACCATAAGCACAGGTGGAAATTAAACAATATATAGTCCATATAGCTTTGCAAAATGAAAAGGTGAAGCACCCTAATGTGTGAACTATTCCTTAGTGGCAATATTTTGAACATACTGGAAGATAATATCTGAGAAACTCAGCAGAAGAGTAATGTGCTAGTCATTTTCTGGTGAGAAAAAAGCCCTTTAGGTAGGAGAGAAGAATAAGGAAATGATGGCATTTAAGGGAAAAAAGAAAAAAAAAGCAAGCAAGGTACAAGGGTGTCTTGAATACACAGGAACAGCTGATGACAAAAACGACAAGGAGAAAGTTATAAAATCAGGTCTTTTCTGTAGTGATGGTATTAAGACATTGATAACCAAGATAACTTGCTTATTATGAAGCAGATCATAGCAACAAGAAATCACAATGAAGTAGCATCACTGCAATATACATTATTTGCTTAAACCAAAGTAAGGCACAGGCATATTGAAAACTTGATTTTATAAGGCTGGACCGAAGCAATCTCTGGGCAGCTGTGTGAATGAATGGGTATTTTGCATAGAGAATTTTTTGATTCTAGAGAATAGAGAATATTTTGCACGTGCTTCTAAGCATAAAGAAGCCTGTGCTATTTAATGTGCTATCTAATGCTATCCATGCCCGTTGCATAGAGAAGCCTGTGCTATCTAAGCACATGCAAAAGGATGTGCTTAGATAGCTACCCACTTACTCTGCTGTGGCCCAAGGTGGTCTCTGTTTCTGATACTACGTTAGTTCTTGGTGCCACAGCTATCATGGCTAGGGCCTGTGTGAGTTCCTGTGCCTCAGTTAATTATAAGTAGGAGAGGGTATGAAAGGTTGAAAACCAGCTTCTTGCAACTGCTGCTGTGAGTCTGGATCCACTTTTTTCCCAAAATCTCAAAGCTCAATAGATCAAGTCAAATCCTCCTAGTTTTATTACCTGTTCAAGACTAGAAGGACCTGTTCAAGATGGAGAAACAAGTATTCAGAATTCAGAGGACAACGTTTTGTACTTCAGTGTGCTGACAGACAGTACTTGTTAGATGCAAAGCATGATTGAAAGAGCGAGTAATCCATAACTACAGAAAGGGTGTAAAGAAGAAATGCAGAAGTTCCACACAAACAGAAGAGCAGTGGACTTAGGATCACAACTATGGAACTGTACTTCTCTCAGTGACACTGACCCTATCACTGATGTGTGTTCATGGCACCTGTTGGCTGATGTTATCATATTTGTTCAGATACCAAGTAGTTCAGTCCTTCTGTAGAGCCAGTCAGTTTTTCCTTCCCTTTTTTGCCACACCTGATTAGGCTTGTGTGAGAGAAATAAATCCAGTCTTATGCAATGCTAGGCTATTACTATCACATAGGAAAGATGATCATCTATCACAGAAAATCCATAAAAGGATGATATCAGGGGTTCTGTTCATAAGCCATTTGGGAGAACCGTATCTTATTGTAATCTACCTGGCGCCAACAGCCTCCTTTTCCTATTGAGGCAGGCAGTCACACAGAGGGAATGGAGAGGTGACTAAAGCTCCATTGGTGACCCAGGGCCAGAGAGCAGCAGGATACTGCTTCTGAGCAGAGCAACTGCTGAACCCAACAGGTCTTTTTAGAAAACAGACAAGACGGAGGAGCTGCAAAGACTGAAGAATACTTACATCGTGCTTTCACTAGAACACCAAGTGGCATAAATGGCCAAATATTTGATATTTTAAATAAATAAATAAATAAATCATTCTGAAAACCCTGTCCCATAGGTTGTGTCTGACTAGAGACTTCTTTGGCAGCCCAGTAATTCCAGTCTGTGCTCCACTAAATGAGGCACAGAAGTTTCTTCCTCACCTCTACAGCTTCTCAGCCTAAGAGTTGTATTAAGTCAAATGCAAGCACAGAAGGAATGCTAAAGAGTAACATAAGAGATTAGCAATTCCGGATTATATTCACAATTTAATCAGTAGTAATAGAAAGTGATATATAGAGTGTAAGAAGGCCATCATGCAAATGACAGCACAGGTTTCTCTTTTAAACCAACACTTCTGCATCAGAGTTCACCATTTTCATTAAAAACACACAAACGAAACCAACCAACCAACTACCACCACCACCAAAAACAGAAAAGCCTTTAGCTCTTCTAATAGTGGAACTTGGAATGGTTTTATAAGAAACTGCTGTATTTTTATCAGAGGCAAAACAAACAGACAAACAAACAAACAAAAAAGCAAAGAGCACTTTTGAAAAAGGTCCATTAATACAACTAATCTCTGAAATTTTCAAAACGCTGCTCTGTCTGTGTAAATGTGTGATGCCTTACGTATAATGATGTAGATAATGTGTTAAAAAAATAAAGCCTTGAAACAGAAAGCTTAATGTTACCTTACTAAGATGTACACTGGAACAACTAATTCATTTGTTTTACTTATAGCTTGATAATAAGCAGGTACTGCATGAACTCTGGGAGTTCATGACCAATGCTGAAATGTTCTGAGCACGGACCCTTCCATTGAAATTCTTGTTAAGCAGTCATTGTTTGTGTGTTATGCTCCTAAGGCTACATATTCTTCTATCCAAAAAACAAACAAAGAAAAATGTTGGCAAAACATATCTCTTTCATCTTTATGGGTTTTAGCAGCAACACCAAGGTAAGATAAGTGATTCTTTCAAGGTCCTGAAGGAAATCTTTGAGCAAAGAAATATGTATTTTCAAAATTCCAGCACTTTGTGCTAATCACTGACAACTCTTCTTTATCATTAATCAAGTGCTGCTCTGCTCTTACAATAAGTAGTTCTTTGGTATTCTGGAGAAAAGATAAGTTTAATATCCCTAATCTTTAAAAAACTGATGGCCTTTGTAAGCCCAAAACTCCTCTTTAGCTTTGCCCCGATTTAAAAATAACAAAAGCATACAGCCAGTGAGTTGTGATCAGTGAATCTGTCCTGAGAGACATTGCATTTTTTTTCTGATTTGCTCTTCAGAGACACTCACATAGCTGGACTGAAGAAGCTGTACGTGAGCCAGCAGGACTTTGTAACATCGGCTTTGAACTAGTGGATTTTACTGCAAAAATCAAACTGTTTCTTAATATTTGATCCAAAAAATTCTCCGATATGACATAATCTCATTTAGTCATAAGGCAAGTGTTCTCTTAGCTCCTAAGAGAGCCAACTGGGAAAACGAAAAGTACTTTCCCCTTTATTTATTTATTTGTGTATTTGGGCAGTACTTGCAAAGCTTTTAAGACACCTCAGGTTGAGTCTCGAGACTGACAAATTTCATTCATAAAAAGACTGCAATGCAGGTGGAAACAGGACTTCTGACCACTGCCTGAAACACATATATTTTATATTGATTGCACAATAGTCATTTTCTGTTGGCCCATGTAGACTATAGCAATGTTTTCTAGTCAGCTCTTCTAAGAATATACAGCAGTATGCATTTACATTGTATGCATTCATACACATTACAGTAACATATAGCTAAAAATATCTCTACAAGCTTTTACTGACTATTTGTTACACCTGTTTGCTAATGCTTTCTATAATAATGGAGAATTATTCACAGTTGACATTGTTGTCAGCTTGGTGAAGGTATATTCATGTATCTCTTTTTAACAAGCCGTTGTATATTCAAAACTTCTAAACTGGGACTTTTTGGTCCTAGTTCTGGTTCAAACACCTTAGAATTATATGTCTGTGAACTGCAATTGCTAAAGACACAGCTATTTTGAAACATAGCATGATATTTGCTGTTTGTGATATTCCCTGAAAATTCTCCTCAGTCCTTCAGAGGATGGGCAAGCAGCAGCAAACATATATCATAAGCAGAGCAAAGGTGTCTGCGGTAAGTTTCCATCCAACAATGCAGAAGGATTATGGTCAGAGTGAATTCAGATTCTTCTGGAGTTTGAGCCTCATTAGTCTGATCAAAATAATTATCTCAACGTTTTTCCAGTGTGAGAGACACCCCAAAAAGCATCTAGCAGCAAACAAGAACAAACAACCCACAGGGGAACAGAGAACTGCTACTGTGCCACTGCTTATCAGATCGAGGCTTTACAGAACCTCACCAACTACCTCTTCTTAATTCTAGTAACAAATTCATAATGAAAACTCACCTATGTTAAAAAATAGCCACCAGGGAAATCAGAAGATGCACTTTGTACTTTTCCCTGAAGTCTTTAGGAGCCAGAATGGGAATGAAAGAACAAACAACGCCATGTTCAGTAGGAATCTTAAATAATAGTCTCACCAAGTTACATGCATCAAACGTCTTCAGAATTCCAGATCATCTATAAACACAGTAATGTTCAAATACTGTATCCATATTTTTAATACCTCCTGGACCTACTGTTTTTCCTATTGAAACTTCTACATTTTTACTCAGCAGCTACAAAGGGAAAAAATATCCCTCTTCTTAGTAATAAACTATTATTTTTAAGAACAGAGTTTGCTTTAAAAATTTCACCGATCTTTTTGGTGTGTTAAAAAGCACAGAATACTATATACCATGTATCATGAGAAGTTGTTAGAAATAGTATTTTTGCCCTTCAACTGTAGCACTTCTTAAATATTCTAAGATAGCTGGAAATGTCTCCTGAAAACTTCCCCATATTGCTTTTTCATTTATGAATTTTTGTTATCAAGCCAGATTGATTCTTTAAAAGTGAGCTGAATTTCTCTATTGCCCAGCTGGATAGTATGTACATTCAGTAACCACAATTAACTTTTTTTTTTTTTTTGTATAAAAAAGGAAGGTAGTGACCTGTATCTGTAGACCAGAAATAGCAGGGATAGTAAAGCCTTCCTAGAGAAAAATTACATGCTTATTTCTTAAAGTGTTTATATTAATCTTGTCAGTCTACTGACATGCAATTATTATTAATGCAATCATTAATAGCAAGTTTTTTTTTTCAGACAGTACTTGATACACTAACTAAAACAATGTAATGTTTCTGCCAAAAAGAACACTATCATGTGACAGACATTTTTAATTTTTATCAGAATTCCTTCTTTTCATGTTAGTCTGCAAAGTAGAGAAAATTTTTAATGAACTCTGACATCCAGCCTGATGATTATATATTTGGATAAAACACTCTCCTTCTGAAGTTTGAAGGTGGAGATACATGCGTTAATATATAGGCGTGTGTGTACAAGAAAGACATATAAAATATAACATAAAAGACAGCTGCTTCCAGGATTCTGCATGGAGCTCTAGGCCCCACAAGCAAGATACTGAAGTGCTCTAAAAAGCAGACAGTAGAAAAAGCTAGGAGATAACAATGGATAGTTTAAAAAAAAAATCTTAAGACATTTCTCAAGGTATTTCTTAAGTAATTGTGCAATTTTTGCTCTTTGATACCATCTGAGAGATTGAAGCAGTTACCTGGAAATTGCCTACCAGCTAGAAAAAGGCAAAGGACACATCTGGGGAAGACATGTGTGTGCTTTTTTAAAAGGGCATAGGCAGGATTTCATGTCACTGGGGGGTAAAGAGAACTGGTTGCAATTTTTTTAATAACATAGGTTTTTTTTTTTTTTTTTTTTTTTTTTTTCTGAAGTATCTTTCCTAAAGTATCTTGTACAGTACAAGGCACTTTTTTCCCTTTCTATTGTAGTGTGTTCAAACTAACCTCTTGCTTTAACAAGCACCTGCTTTATGTTGTTTGTATGGTGCGTGTTACTAGAATGAACGCCTTCCCCAGGAACTATTATGGTGTGCACACTTCTCCCTCTATGCTCTCCCTACAACTCCTCTCAGTCTCCACTGTCACAGTGCTGTGACACCAAAGGATGCTCTCTGCGATTACAGGAACACACCTACTACACACCTGCAGGAAACAATGGCTCTCATCCCGTCCCTCTCTCCTTCTCCTTGCCAGAATCAGTAACTACACAGTGAGCTACTTTGAATAAAATTGTGAAGATAGCTCTAATTAAAGAGATATCATTGTCCATCATTTCAATGCATGCAGCTTGTGCTGGGTCTGGCTGGGATGAAGTTAACTTTCCCCACAGCAGCCCACACAGTGCTGTGCTCTGCACTTGCAGCTAGAACAGCAGTGGTATCACACCAGTGTTGTGTCTGCTGCAGAGCAGTGCTGGAGCAGCATCAGGACTCTCTCCAAAGCCCCCCAAAGCCAGTAGACCGAGGGTGGGCAAGAGCTTGGGAGGAGACATTAACCAGGGCAGCCATCCTGAACCAAACAAAGGGGTATTCCATGCAACATGGTGTCACACTCAGCAATAAAAGGTGGGAAAGAGGATGGCGAAGGAGGGCTCTTGTCATGAAGACATCTGTCCTCCTGAACAACTGCTACGTGTGTTGAGGCCCTGCTTCCCGGGACATGGCCAAACATTGCTCGTTGATGGGAAGTTGAGAATAATTGTTTTCTCTCTCTGTGTGCTTCCACGTGGCCTTTGCTTGATTTTCTCTTTCTTTTCCCTTTAATTAAATTATCCTTATCTTAATCCCTCAATCCACGAGCCTTTTTTTTTTTTTTTTTGGTTGTATTTTCTCCCCCCAGCTCCTTTTGATGAGGCGGAGTGAGGAAATGGTTGTGTGGAGCTCAGCTGCCCAGCAGTGTGAAACCACCACAAGTTAGCTCATCATATGGCTCAGCAGCACAGTGAAAAAAAGAAAAGAAGAAGAAAAAAAGTATGTTTGTGTAGGTCTTCGGGGCTGTGTGTGGTTTTGGCCTGGAAGTTTCTACAAAAACATTCTTTGTCCCTCTACCCATTGAGATTTCAGAGCTCATACGGGCAGCTGTCAGACCACCCTACCACTGGGAAGTCCTTGTTCACAGACCTGAGTGATCACGTTGTCCCACACTGATGTCTTCTCCACCAAAGAAAATATTTGACTCATAGCACATATCCAGGGTACAGAAAGCTTCTGGGATTTGGCATTTGGCATACGGGGAATGAATAGCTGAATCCCAAATATGCCTCGTAATGTCAATGAGTGCAATCATGTACTGGTTTGCAAATACATAAGCTGCAGTAGCATGCACACGCATAAGGACTTTTGTAAATAGGAGCATTTACTGAACTCAACAAGATGGCATGATTGGAAAATTCACAGCTTCCCGCTATCTGTAATGAAGTGTAGCATTACGTGTATAATCTAAGAGAAGCTTGTGAAATGTATCAGAGAACATAAAAGGATGGGGGAGGGAGGATATACTCAGCTTATTACACAGTAGTGTTGGCTGGGAAAAAAAAAGAAAAAAGGATGTGCTAGAAAAATGCACTGGGAAATCAGTGCTCGTTATTATTTCTTTTCCTTTTGAAGTTATCTTCTCATGCAGAGCATCAGAGACCTGAACGACTAGTAAAAACTGCCTTCCAGAATCTCATTATTGCATAAGAAAATAGACAGATTTTAATTTCTAGCGAGATAGAACTTTGGGGGTTGTGGTTTTTAGAACTTATTTTTCCATGGACCTCTTGAATAGTAAGAAGAGGGGGAACACATTTTCCTGTTTGTTTTCATGCTTTTTCAGCTCCTGATCTTTTTTAATCTACCTGTAAAATGTGGAAAGAAATAAGCCTAGTTTGATGATACTGGAGTAGTCTAGGAATAATTTACTGGTCATTAGGAAAACTTTCCACAAAGATCAAGCGACAGCACTGGAAATCCAAAGGGGGAGGCATGTAATATCAGTGTTGAACTTTAAGCCTAAGAATTGGCTTTACCGAACTAACACACCTGCAGGTGAGTTCTGATCTCATCAAAGACGATCTGCCCTCCTGCTTTGCAGCCTGCAGAAGCCCTGTGAGGAGCCATATGCTGCTGCTGCTGCTCCTCCAGGAGGTTGTTTCCAATGTCTGTAAGCAGCTCTGGGGCAGAGGCTTAACCTCGTCGCACCTTTCATATGGCTGCCCCCAATACAGAGTGGAGTTTATAACCAGGCCTTTCCTTATGACTTTTATCTGACCCCCTAGTAAAGGCTAAATTGCATGCCCATCAGGATTATTGTTATTACTATATGCTTATTCACCCTACAACACCACTTCCCTTCTTATTTACCATCAGTGCTCCATTTTTATATTTTTTTTCTGGGAATCAATAGCAAGACAAAATTACTGCTACAACTGAGAGAAATTCAGTACGTACCAGCTATGATGGATAGCTGTGGCTAGTTAGGTCCTGTGTGGCTACAGGTAGGATTCACTTTTGATTGATTTGTCTCTAGAATGAAATGAAATGTGAAATATCCCTGGCAATGAGGCTGGGTAGTGCAAAGGACAGTGATGCTAACAGATGTTATTAGTTGTGTAATAACCTGAGGACAATTCAGATCTTAGCGACTTCTCAGCTGCACTCTGCAGCCGTTGACACCTTTACATGTCACATGCATGGAAAATAGTGAGCGCTGGTGACCAAATAAAAGGTGATTTTGGTCTCAGTTCTGTGTCACGCCAGGACTAAATTCTAGATGATTGGACCGAATTCAGTCAAAAGGAACAGAGGCCAGTGAGAGTTAAATTGGAGAGGAGCCCTAGTGAAGCCCTGTATATACCCCATAAATATACCACAGTCACAGCCCTACATGCTAGGTGCAGATGGTTAGCAGACAGACAGAACTTCTTGCCTGATTTGTGCCTGTACCTGTCTCACTCCTTCACCTTTCTGTTTCTTTTTGGGACCTCACATAGGGTACCTAGTCTACAGAGCTTCCCTTGGGGAGATTCTACCACAGCTGCCATTAAAGTCTGTTTTCAGATAGAGCCCCCCAGCGTCATAGGATCAGGTGGGCACTGCAGTTTGTTTTTAACAGGTATAATATATATATATATATATTTTTTTTTTTTTTTCAGTGATAGTGGGCAGAATCCCAAAACACTTCAGCTTCAGTCCCAATCTGATTTTTGAATGTTTGTGTTGGGCAGTCTGATATCGTTTGTAAGATGGGAGCAACAGCAGCATTACCATTCTCTGATGCTTGGATGTCTGGATGTTGGATACACAGACATCCCTTTGTCTCAAGCAGGAAGTCTTCTGCTTGTCAATATACCTAGGACATTGATACTCTTAATTCAAATAGCACAGACTTTTCAGGATGAAAGAAAATACAGTGAAGAAATAAGATTTACTCACAGTTTTATATAGTTCCTTACATCTGGACAAGAATAGACCAAGTCAAACCCTAAATCTTCAACCCCAGTCTTACTGAGTTGAGAAGGTAGGGTGTCACCACCAACTTAATACTGAAAGTATGTCTTCTGAATAATAAAGAAGAACCAAACTATCTCCAGAAACCTGTGTAGATATTCAAACTTGTAGGCAATTTAGGCACACTACTGTTTCTTTATTTCTCTCATAAAAAAATCAACCATGTTCTTAAGCTGCAATTCCTTATGTCATCTTTCCCTCCAAGGTATTGTACCTTACATACTGGAAATATTGAAATGTATTTTACCCACTTTAAAATTTCAAGAATATGATCATTAAAATCAAGCACCTCTGAGCACTAATGTTTTGGTTAATTGAACCTTTCTGACATGTAGTCCCCCAGGTCTCATGTGCTAAAAGTTCAGGAAAATTCACCATGCAGTGAATACATTATTCCTTAAAAACACCAGGACAAAAACAAAGACTGTTCTGAGCTTACTGTCATGTTTCATTTAATAATAATTTTCCCATCCCTGCTTCTGTGATGCCAGGCTCCTTCAGAAATAATTTGTTTCAAAATCTGAGATACTGTTACCATATGTAAGGTACATTTCTTGGTAGGGCAAATGAAATGCTCTGCAATTCTTTAGAAGTTCTTTTGATTCCTAAGATAATATAGGCATAAACCCTCCATAAGGAAGCTTATAGACATATACAAGCCTACTTTCTATTCAGTTTTCCATAAAAATCAAACCCAGCATAGGACATTTGGAAAGAGAAATATTTACCCTCATTTTAATATCCAAACCCTTACTTCATTTAGAAGAAAAGAAGATTGTGAAGAAAACCATTATTTGAATGGACATACAAGGTTAAAGGTTGCCAATGAACCTCTTTCTTGTTAGGCACGTGTTATGACAGCCTTTAAACATGTAATACTTTTCCCACCAAGAACTTTGACCACTCAGTAAACAAACAAAAAATGCTTCATTTAAGAGGATCTATTCCATGTTTTGTTTTGAATTCAATACTTTGGAGAATGTAAATGTCGCTGTAGACCTTTATGTTACAGATTGGCTATGGAAGGATACAGCATAAATAATTAGAAGTCATTTGTCCTTGTTTGGTGCTGCGAATTAACTCAAAATTAGTGTTTTTAACAACTACCGTAATGGTTAGGAAGTTAATATTTCTAACAGACTTGAGAAGAGGAAAAATATACTGTTCTTCTTTTTTTTGCACCAGTGGAAAAATTGAGAGATTTCAGTTCAGGATAAATGCAAAAATATTTGTTATAAACCTGTGGACTTTAAGGCAGATCTTCTGTTTCCCAGTTCTGTGTCAGGTATGAGACTGCAAATTTGGGAGCTCTGAATGGCAAATCAGTGCTCAAGCCTCCTTGAAAAACTTCTCTGAGTTTCTTAATTTAGATTTTTTCCAAGACGAATTACTGTTATCAAATCCAGCGAGTTTTCGTGATTCATTTATCATTTCCAAGAATTTAAGATGTCAGTTTTTTTCTCTACATCATCATAATTTCTTTAAACCAGCAAACAACTTCTGAGAAGTTCAGCCTCCGCATTCTCTCACATGAGGACTGTACCATTAATTCTTCTGGACACTTCTACGAGTAATTTGAAGCAACCTCCTGATAGGTCTTCTGAGAGAGCTCAGAAAGAAAGAGGAAGAAAATGCTTCCATTTCTGAGGGACACTTGGTTATTGGACACTGACTTTGGCTGTGGGTTTTCATATTTCTACAGTACTTTGTTTTCTTCCCTCATGCATCCCTTAAATCACTGAATTGCAAAAATTATATTGAAGAGATGAGAAAAACTAGTATTATATATATATATTTTTCCATCTAAAGGGAATATATGGTATGCAGGTGTGCAAAACCGTACAGGTTTAGAATTAAAAATTCATTTATACTTTGGCAACCATTCTAGGGAGCAAGGGAGTCCCACCACTATAACCAAGGACAGGGTTTGGCTCAAATTCCATGTTCTAAAAAAAAACAATCTTTTTACAATTACATTTTTGAGAAACAAGGAAAGGTGCCAAGGTTTTCAATGGGATGCATATATCCCAGTTGAAATTCAGTTCATTTTGGAGAATCACTGTGGACATCTTTATGGAAACAAGCAGGTACCAAACAGATAATGATGGAAAATTTTGTAGGCAGGCCAGAGGACCTGCCTAGAGTACTGAGCAATGCTAGTGCAAAATATGAGGATTATGTCCTGTCCTTTTGCAGTATTGTAGACTCCCCAGGTGAAGTTAACTAAGATCAGAGGAGGAGTTGTCTCAGTTTTCTGAATCAGAACAAGAAGTACAAATTGCCATGAAAATGGGCAGATGGGAGAGATCCCTCTCTCCAAGCCTGCTTCTCCATCTACCTGTCAGGTGGGCAAAGAGTGTGTGGGTAAAATGGGGCTGAATGAACGTAATTCAGACTTCTCAAGCTCACCTGGTAGACTGCTTATCCTTTTTTCTATAATATGGAGAATGTATTCCCTAAACTGCAGCAAGCCGCAGTAAATGAAGAGAGACTCTGTGACATGCTCTGAAATTACAGATTTTGTAGGTCTCTGGACATTTCAATTTTGTCCACTGACATTTCAATTGTAAAAGCAGAACAAGCTTAAAAATGGTGTGCATGTGTGTGTGTGTGTGTGTGTGCCTGTAGGAGGAAGAGAACAACTTTAATCAATAATTTTTAAAAGCTGGAAAAGAACAGAGCATTTTGAATGATAACAAGTACACTTTGCAACTGCAGGGAGGAATTACATGAACAGTGACTTTCCTTCCGAGGTTGTGAGCAGGGCTGGTAAAGGGCATGCTCACTGGTCAGGAAACAGTAGTAAATTGACTGCATGACACCGCTGGAACCACTACTCCTCCGCTCTGTGTGGGGCCTGTAGAAAGGACCAGGAAGCTGGCAGTTCACGAGCTAAGCCCTGCTTGCTGGCACAGTTCCTAAGGTTCATTTCCACAAGCCTGGGAAGTCCCTTCCCCTACCTCCCACCCAGGACACAGCTTCAGGATTTGTGAACTCCAAAGACTGCTTTGAGAGGGACCTTGGCTGTCCTTCCCCCTGCTCCCTCTCTGAAAGGAAGCAAACTATTACAACGCAAACGAAGCTCCTGCAGGAAGGAAGTCAGCACAACGTGACTATGAAATGGAAGGACTACATCAAGATAACTGTACACGTGAGTGGTTGTTACACTCCGATGAGTCTGCATCCTTGAGATGACACAATGAGACATTACTGATAGTGCAAAACTGCACTAATCTAGCCTTGAAATAAGATGCACACATTCACTGGCAGGTCTAAGTCTGTCCTAGTGAGCCTGATGATATTGCCTCAACAATAATGCCATGTTCAAGTCACAGACTGAAGTAACACCATTCACAAATTTGAAAAATAAACAAACAAACAAGAACAACAAAAAAGCAAACACATCAAAAACCCACAGCACCCAGGCTCTTCAGGTAGGAGGCACCTATAGCATCCACTTGCAACATCCATTCTTGCAAAGCAACATCTGCCAGTTCTGCACTACAGAAGTGGGGTATGAGGAAAAGGCTTGTATGGAGATCAAAATATGGGTACAAAATTTGATTCAGCACTTTCTGCTAGATCTTGAAGGAGGTCACTATCCCACCACTATGCTTCAGCACTCCAGCAGTTTTTACTTATTAACCCTTAGGTGTACCAAACAAACTTCAAGAGCAAGTTCCTTGAAGAGGTTGCCTGTTGTTATACGTGTGACACAATGTGCAGTAAAGGAGACAATTAATTTTCATTGGGAACCTGATGACAGATTACAAATAACACTACTTTCGTGAATAAATTATTGTTAATCATTAAAAGATTAACACTGTGTCCCATGTGGAGAAATGTACTGTGAAGTATCCAGACTTTCTCACTGATTAGCTGTAGAGGGAAAAGTTTTATGCCTTTTGAGGTTTCACAAACATTAGAGGTTTCCAAGCACACATTTTTCCCATAACTCAGACATGTGGGGTGCTATTCAAAAAGCGTGGTCTTTTTTAAATCTGCTGTTTATTTCCACATATAAGAGAACAACTTACCAGACACAAAACCTATGCCTATAAATATCAGTCTGATACAGGTTGATTGTGCTATTTCTGAACACTTACACAATATTTTGTATTTGTCAGTTGATGTTGTTTCCCATATCCTTCCTCTGACTGCATATAACATTTTAATAGTGACCAGGTTTTCATGCTTATTTCATATTTTTCTATAGGAAGAAAAAAATCTTTTTAATATCTATACTTACTTTATTTTCAGAACTTGCAAAACTTGAATAAATCAAACTACAAATTCTGAATTCAGATTACACTACTTTGTTTTCTTTTTCTAACTCTTCATTGTAGGTTATTACAGCTTTGTTAGGTAAAGAGTGTCACTGAAATCACAACATTTTTGAGCATCCTAAGGAAGCTTAGGTTATTACAGGAGACTCATCCTCCATCCATTTAATTTAGAGATTATTGGAGACCTCATCCATGGGTATTACTACTAAGCATTCTCTTACAAGTAATTATTCATATGAGTAAACACTAAACTAAAATATAGGTGTTTTATAATAATAAAGAGGTAGTCAAATATTTTTCTAGGGGTACCATCACCGTCAGCTTTCCACTACACCCTCTCTTTTAAACTTTACTCTGTGAACTGTTCATTCACATGTATTTTACAGCACTGAGCATTTTTAGACATGATCTTCAGATATACCACTGATATTGTCCGAAAATTTTGTCTCCAATATCAGAGCTTTGTGAAAAAGGTAGGCACTTCTGTGGGAACTTTTTTGAAAACACAAGCTTTCTGGGAAAATTTTCATAGCAGTTCAAATCCCTTCCAATATTTTTATCAGACATTATCATGAACCCTAAAAACGCATAGGGCTTTTCCCCACCTATAGTTTCTATGACTCCATTGTGCAATGCAAACAAGATAGAAAACATTCCCCACAGTGTTGTTTTTGCTCTTTTTTTAATCCCAGAAGGGTCCTCTGGAACTAAGTTAACACCATGTCAGCCCACATCAGAGCAAAGCTGCATGACAAGGAAGCCTGTATATACTTTCAGTCCTGTAAGCAGGAAAGATGTATAAGCATGGAGCTCTGTATGGGCTAAGTTACTCTTACAAAGCACTGCTGGACACAGTGTGTGTGTGTAATTAGTGGTATAAAATCACAAGAAAGAGAAAGGAGGTGGCAGGGAACAAACACCAGTTCCATGAGTACTTCGTAACTCACAGTTCGTAAGACCACAGGCCTTGACTCAGCAAATCCAGCCACACTTAGCATTGATCGGTTGTCCAGACTTTTTGTCTTCATCAGCTTCACTGTGAACTGAGTGAAGACTTCATTTAATGCCTTGTTGATCAGAGGTGGCCGTGTTTACAGGTAATAATGTGCCTAAGCGATCAGGCTTCACATGCAATTCTTTATGCATCTACAGGAAAAATAGATCCAACATCCCACAAATGTAAACACGTTTGTAACTTAAGCATGGGTAGAGGTGTCTTACACAGTTCTGTACACACTAAAGATGGAAATACATCAATTTATTTCAAATATTGTAACAAATTCAGTTAAAGACTGCAGTGCAGGTACATTACCTGCTCACTGGGAATCCAAATAGCACAAATATTCATTGCCTCTTCTCAGAAATATACAAAAAAGCCACAAATCACCCTTTAAATTATTACTTTTTTCTTCGTTTTCCTTAGCCATCTGTGAGCCCCAAGCAAAGTTTCAAGCAAATCCTTCCTCATCCCTCCCTTTCTCCCCTGCATTTGCTGCACACACACAACCAGATTTTGCCTGATGATCCTGTTGCAGAAACATTCAGCATTAAAAGGAGAAAGAAAGATCAAATAATATAAGGTCAGATCACTGAGAAGGCAGCAGCCCGAGCAGCAATGAAAAGAAATTGTAAAAGATGCAATCACCTTACCATTCATTCATTGTGGCTTCCTGCTGCCCTTAGTGCTTTCTGAAGTGGACAGCAGTTAAGTGACAGCTTTCCTGTCTTTTAAGTGCCTTTGGCTGCAGGCACAGGCTTTTTCACAAGTGCTGCACATTTAACCTTGTTCAGAAAACAACCTTTGTAGGAAATAAGCCTAATTGAAAAGCAGTTGAGGTTTCCAGAGCCTTATGAGATCCTCCGTGGGCAACTGCAGGGCCAAGTCATGATGGAGAACAAAGATGCACAGCACTCTGGATCCTCTTGGTATTGTAACCTACTAAGTGAGGGGTAGCAGACCCAACAATATACACGTCTTAGCAATGCCTCTGGCAGAGATGGTGAAAAAATGGTCTTGCTTGCTAGCATGGTTTGGGCACTATCTCATCGATTTAATTAATCACTGGGGAAAATGTTACAACACTGCTCTGATTATAAAGTAATGGGTCCATCAGGCACAATTAGCGCCTGGCTGAAACACTGTAGTTTGCTCAAAAACTATTCAAGTAAACAATTGTGGGTCCTGGATGGGGCTCCTTTTCTAATTAATCCATTGAGAACTGAAGTATTTGCTTTTCCTCAACAAGGCATTTCCTAATATGTGATACTGCTTTGCTCATGGTTAAAGTCTTGCTGGTAATTAAAGGCAGATTTTCATATAAGGTTTCCATTCCCTCACCATAGCTGTGGGCACCTTCCTAGAAATGGTTGTCCCTGTGGCATGCCAAACTGCTGTGCTATTACATCATTCCCTAAATTAACACATGTAACATGATGTAATAGCATCAGGGGAAAAGAAGCGATTACAGTGACATGAATTTCAGAAATAATATCTTTGCTGACAAAGAGAATTTACGTGAGGGGTTACCCAGCTACTCCATTCAACTTCTGCAATAAGCAAATACCTAAAAACGGAGCAGTGTCTATTGGAAATTCAGCATCACTAATTGATGCATAACTGCCTCTTATCTAGTATCAATATTTAGACTGCTGATATCAACTTTTGAATTAAAAAAAAAAAAAAAGAATAACTAGTTCTTTTAATGGTATTTAACTCATTTAACTCAGTAGTGGGGTGGAAGACACACCAGAATATAGTCCCTATAGAATATGTAGTGGACCAACCAACCATACACAACACACAACCAGATCTACCTCACTGGGAGGAGTTTTTGCTGCTTTTACTAGAATACAAAAATGGTGCCCTCTGTTCTCAATCTCTTTCTTCAGTTTTCACCTGTCAGTCTCAGCATTTACTCAAAGGCAGAAAAAATTTAATTCCCATTTTTTTTACACATGCAAACTGTTACACCAGAGGAACGTCTACTCAGTCTTCCAAAGTCAGTTCTGAAAGATTCAAAAATTACTCATTTCAAACAGTCACGGATCCTTTCAGCAAGAACGAGCCATATATGGTGCTGCTGTCCTCATTCACAAATCAACAAAATGCATGTTTCTCTAATGGTTTGTTTTTGTACTGAAGGTAAACCCTTGGGGCAATTCAGGAGAGCTTGAGGCCTACCACCAGCTGGTGGGAAGAACTTAATTCATGTCACATTAATTAACTGCTTCTTTTCCAGCTAACATTAAGTCCACTCACCCAACATATATGTTGACTTCTACAAGCACCATCTGAGCATAGAGTATATATCTGAGTTACTAAGATCTACAAGGCATTGCTGTTGTTGACACTAGAAGGGAAAAGTAAGGGAGGGTTTTACCACAGGTCAAGCTCCAATTCAAAGCATTACATTCCTGACGTCAAGAGCCACTATACTTAGCTGTCATAGCTAAGAGAATACCTAAAAATTACTTAAGGACTCTCTTTGTAGAAGGCATTATATGTAGGAAGTATCTCATCCAAGAACCTTAGTATAGCTATACATATCCATGTGACTTGTCCTTCTTGTTAGCCCAATTTCAGTTTGCTGGGTGAATAAGACAGGGTAGAGTGTTTGTTAAAGAGGGAAAAAAAAAAAAACACCACCCTAATATATTAAGACCCTGACATGCAGTAATGCTTGCATGGAAATTATATTTTCTGAGCAACATGGCCATTCCCTGCCTGGTGGTGATGGGAGTCTCCACCACAACTATCTTGACAGGATGTGTTCAGCTGGATCACGAGATGCTTCCCAAACCTCTGCTCTGTACAGTTATAACCCAGCTAGACGTGGTCCTACAAAACCACCCCAGCACCAACATTTTCCAGTGCTATTGATCAACACCATCAAAGATTATCTCAGCTACATACAAAAGACTGTCACACACAACCAATTCTGAAGGAAGAGCTTCTGTTGACTACTTACAAATGTGTAATTTGTTTACTTCTGCAGCAGGAATGCTCTAGGGGAAGTCTTTGGTTCACTCCATCCACGATGTTATCCCAACAAGTTTGAACATACAATCAAGAGCAGACACATCAGGAGCTTCCTTAAGGAAAATCTTGAGACCAGCCTGAAATTCCCACCTGCACGGCTCCTTTAACAATCAGTCAAAGACTTCCTCGTGTTGGTTCAGTCAGTTGCCTAGTTCCAAACAGGTCCATCTTCTCCCACAAAATCCTCATCTTATCTCTGCCGATAGTTGGCTGGGCTACCTCTAAATTAACAACTCAACTGCACTGGGTGTGCTCACAGGCACTATCCTGAAAACAGATGCACCATGGTTATAACTAATTGAAAAACTTGATTTTCGTATTTCTAACTAAGGCTCCACAGCTCTTGCCACAAACTTAAGGTAAATCAGAGCAAATTAAGCCACTGTTTCCTTTGTCACGTTTCTAAACTCTTCTGCTAACATTATATTTTTCTTTTCCTTTGTTATTGTTGTTGCTTGATTTTACACCTCTGCTAAAATCTTTCCTAGATTTTCCAGCATTAGAAGTGTCCTAAAGATAACCTAGAAAGTACTGGCTATTTCATTTGCTAAGGAATAAAGAAATTCCAGACAGTGCTTGACTTCTTCCAAGGTAATAGACACCTCAACAGGTCAAGATTTCCTCAAGCCACTGCAGAGTCCTCTTTCACCCTTATAAAAACATAATTGTGAGTTGGTAAAGCTGAAAATATAGAGACATCTCTCTCTCCTTTGGCCACACAGTCTTTGTGGAAAGCATCAAGACATTGAAATGAGGACAGGAAACTTGGTTTTAACTTACTGACTGTCACATCAATGGCAAACCCCCCAAAATGTATATTTCTAGCTTATCAAGGCAGGACCCTGTTCATAGGATGCTCCAACATTTCACGTACTCCTGCCTTATAGACATACTGCTTCTAGTTTCTGAAGCTACAATAGTGCTGTGCCTCGATGTGCTTCTTTGTGCCTCAGAAACCATAATTTGGGAGATAGAAGCAACTAATTTCTAACTCAATAGAAATGCAAACTGTAGTAGCACTTTTTTCCCCACTATGATGGTGCACTAGCATTCAGCTGAATAGGTGTTTCATACTGCTAGAATTTCTCAAGCTGCAGCAACGTTAATAACTACATCAGAGCTATGAACTTATTGGCTCCTACTGGACTACTTAAATTGTTTGGCTGTGTCAGTGCAGTATAGTATAATTTCCGGCTGCTCTTCTGTAATGTCTCAGATTGCTATGTACAGTGTAGCTTTCAGCAATGATCAAGTGTAGAAACTGATCTGAATTTTCTCTGATTGATTATAATCAATGGCAATTATAGCATACAGCATCTTAAATACCCATTGGCATACATATTCAGTTCTTTAATTTCACAAGTTCCCACTTAATCAAAGTGAGAACTGCGGATGTTGGGCTGAAAGAGACAAAACTGGAATTATTGTAGCTATTTTATAATACACGATTTAAGCTGGTGTGCTCGGTCCAGCTTCTGCTGAATCCTGCTGGGCAATTTCAGAAGAAAGGACTGTAACTTGAGAGATAGAGCTAAGCCCTGATGGCTGAAGGGCCCATCACTCAAGAAGCAGGCTGCTTGTTCTCTGGTAAGAGGACTTTTGGTATAAGGGTTGTTAATCCAGCACGCTGCACCAAATGCAGACAAAAAGAATCTCTTGAACGAAAAAAAAATCCTCTTTGTGCACCCTTATGTTTCTCAATAAATTTTGTGTGTGTGTGTGTGTGTGTGTGTGTGTCTGGAATCCCATGCAAACGGCATTGGTTATACAGCACTGTGATATCTTATAAGGCCAACTGGGGAATGTTTCTATAGCATCTCACCCTCCCTCCCCTGAAGCTCTCTCATGCATCATATTCTCCTGAGTCTTAAGCAGGAAATTAGGTTGGAAGAGCAGTAAGCCTGAGATATAATCAGCTGAGTACCATAAACATCCCCGTACTGTGTTCTCTGTGTATGAAAATAAAAATAACTCCTGCTTAGCATCCCCCCAGCTTTTACGTGGAGCCTAATGACATCTGAGAGATAACCCCCCTCTGTTTTTTATTGGCAAGATTTCTTACCCCCTGCAGCTGAATCTGTCTTCCCTAGAGCCATCAGAAGCGGTTGTGAAAATCTCCCATCTCCAGACCTGATTTTGGAGACCCATTCTTGCAATCCCTTACATCCTCGAGATGCATGTCCTCAGTGTCAGTCAGCGTGCTATTGATACATCCTGAGCGTTAATGTGTTATTCATATTTCTCTGAGTTCATCACTATCTCAGCTTGTTATTCTCACTGTTCCCCAGAATAATAGAGCTTAGTGAGGCAATTTATGCTCAGCTTCTGCAGCATGTGCAAGTAACATATTCTATTCAAAAATATTACAGAAAAAAATAGCAACTATGTCTAATCACCTTCTTTCCTCCAGAGATTTAAAGCACAATAGCATTCTAACTGCACTCACTTAACTGTTTTTTAAATAATAGTTTTGAGTGTAGCAGGGCTCAGATGCTCCCTTTGAAGGAGCACTTTCTCCTTCTCGCTTTGGCTTTAGCTCCTGATGAAGACTCACTTGTGATCATGTCTCACTGGTGTAAATAAAGAATACTGCCTCTACGATCAGCGCAGTCACAAGGCAGTAAAGAAGACAAGAGTCAACTCCTTAGCATCGGGTACCGTGCAAAACCGATGCTGTGGTAATCCCTGCTGGTGCTCTGATAAGGCTGCGCACTACATTCACTTTTCACAGTCAAGGGGGTTGCCTATGCCGACATAATCTACATCATATATTTAACCACATTGAGAGTTGATTTAAAATATTAAAGTATTATAATGAAGTCTTTTCTAGGGAAGGCTGCCCAGCACAATCCAAAGCAAACTCCCCTCTTTTGTCAGATTTCAGTGCATGCATTTTTTTCTCCTGCTGTATTGTCTATTCAGTGCAGAGCATGGACCTGCTCTCATCCTCTCACACATGCATGAGATCAAGTATCATGAGGCATGAGCAGAATAACAAATTAGATATTTTAAGTTCCTTGGTCTCCGTCTTTTGCTATGTAGCACCTGAAGCACCAAAATTGTACATCAAAATATATTATTTATAGACATTTTAGTCTTAGACGTCATGCAACGGGGAATAAGGAAACATCTAATACAATATAATTGACAGACATCTGCCTGCATTACATAGATCTTCCAGATTCTTCTAGCCACTCCCCTTAATAATTAATATTAATATAATATTAATTCTTCTTATTTTAATCTGAGAATTTAGAGACAAAAATGCATTGCATTCACAAGAAAAAAATACTGTTTAAAGACACATTCATATTCAAATAGTTCAAGAACATAAAACCACACCATGAGTGTTTTTTCTCATAGGTAATGCAATCTCTTCTCCCTTTATACTACTTTAGTGTAAAAAAATACAACAGATTTATGTGTTAATTTTGCTCCCTTTTTCTTAGGTTGCACATGGAACAGCGTCAGAGAGAAATGGCCTACAGCATTTAGGCCCTACATCAAATTGGCAGCTACTGTTCCTTGACACCATTCATATTCCAAGTAAGCATTGTGGTTTGGCATCCCTCTGTCATCTTCCAAATCATTAAACTGTCTGATGAGAAACAGCAAGTTAGCTTTTTATGGTGTTGGTTAACACTTGTGCATCTTTGCTATGCTACAGCTCCATTGTTTAAATTGTCAAATAGGAAGCACACTTGTTACAAAAAGACATGGCTGATACTATGGCTTATATCTTATATCTTACGGCCTCATATCTTATAGCTCTATGAATTACTTGTGATCTCTTTGTGATCATCACCACTGAGGAACCTTCTAGCATCCTCCAGACATGTAATAATCACTCTAGAGTCATCTGCTTTACATCAACAGGCCATTTTGTACTTTAAACAACTTTTCAGATCAAACCAAGTGATTTTGCTATATAGAATGCTTGATCAAAATTCTAATAATATGAG
Source organism: Anser anser (assembly GCF_964211835.1). Classification (NCBI taxonomy): domain Eukaryota; kingdom Metazoa; phylum Chordata; class Aves; order Anseriformes; family Anatidae; genus Anser; species Anser anser. Next base: position 14,636,256 of record NC_139723.1, read on the forward strand.
CCTGACTTGAATGATATACTCAGGACTCCTCATCCTCTTTCTGTACTTTGTGAGGCCAAAGAAGGTTTTTCAGGTTTGCACTTGCAAGCCAGATGCACTATGTCAGAAACAACAGCACACGTGCCAACCTTAACCTGCACTTAAAATATGTCCATGAGAAAAGGAATTAAAGCTACAGAGGTGAAGTGCTAACACTTGAAAGTAAACCAAAGGAGTAAATCAGTTTTGATTTCTTGCACTCTAGCCATCAGAAATGCTTACCCTGGGATTTCTGAAGTCATGATTATCCTTGCCTGCTGGCTAGCTTCATGCTGGTGTAACAGAAACAGTATGCTTGGGGTGAACACTGCACAAGTCCTGACATCTTATTTGGTGATGAAATCCTACTGAAAGGTGAGATATGGAACCAAGACAGCAGATTCTGTTACATTTAGATCTACTTTGGTCCCACAGTTACCCCTTGTTTTCGAGGGTTGATGCTCATCTCTACACATATTTCCAGTACGAGCCTCTGCATGCAAGGTGCAAGGCCATGCTTACACCACACCCACCAGAGAATTTCTGAAGATCATGCTTCATGTCCACCAGATCATTTCTAACTCACATACTCAGGAATTTTTTTTCATATGGAGACCTAGAAAGATATCTGGGATTCTTTTGAAGATAGATTTTTAGAATTGATAATACAACTAACACAGTGCTGTTGCTGTTGTTGTGATGGCCTAATGGTCTATATTTCCAAAAGTTACCTTGAGAAAAAACAAACAAACAAACAAAAAATACCTACAGTATTTCAATACTAAGCATGAAAAGAAGGTAAGCTTGTGATTTAACAAATGGGCAGAAATGTAAATGCAGATTTTCATGGAAAGCTGACTGAACATAAAAAAACCCACAACATCCACAGATAGAATTTAGCAGTTCACTGCTTCTAAGATTTACTCATCAGCTTGAAGACTGTCATTAGGACCAGACACCATCCTGTGGCTGGTCCTAATCTCCTTGTATTCTTATGTCAGCACATGCAGGGTTTCATGGAAATGAAACAAATTTGCTTCTGTGGACAGAGGAAAATTGAGCAGAGATGCCTTCGTACAGAAGGGTATCTCTAGATCTTGAAGAGTCTTAAAAAAAAAAAAAAAAAAGTAAAACTTCTTGTTGAAATGATTTTACCATTTTTTGACGAAGTGCAGACAGAACCATGTGATGATAAAAGGAAGGAAAGTGAGTTTCAACAAAAAATGGAAGATCTTATTGTAATGCTACATATGATTTCTGTTGTCCTCAGTTTTATATTTGAATTGTCAGTAACACAATTTCTCTTTTCACGTAATTTTACTTCAGTTACTTCCCACTATCACTTTGGTTCCTTCCAAAGATTATAAAAAAAGAAAAAGTCACAACTCACAAGTAATGTAACTGAAAAAGAAAACAGATTTAAAGCAAAGCAAAGGGTAAATAATAGTGGGTATTACTGTGTTTCGCTTAACATTTGCACTGGAATAAATCTGGACTTTCCAGATGGTGGAGAATTATGTACAGCTCCTGTACCAAGACTGAATCACATGGCTGGCAGTGTGGCTCTGTTACACTTGGAGTCTCTAAGCAAGCTGAACTCTTTCATTTTGGACAACCTGGTTGGCCAGACATCCATGAAGTGCAGGCACGTGAGATGCAGACCAGTACGGCACCTACAGTGGCAGTCAGTCTTGACTTGCAGCCACTGCTGAAGGCCCCACTACTTGGTTCTCTGCTGCACATGGCCCACCAGTCTCCATCCAAAAGTTTTTGATAAGTAGCCTGTTCAGCTGGGAAGCACAGTTACCCAAAACTAGATCATGGTGACTTTTTATCTGGAAAGGGACACCATTAAATTAACAAATTTTACCTCAAAACATGAAATGTTACCTATGATGCTTTTGACATTGGCCTGGGAGAGAGGAAAAACAAAACCAACAAAATAAAAACAAACACAAAGAAAACATAACAAAACCAAGCCCAAGGTACAGTGTTATTTCCATTATGAAATCAATTTTCCCTAATAGGCTGCCATTTTCACAGCACAATGCAAGACTTCAAGATGATGTACTATGCTTTGCTGTTTTCTGATTAACAAAAATGTTTTGTCTTTGTCTTTATTCTGGTAAAAAAAAATAATATTGTTTTATGCCAGCCATTGTGTTTGTCTTTATGAAATTTATGATTTAAAAGAAGATAAAAGCTGCATTACTATAATCATAGATGCCTAAAAATTCAATCAGAAGATAATTATAATAACAAAAGCGCTTTCAGATTCAATGAATTACAACTGGTAGGGTAATCATTGTTTCTGGAAAAATCAGTTTGTTTTTTTTTTTCTCCTTTCAGACGAGTAATATAGTTTAGAAAGGTTGTACTATCTATATTTATTCAAGTTGCAGGATGAGAATGAATTGAGTTTAACATAATTGACAGGCATCCTAAGGAAAGAAAATAAGAAATGAGATTTGTTCTTGGTCAATCTGAATTGTTTAGGTTTAATGGGATTGTGAACACATTTGAACTGTGCTCTCTTCTTATGCAGCTAGTTATTTCTGGTAGACTTACCCTAGCTTATAGTTCAGTCTTCCTTCAGTAAAGAACAGAATTTTATTTTGGCTAAAGTGTGACAAAGAATTAAAATTTTCATTTCATTTTGGCAAAATTTGAGTGGAACAAGGGTACCGTGAAATCCTGTCAGTATCCAAACTTGCTGTCTAAAACTCTGTGTGGGTCTTGCAATGTGATGGGTTACTGTGACTGGAGACACACAGATGCTGAAGCACTGCTCTGTGAAAGAGAAGATAGCTGAGCAGAAGCTTATAGGACAGGGCCATGGACAGACAAAACTAAGAGTGAATTCCACACTGCGATGATCTTAAAAGTTTCCTTACCAACATAAAAAGAAACTTGCTCTCTATTACTTGACTCAAATTTGCCTGCTGTGGAATATCACATTGGATCAATGTGTCTCTTGGCACTTTGGCATGCTATTGTGTTTAACCTATAGATTGCATAAAGAAACATCCATAAAATTGAAGCAGTTGTTTTACTTCATGCTCTCTTCATCTTCAATGAATCTCAATGTGTTCCCTTAAGTGTCTCACAGTAGATACTGAAATATTTTACAAAACATTGCTATTTTTGGCAGCATACACATATTACAGAGACCAGGATCATGCCATTCAAACATAAAACATGCAATTATTTGAGCTGCAGAATTAACAAAGTCTTGCATACAACAGCATTTTTTTTTTTGTGGTTTAGCTCCTATCCACATTCTTCAATAACTAGAATAAAGTATACTTTGCAGACACTATTTTACTGAAGGTTTTATTAGTGTCCTTCTCTCCTTGTAGGCTTGTTTGCACAAAATTAATAGGAAATTACTAGCTTCTGTGATTCCTCCTTATGCTGAATTTGGCTGAAACTGAGAAGTTTGTTCAAACTTAGTAGGAGATCAGCCCACAAACAGGGAGCATAGCCACCACAGCCTCCTTTATGTAGGAAACGAGGCTTTCACAGCTCCCTGTTCCAAGCAGTGTGCAGAAGACAGAAAATGTCTTTGGCAGATGAGGATGCTCAAAAAGACAGCCATGAAGTATTGGTCAGAGGATAAGATAGCTACAAGCATGTCAGCATTGCCTCCTCTATAAAGCTGTCATGGGAATTATGGAGGAATCTGAAAGAGGATAATGAGATAGCTGTGCAAGTATTCATAGGAAGATTCTAGTTTGAATCAAAGGGCAAACAAAACAAGCTGATAATAGTGATGACTTAAAATGATTTATCATCAGTAATAAGCCAGCCTTAGATATCAGCCTGCAGACCCCAAATTTGGGCTATTTTGGAGAGTTTTTCCACTCACATTGCTTATAATCTGATAAAGAAGCCCTGCTGCTACAAATTTACTTGCTGATGTCTTTAAATTGATGGTGGCTACTGTTCTTAGGTTAATCAATTAAATTTTCACAAAGTCTAATTAAGGAGGAAACATTTGGATAATTTCAGTGTGAAATATAAAAAATAGGCAGTTTTTTTGTAAACACATTCTTTGTTTTCAGCCATCACACGTCTGCAGTGGGTACTTAAAGCTCCTTCTCCTTTTTCTTTTGCAAAGTACTGCAAAACAAGCACAAGTATCTTAAAACACTGACAGCATTTTCTGCATTGTTCAACCTCTAAACTTAATATACAAGATGCTTTGATGAAAAGCTTCTGAAAAAAAATTCAGTATTTATGGCTCCTAGCAGTCTTCTGCAGTGGATTCAAAGCCTTATAACTGGGCAGAGAGACAGAGAATCAGGATTTAGTAAGAATAAGAGTAAGAATAAGGATGAGAAGAGGAATAAAAACAACAGCAACAAAAACAGTAAGAATAAGCATAAGAACAACAAAGAAGGCATTTTTTTTTTTAACCATTTCTCACCTTCTGTAGCTGCAAATGAATCAGAAAGCCAATGTTTCTGCTTAAGGTATTGGGAAGTCTTTGATCAGGGCAATGAAATTATGGGACCGAAGAACTGCTCATAAATTATAAACATTATTTTATCTAGCTACTATGTAAATAGTAGCAGACTAAAGCTAAACTGGGCTCTTTTATGTCAGGTAATGGGTATCTAGACATTTTTCTCTGTAGGGAAAGTGTATGGCAATAGATGATTTTGTTCTAATCTCAGTACTTTCTCTTCATTCCAGCATGCAATTTTTCCTTGTTGCTTTAATGTTTTCAAATCTTCCTACTGCCACTAATAGACCAGATGGATTCCAGACACATTACAGAGAAGATAAAGACTGTTATGCTGCCCCTTTCACAGTCTACAGTTGTTTTATCATTCATTGTACTAGCAAAAGGATCAGTCCCTCAATATGACAACCACTGTGTTTTAAAGAAAAGCTTCAAAAAAAAAATTAAAAAAAATCACAACCTCAAAACGTATGAACAGCTTAGTGCTAGCTGAGAGGAGGAGGGAGAACTCATTTCAGAAGTTGTTTGCTAAAAGGCATGAACTCAGAAACAGTCAGCCCTGATAACTCACTTATGTTTTCCACTGAATAAAATATTTTGACATTTTCCTGGTCTAAATGAGAGCTGCCGAGAGCTGTTCACAGGCAATTCAAACTCTAGTGAGCAAGTCACTGTAGGCTGGCATGAATTCATACCAGCAACTTCCCCTGTCAATTACCCTGTCAGGCCATCCTCCAGTTCACTGTGGGTGTAGAGATGGAAAGGACAGCAGACAGAAAGCACGTGGGTCTTCCCGCCCCCAAAGGGCTCTCCAGTAGGCCCTGGCCATTGCAACACACGGCTGGAGTCCTCCTTCCCTCCCTGGAGCAAATGGTCCTAGCATCCACTCCTCGCAGCCAGCAAGCAGTGCTGGAGCTCCGAGTCAGGACACAGCCATGCTTTCAACTTGCCCTTCAGTGCCGAATTACTACCTGGCCTCCCGTGTCTGTGGGACAGGAATACCTACAGAGGTGGCGGGGAAAACCGCAACTTGGGCTGATGCAAAATGCCTCCAAACTGTATGCCATGCCCACCAAGGACTGCTGAGGTGCCCACATGCCTCCTCCTGTCCTGGAAACCCCTGCACCAACCTTTTCCACCTCTCTCCCCACACTTATATCACGCAGAAATAGAAGAGATGGGGAAAAGGTGGGAACCAAACACAGAGGTAAATATATGTATATATTATAAATAAAAAGGACCTGATGGGTAGGGCGGGGAGGTACTGCAAAGACATACAAACAAACAAAACCCCACCAACCCACCCAACCAAAAAACAGGAGGGAAGAGAAATCGTGCAGAAAATGAGACATAAAGAAAAAAGAATATTTGGAGGAAAGACTGGGATCAGCAAATGAGCAAGGAGAAGGTAATTACATTTTTTTATTTTTTATTTTTTTTTTAACTGGGTGAAGTGGAAAGGAAGTTCCAAGAGAGCACAAGGAGATTGGCTGATGCTGAGACATGACAGAGGGGAAAGAAAAGGGAAGTACATAGGAAATAATACAGAGAGAAGAGAAGGAGACAAATGGAAAAATGAGACAGGTCAATGTGGCAGAATAAGAAGTGAGGAAGTGAAAGCAAAGCCAAATGTTAAAGAAAATGAGAGAAGGATAAGAACAAAACAGAGTGGGGCAAAAGATGTCAGGAAGAAAAGAAGAAAATGGGAAATAGGTGAAAGATGAAAGGAAAGGGACACACCGGAGGGAAAGAATGCCATCCAGAGGGATCTTAACAGGTTGGAGAGGTGGGACTGTGAAAACCTCATAAAGTTCAACATGGCCAAGCGGAAGGTCATGCATCTGGGTTGGGGCAATCCCAAACATGGATACAGACTAGAGGGTAACTGGATTAAGAGCAGCTGTGAGGAGAAGGACGTTTGGTTGATGAGAAGCTCAATGTGAGCTGTCAATGTGTGCTTGCAGCACGGAAAGCCAGACATATCCTGGGCTGCATCAAAAGCAGCGTGGCCAGCAGGTCGAGGGAGGTGATTGTCCCCCTCTGCTCTGTTCTTGTGAGACCCCACCTGGAGTGCTGCATCCAGCTCTGGGGCCCTCAGCATAGTTGAGTCATGTACCTTTAAGATAGCCCAAAGAAATCTTACGAGGATTATCAGAGGGCTGGAAAACCTCAGCTGTGAAGGAAAGCTGAGGGAGTTGGGAATGTTCAGCCTGGAGAAGAGAAAGCTCCGGAGACACCTTACAATGACCTTCCAGTACCTAAAGGGGGGCTACAGGAAAGATGGGGAGGGATTCTTTGCCAGGGGGTATAGTGATAGGACAAAGGGTAATGGCTTTAAACTGAAAGAGGGTAGATTTAGATTAGATATAATGAAGAAATTCTTCACTCAGAGGGTGGTGAGGCACTGGAATGGGCTGCCCAGAGAAGCTGTGGGTGCCCCATCCCTGGTACTGTTCAAGGCCAGGTTGGAAGGGGCTCTGGACAACGTGGTCTGGTGGGTGGCATCCCTTCCCATGGAAGGGGGGTTGGAACTGGATGATCTTTAAGGTCTCTTCCAACCCAAACCATTCTGTGATTTAGAATTATAATTCTAAAGCAAATAAACTTGGCAAGGATTAAATTTTATTTAATTTACTTGTACTCCAGATTTTATTTATTCTTTTGTATTGTTTATAAAAAGTTACTAGGTAAGTGGTACTTTACAGACATGTAACATCTGTCTTGTTATGGGTAAGAAGAAACACAGCAAAGGATTAGGGTTGCTGAAGGAAACAAAATCAGTTTTGAGAGGTCAGAGATTTTTCCAAGATGGTAAAATATTATTATTGCTTAGTGGGAAGTAAATTAAAGGATTGCAATGTAAATTAACAGTCTCAGTAGGTTATTGCTGTAGAAAAAAGGACTCTTCAGAAGGATTTTAGAAAACAGATAAATGGCTTTTTTTTTTTTATGGAAATGCTAAGGAGACTGTTGTAGATAGAGGAGGAGAAATATGAAGGTAAAAACTTCACACAAAGATGGAGGGGTCTGGTTCACCAGAGCCATGGATGTGTGCATAGCAGTGGAAGTTAAAAAAATAAAAAAAGAGTATTTGTGAAGAGACGTGAAAGGTGAGGCAATCAGATGAAAGGGTGGAATGGGTAATTTGCTGAGTGGACTGGAATGAGTAGAGGTGGGATGGCTAATGCCTGATGCCTCATGGCCCATGGGAGGTCATTTGACACCTCCTCCTTCTTCCCACACATATATCTCATTTGTTAACAAGTGCCATATCCTTAAAATGAACTCAGGCTCATTAAACAACTTAAGAATTTCATCTGAATATGGAAAACAATGCTTTTATCCAGCCAAAATGCGGCTCTTTGGAGGACTCTTCAGAAAGCAGTATTCAAATTACAGCAGAAATGTATTTGGCAGCTCCTAAGTGTTGCTGCCATTATTTCCGGAAGAAGTGTTGACAAGGACTCCATATCGCAGGAGGAAGGAAAAAATTAGGATACATTTATATTTTGTCATCACATCAGGATCAGAGACAATAAAATAATCTCTACCTAAGAAGAAGTCAAGGAAGAAAAAATAGGCCATGCTCAGAGATGAGCATTTCTTTGTCTTTAAAACTGAACATGACAGGTAAGATAAAAGAAAAACCTATTTTAATTAAAATATATGCACATATTTGAGTGCAAATAGGAATCAGAAATGAAATCCTGCAGCTTATGTGTAAGAGTATTTCTTTTAATTATGCTTTTCCAAAACAAGCTCTCTTCTATCCAATGTCAGAGTAGAAGTCTCCTACCTGAACATCAGAGCAGATACAAACATTTTTAAAGCAATTCGACATGTCAGCCTGAGAAGGTTAGTGAGGTCTAGCACACCAACATTTATCACAAAACTAACTTAATAGCTATGTTGTGTTGAACAGACAAAAGGAAGCATTTTCATGACTCTTGCCATTCAGAGGACATAGCTGAGTAAGGATTTTTACAGAAGGTAAAGCACAAAGCAAAAATCTCCCTATTACTCACTGAGTTACTGTCTCAAAACTGAAGGGACAACAAAACAGTTTTCAGAGAGATATCTTCTTAAATCTTCACAGATATTTCGAAAGGGAACATAAGTGTCCCCTTAGGCTAACCTGATTAGGAACCAAATCCCAATTTCCAGCATGATAAATATGTACCTACCCCAGAACGTGAAATTTTCAACTTGAGTTCTTAAATGCTTATTGGAAAAGCCTACACTGCAGACTGCAATGCAGAAAAGAAATACTGAAACTATCCCTATGTAAAAAGCAGGGCAAATTGTTAAATGCAGTAAGATTCTTTCAGTTTTGCAACCATCCTTACTGTAGCTATGTTAGTTTGCTGTGTAGGCAAGTGAACTCTTTAAAGGAGGACATTTGGTACTTCTGAAAAAGTCTGTTCTCCATTGCCAGTGACATTTTTAAATTTATAGAAGAGAAAGGAGGAATAAAAGTGCAGGACTCAAGCTAGAACACTCCCTCTTTTGCCACTATGTTGATACATGGTGAAGATGGATTGGTCATGATGAAAGGTGAAACAGTCCTTATCCCTACCAATTAATTATGTATTTAATATAAATTAATCCTTATTTAATGAGGTCTGAGTAATTAGAATCAAGTTTGCATAGATACAGATAGATAGACAGATAGGTATAATTGGTGCTACAAAAGTGAAACTTTTATGTGTGAAATGGAGGTCAGAGCTAGAGACAGTCACAGTTTTATTATTAAAGAGATGCCAAACTCATTACTGATATACTGCCCAGGGTATTGCTGTGATAATTCCATAGTCAAGGCTCCTGGGGGGAGGGGGTTGATTAAAAATATAAATGATTGCTTTTCTTGCTTGGAGAGAATGACACACTGTAACACACTGTAAAGATGATCTTTAAGCAGAACAGAAAAGGTACTGCCTGCTGATTCACATGATACTCTGCCTCCCGGAGACAGCAGCTCCTCCCTGGGACAGGCAAAGTGGTCTGTCCTGGGGTCAAACATGCCCAAAAAAGTTAGGGGAAAAAGTTAGGGGAAAAAAAAAAAAAAAGAAAAAGAAAGAAGAAAAAGGTAGAGGGGAGAGAGCTCTCTTCTCCTCGGTCTTCAGATAGGTTCATTACAAAAACATTGCTTACAGTCAGATGAAGGAAGTCATATGCCCCAGACACATAAAACTAAAAACTAAAACTAACTAAAGTCTATGAGTAATGCTGTGCAAACAGCCCTGTTGAACTCAGTTAAAACTGTACAAACTATACGTGTGCTGCAACAGTCATGAGTTTTAATATAAACTGCCATGAGCAAAGGGGGTACATAGTCAGTCACACATTTATTTCTCTGACTACTTTACTACACTTAGTCATCGAGGTGCTTTGGCTGTGTTTACCCAGAGGTCTTTCAGGATGAACTTGGCACCTTGACTGGCGCAACTGAGAGAAGACGAATCATGTTTCCTGTTTACTTAAGAGGATGAGGGACTGGTGGGAAGGTCTAGTCTTGGCTTGGCTGATCAATAAATGTCAGAGAAAATGGGAAAGAAATGGTGATGATTACTTCCTACCTTAAGAAAAGAACTTCTCTGTAGATAAGATTCACCTGAAGAAGCTAGGAAAGAACATTTGTTTTGAGAGGTGAGCAGAAATAAGACAGGTCTTTCAGAGAAGACCTGGCCATGTTTGATTTTTTTTTTCCCCCCATGGAAAATACTCATCTCACGTGGATTACGGTGAAGCTTTAACCCAGCTCCAAAATAAAGGAATTATTTTCTCTCAGCTAGTAAGCTTTTGTGACAGAGGTACTGGTGACTTAGAGAAGTCAAAACAGTAGATTCACATTTGATCAATCTATGCATGGCTAACTAGTTAATTACCTAACTAATTACCATGAGAAGAAAGTGGCATGAGGAATATGAAAGTGTGAGTTTGGGGTTAATTTATTTCCTCCTAGTTGCTTCTTTTTTGAGCACACAATTCAAAAGAGAATGAATCAAGAATGTACCATTCCAACGTAAATGAAAAGCCACTTCATTTTTTAGATTGGACCAAGACCAAGAAAATGCGTGAACTAGTGAGGAAAAAGGCAGTAGTTAATTTCCTTCACTCCTAATTAACAGAGTTATAAGTAGAAGCTTTTGTTTTCTGTTCATTTTTTTTTTCTTCCCCATTGTATCAAAGTGGGAAGGAAAACAAGGAATCACGTAACTGCATACACATTCTGCATCTCCTTTAAATTCAGCTGTCAAAATACCATGAAGGTTTTGAAGAGAAAAATTGTAACTTTCATTCAAATGTTCTAGAATTACCACATAGATCTCATCATTCTAAATTATGCTTATAGACCCAAAGTGATTTTTATGAGCTGCCTTTCCACTTCAGTTATTATCATAGTTAAAGAAAGAGGAAACAATCTTGACAAAAGATGCTAGCAAGGTAGTTTGTGGAGAGTAATGGCAATAATTCATCAAATAATGGTATTGAAATCACCCACCCTCCAGTAGATCTATTTATTGAAAATAAACTTTCCAATGAAAAAAATATTTTATGTTTGAAAATACATATTCAAAAGAAGTTTGTCACAACCATGTAAAGCATTTACAATCCATGCGAGATATTAAGAGTATGTATATCTAGCTAAGGCACTATATTTTCACATTATACATATATAAAATATATATAATAATATATATAATAATATATAATATATATATATATATATATAAATACTAGCAGCCTCTGCCCTTCTTTCTTCTATCTGAAGACCTTCACGAGTTACTAAAGTGTGTCATGGCTACCCTGCAAATCCTCGGGCCTAACCAGATCAGAAAGTATTCAATACACTGTAGAAGTTATTCTGTCAGTGCTGAAACATTTTCTGAGAGTTTATACTGCCTATCAGGCATGGAATCAAGAATAGAAAAAGCAGTATAATCCTTCCAAAACAAAGGAGTACAACATGATTACTTTCTAGCAGAATAAATCAACTCACCAGTCATCTGTCCTGTTAAATTTTTGACCTCATCTCATCTCATCTCCCCGCTTCAATTTTCTTCCTGACATTTTAGCCTTCTGTTCCTCCATCTTTCCCCTTTGTTCATGTGTTTCATTTTGAGACAGCGAATCTCTTATTGACCCCTCTACAAAAAATGAAGCTGAAGGTACGCCAGACAATACATTTGAGGAGAAGGGTGTCAGAATTAAAATGTGTGCCATCATTGAAATTGAGGGTGATTCACAAATTCAACCTCATCAACTCAGAGCAATGATGCAATTCTGGAATAGCATTAGTTAGTTTTCATTGCAAAGCTAACTCTTATTTCAAGAGTTATCATAATGATGAAAGGTCAAAGTAATTTCAGCATATATTTCTATGGTAAGTATATATGGGGTACTTATATATGCACATATATATGCAGTATATATCCTGCTTTTTACCTTTGGGACAGAGGTATAACTGATTTTTAAAGGAACAATCAGTTTTTTCCCGTCTCCACATCTTTACATGTTTTCTCAACAAATGACCTTTTGTTTTGTGTTCTTCTTATATAAGAGGAAACAAACAATTATGGGTACCCAATTACTATTTCAGGCACTGAAGTCTTAACTAGGAATCTGGTTCTGATACTATCCCTTAAGACTCACTGCAGGGCAGGCTGATGCGAGATTAACAAAGACAAGATTTCACTGTCATTGGTAACAGAGAGACAAATGAAGAGCCAGGGGCACATACAGAGTTTTTTTGAGATGGACTAAGATAATTCACATCTGAGGCTTCTTGTAATTTGCTTTACACTCATTGAATCATAAGAATAATGTCCCTATTTACATAACGTGAACAAACATAACACTGTCCAAGAGGGCACAACCAACATCCACAATATTACAAACATGAGAGTTAGGTAATGATCTGACAGATCTAGAGGCAGAAAATGTACAGCAGTCATACTGACTCTCAGGTCAGCTAAGGACATACAGTAACCCAGAGAGAGCTCAGAAAGCACGCAATACAGGTTTGCTGTAACCATGTGTAGTTCACCGAGTGGACCAAGATAAACTTCTAGAATACTATTACCCTTTAGGAAAGTGCATTGGAAAAAATAAGTTTATTTTCAAAGTGGCTGCAGATTTGGCAGATTTGGTTCCTTCCAATGCTCCCCCGTCTCCAGATGACAGTACAACCTGCGTAGGTTTTGGCAAGTCTGACAGAGAATTGCCAGTGCTTCCCTCATGCAGCCTTGTTCAAAATCATTCTCAGTGCCACTTTTTGATAACCTGCACTTCTCCATGCTGCGAAAAATGTAAAGAACTTTCTGTGCTCTTGATTCAATCTTCTCAAAGCTTTACTTTAAGGAGTGCAAAACCAGAGTTGAACCAACTGTCCTTGGGGTAATAAAATCAAGTACATTTCATTGGCTGCAGGCTGCCTGCAGAGCCCACACCAAGCCTCTGAATGTTCGATTACCATGGCACTCAAGTCCTCTCTTCTTTATTTTTGGCATGACAGGGGCTACCCAACTTCGTGAAGTAGATTCTTCTATTCATAATACTGTATTCAGGGAAATACTGACTTCTTTCACATGCTTAGGATGTTCCTTATGGTGGAATTGCACAAACATTCAATTTCTAAGAGGTATGAAGAGAAGAAAGGAACAAACATCTATAAAAAACATCTGGAACATCCTCATTCCCATATTTCATTGGAAAAAGAGGGGTCTGGCATTTGCTATGTGCTTGACTGAAACCAAATCACTGGCAGGTTGAGTAAAGGACCCAAAGTCCAGATAACTGGAAGAGGTTCAGAATACCAAGTAACACAGTCTTTCACACCAGCCTGTACATCTTCAAGTTGCACTATTATCTACCACAATAACCCCATTGCACGCTTTCATTTAGCAGCTTAGAAAGAATAGAAACAGTCTCTCCTAAGGAAACAAACAAACAAAACTTCAGGAACTTCTGAAAGATTCTGCATGGTTTTAGTTGCCTGGGAAACCAACACTTTCTTACTACATCATAACCCAGTACAACTGAAATCAGGGAATAAAGAAACAGAAAGAAAAACTATACATGAACTGTGAGGAAAGACAAGACAAGACAAACTAGACAAGAATGTTGTGTCTGCCCCACAACAAATTCACTTGCAACAGGGGCTTTACAGTGGGAACAGCATGCAGCACATAAGATAGTAGTAAGCAGATTATCCCTTTGTCACAGGGAGGAAGGACTTGTTTCTAAAACCCACTGAACACCCACAATTCCCGCTGATGTCAGTGTAAATAAAATGTCAGAAAATAAGTAGCATTTCAAGGGAGTTTTGTGCTTCTCAGGATTAAACTACGTCAGGAAAAAAAAAAAAATCTGGTACAAAAATTCAGGACATCTTCAAGAATAAGGAGTGGGCAATCTCCCAAAGCGTGGGGGAGAAGTCCTGATTTTCACAGTTTGCCCCTCCCTGTTTTTTATGGTGTTCATCTTTAGCCAGAAATTGGATTTATTTGAGAGAAGATCATTTCAAAAGAGTGTTGGAGGTAACATAATGTTCCGTAAAACATATAAGTGAAGGGAGGGGGAATCTAGTCATCATATATGCTGATTTCCTTCTTCACTGTATGAGACACGACACAAATACATTTATCAATACTTAATCAACTTATCACTAGCCAAGTAGCAGCCCTATTAACTCCTCTAGTCAAGCAAGTCCTGCCACTCAGAAATGCTCTTATCACTGGAGAATATTGCCAGAAGTCATCTGTCTCGATTCAAGAGAGATGGATATCTTGTAAAAGCCTTATTTGAATTTAGCATTGAACATATTGTGACAGCCTTCAAGTATCAGTGATCAGAATACCATGACTTCTTTACTGAGCTTGCTAGTTTTACCTCAATATTTTGTCCTGTTCATGTCTGTAGACAAATAATATTATCTGTCAATTGTTTAAAGGCTGACGTATCTGATATCTGCCTATCCTTTTTTTTTTTTTTTTTTTTTTTTTTTTTTACATATCTGGAAGCAGAAGATTTCAGGCACTGAGAACATTTACAAATAAAAAGTAGAAGCCTGTTCACAGCTAAATCTCTCAGAGCTTCTTGGAGCTTGGACAATAAATATTTTAACATCAGATAAAACTTGTTGAATTAGCAGAGAAATTTTTTGCGGTTGGAAGCCTAAATACCGTCTTCTGTCTCCCGACAATTTCCTGCATTTGGAAAGGCTATTAAGGTCTTTGGACTTCTCCTTCAAACTTTTCCCTACTGGAGTCAGCTGAGCCATTTTTATTAAGAGGGAATGGCTGGCATTAGAGTTACAGCAAAGGAAGCTTAAGCATTGCCCCTTTATTTGTGGACATCTCCTGTCTGAGAAGCTCTACAGAACATGGCAGAGGTGAAACATTTGGTCCTTTAGAAGTGACTCTCAAGTGCAAAATCACATAATTTGATTGCCTTTAAAATACATGAAAATGATAGGAGTATAGAAAAACGATAAAACTGCTGATTCAAAAACTAGAGTGGCCAGAGTACATAGGCTGAGGGGGTGTTATTACTGTAATTACTCTAATTAAGTATAATTATAATTGTATAATACACGATATATGTTAGCTTCAATACGTAATAGATTTGATTACATAATTATACAGTATGCAATTAGTTATGCATTATATGAGTAATTATAATTATAAATATTTATTGCTTATTAATTATAATAGCCACATGCCCATCCTCTTCAGCTAGAAGCGCTAGTTTCTTGTCTGCAAAAATACAGGAAAATAGACAGTTTCCACCCAAAGGTGTAGATAACTGACCTGTTCCTCATCTTGCATATCCAAAAATGTACAAGTAAAAGAAACACTGCCCAAGTGAGAAACAAATGTACACTTACGATCTTAGACCTTCAATCAAGATTATTGGAGTGATGTAGCCAATAAGCCAACCTTTTGTGACCCAGTGTGCACATCATGCACGCTCCCTTTCATTCTCAGCTCTGCTGATTAATCACGCCCAAGTGTTTTGTGCTGCTCTGGGCCTCTGTTTCCACTCTGGATGACAAGAATAATGATACTGACCACTCTTACAAAGTAGTTTTAGGTCTGTGATGAAAGAAATCTAAGGTGACACTATTATTGCTCTTTTCCTTTTCAACAGCAAGTATGGAAACGCAGAATGTAAAGGCAGAGCCTGGCATGAGTCAAATGAATCCATGCTTAAACCCAATCTAAATTTACCCTCTTTCAGTTTAGAACTGTTGCATCTTGTCCTGTCATTACATGCACTGGTAAAAAGCCTTCATCTGATAAGCCCATGTTTATATATTGAAAGGCTACAATAAGACCTCTCTGAAGCTTACTCTGCTCCAAGCTGAACAATCCCACCTCTCTTAACTTCTCTGGAGGTATTCCAGCTCTGATTATTTTTGTGGCCCTCCTCTGGACTTACATTAAAAGGTCCATGCCTTTCTTGTGACAGGAACCTCAGACCAGGATGCAGTACTCCAGGTGAGATCTCACAAAAACAGAGTAGTGGGGGAATCATAGAATCATTCAGTTTGGAAAAGACCTCTAAGATCATCTAGGCCAACCCTTAAGCTAGTGCTAAAGACCACCACTGATCAGCTCCCTTGACCTGCTGAACGTTCTTCTTTCCGTGCAGCACAGGATATGATTGTTGTTCTGGGACGCAGCCACACATTCCTGGCTCATATCCAATTTTTCATCCACCTGTATCCCTTGTCTTTCTCTGCAGTACTGCTCCCAATACACTCGTCATCCAGACTGTATTGATATTGGGGATTTCCCTGGCCCAGGTGTAGGGCCTTGCACCTGGCATGGTTAAGCTTCATGAGGTTAAAGGGGGCCCACCTCTCAAGCCTGTCAAGGTCCCCCTAGTTGGCTTCCCTTACTTCTAGCATATCAACCGCACCACACAGCTTGGTGTCATCTGCAGACATGCTGAGGGTGGACTCAATCCCACTATGTCATTAAAGAGAATATTAAATGTTGCTGGTCCTTGTACAGATCCTTGAGGGTCTTGAACTTGTTACCGGTTCCACTTGGTCACTGAGCCATTGACTGTAACTCTCTGAACGAGGCCATCCAGTCAATTCTTTCTAATAGTCCATCCACCAATTCTATACCTGTCCGGTCCATCGTTGAAGGCCACTAGATTACTCAGGTACAATTTGCCTTTATTGAAGCCATGTTGGCTGTCTCTGATGTTTTTTCTGTCTTCCATTTGTTTTGTCATAACTTCCATGAGAATCTGTTCCATGATCCTACTGCACACTGAGGTGAGGCTGACTGGTTGGTAGTTCCCAGGCTCCACCTTATAACCCTTTTTAAAAAATGGGTGTGATAATCCCTTATCTTCAGTCACTGGGGCCTTTGCCTGACTCTCATGACATTTCAAACATGATAGAGAGTGGCTTAGCAATTACATCTGCCAATTCCCCCAGGACCCTGGGATGCATCTCATCAGATCCCATGGAGTTGTGTATGCTATGGTTCCTCAGGTGGTCTCGAACCTGATTTTCTCTATGATGGGAGGGACGTCTTTAATCCAGTCACTTTCCTAAGGTTCAGGAACTTGATGGATATGGGAAGAGTGATTCCCAGTGTGAACAGGAAAAAAAATATTGTTGTCAACATTCTCCATGTTGCTTGTTACTAGGTCCCCTGTCTTATCTGGGGAGGAGTGCACATTTTCTTTAATTTTCCTTTCTGAACAACATACCTATGGAAGCCCTTCTAATTATTTCTTTGCCAAATAAGCTTCAACTGCACCTTAGCTTTCATGATCGCATCTCCATACATCTGGGCAGGATCTTTATATTTTTTCCAGGACACATGTCTCCGGTTCCATTGCCTATGCATTTCCTACGTACACTTGCATTTGACCCAGAAGTCTATATTCAGCGATGCTGGTTTCCTTCCTTCCTTCCTTGACTGATTTCTTGGGAATTGAAAGCTCTTGTGCTCTAAGAAAAATGTCCTTAAAGAGCTGCCAGCTCTGTTCCACTCCTTTATCCCCGAGGGCAGCTTCCCAAGGGATCCTACCACTAACTCCATGAACAACTAAACGTTCACTCTCCTAAAATTCAGGATCTTGACTTTACTCTTTGCCTGGCCCATATCTCTTGAGATCATGAATTCCACTAGGATCACTGCAGTCCACGCTGCAACCAATCGTGACACCTCTAATTAGTTAATCTGTGTTAAACATCTCAGATAACTTCACTTGGGTGATGTTCTACGTTCCTTAGCAGTCACAATAGCTAAAATTTAGTGTATGTTGTTGAAGACACAAAGACACACAGAAACCTCAACATTGTGGCCATTTTATTTAGTTATATAGCACTTGTCACCATAAAATATTGAAAATGCTGTGACTTATTTATAGAAGAGTGAAGCCATGTATCTTTGAATCATTTTCCTCTCATTTGTTATGTTTTTTTTTTTTTTTGGTTTTTTTTTTTGTTTTTTTTTAAACCACAAGGATGGCAGATTAAATACACTTTTTGAGATTGTTTTCTTCCTCAATAGCTATTCCTAAGATGGAGCATCCTGCAATACTTTGGTTGTGAGTTAAATCTGATGGAATTAAATATGTGCTAGATTGCAAACAATCTTTAGACAGCCACCTGGGGCAGACGTGAGAACAAAAGTAATCCTCTCCTTCCACTTTGTGATGACCTCAATACAGACTTTTTACACAAAACCTTCATAAAAGATGGGAGGAGAAAAGCTGTTGCCAACACGATGTCTATAACATGCATATACATACCTACACATTAAACATATTTATGTATATATACACATATACATTCATGCCCACAGCCACTAACATATCTTTTTTTTTTTTTTTTTTTAAATGGAGGAAAGTGATGCATCTAGAATAAACATTCATTAGACATTTTTATACATGCACCCCAACAGTATATTTCCTCTGGACTTGGAAAGGTCAGAGAGATGGGGATTTTAAGAAATCCAGCAAAAATACCATCTTCCTTGTGATGTATAGAGATATCTAGTACAAATCTAAGTACTGAGCACTAGGAATGGTGCTGCATGGCAGAGCAGAGTTGTACACTGGCAGATAGACCTAAGTGGGAATGAATGAATCTGTGCTGAGCAGCACTCCAGTTTTACCAGAATGTGTATGGCATCTGATCAATGTAGTTTTAGCCAACTCAGCAGCCTGGTGCACTTCATAATGTTTAGAAACACAGAATTATTTTGTTTGGAAAAGACCTTCAAGATCATAAAGTCCCACCATTAATCTGCCTTAACTGAGTCCCATCACTAGACCATGTCCCTTAGTGCCATGTGCACACATCTCTGGGCACTCCACCACTTTCTTGGGCAGCCTGTTCCAATGGCTGACCACTCCCTCTGTGAAGAAATTTTTCCTAGTATCCAAACTAAACCTCCCCTGGTGCAACTTGAGACTGTTTCCTCACATCCTATCACTTATCACTGAGAAGCCTTTGATACCACAGTGATAGGTAGCAATGACAAATCCTTATACAGAGAAAATATATATCTTCTTTTTCATGAGAAAATAATTGAAATAACCATAGTGAAATTAATGTGATCACTGATAGTGATATAGTATGTGGTCTGGGAAATCCTGTTTCCAATTTAATTTTTATCTTAGACAAATTCCATACAACTAACTAACTAACACAAATCCATAATGGAGAACAACATGAACGTTCCATTTTGTAAAAACAGATCCTTCTTCTGAACATTTATTTATTTGGTCATAACCATTTTGCGATTTATTCTTACAATAAAAATAAAACATTTTATTTTGCACTTTTTTTTTCCCAAGAAATTGATGAAGACATTACTTCATTTCAGCATTTTTGCCTCTTCACTCTCTAGAGGGAAGATAAATTATGTCATATTCAAACTGAGTCATTAAGTAATTTTCTATATCTGAAAAAAGAGGCAAGCCCTGAACTTCAAGAAAAAAAAAAAAAAGAAAAAAGAAATGAAAAAGCTACTGCAGAAGTAGTGGATATGATATATTTTACTGAACAACAGAAGGAGAGAACAGGTAGAACTCCTTGGGGATTTAAAGTGCTCTAACCAACTGGGGTAATGGTATGAACAAAGGCTAGTAATATTTCCTCAGTTTGCATTTTTCTAGATAAAATTAATTGCAAAAAAAAAAGGCAGTAAAGGATTGCTCTGGATTGTTTTACTGATGAAAATGCAGCTAATTCCTATTTCAGTTGAGTGTAGCTTCAACGTAAAGGCATAGCTGGCAACACTGGCTTGTGTGCAAGCACTGTGCATCCGCGATGAGCCAATGAACACTTTGCGCCTGCACTGCCCCACCTCTGCCTGGTGCTTGCTGTACTCTGCTGGCAGCAGGCTCTTCCCAGTGCTCTCCATTGACCCTCACGGCTCAACGGAAGTCAAGTCCTGGATGTGATATCCCTCAAACTCACACTGGGTTGTAGATTCCTTCAGGGAAAGCACTCAGCTCTCATCATCTAGAGGGATGCTGTTTCTGCCTTTTGTCCTTGAAGGTGAATCATCTGATCTGCTGTCCTTTAGCACCGAACACAGAACAGCCAACTCACTCTCCATTCTTGATCTTCTGTCATTTTTAATTTATCAGTGAGACAGAAGATATTGTGAGTGCTCAAGTGAAATTTTGTCAGTGAAGCCTGAGGATTTCCAAGGCCAAGAGAAACCATAACGCTGTTCTGCTAAATCACCCAGGGAAGCCGACTGCAACTGCAGACCTCATTACCTGACCTTAGCGAAAGTTCTGTGTTGTTTCCTTGAGCTAATTCATTATGGTTCTTTGGAGATCACCTAAATAAAATCTCAGCCACAGAAGAGCGAAGAGAAACTACTTCATGCACAAGCAGTTGTGTGTGTTCTGCCTTTTAATACATCTTTATCAATCTACAATATACAACTTTTATACAAGTGCACGCTTTACCATCTGCTTGTTTACTATACTAAGGAGTGAAAAAGAAGGTATGACAAGCTTGTGTGTGTATAAGTGTATAAATAAAATAAAACATTCAGATGATAATTTGACAGCAGACACTCAAAGCTGAATTGGGGATATATATATATATATTTTTATCAGCTTGCTGGCTGGCAGAGCCCAAGCACACCATGCAGGTGGAAATGTATGGCTCTGTGTTCAAATATGCTGCTTCCAACAACAGTGCTGAACTGGCTAACCAAAGAATGAAGTAGCTAGAGGAACAACTGCCAGCTTTTGTTATCAGCCAGAGAAAAAGCAAAAACCAAGGGGCAGCTGCTGAAGATAGGTAGTGTAAGGAAAAACAGCATAAAGAATAAGTGAATGTATCACTTTGCTACCTGCCCCTCCTAGCACTCATAACATGCCGCTTTCTTTTGTTCAGTTTCACTCAACCAAACATCATTAGTGCCTCGATAAGCTGCACTGTTCTTAACAGCAAGATGCAAGGAAAAATTCCCTAAAAGATTATTTTGTGTTGTGTCAGAGTATACGTGTAGTATATTATTCATATATGAAATGCCATAGATGACGGAAATATTTGGCTGTACATACGCACAAAATATTTAGCAAAAAAGCATGTGGTAGATAAAAAACTAGAGTTCTATTTCTCCAGTTCTAGCTAATTGACTCCGTGAAACTCCAGAAGAAAAGTTAAGTACTACTTTGCTAGTGTTTTTTTTTTTGTTTTGTTTTGTTTTGTTTTTTAAGATACTGTCATGATTTAAGTTTTCATAAGACCCAAGGGAAGCTCTGGCAATAAATTTTGAAAGGCCTTCAATGGTCCAGTAAGCATGATAATCCTTTGGCTTATGGGGAAATAAATGACTCACAGTCTGTTCCATAACTGAAGATCACCCTTGACCTAAGCTATCTCTTTCAGTCTATCTAAAGAGCATTTATATCTGTTTGAAAGACACACATGTGCTAAAGAAATCATGAATGCTTATGAGTTAAACATACAATAAGGACACCAGTCTGCACAGGCATGAGAAATGGTATCTTACAGGATGGCAGGACTAACATGGGCGATGGATTTTTCTTCTTTTTGTAAGATAAATAGCAATGGTAAACAGCAATACAAATAATCCATATAAGCAGGGTTCTTTCAGAGTCCACTCACTGAGAGAGAAGAAGTTTCAGCTCCGGCTGGTTGACGTGCACTTTGATTGCTGAGTGTGGAACTCCAGGGAAATAAGGAAAGGAGAATGGAAGAAGCATTTGAGTGGCCTTCACTCCAGTGAAGTGGCAGAGCCCATGAATCTAGGCACTGACATTAATGAAAAGCTGAACCATTGCACAAGCCTGATCAATCACAGAAAATAGAACAGTCACATCTAAATCCAATTCCACGGGCTGAGCTTTTACATTCAACCTAAGTCTCTAATTGCCGACACATTTATTCCTTCATTTGCACTAAATGCTCCCTTCTGAAAATTCCTCTACCCATCAGCTGGCCCCTGGATATGACCTCAGTCTAGCAGAATAGGGCTGAATTGAGGTCTTCATAAATGTTAGCTGCTTGAGCTAATATCACAGCTCTTACTTAATGCCCTTTTTCCACCCACTCTTACAAATGTTACTTAACTTTGTTTACAAATGGCATTTGAGTTCTGGACATGACAATGAGCAGAAGGAACACTTGCTTAATGTCCTTTGGCAGACGAAGATGGCTAGAGACAGCACAAGCCATAGTGGGAAAAGGTGGAGCCTTTCTTCCTAGGTGTAGCTGCCTTTTAGCACAAGAAGGAAATAAGCTATGCCATTGTAAATTAAAAGAGGACAAAGGAGATGGCTTACTCCATTCCTTTTTGACATTAGACTAAACTGGAGGAGATGGGGGAAAAAAATTGTCACGATATTGTCAAGATATTTTGACAACAGTAGAAATAGAGACATAAGAATCACAACTGGCAGTGTGACTGCAAACTCCGAAGTGGGATGTCCACCAGCAAAACTGGGTTGGCTCTGGTGGAAAGTGAAGTCCAGATTTGCCGCTGTGGAGCAAAGTGCGTGGTAGTGGAACATTTTTCTTTAATGCCTGTTCAAATGCAAAGCAAATTTTCACTTGAATGTGTTTGTAGTGCCTTTGTGTTTGCTTTCTGCAGACTTCTGAGCTCTCAAACCATTTTAGCATGAACAAACACAACTGAACTGTAAGCTTCACTGCTCACATATTTGAAATGCATATTAGACTTTAAAAGCTACTGCTCATTCCTTGTTGGATATTGCTAAAATAATCTAATCAGAGGAAAGAAACTAAGTGACATGTTACTTTGGTAGCTAAAAACTAACTATGCCAAAACAACACCGACACTATCTACATGAAAAATAAAACTTTCACTGGAAACTTATGTAAAAATTTAAAGAGTAGAAATGAGAATTCTGTAACTTACATGTGGGCAATTAAGCTAATAGAAAGACAAAACTGTTAAATAATGAATTCATTTAGTTGCTTTCAACTTATTATGGGAAAAAATGTGCCATTGCAATTTAGCAAAGGAAAATGGAGAGGATATACTAATAAGTTCTGTGTTCTGACATATTTCACTTTCTTGTCTCTTTTCTGAGTTTTGGTAAGCATCGTCATTTAGATTTTAAGGACATACAGAGCAAAAGTTTCAAATACTGGCATCTCAGCTGTTGCTAATTTATTTTTTCCTTTTTTTTTTTTTTTTCTCCTTATCTGCTACACCCATCTTCCAGGAGCAAGCTTGTGAGCCAAGGTGTAAGCAATCCCAAAGTTCTAGGACTGAAAATAATCAGTAAGTAATCCCAAATTGCTTCTCAGCCTTAAAAAAGACTACAAATATTGGACTTCAGTTGACAACCTTCTTTATTCACTCAAATCCAGAAGAGTTTGCAATGAAGCTCAGGAGCTCTACACACCATCATAAATTAGTGTATAAGCAACAGGGCCTGCAGTGAAGCATTTCATTGTCAAAGTTCAGAGGCATGAGAGAAACGAGCAATAAGGAACCAATATAACTAATGTGGTCTGAATACTAGTTTTGCCATCTTGAACTATATATTCTGCATGTATTTGCAGTCCCACAAAGCACAACTGGTAGCTCAGCTCAACTCTTTTAGATAAACGCTATTGTAAGTGTATAAACCAGCTCAGCTTTATTATCAGGAGCATAAATGTGTTCAGAACAAGATTAGCTGCTGCTGCTGCTGCTGCTATGTAAAAAAATCCAGCACCCTCCCTTCTGCAACCCCCGAAATCAAAACATGCACAGACAGAAGCATTTCAAAGCCCGTGAGAAGAATATTTTCTGAGAAGAATGAGGATATATTACATGAAAGCTGAAAGAGCAATTACAAACCGAGATTTCTGGAATCAGAAGCCACTAACAGAAGAAACATTAGAAAGAGATGACTGAGAAAAAAAAAAAAAGTAATTTAAACCTCTTCAGGGCTTACCAGTCCCTGGGCTCCACACCATGTTATCATTACTGTGCAAAGTGCACTGTGCAGTTTTCATATTTGATCTTTTTATAATCATAAAACAATTGTTCTTAGTTTTCACCTTTCTTGTAGCACAAGCATGATGAACATGCAACAGAAAGATTTTCTGTGAGGGGATCTGATTGCTAAGCACCCTTTTACACTATTGTAAGATAGATGGAAGACCTACAGTAGCACATGCTTCTGCTTCACTGGGGCTTTGAGGAAAACCAGAAAAAGAAGGTTTTCCCTGCCCTTCCTACTCTTTGTCAAGGAGCCAAGCCAAACGTCAGCCCCAGAAAGCCAATCTAATTTGAAAAGGCTAGGCTTTGACATCCTTGATTAACAATGCAGCCATTTGGAGGAGACTTGACGGATAGATGACTGGAGCTATCCTTTCAGAGAAACAAATAGTTCATTTACAAATTACACTTCATTAGTCTGGAGAAGATTAACCCAATTGCAGATGGCAAAATGTAACTAAAGCTGCATAATTTTAGTGGAAGTACCAGTAAAACTTAATTTTCCCTAAAATTACAAGTTTAGGGATGAATGCCTCCCTCCACCCCTCCAACTGCAAGAAAGCAGTAAGTCATTGTAGTTTAGAGTCTGAACACAAGTTTAATGGGACTGGGAAGTAAAGTGAAGATTCTCCAGTAACAAACATATTTAACTGTATTATTCATTCTTTTAAATGCACCCATTGTATTCCTAGGTCTGTGTATGCGAATGAACATTACTGCTAATGTTGATACCTCCTGACATCACAGTAAATCTATCAAGATTCATCACAGTGAATTCAGGGATGCAGAGATGCTCCTGCACAGAAATGATCTGGCATTTTTTTAACCCAATATTTTCTGGTCAAGAAAATTTTACGCGCAAGATAAGAAGATCTCACAGAGAATGTGGAATTTCAGACAAAATGTTTTAAGCAATGATTTATCAAAATCAGGACTCATTTCTCAGGCAACAAGTCCAACAGATACAGAGAAAATTATTCATATGTTTCAGGAGCTTTACCTTAAAAATTCCTGTCTAGCAGTTGTGTTATTAATACAGAGTTTGATAGTTTCAATAAGGGACAAAATACTTTCCTGCAAACCACAGTACTTATCTGGTTTGTGAAAGTATCAGAAAGAGGACCTTGAATTGAAGCCTTTCCATCAAACAAACACACAAACAAACAAACAAAAACTGATCATAAAGATAGGCTATTCTAGATTAGTTTCTTTACATTTTTCATGAGAAGCTTTAGAGACTCTGGTTTCACTACAGTTTCAAGGATATTTTTTCTCCTGCAGCTTGTCCTTCTGTTCTCCTAAATGGAAATCCTCATCAAAACTTTTCTCTGTTTCCATATGACTGTCTTTTATCTTCAGAATTACAAATATTTTCTCAAAGATTTTCCTAGTCAATTGATCTTTCTATATTTCCTGCAGAAGACCAATGACATCTAGGTCTTCATACTGATCTGGCTCAGTCGGATCAGTTTAGGAAAAGGAAAAACATGCAGGAGCTGGCATGCAAGAACAGAGATGACATATGATGCCCTGACAATTAATGACATGATAAATTATTAATACTGCTTCTCCATCTCTAAAGACAAAATAATGTAAAGCGATAATGATAAATTGGCAATGTAGGAATAAAACTCTTCTCTTTTTCTATCTTCTCTGGTCGGATCTTTTATCATTTTTTTAAATAGATTTTTTTTTTTAATCAAGTGATTTGAAGCTTCTCTTCTGATGGGTCATTAAAATCTTCCATGTCAAGCAGGCAAAAAACAAAGCAATAGGCAATGCACAGTAAGAGTAGAGAGGCTAACTATAATCACCGTGTGACATTATGTTGATTCATGCTGACATTTCTGCTGGTCAAGTGGTACCCTCCGAGT
Organism: Anser anser; assembly: GCF_964211835.1. Classification (NCBI taxonomy): domain Eukaryota; kingdom Metazoa; phylum Chordata; class Aves; order Anseriformes; family Anatidae; genus Anser; species Anser anser. The sequence goes on from NC_139723.1 coordinate 14,662,103, forward strand.
TCCTGAAGTGAACAAACAGTGCCATGCATGCTTGATATGCATATCCCATTCATTTTTAACAGCATTGCCATGGAAAAAGAGGAAAACAGAAGAACAGACAGATGTTTAGCATTTAGATGAAAAAACAAACAAACAAAAAGCCCAAAAACAACACAACAACACAGTAATCTTCACCAGGGAGGGCTGATTCATTATGTCAACTCCTCAGGGCCCTGCACAGCAGATTTGGTAGGGCAGTGACTTTCTGACATGACTGAGTTTGTTGAGTCAGTGATCAGCAGATTTGTGTTGTGTCTGTTTTCTACAGGTCAGTTCTAGAAAACTAAATTATTTCTGTTCAGCAAGAAAAGACAAGACAATGGAAAGGTCAGAGAACACCAGACATGAAAACCATTGGGGAACTAGTGAACAAATGACAACTTTAGTAATCAAGTTATTTAAAAATAACTTATAACTTAGTAACCAGACATTTTTAACTTATGGTCCAGATATGCTTCCCTTTCACAGGCTGTGCAATACCTTTTCAAGGAATCCCATTAAGCTATTCTTACTCATAGTTACCACTCACACTGAATAAATGTGGCAAAATTTGCTTCTAAATGAAGAATAAATACAATTTTGATTTGATGTCTTTGTTTTGCCCAGAGAGCAGCACAGTGGATTATACGAGCCAGAACCACAGCGTTCAGTTAGAATTAGTCTGGTGATCAAGAAACTGAAGAAAACAGATACATTTAAACTAGTATACAGAAATATTTTTTGGCTAGAAGTAGATCTGTAGGAAGAAGTAACTGAGAACAACATGATTTAGAGGGCAATCTTTAGTGCATCTACAGTCTGCTCAGCACCTATAGAACTATGTGTGTAAAACACATTAACAATGTAAATATTGATAATTAAGTTCTAAGTCAGCCCTGCAACTTTGCAACACAGAAATTATTTCTTACTCTATATAAATCCCTAACTAGGGTACGCTAAAGGTGGGTAAGAATATAGGATTCTCATTCTGAGACGTTCTAAATTAAGCATCCCAAATATTATTCTAAATAGGCATTAAGGGCTGTGCCAATGAAAATTGAAAAAAAAAACCACTAGAACCAAAACAGCCAACCAATCCAACCCAACCAGCCAACTAACCAAACAAAAAAAACCCCTTACATTCAGCACGATGAAAGAAACACCTACAAACCAACAACAACAACAACAAAAAAACACAACCAACCAAAGACCCCCACAACCAAAAACCAACCAACCAAACACCAGAACTGAAAAAGAAACACAAAACAAACAAACAAAAATAACACAGCACAATGGGCTGGGAGAACCTGGACTGGTCAGCTTATATTGCTCAAAACTTGCATGAAGCATATGGAGAAGTATAATGTGACCTCCATAAGCGTGCAGAATGTGAAAAATTAAGACAGTGTGCATGCCAAGAGGAGGAAAGCAGACAGAGCAATTCAACAGGAAAGGTACACTTGCAAACTAAAGGGAGGATGTAAAACAAAGCCACAGCTCTCATATACTCCTAACCAGCTTATTAGAAAAACCTTTCTCTTTTTTCTAAAAAAATAATCTCAGTGCTTTTCTCTACATTACATCCCACGTTGAGTAATTTGCACTGAACATAAAAATCATTTAGCTATTTATGCTATTATTAATTTTTTCCCATAGCAAGAAAACTATTATCCAAAGCTCATTTAGATATCATGAAGTACTTGAGGTCAAATATCTGTGGTTCTGATTAATTTGCTATTGGCAGCTGTGAAGTTAAGAGACATTTGGATTCAATAATAAGAGAAAAGATACCGTATTTTAAGGAGATAATGTTTAACAAAATTGTTAGATGTTTTCAGTATATGCCATTGAGATTACAGATACAGTTAAAATGTAAACCAAAACTAAATCTTAAAAAATGAAAATTATGAAAAGCTCTGACAACAGATAAAGAAAATATCAGTGCAGATGCAGTGCAACCTACAATAATACTAACACCAGTAACAACAGAAAGTTTAGGAAGGAATTCCAAATACTTTCCACTTAAGGGCGTTTAACAGCAGTCAGCCTAAACACGCAACATAACATAAGGAAGTGTGACTTGTTCCAGGTGAACTAAAGCCGAGTAGTTTGTCTGGTTTGTCCAAAACAGTGCATCATGCAACAGATGAAGAACCTTTGCACGAAATTCTGTAAACAAGTAAAACAAACTCAAAGAAGGTTAATTTTTATATATGTACTAACATAGGTTAGGATTATGTACATCTACAGCACTATTCAGGTACTTACACAGTGACTGGATAATGCATATAATCAGTTTAGCTTGTGTAGTAACTGTGCTGAGCATGTGTGCATTACTGGGAGTGACATACCTGCCATGTTACATAATTCTACCATAGATATTTCATCATATTTCCTTTATTTATTCAAACAATATTTCCACTCTTTTTGAATGCCCATTAATGGTGCAAATCTTACAAATGGAGTCAATTCCTTCTGAAGGTACATTACCTGGAAAATTCTGTTAACCCATGCGACACTCTATCCAAAGCATTGCAGGTAAAAGAGAAGGCATATAAACTCTGGGTCATCCACTTAATCTACAGTAGCAAAAGATTATCTGTCAGTACCTGATGTGAACACATACTCTTCACTCAGTGAAGTAACCTTTTCCTGAGGGAATGGGAGAGAATGTTCACTTCCTAATAGCAGTAAGTGATCACAGTCATTTTATTCCTAGAACTATTGCCTTGCTCATAAATCACTCAGCTTCTCATATTACAATACATTCAGGGGTTGCATTTTCTTCTAAGTGTCATATTTCACATCTGAAATACTGAAAAACTGATGCTTTCCTTGCAGAAAAGTCCTTAATACTTTGCAGAAGGCTTGACTTTCGGAGTTTTTGTTGATGCTACTGAAAATAGTCTGATGAAAGATGCACCCCATGATACTAGAAGAATCTTTCACAAAAGCTGAAAATTGAAGCTAAGCGGAGGTTAAAGAATGTACAGCACAAAGCTTGCACTTGCTACACTTAGTAAGTCTTTTGTAGATCAGAATAAAAAATATATTATTTTGCATCTGCCTAGGTTTTCTCTGTCTGAGACATTTCAATTTTAACTAAAATGAAAGACCATGGAAAACAAGGGGACTCCTCTGACTTTGGGTTAATCTCTTAGTGCCTATTACTTTCATTTGATGAAGGCATATATTCAAATTCTGTGTGCTTTATGGTGCTCTATGTTGATCTTTGGGTAATAAAGAACAAGCCAGAAGAACAAAGCACGAAGAAATGCTGTGGGAGAGAAAAAGGTTACATTTCTTTTCCTTCAAAGCATGAAGTTTTAGAGCAATTTCAGTGATGATATATCAAGGCACCATTTTACTCCCTCACTCCAAAAATCCTTCATTTTCATGGTCATGTAATGCACACTCCGTGGCAGTGGACTGGAGGCAGCTAACAATAAGAAGGGCTACAATAGTAAAAGTTCATACCCCTATCTGAACCGGTCATCCTTCACTCTAGTCCCACAAGGTGTCCTGAGTTCAGAGATACATTTCTACACATATTTAACTTAGTAAAAAGTGCAACATTTCTTAGGATTTGGCAGTCAAAACCAAATGATGCATTCTCTAATTAGCCAAAAAAATAGCCAAAAATTAGCCAAAAAAAAAAAAATAGCCAAAATTAGCCAAACCTTCACTTTGATTTAGCTGGAAATGGCTGCCATTTTCTGTCTCTGGTTTTTTTTTTTTTTTTTTGTCATATTATCAATAGGGCATGAAAATTCCTGACCTATAGTAACTAGAGAAAAGTAAGGCAGCTCTTTTCTCTTGCTGCTGAAATTTTCTGACAAGAGGAAGTAAGGGATATTCATTTCAACACTGTGAAGCTTTTACGTGTTATATACTCTGTGGCTAACAACTGAAGAAAAATACTCCCATGTGTAAGTCATAATATCAGGAGCAAACGGAAATGGATCCATTTTCTAGCTGTGACACAGACTGTATGATCTTGGATAAATGGATCTGTCCATGCTTCCATTTTTTCTCTTGTGTTAGAATGCTTTATGCATGCTATGTGGATAGCATGCAGTTTATTTCACATTTGACAAATCTAGAGAAGATTCTTAAATTGAATATTTAAAGAAGTGCATTGCTATGAATTAATACACTGACTACAATACAGAGCATTTTTGGTGCACAGCTCACTGTCCTAGTTGCAGAATAGATTGATTAAAGGAATTTACACCACTTCTCCAACAGAGGGTCTTCTCTGGAAGGAAATTCTATCCACACAAGGATTTTCAGCACAGTGGTGGCAGCAAACAAAATTTCTCCAGACCCCAAGCTAGCAAAGCAATGTTGGCTCAACTATACCATACAGGCATAATTTATTTCTACCCAGTGATGAAATGCCACAGAGGGGAACAAAGCAGCACACAATACCTCTGGCCATGTGGGACCTCAGGGGATTTCTAGCCCAAACTCCAGCCCAGAGCAGGCTCAGATGCGGGGTCAGACCAGGTTGCTCAAAGCTTTATCCCATGGGGACTGGAAACCTTCCAGGCTGGGAGATGGCAACACCTTCCTGGGCCCCAACCCTGCTCCTTGGTTGTCCTCATTGAAAACAAGTCATTGAAAACAAGCTTGCATAAAACCTGTTTCAGATACTGTCTCTCACACTCCCACCAGGGGCACCACTGTGAAGAGCCCATCCCCATCCTTTTGATTGACTCCTATATGTACTGGGGTGCTGTGAGGCCCATCAAAGCCTCCTGTGCCCCCAATGAACCAGTCCTGACTCTGTGGCCTTTCCTCACAGGTTAACCACTTCTGAAGCACCACTGTTACGGTCAGTGTGAGCCCCTGCAATATGCTGATGTTTCTCCTGTCCTGGGCCCCGAGCAGGATGACTCACCCTTGTCCACGCCATACCAACTCTTCCCCACCACATTCTTCTCCCTCGCATGCCCAAAAATGTGCTCTAAAATGACTTCTTTGATGAGTTTTCTAGGGACCACAGTGAGACTGTATTGTTCCCTTAGTCTTTGGTACCACGGCCAACTCTCAGAGGGCTAACATGTTTAGATGACACAACTAATATATATGGAAAAAAAATAAATAGGTAAGTCTCTCATTAGAATTGACAAAGCAGCAGCAAGCTTCAAGCTAAGAATAGGTGAGAAACAATGGGCCTAAGCTGAACCTAATTAAGTTAATTAGTTGAACAAATAGAGAAAAAAGGTAATTAACACCACTCCACTGGTAACATGCTTGACACAGGGTAATTAGCCTTTTTGAGAAGTACCACAGAGCACTGCAGTTACACAACTATCCAGGATTTCAGACTAACTCAAACTCTGCACAATGGAGTTGGGGGTGCAGACATCTTGTCGTGATTTCTCAGAGCACACAAGAGAAATACGATGAGAGATTTTATTGGAAGTGGAAAAATGCATTTGTTCTTAAAAGAAGCTTCTAGCACATATAAAATATAACAGGAACAAAGGTCAAGAAAACTGCTTCTGTCCGCATTCAGAATCTGACTGCATAATCTGTTTTATAACACTGGCATTTTGCTGTAGCAAAGAGCACCCCACACCCACCTCCTTTTTTTATTTATTTTCCCCAGAACAGAATAGTGCTTTGATCACGTTATTAATGCCTTCTGTGACTTCTATAAAATCAGGGTAGCAATAATGTTGTCAAATTCTCCTCAGATCAACTTTCAACAGAAAAACAGCCTTAAACAAGTACAGGCCAAGCAACAGAGGAGAGAAATGCCAATCTGAAAATACTGTCTCTCTATTTCTCATTTGTTTGGAGCATTGTCTGGCATTGGGGCCTATTTATTAGGGTAAAGCTTAAAACTGAATACATATTAGTTTACTGTTATGAAGGAATGCTGCATTGCTTACAGTTTATTATGCCCTTGAGTGCCATAATGACTTCTTACCTGTATTAAATCCTTGTGTTTTTGTAATGAAATGCATGCTCTTGTGCCCTAACGAGCACTCAAACATAATTTATAATCAAACATTATGAATCTGCAATTACTACATTCCCCATTGCCACACAGAACAGCTTCCAATGTACAAGTTTATTTCTGGTGGATCAGTCACTCTGGCCCACTGGGTAAATCTTCCTCCACAAAGATTTAGCAGACCCCTTTTTACGTGGAAACAAAGGCAGGCCAAAATCATCTCTTACTGTGGGGAAGCCCCAGGGGCTCACTATCATTCCGATATTCACTTATGCATCTGTTACAAATCATGGATACCTACTGCACTTGAATGGAAACAGAAAAGGTGTTCTGTCACCTTCTTGGGGTGACATGCCATTGCTAATCCACAAATTACCATAGTTATTCCTTGTGCAGTCTCACTGAAATACATGTTTGAATTAGGAAAGACAGTAGAAGCTAGGCCTTTCTTTGGAGCCAAATTAGCTTTTTATTAGGAAAAAAAAATGCAGCGGAGATTGCCTGGAGCTGAAGTACATGTAGATAGCTGGCTCATCTTCCCTAGAGCCCAATGAAGTGCAGGTGTTTGTTTTTAAATAAGATCCTTATATTACAATGAAGAGGACCAAAACCCTGAATATTGATGAATGTTGACACCAGATGAAGGAGAAAAGGAAAGAAATAGTGATTGTATGATGGTCCCAAATGGCCTCTGAAATAATTACTGGCTCTGGGGCATTTTGTTTATGAAATAACCCATATAGGTATTCCATTACTTAGCACTGACATCAAGGAAGAGCTCATTGGTTTCAACAGTACCATAATTCACATCAGCACTGGGGAAACTGCTTGTAACTACAGCTTCCTCATTTGTAACAGTGAAAATTAGTGCACTGAAAAAAAGTGTAAAAATGGAACTTAAAAAGGCAGAACTGATTAATTAGGCAGAGTTGTGTCACAAAGCTTAGATGGCTAAGGGTAACCAAATATCTCTTTATTGAAGATCACTATACCTAGTGATCCAAACTCATACAACATATTTTACATATTGTACACAAAACTTGTGTTTTTAAAATAGGTTTAAGATCTGCAAGATATTTTTTTTCCACAAAAGCTTCAGCATTTTACAACTTTGCTGTTATTGATAGATCTCATGATAAGTTTTCTGAATATCACATATTCCCTTGAAAATGTTTTATCCCAAGCTATGTTCCTTTATGACATGTATTCAAAATACCAACCCTGCTACCTCCACTGACAGAAATCAAAACCTCTCATAACTTACACTGTACATATTTGTGAATTATTACAGGTAAAAGTATTTCCTGATACTTCATTATAAATCAGAAAAATCCAGTTAAAAAAAAAAAGTTATACAACTGTGAATGAAATAGGGCTATTAGGGATGATTGATCAGATTCTCATCTTATTATTTTATGTATGTGGAAAGAATACTGCACTGTGGAATATAACAGGAATTACTTTATACCTTTGTGAATAACTATCTTGTGGTCTCTTTTTCTTCCTGTGTACATAGCAATATATAGTTAATATATAAGCAGTATATAGTTCATATATAACAAATGGGTATTTTCAGATATAATCAGTGAATCTAAATGCTTCAAACAGCCACAGGGACATATTTCTTCCAAAGAGTGAATCCAAAATGACACAGCTAATGAGTATGTCCTTGAAGGACTTAGGCTGCATTTATGCATATGTAATTCAGTTACAACTGATTCATTAAGGAAAGGCTGAGATGTCCATATTACCTGAAGCCTATTTAAAGAGAACATCTGTTTTGCTAAATGGGGAGCATATCTGAACTGTGAATGAGCAAGAGATAGCGAGAGTTTTTTTTTGTTGTTGTTGTTGTTGTTGTTTTTTAACATGGAATGGAGGAGCAAGGACTTAAGACAAAACGGGTACATACTAACATCTGTTAACATGCTCTCATGCAAGAAAATAATACAGAAAACTGCATGTTTTCTGAGTTGCCTAGACCAAGTCACATACTCATAAGTATGTATATTCACTAGGCCATTTCTATCTATCTACAGGAAGCAAAAATAATATTTTCCCCATGCTGTGTTCACCTCCAATACCTTCTGAGATCTCTCAGATGCTACATACCTGCTCATTTGTTTGATGGTGCAATTATTTTACTGTTCTTTCCCTTCTATATGTCAACAATGTGTACTATACACCATACAAAGGAAAAGGAAAGGACAAAGCTTTCAGCCAGATATTCTGCATCTTTTTACAGTGTGACTGGGAAGGATCCCCCAGAGGACTTCAATCTGGTACCTAATTTGGAGTGGGAAGCATATGCATGGAACATACCTGTGACAACTTCACCTCCACTTAACTCTCCTAAGGTCGATAGCTTGAGCCCATACTGTTACAGCAAAATAATGCTTATCAAGTATATTCACCTGTATGCAGTCGTTTGATGTTAACCACTACCTAACCACTAAATATTTTTGTAAAATCACAGTCTGCAGAAGGAATCAAGAATGTGAAACCAAGCCGTGTCTGGACTGACACTAAACCTCACACACACATTGGCTAATGGGCAACTATAGGCCAGTCGGCCTCACCTCCATCCCTGGAAAGGTGATGGAGCTACTTCTTCTGGATGCCACCTCCAAACAATTGGAAGAGAAGATTATCAGGAGTAGTCAGCATGGATTCACCAAGGGGAAATCATGCTAGACCAACCTGTAGCCTTCTTTGATGTCATCACTTGCTGGGTAGATGAGGGGAGAGCAGTGAATGTTGTGTACCTTGACTTCAGCAAGGCTTTTGACACTGTTTCCCACAACATCCTTGTAATGAAGCTTAGAAAGTGTGGGATAGATCAGAGGACAGTGAGGTAGACTGAGAACTGGCTGACTGGCAGAGCTCAGAGGGTTGTGATCTGTGGCACAGACTCCAATTAGAGGCTTGTAACCAGTGGTGTTCCCCAGGGGTTGGTACTGGGCCTTGTCTTGTTCAACATCTTCATCAATGACCTGGACGAAGGGATAGAGTCCACCCTCAGCAAGTTTGCTGATGATACAAAGCTGGGAGGAGTGGCTGACACACCAGAAGGCTGTGCTGCCATTTAGTGAGACCTGGAAAGGCTGCAGAGTTGGGCAGAGAGGAACCTGATGAAGTTCAACAAGGGCAAGTGTAGAGTCTTGCACACTGTGGAGTAATAGCCACATTCATCAGTACAGGTTAGACCTGCTGGAGAAGAGCTCTGTGGAGAAGGACCTGGGGGTCGTGATGGATGACAGGATGACCATGAGCCAGCAGTGTGGCCTTGTGTCCAAGAAGGCCAATGGGATCCTGGTGTGCATTAAAAGGAGTGTGGCCAGCAGGTCAAGGGAGGTGATCCTCCCCCTCTACTCTACCCTGGTCAAGCCTCCCCTGGAGTACTGTGTCCAGTTCTGGGCTCCCAATTTAAAAGAGACAGGGTTCTTCTACAGAGAGTACAGAGGAGGGCCACAATGATGAGTAAGGGCCTGCAGCATCTCCCATATGAGGAAAGACTGAGAGACCTTGGTCTGTTCAGCCTGGAGAAGAGAAGACTGAGAGCTGATTTGATTAATGTTTATAAAAATCCAGTGTGGGGGAGACAAATGGGTGGGTCAAGGTTCTTTTCAGTGGTGTGCAGCAATAGGACAAGGGTCAATGGCCAAAAAACTGGAACACAGGAAGTTCCACACAAATGTGAATAAGAATTTCTTTACAGTGAGAGTGACATAGCACTGGAACAGGCTGCCCAAAGATGTTGTGGAGTCTCCTTCTCTGGAGATATTCAAGACCTGCCTGGACAATTTCTTGCTCAACCTACTGTAGGGAACCCGCTTTTAGCAGGGGTTTGGACTCGATGATCTCCAGAGGTCGCTTCCAACCCCTACGATTCCATGATTCTGTAATGGTGTGCCAGGATTATGCTGAGATTCTGCTTTACCATGTGGCTTAGCAGGATCTGCAGATACTAGTGCGAGGGTGCAGTGAGATTTGATTATCAGAAAAGTTGAAGCTATTGGGACTATGTTCTTGATTCTTCAGATAAAGTTCATTACTCATGCACTATAAGCTTGGCTTTCATATATTAATCCTGATTACAATAGAAGGCAAAAAAGCAAGGACTTCCTGTTCACTTTACCCCACTGGAATAAGAGATTCCAGCATTAAGTAGTACACAATTTATGGAGGGACGAGTTATAGTCTTATTTTGCATTTTGTGCTATTTTACCTCATTTTTAAACTAACAAACAAGCAAACAAGCAAACTGTACTTTTTAGTTCTGAACTAGTCTTAAGCGAAAAGAGCATGCCTGACTTTTATTATGCACTGTTAAAGCTCTCTGCTTCTGCCTTTCCACTTCCTCCATGCACAGACAGCAAATTACCAAGGGAGGGCTAACCTTGATTAGAGCTCACATTATACTGTGTCCATTGCAATTCATTTCATGAAGTTAAGGAAGGTGTCGAATATACCACTGCCTTCCCCTTCTGCTCTAAAGAGACTGTTGATGACTCTTTCATGTTGTCCTGGCTATTACCATTGACATCATGCAATACATACCAGAGCTCAGATTTTTAATTAAAAAGAAAAGTCCTGAGCAGCAGGACAAGCACTCTGAATGTGAAAAATTATTGCTTGATTATAAGGTTTTAATCATGTGTCTACCTGCAGCACAACAGGAAATGCAACAATGCCAACATAAATACTTTGTATCTCTTCCTCATTAAAACTATAAACAATACACAAATTATTCATGATCTGTATGTAAAACGGTGCAAGGAATAAAAGTAATTCCAGGCTGACTGAAGGCTGATCATGAGCAGCTGAGTAGTCGCTGTTACAATTTCAAGCTTTACCACAACAGCAGATCCCATTCCGTAGGCACTTAGACAAACATATGAAAGTAAACACTGCTAAAGGACAGTGCTGTTTACTTTACAGGTAGAATAAAATAAATAAATGAAACATTTGCTCAACATACTTGAAATAAAGATTAAAAAACAATTTGAAAAAAGACATGAATTAAGTTTATGAATTCATTGCAAAATGTAGGCCATCCAATATTATGCTTTACCTGTTCTTTTTAATGACTCATCACTCCCTTAATATATGTATACTATACTAAAAATAAACAATATATAATGTAAGATGAAGTGGAAAAGTGAAATCTGTATTTATTGGCTATAAGCCACCATCATGTCTCTGGTAAATAATATGAAACCCATAAGAAAAGCACCCAAATATGCATACACTTCCCGTTATCAGATTAACTGCTCATCCCTCTCCAGCAGCTCTGAACACATTGTTAACAGGCAACTGTGTTTTAATGATGGCAAGTCCACCTCGTTATTCACTGCTAAACTCAATTAAAGAAGACAAACTTAATTCATTCTGAACATTATTTAGTAATGAGTTTGAAATGAAAAAGATAATGTATACAGAAATGCAGTGGTTGTGAATAGAGATAGTAGCTGTGATTTACCTGAATTTATTGACTACTTTGCTCCCTCTCTTTGCTTCTACCCCCATATCTTTAATTCTTAACATTCTGCTATGGAAAGCAATAAGGAATAGCTTGACTTCCTCTTAACTGAGGATTTGGAACAAAACTGAGAATCACAAGTTGCTTTAAGCAATCCTACTGTTATTTCTATATTTTCTAGAGGCTAGCCTCCTACTTGAAAATATTTATTTATTTATCTATTCCTCAAAAATGGAGGGACATCTTCATTGTTTTGTTAGAGTAGAGGAAAGGACACCTTCAAGTAAGTCAACTTCAGTGCTGACTGTATTGACTGAAATTGGTTTCTTCTTCTAACTTTCTACTTCTTTATCTGTGGAGAATATTGATCAATGAACTTCAGGCCAGTGCCACTTAATTTTTTCTTACTATCAAGACACATATTTCCTCTTGCTATATGTACTACTGCAAGGATAAATAAAAAAGGAAAATTGTCAAAAAATAAGAAAAACTTTTGTTTCAAGGATTGAAAGGCACAGCAGATTTCTGTTAAAGACACTCTATGAAAGGCATAGGCACATAAGCATACACAGAGAAAATATTTCCATCAGGCACCTACAGCTGGCAGCCTCAGGCCCTTGCTAAGCAGTCAATAGAGCATTACTCATTTGGGAAACTCTCCCTCTATTCTCAGCTGAGATTCTGATCACTCTACAGTCACCCTCTTGAAAGGCCATTTTTGCCTGTTATCTGTGTCATATTCTTCTGAAGTTCACTCACTTTGTGACTGGCATCTCACGCCTCCAACATCACTCCTACATCAAAAAGCTCTTAGCCAATTGCCATAGTCTCACCCTTCTGCAAAAAGCAAAGTCGTTTCCCCCCTACTCAGTAACTCTTTTCTCTCTTTACCCTGCACTACTGATGCTCAAAGGAGTTTTAAATCTAAGAACTTCAAAATGCCATGAGAGGAGAAAGGAATACCTTTGTAGAAGCAAAGTCTTCTGAAGTACTGCTGGATAAGGTACATGTTCTTTGTTTCAAGTCAAGCATTTATAATGATACAGAAGTTGGTTTTGGAAGATTGCACTCATAAAAAACTGACAAAAAATTAAGCCCCAGAACTGGTTTACGTTGTGTTAGCAGAGTTCCCAAAATTGAGTGAACCCAGAGGAATTGCCTAGCCTAGCAATTGCCTAGCAAACAAGCTGAAGTGCAAAGCAAGCTAGCAGACATTTATCTATGTGGAGGCTTACTTAGAATCACAAGAAAATTATAAGAGCTCTTTAGTAGCACTCTGATACCAGTACTCATCTTGGCATCTCCAGGACCAGATTTTAAAACATTTGAATTCTAAATAATACATGAATCATTGGCTTATCAAACTGATTTCAGCGAAGGTGGGTGGTCCTGTGTGGAGCAAGGGATTGCACTCAGTGATCCTTGTGGGTCCCTTCCAACTCAGGATATTCTTTGATTCAGTGACTCTAAGACACTCCAAAATCAACAATGGCAGAATGTGACCCAAAGTTAGAAAAACAGATTATAACTACTCAGCTAGATGAGTAATTCAGGGGTGAAAAACACTGAAAATGCAGGATTGATGGAAAATAAAACACACATTTCTGATAATACAACCAATCATTTATTTATAAATAGTGATTTGAATAAAAATGCTTGTTAAATTGTTCTAGTTCTTAATGCCAGCAAGGCCTCAACTCTGTCCCTGTACTGTTCAAAAGACCACAAAGAAATAGCACCTGGGAAGAGGTTAGGTCACACAGTCTGCATAGTCAGAGAGGTCTACTAGTTCTGGAGCCTGCTGTGCCTGTGTGGTATGTTCCTTAGACATCAGAGACAACAGTGTAGATGACAGACCATGCGTCACAGCTGTGCCCTTTAGCTTTGGAGGCTTCAGCCTTACTCAGACCAATTTAAGCACGAATTTTAGTGTATTTGACTATGTTTTACCACAAATTGTAATTCATGACTCCTACATTTTGTTAGAAAAGATAGAAGTAATCAAGATGCCTTTATGTCAAGTCTCTTTTGTTTCTTTGCAAAAGCTATTGTACAAAGGATGTAAGTGGATCAAACCAATTGCACATACATACCTGGCAAGAGACCTAAAAAACAACCCCTTTCTTTTCTGTGAACACTGAGGAGCATAATACAGTATTAATTAGCAATGTCAAAAGTGCTTTCCATTTTCAGAAATAGCAGTGGAGAAGAGGGTGAAACACCAGTTACTTAGGATACAGTTCTTCTTTCTGGGACTTTACAACTATATAAGGATAGCAGAAGAGCAAATGCAGCTGCAAAAAAAAGACATTTAGATATTTTTGAAAACTGCTGTAAAGAGCTTAGTTTAAAAAAAAAAAATCCACTCTGAATTTGTAAAATAAAGCAGAGTGATATTTGGCAACTGAGAAAGCTGTAAGAACAACTTCTTTATAAAATTCCATGCAGTATTTGCAAAATTTCTTCAAAAGGTCTCTTTGATGTGAACTGTATCTTCATATCTTCTATAAGTGAATCAAAACATAATTGCTTTGGAAATTTAGAATAAGTTTTACATACATGTACAGTGCATTTTGGCCTGTCTATTCTTGCAATTAAACTATTTTAGCATCATTTCTATTACCTATGTTTCTCACAATCATTGTCAGTGCTTGTTAAGCTTTTCTATGTAGACAAAGCTCAGCAGTGATACCTAAACTTAGACTTCTCTGATAAATGAGCTTACTGCTGGGTATCCTATATGTATTCCATTGTAGTCTGCCAAGAACCATAAATCAACAAATGCAGTTATATTCTCTGTGAGCTTTTCTCTGAGTGCTGAAAAAGAAATCTTCAGTAAATCTTAATTACATTAGGACTTTTATTTTTTGTAGTAATAAGAGAAATTAATTTTGAAATTTGGAGATCTTCACAGGAAGCTATCTTAATAAGAGACAACTTAATAAGACATCATTAAAAGCAGTAAATTGAATAGCACTTCGCAGAAAATGATGTAGACTTGAAAGACTGGAATTATGACAAACAAATAAGAAAAACCAGTTTATTGACAGTTTACTGAATTTTACACTGTGCTTTTCATGAGGAGCTTTTAATTAAGTAGACTATAAGGTTTATAGAATGAGAATGATATTGCTGACATTCACTTTTGAATCAGTGAAGACCTGAATATATTTCCAAAGGAAGCTTATGATGGCATTTCATATACTCATGATTTCATTTACTTTTTTTTTTCTTCTTTTTTTTTTTTTTTTCTTCCTTTATTGACCACTTAAAGGCCAGAGAACTCCAGCTGCCCCTGGAAGGAACAGGCATTTTGTCAGGACCTATTTCTACAATAAACTCTCTGATGTTGTCTCTACTTATCTTCAGAAACTCTGTACACTATTTCAGCTTTGACTTTGACATATAAATGTGTGGTATATTCCAACTGATTTTAAATGCTTTCTTATTTCTGAATGTTCTTGCATTAGAACTGGTAAATGACTACAATATTTATTACTGCATGTATATATTTAACATATTAAGTCCTCTAAAGAAATCATTTCATGATGCAGTGTAACCTGACATAAATTTGATAAGGTGTGATTAGAAACACAAATGAGCTGGGTAGCTCTATATTTAAAAAACATTCTTCTTTTGCACCATTGGAACATCAGTACTGTGAAAGCCAGAAGATAAGCAGTGAGGAGTTGGGCTTTCAATCTCAGGAAAGGAGGAGAACAACACAGAGACAGTATCTGCAAGTTTAACATTTTATGCATTGCTTACGTTAGTTATTGCATTATGTGTTTCATCTTATTGATGGGAGGTCATTCATCATGTCACCTACTCATTTTCTGAAATATTTTTAACCTTTCTGAATGATCAGTTAAGAAACAGGTTGGTCGTGCCCTTTTCACAGCCAGTGCTCATCCACAGAAGATGCAGGATCAAGACAGCTGAGGCAAGCAACTAAAGATGGTAAATCAGCAAGAATCATCAAGGAGTCTAGAAAACATGAACTATTAAGAATGCCTCAAAGAACAGTAGAAAGGAGAAAAGTAATTAAAGTTCCTTGCTGGAGAATGGCAACATGTTGTTTCTCACTGAGAGGTTAGCTCTACATGTATTTCGTCTCTCTGTGTCTGTCCTGCATACAGGAAGAAAACAAATTTATATCATTAAGGACTGCATGTTCAGCAGCAACATTTTAGGATGTAAAGTATCTTATTTAATCTTCATCCGTTAACAAATAAACCAATTAAATAAAATTCATTTAGTCTGAAATATAATTGTCAGGGTGTGCAGATTTTTGGATTGAAATTATTGTGATTAGGTGGATTTTTCAACCTGCCTTTGTAGTTTCTGTAAGCATAGAGCAGAGGAAATAAAATGCCCGAATTTTTGAAATCTCTGTAACCTCATCTCCCAAAAATACTGGTTTAACTTTATAGAGTATAATAACTAAGGAGTAACATACAAAGTTTGTAATTAACAGGTACAAAGCAAACAAAGTAGGTGTCTGTTTCCAGAATATATCATTAAGCTATGAAAGCCATCCCACCAGATGTGATGAGTAATCACAGGTGTACACTGTTTCAAAGCAGGACTGAAGAAACTTACTGAAAAGAAAGACATTAAGACTATCTCCAACTCACGATCTCCCAAGATTGCAGCTGGATGGAGGCTGGGCAAATTCTCAGGGGAAGTATTGTATATACTTGCTTTGAGTTTATATTCTTCCTGAGATTTTATTTTTTGGCCCATCACTGGGGATTGGATAATGGGGGGATAGAGGGATCTTCAACTTGACCTTTTACATCTGTTCTTAAGTCCTCAAGTTTGTTTCAATTATCCCTACCTTTTCTACACTGCAGTTCTATTATTTCTTTATTCTTTTCTTCTTTAGATGATGATGGTGATCTGAGTATCATCATATGTCACTGCAGTTGTATTTTATCTAACAGGAAGTCTGGAGAGTTCATAGAAGTTTATTCACATGACCTAGAAATATTCCCTGGGCTTCATGACATGTGCAGAAAGATATGACTCTTACATGAAAGAGATCTTGTCGTCATGAAATTTACAGGGTATCCATGCCTTGACACTACTACAATAGCTGCTATTCCAGCCTATGAGCTTCCAGAGAAATTAGGTTCATCTCAGGCAATTTAACTATTATTATTATTATTATTTTTTGTAAATTAAAAAAATGCACTGTGTACACTGTTTTATTTCCTGAGATATTTGATTATACAGAGTAAATTTTTTTTTATCCTAACAAATAATTCATTACAAATCCTTGCACAAGTCTGGAATAACACACTCAATCTGCATGTGCAGGCACACGCAGAATTCTCTTCGGTCATCAGGAATACGCACTTTCAATCAGCAGTTTTATCTTCCAGCCCAAATACCTATACATACAGTAATGTATTTATGCATTTTGATTTGTGGAGTAGTTCTTCAGATCTAGATAATTTCTTTTGAAAGATAGTTAATATTAATTTCAGTTGCACTATCAGTTGAGCATAAAACTAGAAAAAAACAACAGGATTTTCTCATTAAATTTAAGAAGCATAGCCTAAAGAAGAAGGAAGAGGATGCTTCCACTTGCTCCTCTAGCAGAATTTTCACAAAATATACCTGGAGATATGACTAGTAAAATGCTGCATTTATACACCATTGCTGCAGTTTCAAACATTTTAGAGATTTTTCTTTCATCTCTCTCTAATAAAGAGATAAAGAATCTAAGTTTTGGGTCGAAGTAGGGTTTTGTTCTGATGCTTTCTTTTTTTCCCAAAAATGTAATACAGAAATACTAAATCAAACTTGACTTGATAGGGAAAGCAGAAGTGAACATGTATGCAAGCCAGTAAAAAGGGAGAAAGAATAGGAAATAACTGTCCCCTGCAATTTTTCGAACAGTGAAACTGTACATAAAGAGATAAAAGAACTAATTACTTGAAGAACAGCTACTCAGAAAGCATTTTTAATGACATACGGATGTGTCATTAATTCCTAACTGCTGTCAGAATAAATGCTGTCTTGGAAAATGGGTATATTTAAAGGGAGTTCATGCTTTTTAGCTTTCTTCCTGCAGTAGACATCAAAAGAGGTGAAAATGAAGGGTGGACACTGCAGACTGAGGAGCTTAAGAAGACGCCAAAAATTATTTCAAGATCTAGATGGCTTAGGCTTTAAGTCCCACTAAGTCAAATTTTTGGCTAATATACCATTTCTTGCATATTTATCTTGTGCCCCCACTCCAGTCAGAAAAGGCATTTCTCACTATTGGCCTGGATTACTGCACAGCAGGAAAAGGTGTGAAGTCTCCCCTTCCTCTAAGAGGAGAGGCTTGTTTCTTCAAGGTTTCTTCATACCTGCATGTGCATAGGTAGAAGATTACAGTAGGTTCAGCCTGCATGGTTTGGGTTCACTCAACCCCATTTTTACTTTGTACACAACATTTAGCCATATTAGAAACAGGCAGCTCTGGTTTGACTTGATTGATTATGCAAATGCAGCACAGCTATGAATAGCACACTTGAAAGTGGCTATGCAATCAGCATAGCTATTTCAGTAGTGAGAGATCTGCCATGGCTTAGGAACAGCCTGCAGAGCCTGATGTTGGCTCTGGGTTCACCATGGTGAACCATGGCATGATAAAGTTCTCAGAGACAAGAAACATTTCAAGGTAGCCTAAGAGATAGGGTAGTTTCTGGTTTGTTTTATGCCACAGGGAAGCAGCCACTGAGCTATCTTACAGAGTGCAGGATCTTACTCACTGTTGCATAGAGCAAACATGTTCCTGTCAATGTATGTGAGAAGAGGCACTCATACTGATTTATTAGCCTACAAAACTATTCAGTAATTAATATATGCATATTTAAATACTTTAAAGTCCTATCTGAGAGAATGTCACCTGCACATTTGTGTAAAATGTACAGGTTTGCATCCTTTAGGAACTCATAGGAACTATGTCTGGATATGTAAATCAAACCCAGATGATAAGAAATCTTGGAAGAACAACTGTATGTAAATGTGTCTGGTATTTCTGAGAATATTCAAAGGCAAGGGGTAAATGTACAGGTTATAAAAAATATCTAGAGGAAATACTATTTCTCCTTCCCCTACAGTGTGTTCTGTGTAGGTCCAGAGAGAGCTTGCAATCATGGTTTTTTTTCATGAGGTAATTCAAAAAACAGATAGTGCTAGCTTGCCATCAGTGAGGTCTTAGTGTGCAAGAAAGGAAACACTAAATAGTTTTCTTCTCCCAGAAGAGACAGAATTCCCCCACAACACAAGCAATATTCTCAGTTTGATGCCATGACAATCCCAGGGATGAACTATTTACTTGCCTCACTGTATCTTCTAACTGGTTTCAGGTTTTCAGATGAAATGCTGTTTTTGAAGAGCCTGGCAATCATTTTAAAGCTACACAGTTCTCACAAGATAGACTACAAGTGAAGATGCAGGGATAAAAAGAAATGTATCAAAAAGTATTTTCTGCAATTGTGGGCTGGATGAATAACGTGAAACTTGAATACGTACAGATAAAGCTACACCATTATAAAAGCAGCTAAAGTAATTCCTCTCTTACTTCTATGCAAAGAATTTTTCTAAATCCTTTTAAAAAACTTCAGGGTTGTCATTTTTTTATTTTTACAGCTTTTCACACACTTAAAAATGCAAATTATAGAATAAAAGTGAAAATTCAGTGGACAGAGATAAAACAGATGAAAACCTGTTTTTCCAGCTCTGTCCTATAATCAACTGTGACTGCAGCACTTCTAGCGTCTCTCCTCCTTTTTCTGTCCCTTCCCCTGTCCAGTATGTCCTCCCACAGGTCTGAGGATTATGACTGAGAGGTGCTCATGCTCTGTAGCTCGCCATAGCAACATGCGCACCGTGACCGGCAAAGCAGACCTCCCATAGGCCCTCATCTTCCTCCACATGACACGGGCCTGGGATCCTTCTAACCAACACTCACTTCAACAAAACCTGTAGAAATCTGAGAGCTTTCAGGTATCTGCCTTCTTGAATTTGATTCAAACTGGTCAGCTCCGACTTACTGGAGGAGTAAGAAGGAGGAACAGCAACAAATTCTGTACAATTGTTCCCTTAGCCACACACAGCATTAGGGGATACTGACAGACAGCATATGCATCACCACGGGTTGCAAGACAACACCTCATCATCTGCTTAAATGTGTTCAGATAATTCTTAACTCTCTGTTGCTATATAACAGCAATGTCAAGGCTGAACATGCTGACTGTATTTTTTCTTTAAAAATGCCTATAAAGCGCTATTATATGTCATTTTTATGTCAAACACTAGATCACTGTATAGGAAACTCTTGGCACCTGCTGCTCCATTTCTCCAGTGTTGGCCATCAGAACTGCCTCCTGCTTCATCTTTTGGGGAGGGCATATATTGAAGGATGTACTAAAATTTGACTTCTCAGTTCCCGAGATTGAGATTTATATCCATACTTGTTGGTTCAAGGTCTAAGCACAGGAAAGTCCCTGTATTTTAGATCCAGCATGGACTTGTGTTTCTTTTCTGATAACAGCAGATTTTGTGATATATGATCATTCAAGTCACCTATTAACATCTTCTAAGGAGACATTTACTGCTGATGCAGTGCCTATTTGGCAATGGATTCTTCAACAATGAGAACAGATTGGTCTATTACAATCAAACCTTATTTCCCCTCTCTCTCTTATCAGCATATGACACAACAATTGTGACAAATGCTATTTTTCTTTTTTTGTCTGAATTTGGCAGTGGGGAACACTGCCACATTTAGTTTTGATGCTGCGTTCCATAAAATTTTTCTGTTGTGGAGTCTATGTATCGGCTATGTGCTTTAGAGAGCACATATAATGGTTTTAACTAGAGGAGTGAAATTTTATTTTCACCTTGTAAGATCAGTAAAATATTGCAATTAAAAACCTCTGAAGATCACAGCAGACAGTGTTACTTGGAAACTATTAAAGTAATAGAAGAAAAGCTCTATACTCCACTGCAGCAGAATCAGTGCTTCTTTGCCCCTATCAATCTCAGATCAGGGTATCTCTGCTTGTGCTGTAACACTGATTCATAAGCATCTGTCTTTGACTTATATTTTGATTAAATAATTTTTACTCATCATATATGCATGCTTGGCTGTATGCCAAGCTTTCCAATATCTACAACATGTAGCCTACATCTACATAATACATTCAGTTTCCTTTGGGGACAGTGAGACCCTATATTGGAGTGATGATCTACTTTGAAGATGGCTGTTAGCCCAGCATGACACCATGAGTTCTCTAGAGTTTGAACAAACAACTTGAATTCCCCTGGCAAATCATGTCAGGGAAGTGCAATGGTTCACAGTGCTCAGAAATATTTTCCTCTCAGCTCAGGGGTGAGGAGTTTCAGCAGTGTGAGCAGGAACACCGTGATCTTCCCAGAGAAGCTAAGCAAGCTCCAGTTGAGTTCTAGCAGATGTCTTTATATAGAGCAATAACCTACGCTGCTTCCCCAGATTGACTGGAAATGCTATGACACAGAAAATTTCATCCACACCAAACAAAATTCAGAACCTGTCTCAGTTTCTTCTCTGACTGCCACACTTTACACAGGGACGACTGTGTAATAACAAGGCAACTTCAGGTTTATGCACTCTTTCAAATATCTGTTGTGTTTACAATATCAGCACAGTGCTGTCATGCTCACAGTTCATCTCAATCTAAGCATAATCAGTCTGCTATATAACACTCCTGGGGCTTCTTCTGTATCAGTCTTCCTCACTGTCTAAAATACCCTGTGGAGTTGATTCCTCCACGGAAAATAAAATGTGGGGAAAAGAAGGGAGGAAATAATTTAGAACCTATACATATTTTTTAGCTGAAATTAATAAGTTGTAAGACACCATGTTTGACTGCATATCCACAGGAGCTTTTTCTACTACAGAATGAAATTGAATTGATAAGCCATAATAGTCAAACAATTGCTGGGGAATAAATAAACATCCTAATAATGGATCTAAGCATCTTTCTCATCTCCTCATTTCTTATGTATACTTTAAGATACCAAATAGAATAGTGTCTCCAGTTGAGAGCAGAAAAACCTTTACAAGGACATTGATTCCATTCCTCATTTTTTAACTTTCCTTTTGAAGGAATTCTGGGTATCTTTTTGTCTCATGAAGTTACAAACTAGTACTCAATAAATGCAAAACATTTTCCAAATTGCGCAGAAAAGCAACAACTATTCCATAAGATTTCACATTATCCTTCACATCACTTTCACAGCTTCTCAAGCTTTCAAGACAAAGGTGAATTATTACCTACTTTGTTCAAAATATTCTTAGTTTCATTGTACATTTGAAGCAATGGTCATGTACCATTGTGCATTTGGTGCATTCTGTTTGGGTGCTCTCATTTGTGTTCCTTTGAATAGTCCAAATCATACTTTTTAAAAGAGGGGAGATGTGCTTTTCTCTGTGGGAAGCACTGAAACTGTTTTGGGGGAAAGTTGTTCACACTCTAGGGTGTGTCAATCCCAGCCAGAAGCTGGGAAAATGAAGGTTGTGCAGAGACAGAGGGTCTAAAGTGAGGAGCATGATGTAAAAAGACAGGCCTCCAATGGGCTGGAAATAATTGTTTTTTAGGGACAGAACATGCAGCAATTCAGAACATCATGACTTAAACAAAAGCAAGGATTCACAAATGCAAATACTCAAAAGAATAAATGCATAAGCATTTACTATTTCTATTCTGTCTCACCTAGCACTTTTAAGATTTCTTCATGTCAAAACTTACCTAAGACTTACCTCACTCACATACTAATGAAACTTTTTTTTTTTTTTTTTTTTAATTTAAAGGCCTTTCTTTCTTCTATGCGGAGTTTTGCATCAGGAGGTTTTAGCAGACCCTCCTCAAGTTTTACAAAAGCATTGTTCATCACTTTTTTTTTTTTCCTGAGGAAAATAGTTTCTACACAAAGTACACTGATTTTGTTTAGAAAAAAATGCTAACCAAATCTGGAAAAAATACAGCAACCTTTTTAAACTAAAGGTCACCTATGTGGGTAGACAAAAAGGGGGCATAAAGAAGTGTAAGCATATAAATATTTGCCACTTTTATTTCATAACAAAATTTGAAAATCTCTCAACTCTGAAAAGTTTGGATATCATTGCTGTATTTCATACTTCAGCAGTGAGCTTTTACATAATGTCGTCTTCTCTTGTGTTTCTTTTGATTCTTTATAATGATCATAGAAGTTGATTCAAATAATTGAAAAATACCCTGTCTTTCTTTTCGTGTCTTTCCTGCCCCAAAGGTAAGACTATTTAATTTGATAAAGTATTCTTGCAAAGTTATATTATACCTCACTATATCTGATCTATGAACAGACCAAGAAAATTAAAATGTGGTTATCTTAGGCTCTAAGGACCCAAACTTTGAATTTTGAGAAAATCTGTCTTCTTTCTTTGTAGACCGGGCAATTGCATACTACATATATATAGAGAGAAGAAGAATATGGAATATGGAGCATCCACAGTCCTTCATAAAATATTTACAGCTTCTTGTCAAGTTTTCCTGCAAATCTGAAGCATCAAATGACCACGGTACTTTTTAAAAATAAGCGCTATTATATTTCTCCCAGGGCTTGGACACTCCTTTTTTTTTTTTTTTTTTTTTTTTTTAGGGGAGATTACCACCTACTCTGCTTGTCTCTAACAAGCTAGCTTTCTCAGGATTTAAAATATTCCATCTTAGATTTGCTTAATCTATTTGACGAAACTTTTCCTTTGTCTTCATCCTTAGAAGAAGCAGAATAAGTATGTCCTCACTGTCCTTAATAAGCTGTCAGAAGTTGGAATTGAAATAAATGGGATCTCCAGGGGTCCAAAAAGCTGAGACAAGAGATCAGACTGTTAAAATAGCAGTAGGAGACCATCAGTATCTTTGGTAGAAAAGCTTAAATTCTATTCTATTCCTTTAGATGAAAATGAGCGCACAGTAGAAATATGCTCTATCCTTTAATCTTCAGAAAACATTAGATTAATTCTTTCCTCTCCCCAGCATAGATACTTAGGGAAAGCCTACTATTGACTGCTTGTTAAAGAGGGGAGTAAAATATTCAAGGAAACCAATTCATAAGGTTGTAGCAGAAGGTTATATATCCAAAGATGTATATTCTCATTTGACTTATTGACTAGAATAATGCAGTAGTATTTCTATTGAATTTTATTTTTTGTTGAATTTTGATCTTGAAAAATATGCTCTACTTAATCCTTCTACTAATTTCTCTACATTAAAAGTACAATTCTGCTGTCCTTGCTTTCGTGGAAAGGAAACAAGTAGATTGTCTTGTGAGTCAAGACTGGGTAGGGCGCCTGTTTCTGGTATGATTTACTTTTCTCCTTTCTCAGATGTTTGAAATGTAAGTCTGCCTCTAATCTGTCTCTGTTTTTACACAGTTAAACTGTTAGTTAAATGTAGTTTTCACTGCTGAAATGAAAGCCCCCAGCCTTATTTTCCAGTATGAAATTGAGTTTTTCCTTACACTAACTAGAAAGGTTTTGGATGTGCAGTGAACAGATTCTGCATAGAAATCACTGAGGGAGAATATATGTGAAATACCAAAGCATCATTTTTTTTAAACCATAGTTGTACCTCAAGGACAGATTATTCTTAAGTTCTAAAATGAAAATCCATTTGAACACTAGGCAAGAGTAACTCAGACAGGAAAGGTGCAAAGCAGATCTACCAACGTTTTTCTGTAGTAGATGAAGTGCAGAACTGATGCACAGTCTTATACATGTCTAGGTGCCTAAGCCATGGAAAGCGAATTGGAGAAGTAAGGAAAAGCTGATGTACTGTGACATTTCTTCTGTTTATGTGTCTACTTCACTGACACTTGACAGTTATTAAAGTTGTCCTCCTGTTTGAGGGAGTCATTTCCAATTGCCTGTACATGTAAAAGCTTTCAAGAGAAATACAATGTATCACTCCAAGAGTTCCAGAATTTAAAGTTTTTCTTATTTAAACCTTTACTTTATACAAATTTGCCAGGCAGAGCGAGAGAACAAGAGTTGAGTTGCTCTGACACTTTCTATTAAAGCATCTCTCCTGACTTTTTCTTATGCCCCAGATGCTACATCTTTACATAATGACACTGAAAAACTGGCATAACATGTTTTTCGCATTTCAAATTACGTGATGTATTTACTTTTCCTTCTAAAGCATATGCCTCATTTCAGGACTTTTGTTGTCAATGCAAAGACATCTTGTCTATCCAAAGTCAGCTGGGGGACAACAAAGAAATGAAGGATAAGAACTGACCTAAATGAGAAAACTGCAGATACTATTCTGGAAAATCTGGAAAAACAGAATACACAAGTCAGATGACACTTGAGACAAATTGGAAATCATTTTGTGTTGAAGAAAACTGATTCAAGAAATATGCTTGCTTTCTCCCCATCAGCTCATCCTCTCACATGCATGTACGTGTTATGGTTCAGCTCCAAGTGGCATCTAAATGCCAATCTACACACAAAGTGTGGCACAGCTGTAGTTTCCATTATTCTGAATTGCATCTTAGTCTAAGAACTAGAGTGTTTATGTCTGCTTGTGCCTCCTGCTAGCCTAGAAAATGAATGTTATAGGCTCTGCACATCTTTGTTTTATTTCAAATAACAAAACAGTGCAACTTTAGCAAATACCAGCAACAAGAACAACATCAATCAAACAAAAAATCCAGAAAAAAAACAGCTCTTCTAACAGCTCTTTTCTGGCAGCACTGAGTTGGCCTTCTTCATCTAGGAAACCACTCTGTATTCATCTCTCCTGAAAAAACCTGAGAGCCAAGAATCATCTTCTGGGCTACTAAACTTTTAAAATCTACTGCTTGGGCCTTGTTCTTCTGGGTATGATCAATTGTTCTTGTGGGTCTGTTGATCTGTTTTCCACCTTTAAATTTAGTGAGCTTTCTGTGTAGGGAACAGCATGTTGTTGAAGCACATATTGGCAGATCTGTTAACTAAGTGCTAATCATAAGAACATCTCAGCTAGATTCCACCATCAAGCCAGATGAAAACTGGAATAAAAGCACATCAAGGAACAACAAACAAACACACCAAACCAAACAAAAACAACAACAACATGATATCACTTTCATAGCATTTTCCAATAACAAAAATCTCATTTTCATAAGGAATTTCACTTTCCATTTTACATCAATTTAAATCAGTGGGAGATTTCCCTGAGAAAGCCTAGGGAAGATGAATAGCATTGTTCTTGTCAAACTCATTCATCTTTCGCTCTATCAGTATTTAATTATGCAATACACAGCAGCCAAAAGTCAAGACATCTATGTAGAAAATACAGAGTTTCATGTGAACCAGACAACAATAGTTCAGGAATGATTAACCTACAAAATATGAGGTCAGTAATTCAGAGAGTTACCCATGTTTGCATATCCATGGAAAAGATGCTTTTCTGAAGGCTAGCAAGAGCTAAAGAACAACAAAGCTATGATGCAATGCTTTTAAATGCATTTTGGGTTCTAATGAGGCAGGATTTGGAAATACAGCAGAATGAGAGTTTACTGTGTTGGTGACGTCCTGTGAGATATCTTGGAGGCTTGGAAGGAAGGAAATTGATGAATTCTAAATGAAGTTTTCAGACTATGGCACTGAAGTTCACAGAAGAATATTAATGTTCAGTACAAAAAAAAGGACAAAGTAGATGCTTGCACATAATGGCAAGGAATCAGAGGTAAAAAAAAAATAAAAAAAATCAATGTGTGTGAGAGCTATTTGAGTTCCAGAAATAATCCAGTTGAGACATCAACTTTGGAATTAATATCACATGGGAGTTTGAAACACATTTACATTTACAAATTTTGACCTGGATGTAAACTGTCTGAAGCCTATCAAGCAGCTCAAGGATAACAAAGGTCTAATTTGCTTTCACAAATAGCACCAACGCAATTAATGCAGGGTGTTAAACTGTTAGTGGAAGGAAATAGATTGGTAGGGAATGTTAGGTCAATCAGAAGATTCATGACAAATGTGAAATTGCATTGTACAACACCTAAGTGCATAGAGAGGCAAGTGGTTGAAAAGGAACAGAGGTGTACATTGTCCTGTAAATAGGATTCTAACTTTGCATACATCTGTTTTGTATAGCCTGCTTCCTTATCACATTTATACTTTGATATCAAAGACTGGAGTTACAAGGAAGCATTAGGACAAAGGTAAAATGTAGGTTGGAGGAGTATGAAACAAATCTAAATAAGCTATGCGTTAATTAAAGTTTAAAATCTAGCTTTAAAATAAAAGCACTACACAAAATTAGAAATCATCCAGTCAAGCATGCTTCAGGATAAATCACAAGCCTTCATTATAACTCTTTAGATCTGAGTATAGCACACAATAGCAGTATAAGTTATTCAGGGAATCCAGTTACTTAAAGGAAATGTTCTTTAAATATATACAATTCAAGAGAAAGAGTAAAAAAATGTCCCAAGTCATTACAGCTCCTTCTCCGCTGTGGAAAGCAGAGGTAAACTGTGCCCACATGACATGAATAAAAGTTGAAACAATATTGAATTACTTTTTAAGTGGCAAAAGATTCCTGGTAACTTATCATTGGTTTCCACTGACCAAATTTCAACTCTTCTTCAGGCTTTCCATGCAAATGCTGCAACTCTCCTCCAGATAGCACCTACACGTTATACAGGTCTGCTAGGTCACCTGTACACCTTGCTTAGGAACGAGACCAAACTCATCCCGTGGCTTTCTGGAAAACACCAATCTATGAGATTGATTGATACTTTGATTGACGAGATACTGATACGAATCTCCTCTCAAGCTGCAAGAGAGAAATACTCATTACTACCATCCTATCTACCTGTTTGATGAAGTCTTGACCCTAGCTAGGTGCAGTAACTATATCATATTATGAGATCTTTGCATGCAAGAAAACTAATCAAGGGCACATTTTACTGGGCCTAGAGGCAGCCGCTTCATTTACAGCCTGCTGCAGTGTCTTATAAGATGGCTTACTTTGATTCCTTTGTGCTATGCTTTCCAAATGCCAGATAAAAGTACATTTTTGAAGAATTTAATTCTTTCCCTTGTGGACAAATAAGCACAGTAAATGACCAATAATGTACCATTGCTTATAGCTTAATGAGGCCTGCAAAGTTCTGTAACCTTATAATAATCAAATTCAAGCATATAAAATGATTACATGGTAATAATTGTGGTAATAAGTACTTAGAATCATAGTGAGTATGGAGCATGTATGTGTAAAGGTCTATGTGTATATTTTCATCTTTGGCATATATTTTCACCTGTGCTCAGTAATTAGGATTTTCAGGGACACTGAATTATGTCTGACAAGAATGTGTCAAGGCTATACAGCACAAACTGCCATAGGACGTTCTTTACATACAGTAGCAAATCCTCAGTTTAGAAGACATTGTATACAGTACAAGTTAAATCACCACATAGGCTGAACACATAAATGTCAACGTTATTTCAGAATAATTTATTACCTCCCTTGTCTTTAAAGTAGAAAGGTATGGCTTATGGACTACAGTTAGATTACATTTTTAATTCATAGATTTTGTTTATGAACAGGTTTTAATCCTGTATCCTACTATTTTGTCTAGGCATTGATAGACACAATGCCTAATGTGTCTAGGCATTTCAAAAATGATTGAGGAGCTTAGAAATAAAGCTGTGTTCTTTATCAAAAGTAGGTAGGTCTACATCTGAAGAGGAAAAAAAAACAAACCACCAATATTCATTGCTAAATAACTTAGGCTAAATACCTAGTATTTACTAGTTCACATGAATCCATCCTAGGATTAAGTGAATATTTTTCTTTTCTTTGCAATTTTTATATTAATTTAGAAATAGACAAATTGTCATTGTCTAAGAGAGCAGCAGAGTTGGACACTGGATAATTAGTCCAGTGAACTTATGAGGAGCCACATCTTGTAACTCACACTTCCAAGATCATACAGCTTCCTATGTGTGCAGCTTACACTTCTCTACATACCTGCTTATTATTCATTGTAAAAGTCTAAGGTCAAATCCTAGTTTGTACAATTCACATCTTAGAATGGAGGTAAAACAGGGATAAGCAAAGAAGCCGCTGGGGGAACTGGAAGTTATGTATTCAATTAAAGTATACACTTCTGAAAGCTTTGCTACATGAACTTCAGTAGCAGCAAAGTGAACATTGCAATAGGCTGCTATACACTTGCAATTACAGACTTGGGGAGACCGTTATCTCTCTGAAATCTGTGCAAACCCGGGCTGATCCTAAATGCTTCAATGAATGCACTTATATTAGTATAAATCACATTTGGAATCACTGAGGAATTATCCAGATGAAATCTAAATCAAACTCAGGAATTTTGTTTATTCAAGCCATATGAAAATTTTTCAGAAAATAAGTTTAAAAACACTATTTGAAATTTGCTAAAAGCACTTTCAAAAATCAGTTAAATACATTTAACTGAATATAGCTAATGTATCAAACAGATTACCTAGCACTTCAGACAATATAACATTTGCACAAGTTCAGAATTCATCATATCAATTGTTTGCATGATTTTCAAAATTAATTTTAAATTAAAAATGCACTGCTAAACATATGAAACATTAGCAGTTATTAACTTTGAAACACTACATTGCTTCTAGCAACTATCTTACTTAAAAACCATGGAATTAAACAACAACAAAAAAGCCCTCTGTTTTCTGTACCCAGTCTTCATGTTACTTAATGCATTCAGAATTCTTTTACCCTTCTTCCTTCTTTCAGAGTTACTTCACTTGTGATAAAATGCTGGTTCAGTCAGCTGGAGACTGAGCGCTGCTAACGCCTTTTTCTTACGAGTGATAGCAGAGGGAGGGATCAATATGTTGCAGCTTTGATTAGATTTCAAAAGCATTCCTGTTTTGATGTAGACTGCCACAAGGTCTCTGATCCTTTGAAGAAGCTTAGGTCGAGTGTCAAGTGAGGTGGACCAAGTGACTATAAAACCGGCTCAGTAGAAGAGCTACAGAAACCAGGCGGGCTTCTGTGGAAGGTACTGGGTTATGAGGAAGATGCAAAGGCAAAGGTCTGTGGGCTCTTTCATCTCTGTTATCCGTCAGCGGTGTATTATCCAGGGAAAGCAGAGAATAGAAGTGTATATTATGTGCACTCGTAAGCCATGACAGAGGCAACATGCGATCACCTCAAGTCAAGCTGACACCCCACAGGACTTCCAGCTCTGGAAAGCATAGCTTTGTGCATTTTTCATGCACAAAGGACCAAACAGGCACCCCCAAACTGCACACCTCAGGTGTCCTTCTCCAGCCCCAAGGCAAAGAAAGGCCATCAGCAGCCTGACACAGACGCTGCCCCGCAGCACTGCGTCAGCGTGCTCTGACACAACAGCTCCAAGCCTCCCTTGGCTCCTTGCCTAAGAATATCCCACGTCTGTCATCATCTTCTAGACTTGCCACCTGAACTGCTGAGTTGCTATCAATACAACGCACATTGTTAATCAGTATTTCCTCTCAGACCTGTCCTTTCCCTGGGGGACAGGAAATTTACTCAGAGAGCTGCATGCTGTGCAGTCCTCCCAGAAAGAATGGGGAGCCAAACTGCCTGACTTTGCTTATGAGCAACCCATCAGCTATCCTTGGATTTGAGGATTAAATTTATACTTCATCAGAGGTATCAGTAAAAGCAGATTGCATCAGTGTGAGTCCAGCAAAACAACCTGCAGGTCTCTCTTGGAATGTTAAATTCCACGTCTTGCAACTAGAATTTTTCATTAATTTGTGCCAGTCAGAGCCATTTCGGTAGAGGTATTATGTCTGAAAGAGGATACGTTGCTTGTGAACTAAGTGCCGTTCTCCTAGTGGAGCACACAGATGGATGTTGAAAGGGGCACAATTATGCTTCAGGGAGAAATCAGTAAAATCAATTCTTCTTTCAATGTTAGTTAAATTGAGAGGATTGATTTCAGATACAAAGCTTGGTAAAGAGTTTATTTGTTTATTTTTCCTTTGCAAAAATGGCTATAAGCAGCTACCTAATTTATGCTGTAGTCATTTGAATTACAGCACGAAGACACAGAAGCGTACTTGTTATCCAGCACAGAAAATCAAGCTAATTTGAAGGAATATACTTCAGCAGGAATGTTAAATTCTGTAGCAACTTCCTGATTTCAGTTTCCCTTGTATTAAAATGCAGGTGCAAAACACTTATAAATGCTTCCTCCTGACCTTTACTTAGTGAACTGTTCTAAAATTTTTTATATCTAATTTGAAGAAGTTATTCAATTTATATGATTACGAAGCATCTGATATGTAGATATTTATAAACAGTTTCTAGGCACAATTTTTTCAAGATATGTTTCTGGTTGTTTTTCAGTTTTAAATTACTCTTTAAACTCAGTACCTTAGTCATGAAAGAACAGTTGGCTTACTTTCAGAAGGTAAGAACATCCTATTTGTTAAGCAGGCAGGCTAAGACTTAAGAGCTGGGGTTCAGTTTGCTCTGCTACAGGTATCTTGATTTTCCCTGGTAAATCACATACATTGGATTACCAAAGACACTAATGTCTTTAACTCTCACTAGAATCTTTGGAAATTGTTAACTTAAGTCACGATCTGGATCTGGGCTTCTATCTAGCTGTTTGTGTTCAGCTTCCCATGAATGAACTGAGGGTAAAAGAACTTCTCAAACTCATGAGAGCATTGTGACTGCATGGAAAATATGAAAAATGCAGATACAGATAGCATTTTGATAACTTCATTTGTTTCCACCATCATTTTACCAAATCACCATCACAGTTCTTTTAATTCAGGCCACACAGACCATAAGAAAGTGAAGAAAGGAAACAAAACTAAGAAACACAAAAAATTAGATGGACAGAAATAAAAAGGAAACATTTACCCTTTCTAGTCACTAAGTATTTTATACTGTTCTATGTTTTCACATGATATACTACTAAGTTCTTTCAGCTGGAATTTTATTCCACTAATTGATATATAATCAAGTATGTACCCCTTTTTCTAATTAATATGCAGAAATGTCAGTGTTCTCACATGAAGGATTAATCATTAACCTCAGTTTTTATAAACACTTTTTATTCCAAATCATGTGGCAAGTTTGTTTCTCTATCACTTAAAAATTTCCCTCCCAGTTTTCCCCTTTCATCTTAATATTGTGCTTTCCAACTTCAGGACATTCCTCTTGTCTTGAAAAATTGAGAGAAACATTAAGCAAGAAGAGGTCAAATACAGGATTAATAAGCAGGATTAATAAGGTTTCAGAATTCAAAGAGCAATTTTGCTGGGCATAAAGAACAGCAGAAACATAAGTAGAAAACATTGAGGAGAGCTGTCCTGGCTATTTGAAAAGTCAGGGTATGGGGCAACAAAGAAAAGAGGATAAGTTGATGAAACCTTAAGTACCTGAAGCACAAATACTCTGAGGTTGAACTTATGAAGCTAACGTTATGTTCTTTATTGCATGCCAGGTGAATGCAGTGCATCAGAGGCTTAGAGATTCAATGAAAAAATGTAGAAATAAGCACACAGGCTACTTAAATAACTTGATTTTCTCCTTCTTATTTCAGTTGTGTGTGACAGAGCAGTAAATGACACTGAAGTTTCTGCAAGGATATGGCATTCAATTCTTCAGTGAGTCTTGTTGCTGCTACTCCCTTACATTTAACTTATTTAGTGCAGTATTCATGTCTTATGTGATGCTGGATGAAGAACACTGTATGTCTACAAAATATTTTTTCTAGTCTTATTGCACCCTGTACGTGTGTGATACTGCATGACAGCAGAAATCCTCACTGAATTTCCCATAGCAAATCTGAAGGTTCTTTTCAGGGAATTACAGTTCAGTTGCCTAGTTTATTAACTTTTGAAAATGGGGGGAAAAAGTAAAAGGAAGTTTTCTCTTTCAATTTCTGCTTGCAACCAATGTTTCTCTACAGTAACATATCTACAGTGAATCTCAATATACAGGCATAGCTTAACTTGTACGGTTGGTGAGAAAGACTTCGTCTCTGGTGACTGCTCTATGAAAAACATTCTATAATCTAATGGTTTCAGGAAGATTAAGTATCCTATTTACACCTATTTAAAGATATATACAGTCACACATGCACACACAAAAATGTATGTAATTCATGCTACAGCACTCTTTTATTCTGTTTTTACTTATGATGGGATGCACTGAGACATTTCTGAGGCATTCATGATGCTTTCCCTGTACAACACTCAGTCATACCCACCTGGACTTCTTTCCCTGAGTCTTCCCTTATGAGCCAATTCTTCTAACAGAAATGAGTGTCAGTATTTGCCTCCCTCATCTTGACCCACCCATCTGCTTTTCTTCAAGCTCCATTCTGGATGGGCAACTATAGAGAAATGCCATTACATTGTGCAGTAACCTTCCATTTTGCGGGAGCTGTAAATACTGAAAGAGGTCAGGCTGAGCATGCTACAAGTGTTCATGCAAAAAATAACATCGTTATGTTGTGGGACTGTACAAACAATCTCTTGCGCTAGCAATAGCATGAAGGATGCCAAGCTTTAAAGTCCAGAAAGTCAGTGGGCTTTTAATTATGTCCTGTGAGAAGAAATCCCTTCACTATTCATGATGATGTCTCTTCACTCTAGAGCTTCTTTAAATGAATGCTGTCTTTGGTAAGATGCTGCAGTGTCCAGCTTACAAGTGAAAATGCAAAAAAAAAAATACCTGTTTTGAATTATGAGTATCTAAATCCTCGAAGTTATCAGTTTGCAAAAAAATTACACTGAGATGTGTTTTAAGTGTTATATCCTACTATATATCATTATGCACCCTAGTAAAAAGCAAGATAGGCTAACAGCAACACCTAAGCAAGTAATCATTACTATGCATTATTTTACAGACATTAAATGGATTACCTTGTTGAAAGCTCCAGTCAAGAAAATGCAGTCCAGTAAAGGCCTCAGTCTTCTGCAGTGCAGAGCTTCCAGACTGCACCCAAGCAATCCACTGGCTCACAGCCATGCTGGCTGATGCAGAGCAGATCCAAAAATACACAGACTCAACAGTGAGGTTTGCCCAGACATGCCTAAGGGTGAGCTGGGCAGGAGCTGCTAGCAATGAAGAAGAATAGATGGTCTTGATTGGCAGTCTCAAGTGCTTCTGTGCCATCTGGACACGCCTGTGCCAGCTCAGAGATTGCAATGCTTGTGATGAACATGGGATGGGAATACAAGTCTCCTCCCAGGCAAGATAATAAAGTCTCCTCCTGTGGACAACTCCAAGTACCTGATGACCCTGCTCTGAGGGGGATTTCCAAGATAATAGCTCTCTGGAATCAATTTATTTTATTATTATTATTATTTTTTCCCAAGGAGAAGATTAACAGAAATCTTTTAGTCTCTGTTGGTACTGTTCCAAATAGGTTTTAAGTTAACAGCCCATATTTATTAACACATGTAAATCTAAAAAGACTCCATCAGAACCAAAGTAAACTTCCTAATATAATATGTGGATGCAACAGCAGAGAGAGAAGCAGAAGAAAAGAAGAAACAAAGGAAAGCAAGCAGGTCCAAACCTGTTACCAGGGACATTTCTTCCCCTCTACTCACCACAAAATGTAAGGTCAGGTGTAATTCTCCTCACTTGTACAAGAAATTGAAGCACGTTCTCTTGCTCACATACTTTCTTTCTCTTTTCCTAACGCTATCAGAGACATCTGTCCCTAGTCAGCCATCCCTGAAGATTCTGGGGAAGCCCTTTTCCAGGAGAATTACTTGGACACATAGCCCTTATTTGATATCAATTAAGATTTCATAAATTAACAGAGATCTTCATAGCAGAAGTCCTATTTTGTCAACAACTAGTTTTGAGGAACCCTCTATGGAACAAAATATATATGCTTGATATATATGCTTGTACATTCATGTTCCTATATTTCATTTTCTGTCATGTTAGATTTTGAATTTATGAATACCATGATCTGTGAGTGTGTCTCATTGGGAATGTGGACTTTAGCCCATGCACTTGCCTCTCTCAACCCTAGAAATTTGAAATG
This sequence comes from Anser anser, assembly GCF_964211835.1. Taxonomy (NCBI): domain Eukaryota; kingdom Metazoa; phylum Chordata; class Aves; order Anseriformes; family Anatidae; genus Anser; species Anser anser. The sequence goes on from NC_139723.1 coordinate 14,696,671, forward strand.
TGCAGGAACCATTTGAATTACTTTCCCTAAACCAATTTCATTTTTTCATCTTCTCTGAGTGTACACGTGGCTCTTAGTCACATGCAAAACCCCTACATTCTACCCCTTTGTTAAAATATTACAGACAGATGGTACTGAAACAAAATCCAGTAAGACTGAATCTAAAATGAGATGCTGTGCCTAGCCCTCCTATTTTAGATCCTTTTAAAGTTAATGGTCCAGTTTATGTCTTAGGTACTGGGTCATTACCCTGTGTGGGTGGTAATGCTACATGCCTCTCAACAGAAAAAAAGTAAACTATGTTATAAGTGGTAACAGAGCACTTCATTTTCTTCCAGTGGATATCTAACAACTATTTGCTTAGGCTTCACAACATTACCAGAGTACAAGAAGAAAAGTTTTTATGATTAGAACTGAAAATGGAACTGACAGAGAATGGTTAAAATATGATGTATATGAAGAATTTCTTGTACAATAATCTTCACTTCAGACTTTTACAGCAACTAACACTTTGTGTTTTAATCACTAACACATAAGATATTTGAGAACCTGATATTCTTGAGAAGATTTATCCTTAAACATACATCTCTAAAAGAAGCATAGAAAATAGAAATTTTGTTTTGCAAAAGAGGAAGACGCTAAGTAGCTTGCTTCAGATAAGGCATCTACAGCATATGGATAACAGAAATCCCTGTGCCATCACTGTGTAGGCATCCCTATAGCTAGACTGTGATGCCATGGCCCAGGGAGGCAGTGTCATTTCATTCCTTGGAGGGTTTCCAGCCCCCGTGGGATAAAGCCCTGAGCAACTTGGTCTGACCCCAGGGCTGAGCCTCCTCTGGGCAGGAGGTCAGATGGGGACCTCCTCAAGTCCCTGCTGGCCTGAATTGTCCTGTGGTGCTATGGTCTTAAGTCACGATGTTATGCTGCCATTTCAAGCACGAGGACATACTTAAATTAACATGACTATTGCACTGAATGAAGTATCTTTGAGCACTCAGTCACAGGCTGTCATGACACTTACTAATGTATTATTTTAAGCAGAATTAGATGACAAACTGAGCCTGTGCTTAAACGTTATATTTTCAGATGAACTTCAGATGGGCTTAAAAAGAAATATAACCAAAATTAAAATAGTCTACTTTTAAATAAAGTATACTTAAACTGATTTATGGAGTACTTCTAGTGAAAACTTTTTCATTAGCTAAAAAAATCTATCCCTAAACCCCAAACTTAAATATCTGTGTAATGCAGTTTATTTCATACTCTTTGTAAGTATATGAGTTGTAATGCAATCTTTTAGAAGTTTTGTTTATTGAAATTTGAATGATGAATTCATGAAATCACATACCCTAATCAGCCTAGGAACTATAATGAATATGCTGTTTTATCTGTACAGCAATCTCTGCAGTTTATGAAAGAGATGAGATGAAAAGAATTTCTTCTACAAATAATTTTTTCCCCCCCATTTATGACATGCTATGGTATCCTATAAACAAAAGAATTCATTTATTCTATTTGTTTGTTTTTCATAGAGTAGCAGGGGAATCACAAAATCATTCAGGTTGGAAAAGACCTCTAAGATCATCTAGTCCAACCCTTAAACTAGTGTTCAAGACCACCACTAATCACCTCCCTTGACCTACTGGACATGCTTCTTTTGATGCATTTTAAATGATCATATCTGAATGTCTCAACTTATAAATAGGAATTTGCCCTGCAATAATTCCAGTTGGTATACATTTAAAGTTCCCAGATTTTTCAGCTTGAGATATCAGAAATAATGAGAAACTTGAGAAAGTGAAAGTTTCATGCTGTCTGGTAGTGTTCATACTTGATGCTTATTTAAATTCTGGACTTTAATTTTTTTGGGAAAAAAAAGTAAAAAAAAAATAGTACTATAAAACAGAATCAGAGAGGCTGATTTGCAAATGCTTTTTGCGTGTGACTCTTAAAGAGTAAGTAGAAACAAAATATGAAGTCCAGTTTTGGAGAAGTTGGATTCACATTTTCATTACTTTAAGGTGTACACATTGTTTTGAAGCATCATCATTAGTTACTAATGAAAATGAAAAAAGATGTTCTATAAATAAATTAAAGCAATAATGAATTAAATTTAATATAAATTATGAGCTACATGGCTCTGGGCTGAGAGGAACAGACATTATCAAGCTATTGTGAAGTATTGCTAGTTGCTGGTATGTATGTAAGTCTGAAAATGCAAGTACAAAAAAAAAAAACACAAAAAACAAATAATTATTGTATAGTTAGGACTCTTCAGCGACCTTACTGTGCTGAAACTGCCAGACTAACATTGAAAAGTTGTGGCATATTCAAAACATACACGATATGGCAATGATGCAAATGGAGGATTGAACAGGAGTTTTTTTTTTTTCTGTCTGCAGTGATTTACATCCTGGATTAAAAAATCGTATATCTTAGAAACTAAGCAGCCCAATTAAAATACCAAATATATTCATTTAGGTCTTTGTGTGTATAAAGATGAATGTGCTCTCCAAAGGGAAAAAAAATCACAAGTTAGGGAAAAATATTTTTATCCATTAAAAAACATAGCATTGTGATAAATAACTCAAATATGTTAATTTATATTCTATCCAAAATATTTTATTTCTGAACCAACTTCATGGAAATTCAAGGTCTAATGTTGTATTTCAAAAATTCATTAAATCAAGCATTTAAGTCAACTGATGAATTTTTAATAAATATGGATTTTTTTTTTTTTTAATGCACAAGCAATGTTGGATATATTTACCCATGGTTCTTTCCTTTCAGCCTATTAGTAATTTCAAGGTGAAGGCTAGAAAACAGCTTGTGTTTTTTTCCTGAGTCAGGATTTCATCTCTTAAGGCTCTTTCATCTCTTATCCTTCTGTTTTTCCCTATTAAAGCAGTCCCACTTTGGACAGTGTAGCTACTCAATAATATAAGCCAGGAGGAAAAAGCCAGATTTCAAATTGACTTAATTTTTAAATATTTTTCTTTTTTCATAATCTCCATGGGCATTTTTTAAAAATGTTTTTCTAAAAAAATAATCAAACAAACAAACCAAAACAAACCACCACCAACAAAAAAACAGTTTAGTAGGGCTAAAAGAATTTCTCACAAGGATATTACTGGTTCTGAGAGGAACAAGAATGACCACATCTCAGCCAAAACAGAAAAGCACTGAGTGATCTTCGGTGGTGGCAGGGAGGGAGCAGGTCTTTTCACTCTAACTGGGAGGCAATATCCGTACTCAACATCATTGTCATTTGGAACTATCTAGTATGTTTCTGAAAGTGAAGTCTCCAAAGACAGCTGAAAAGCTTTTAGTCTGAAGGAGACAGCCAACTTTCACCAGATAATGAACTGCGAAACGTAACTTTCCAGGCGGAAAAACACAAAGTCACTTGGGCTGAGGAGAAGATGAGCAAAATAAATGAATAAACATGTAAATAAATAAGCTACTGCTGGAAACAGGATAGCTAGCTGAACCAGGCTGTGTCTATTTTCAGGAGTATTCTGTGAGATCAACATGGCTTTTGTCTTCTTGCTCCTCTTTGAAGTGGGCCACCCACGATTATGAGTGGATTATGCCCCACCGGGGCAGCTGAGCGTGCGGCATCCTCCGGACAGGGCCATGACTAGGCCGTGCGTGGGTCCCAGGGCACTCACGACACACTGCTTTCTTGCTGTGTGTGCCGGGGTTTCATCTCTGTGCATACAGTAAAGGAAAATATGCTCTTTAGATTTTAGTACTACCTAGACGGGTATTCAAACAAAACTCGGCAAAATAAATAAATAAGATCACTGCAGATTTTACCTGGAGTGCATTATTTGAATGTGACTCCAACAAACAGCACTTCACGTTTAAAAAGAACAGCTTAATAGCGGGCCTTCCTGATTCTGCTGAGCTCTGCAAACTACTTGGAATAACATTTCACTAAGCGTCAAATTTATCTAGTTCATCTCCTCTACTATTGATTATTTTGTGTTTCTCTCTTGCATCAGATGTTCTTTCTGCTGCTATTGTAGTTTGTCTTGTAAATATAAGTGCATGAAGAAAAATTTCGCTCTTAGAAAAAAACACTCAAGCATCTGCAAAGAGGTTAAACACTTAAATGTTACTCCTTCAGAATGTAAAATTTTAAGGAAAAACATAGGCAGTTTTCACAAGTTTTCTTGTCATGTACAGAAAAAAAATAAAAAATCCCAAACCCAAAAACCAACCCAAACAAAAACAAACCCTACCTGTTTTGCTTGTGAGAAAGCTCTCCAAAAGAAATCAAAAAATGCATTCCATTCATTTTTAATGGTCTATTCATTAGGAAGTAAGGGATTCTGCTTCAATTCCCATTCTCACAAGGGTGGTCTTACTTGTTTATGTAGCAAGATACTGCTTGTTGTCTTCAGAGATGAACACAGCAAGAGTGTACAGGACAGTATATACACTATAGAGGATATTCTTACACTATATAGTAAGAAGTGATAGGCTCATCATAATGCCTGGAAGCTTTTCCAAGATAATTTGGGAAGGTTGTATGAGAGAGGAGATCATTTTAAGGGAAAGGCACATACTCTTCTTAGGCAATAAAATCCTTAAATCTTCTTAATTTTCATTTAGTTTTTGCTGTTTTTCAGTATGTTTGTGTGCCCAAATTAATTATGTAATATTATTTCTTTTGTCCCATAAATCTCTCTAAAAGTTATTATTCCAAAGGATTACAGTATTTTTAATAACTATAAGCATAATAATACAAAACAATTAATCCAACAATATTCCAAACACCATTATTCTAAAACAACAACTGCCACCCATATTTTTATGATCTATTCTTTTCTTACAATTTAGGCTGCTATTTTCTTATTTTAATAGAAGGAAAAAGGGCTATACTTCTTTCTAAAAGATTTATAAAAATCTATGCTCACATGACTTTTAGATAGACTGTAGTAGTATCTGAAACTATGACATAATTATTTATATTTCTTACTGATATGCACAACTGCAGAACATTTTATACAATTAACTTCAACAATAGCTAATAAACAATATATGCCAGTCTAATGTTAAATCTGGATTGGATTCAATTGCTGGATTTTTTGTTTGTTCATTTGTTTTTAAAAGCAAGATGTGTCAGATTACCATGTGTTAAAAACAGCTGATGTTTTCTCTGTCAAACAAAAACTTGGATGTCATTTAAGTTAATATAATGCCTTATTTTTATCCAAATGAAACCAAGAGTATCCAAACACAACCAGGCAATATGCTCTTGACTACTTTTTTTTATTTCTTTGTTTTTCCCAAAAAACTAGTTAATGAGAAAATGATGAGGTTCCTCACAAATATTTTCCCATGAATTTTTTTCTGACTGTTTTACACCATTTCAAAACTGAAGCTGTTTTCATATGGGTATAGTAATTCTAATTTTTTTTTTGAATATCAATGTTAGAATTAAATTTATGAATTTTGTCCAAATAATTATTTCAATATTAGATATTCTATATAGCATCACATGCAACAGGTGTAGAGACTTTGGAAGATGAAACAGCTACATTTCAAATAGTCCGTAGCATAATTTTGTGTGAGAAGTGGTTTGCAAAATACAGTATTTTAAAAGTAGAAAATGTTATACAAACAAACAAAAATGTATATGTGTCTCTTAGTTTAAAAGACTGCAGGAATGATTACCTAGCTCACTTCCAGCACACCAGGAGGTCTTCTAGCAGTTTGCATATTAGACTCATTACTTCTCTTAACCTACAGTCCACATTTTAGAAAGAATCTGTCTTGAAACAGAATTTCAAATGATTGAATGACCAGCATTATTCCCTGGACAATCATTTTGTCATCACTGATGTCAATTATTGCTAATTATTCCTAGTGTTAAAAGTAGTTTCTGTTCTAAAAGTATTGGATACTACTTTCTATTTATTTATTTTATTTATATTGAGTTACCTACTACAAATAACTTTTCCAGAAACATTCATGTAGGCATATGTCATTTAATTTCTTATACTACAACTGGAGGTGAAAAATAGGGTAAGCTCTAAGCTCTTAACTCTACTGCTTATTCCTGTAGCCTTTCTCTGAATCTTTTCCATTGTTTTTAACAACTCTTTTGAAACCTGAATAATAGCCTCATTTATGCTATATACAGACACAATATTACTTTCTGTCCCTACCTGATGATTTCTGGATTATACATCTGACTTATTGTCTCGCTTGACTGTAATTTCATCACGCATTCCTGCTAGCTATTATATTTATGGTGAAAATCCAAACCCCATTTTCACAACCCTTACACATACTGGGATGTATACATTCTAGCAAAAGTCAAAGGAAGATCTTATTAATTAGATTTGACAGTTGTGCTTTTCTGGTGAAATCAGTGACACTTCCTCACTGAAGCCACTGGCAAAATTCCAACAGACTTCAGCAAAGCAAGGATTTCCCATTTCGCTTCTAAAATACACCTGGGAGCACACTGATAGAATATGCAACAAAGAAATAATAATAAATAACCACATGCACGATCACAAAAGAGGATCTTTTCTTTTCCGAGGCATGTAACTGAGCAGTCAGCTTTGCTGTCTTGTTAGGAGTCTTGCTGAATTAGGAGAGTTGACAGTGAGACTGAAGTACAATCAACATATTTCGTTTTGTTACCTTTTATTAGAGTTTTGTTGTGGAACAAGATTTTCTTTGTTGTTTTCCCCCAGTGTATCCCTCATTCCAATTAAAAATTATTAGTTTACTGCATATGTGATGCTCATTACAACACAGTGTAATATCCCATAATGTACAGGGCAGAATGAGTTCTGTCATTACACCATATAGTAGTTTTCTCTATTTTGTATGGATGGACCCTTATCAAAATCATATTAGAATATTATAACAGGATTGAGAATATCAGATACTAATTAAGAGAAATAATTTTTAAATGAGTTATCTATTGTTTATGCTTTACAGCTTATTACAAAAGTGGTTGGAAGGAATACTCTACACCAACAAAACACTTTTCAAGTAATGTCTTTATAGACAGAAATTTTTGAAAAGGCTGAACATGTAGCAGGTCTCAATAAAATCAGTAACAGTAATCCCAAAGAAACAATTTAAGTGAAAAACTCGTATAAAAAATGAAACCCAACAGGTAGGTTAATTTATGATACCAGACCACAAATGGGTGCTTTCCTGGAATGATGCACTCTTAGAAAGGCCAGTTTTACAACTATAGAGATGTGCTATCAATTTATTTTCATGCATCCTTAATAGGTTCTATTTTGTCTCTCATCTGGTGCTGGAGAAAGGTATTGATTGCCAAAAGGTGTTCTAACTGTTTACTTCTAACAAAGAAGCAATTTGGGACAACTTTTTTTAACTTATCAGACATAAATGAGCTACAAGAAGTCTAGAGCCTTGACACTACAGGTGGGAATGGTTATATAAAGCATCATTATTTCTCAAGCATGGCTACCTAGTTACTGCCCACTGACATCAGTAATGAGTAGAGACAGATACCAACTTCTGTGATTCTCTCAGTGCAAAGTCAATTCTCTGGCTCTCCCCAATGGTGGGCATCAAAAGGTTGTTAGTTTTTCAAGTTACTCGTATTCATTGATCTTCTGTCTAAAAAGCAACAGCAGGTACAACATTGCTAGCCTGTAGATGAATTGCTCATGCTGTTCTGGGGAGTGAAGGGTTTTAAAATAAGCACTGTTCCCATAAAGTGTAAAGTACATATGGTTTAATTTCAAAAGCTTCAGCAGACTTACACTGTCCTTGTGTACTGCTTCACAGATAGGTCTGTTTATAATCACTGACATTACTACACTATGACATCAGTCACCAACCTCAGCAGGAGTTACATACAGCTACTAGGTCTTGTAGAAGCAAGAAAAGCCTTATTGTCCAGCCATCTAAGAGAAACAACAACCTGGTTCATGTAAAAAAATATATAATTACTGCACAGCAGACAAGCTGTTCACCTGCATTTAAAAATCCTCAGAGGTTAGCTAAATAGATAATCTAACCCTCCTAACACAGCTACTCACAGAAGGAATGGTCACTTCCAGTCCTATCCCATGGCTTTGTTCAGCTCCCACTTTTGATTCATGCAGTCATGTTCCTCATCACCCTTTTGAAGTCATGACTGCAGCTGCGCATCTCTGTGGTTTCACAAAATACACTTTTTTTTTTTTTGAGAGAGAAAAAGTTTTGCAAAGAAGTTGAAATAAAAGCAGTTTTAATCTGGTTCTACTTTCTCGTAACCTAATAGCATCTAAATTGCGTCTGGAGGAGGAAATTTAAGCAGCAACTTCTTCCTTGTCTGGCCTGTCAGGATACTGGTAAAGGAGCAGGAGGTACTGTAAATGTCAACACTCTCAGTAGCAAAATGTGGCATGTGAGGTACAAGTTTTTTCTAATAAAACCCATCATGGCTAGAACAAAAAATAAGTGTGTAGAAATAGGCAGGCAACTTTAATAGGATCCCCTGTAAGAAGCAGTATGCCAGCATTTGCTCTGGTATGAAGCCCAAACCTTGAATGAAGCCTTTTCAGCTAAATGCAGCATCAAGCCTCCTGTAGCTGGCTCCTGAGAAGGAACAGAGGAGATAGAGTATCCAGGAGCTTGGTGAAGACTCAGCAAAATACACATTATCTGGATCTGGACAGAAGCCTACTGTTTGCATAGCTCTGGCAAGAATTTCTCTGTTGTGTGCTTGCACTAGGCCAGCTTATGAGCTACCCAATTGGCTGTGCAGTGGTCGTATGCTGAATGCATGAAGAATGACTAAGGCTGGCAACAGTGCTGATAAACTACAATGCTTTTTATAATATATTTGGTACGGGGCATTAAGAAAGTTTGACTTCTGTACACCTACATCACTCTGTGGAGAATGAATAAAAACTCCCAGCTGATGCTCTAGATTCAGTCATGAGAAACTATTTATCATTCCTAACAGTTCTTTGGTCAGACCACAGCTGAGACACATTGACTAAGAAAAATGGAGACTGCAGTCTTGCTGCTTATGTCAATTTTGGTTCATTGACACAGAAAACACTTCAGTTGTAACTAAAAACCACCAACATTAAACAAACATAAACAAATCAATAAAAAAAAAAAAAACACAACACCATTAACTAGACCTTCTGTTCACAAACAGTGACGGACTGGTGGGAGATGTGGTGGTCGAGAGCTGTCTTGGGCAGAGTGACCACGAAATGGTTCAGTTCTCTATTCTTGGCGAAGTCAGGAAGGGGACCAGTAAAACTGCTGTCTTGGACTTCCGGAGGGCTGACTTTGAGCTGTCCAGGACACTGGTTGGCAGAGTCCCTTGGGAGGAGGTTCTGAAGGGCAAAGGAGTACAGGAAGGCTGGGCACTCCTCAAGAAGGAAATCTTAATGGCTCAGGAGCGGTTGGTCCCCACGTGCCCAAAGACGAGCCGACACGGAACTAGACCGGCCTGGCTGAACAGAGAGTTGCGGCTCGAGCTTAGGAGAAAAAGGAGGGTTTATAATCTTTGGAAAAGAGGGCAGGCTACTCAAGAGGACTATAAGGATGTTGCGAGGCTGTGCAGGGACAAAATTAGAAAGGCCAAAGCTCATCTGGAGCTCAATCTGGCTACTGCCGTTAAAGATAACAAAAAACGTTTTTACAAATACATCAACACAAAAAGGAGGACTAAGGAGAATCTCCATCCTTTACTGGATGCGGGGGGAAACTTAGTTACAAAGGATGAGGAAAAGGCTGAGGCGCTCAATGCCTTCTTTGCCTCAGTCTTTAGCGGCAAGACCAGTTGTTCTCTGGATACCCAGTACCCTGAGCTGGTGGAAGGGGATGGGGAACAGGATGTAGCCCTCACTATCCACGAGGAAATGGTTGGCGACCTGCTACAGCACTTGGATGTATGCAAGTCGATGGGGCCGGATGGGATCCACCCGAGGGTACTGAGCGAACTGGCAGAGGAGCTGGCCAAGCCGCTTTCCATCATTTATCGGTGGTCCTGGCTATCAGGGGAGGTCCCAGTCGACTGGCGGCTAGCAAATGTGACGCCCATCTACAAGAAGGGTCGGAGGGTAGACCCGGGGAACTATAGGCCTGTTAGTTTGACATCAGTGTCAGGGAAGCTCATGGAGCAGATTATCTTGAGGGTCATCACGCGGCACTTGCAGGGCAACCAGGCAATCAGGCCCAGTCAGCATGGGTTTATGAAAGGTAGGTCCTGCTTGATGAACCTGATCTCCTTCTATGACCAAGTGACGCACTTGGTGGATGAGGGGAAGGCTGTGGATGTGATCTACCTTGACTTCAGTAAGGCTTTTGACACCGTTTCCCACAACATTCTCCTCAAAAAACTGGCTGCTCGTGGCTTGGACTGGTATACGCTTTGTTGGGTTAAAAACTGCCTGGATGGCCGGGCCCAAAGAGTTGTGGTGAATGGAGCCAAATCCAGTTGGAGGCCGGTTACTAGTGGAGTCCCCCAGGGCTCAGTGCTGGGGCCAGTTCTCTTCAATATCTTTATTGATGATCTGGATGAGGGGATCGAGTGCACCCTCAGTAAGTTTGCAGATGACACCAAGTTAGGTGCGTGTGTCGATCTGCTCGAGGGAAGGAAGGCTCTGCAGGAGGATCTGGATAGGCTGGACCGATGGGCTGAGGTCAACTGTATGAAGTTCAACAAGGCCAAGTGTCGGATCCTGCATCTGGGGCGCAACAACCCCAAGCAGAGCTACAGGCTGGGAGATGAGTGGCTGGAAAGCTGCCTGGCGGAGAAGGACCTGGGAGTACTGGTTGATAGTCAGCTGAATATGAGCCAGCAGTGTGCTCAGGTGGCCAGGAAGGCCAACAGCATCCTGGCTTGTATAAGAAGCAGTGTGGCCAGCAGGTCTAGGGAGGTGATTGTCCCCCTGTACTCGGCTCTGGTGAGGCCGCACCTTGAGTACTGTGTTCAGTTTTGGGCCCCTCGCTACAAGAAGGACATGGAGGTGCTCGAGAGAGTCCAGAGAAGGACAACGAAGGTGGTGCGGGGTCTGGAGAACAAGTCTTACGAGGAGCGGCTGAGGGAGCTGGGGTTGTTCAGCCTGGAAAAGAGGAGGCTCAGGGGCGACCTTACCGCACGCTACAGGTACCTTAAAGGAGGCTGTAGCGAGGTGGCGATTGGTCTATTCTCCCACGTGCCTGGTGACAGGACGAGGGGGAATGGGCTAAAGTTGTGCCAGGGGAGGTTCAGGTTGGATGTTAGGAAGAACTTCTTTACTGAAAGGGTTGTTAGGCATTGGAATGGACTGCCCAGGGAGGTGGTTGAGTCGCCATCCCTGGAGGTCTTTAAAAGACATTTAGATGTAGCCCTTAGTGATATGGTTTAGTGGAGGTCTTGTTAGTGTTAGGACAGAGGTTGGACTAGATGATCTTGGAGGTCTCTTCCAAACTAGACGATTCTGTGATTCTGTGATTCTGTGAACTCTTAACAAAACTCAGGTTGTCAAAAACAGCACAAAGATAAAAAATGCTGTGGTGATAGAGGGTCTGTGACATGTTTCATTCTATTCATACCATTTTCTCATATTTGATGACAACTACAAATTTAGCATGTATATATACTTGCATGGAAATGAAGATATTTGCCAAAGAATCAATATTTCACTTGATCATAGATAAAATCCACGTGTTACAGTTTAGTTCTTTAACTTAGTGGTATACCAATAAAAAAAGAAGCAGGGAAGGATAAAACAAACCAACAAACAAACAAACAAACAAAAAACAAACCAAAAAACAATAATCAAAGTAACTTTCTTCAACCAAGATTGTTCTTAACTGTTCATCAGAACAACATGACATTTCTTTACAGAGCTTCAGAAAGCTTTGAAGATTCATTTTTATACAAGATCAGCTTCAAAGGCTAGTGATGAAATTTGACACCTCTTCAACGCCACATTAGAAGTAGAAATTTGATTTGGGTCAACAATGTTTGAAACCTCTATACCCTGAACATCAAGGCTTGGACTAAAAATCATGACAGTCTCTGTTTTAGCTTCAGTGATGCCATCAAGCGAGCAAGTGCTCTAGAAGGATGTGGAACTAACTAAATCGAGAAAGCCAACTCTGATTCAGAATATAGAACGACTGACTGATGCAGACTTTATAAAAAAGAGGAGACTGTGGTCCTGCTTTATAAAGGCACTAAAACAAATACTAATTTTCAAAACAACAGCTTTCCTTTCATGTTTTAGCTTATCTTCCAAAAGAGTCAAAATTAAGCAGGGACAAGACTGGTGTAGTACATAAAACAAAAACAAAACAAAAGTAATAGTAACAACAAAAAACAAGCTAGACACTATAAGAAACCTGCAAAATTGGGTTCCCCTCAACCAAGAATCTCCATTTAGTCCCCCTTCCAGAATTACCATTTTATATTCCATTCAGCTTCCTCCAGAACCAAGCAGGTCACTGAATAAGCTAAAATCTGTGAGTCTAAGTATTTATGTTTGTAATCACAGAATCAGGAAAAAAGTGCTAATTTAGCTAATTACTTTGACTGTTTAAAGTGTTAATCATTACCACTTAGGCTTTGTTTAACTCCTTAGGTTATGCAGCAATCCTACATAGCAGAATATTATAGCTGAACTCTTTCTAAACTCAGCAACTTTTTCTTATGGTGCTTATGGGTCACATGAGAGCTTATATAGTCTTCAGCACTTTGATTTTAGACCACTGAATTTATTCAGCTCTTGTCTTTAGTGCAACAGAGTTAAATTGCATTAAAGGGACCCTGGACGTGTATAACAGGCAAGTGGAGGGTGACCACAAGAGTTCATTTATGCCACTTCCTCACCCCATCTCCATTCTACACTTCAGAGAATCAACAGAAGTTACAAGCAGCTTCATCATGTTTACTTCAAATGGTAGAATGGCTTTGCTTTACCTCAAAACACAAAAGCAGGTCTCATATCTCCTGTTTTCACTGCAAGGAGGGAATCCCAAAATTTCTGTTACAGTGAGCACTATGCAGCCAATTTCCCTTCAAATAAACCTTCAGCATTCAGCAAGCATAAACACTACCTAATAAATGGTACCTATAAATGGATATTTCAAGTGTTGCTATTAATATACAACAATAGCCTACTGAGGTAAGGCTGTATAATCCATGATTCTGCATTTCATAGCCTCAGTGGAACAGTTCTGCAAGATTATTTAGACACTGGACTCATCAATTTTTCAAAAATTAGACATTTCGAGAACCTTTAAAAAAAACAAGTCAGCATGCAGGGAACTGCCTAAGCCCTGTGTCGCAGCTATGTTAAGTAAAGATTACATGTCCTCCCTTATAAAGATTTTAGGCCCATGTTAACTGATTATAAAGAATTTGCAAATTGGCAGGTAAAGAACACCCCTACTATTATTACAGCCCTTTCATAGGCTCTTCTTTAGACAAGGGGAAGAGAAACAAGTCAGTTTCCAAGGTAGTTCTTTAAGACCTCAGAGATTATTAAAAAGGTCTGTGTAAATGTGAAGAAACAAACAAAAGAATAATTCACCTTTGATCAGGAAGGAAACTGACATTTCCTCAAGGATGACTACCAGTCTGCACAGGCTCCTCTGGCTTGTTTCTGTTCTTTACAACTCTCCGCCTCCCCTGCTTGTGAGGTTAGCTGCAAGACTGACCCAACACTGAGAAGAAAGGGAAGCTGGAAGGAACTAACCATCTTTTTCTTCTTTTAATTAGAACATTTTTTTTTTTTCCCTTTAAACAATCATGGCACAAACCAATAAGCAGAACTAAATTAATGGACCATAAGAGACTTCCTGGATTGAAGTAGGTTGATTGAATAATCAAATTCTAAGTCCTAATGGAAATAATAAACCTTATTCAGTCTAACCTTGCAAAAAGAAAAAAAAAAAAAAACTACTTAAAGTTTTTATTGGAGAGATTTTTACATCAAATGCCTAATGAGATGGCAAGCATGGATGAATAATTATTTTTACTTACTGTTCCTATTAAAGAAAAGATGAGCTATAATTCTTTCAGTCAGAAATAAAAACTCTTCCCTAATCATTAACATTAAATAGGCTTTTTAGTTTTTATTCAAAGAAAGCACATTTAAATTGAACTTCAAGCAGGCAGAATAAATATCAGTCTTTGTTAGAAGAATGTTTTTCTTACTCTTCTCTTTACAATATTTTTAATTACTTCTAAGGAGTTTAATAGGTATGGTAGAAAAAATTTGACCTTATCCCATAGCAAAAAAAAAAAAAAGTTAAAAAAATACACAAAACAAACAGAAACCACTCTTTGAAGTGTAACTTAATTGTTTTAAAGCATCAACTGAAAAATAGTTACAATTTTTCTGTGATAAGAGTAGTACTGTCAGCAACTCTAGAATTTACTGTTGAAGTTAGAAGACAGTCCACATTTTTGTATGTTTCCAGGTGAAAAAGTGACACCAATATTGAATAAACTGATTACTAAATCTCAGTATGGAGTAAATATTAACGGAGAAGTATATTAATTATGACTTTAAATAACAAAGGTTTCTTATTTTGTTGAGCTTGATGGCTTTTTAAAGTTACCCTTCAACACTGTAAAGGTTAGAGCTTCTTTTTCCTGTGGTGTCTGTCCTATAGCTTGCATAGAAAGGACTCATGAAACTTACCATCTGTGGTGATTTTTTTTTTGTTGTTCTATAAAATTAAGCTTCCCAAAAGCTGTCACTCAGGCACAGCTGTAAACCAGATAAGCAATAAGAAAAAATTAGCATGCACATTTTCCATAAAAATTTAGTGCTTTGCTGAGAGTAAAAGGCATACCATCTATTTTTTTTTTATCTGCTTAAAATTAACATACGGTTTTCGAATTTGTTAAAGTAGATACCATATAGAGTGATGGTGGTATTTTTAGCCACTTTGAATTGAAAAGTTCATTCTTTCTTATCTTAACCAAAAAGCATGTCCAAATTCTTTCAGCTACATTTTTTATTTTATATAACTGGTCAAGGTATTTCTATCACTTACTGTCACTAAAACCCTTATTCTGGAACTAGAGATCTGCCCGTCTGGTTGACAATGGAATTCTATTTCTCCCATTTTATGGTTATGCACAAGAAAACTGACTCATGGTCATACTTCAGAGAAATTCCAGAACCAAGAGTGTAATATCAGCCTGTCTTTAGGCAGAAGAGCTTGCAGAGCTTTTCAGGTATTCTGCAGGTGACTGAGATTTCTACAGAAAGTCCCAGCTGAAATGAACCTCCTTTGTAACCTTTGATGTTCTGTAAAATTCTCAAGCCTTAAAAATGTATTACGCCCAGGTCCTCTATCATTGGTCCTAGCTGGAGAACATCTAAGTTCAGAATGCTTGTTGCATTACCCTAGCACTGCAGAGAGTTTTTTAATGCAATATAATTATCTTCTCCTCACTTATGGATTTTACCCTCTGTAATAGATTTACATCTCTTTCTAAGCTTTCTCTCAAAGCTTTAGAACTGCCTGAAAACACTTTCAAAGCCTTCTTAAATTCTCCTTTGCTGTACTGCTTCACAAAGCCCTAGCATCAATTAGGTACTGCAGAGGTCACTGCCTCATGTATTGATCAGTACTGCCTCGCTGTCTTGTATCCCTCCCTCTTTCCAACTGTTGTCTCATCTTGAATGCACATTGTAAACACCATGGGGAAGAGCATGCTTATTCTTTGCTTGTATACCACCTAGTATGAGAGAGTCCCGGAGCATGGCCAAGGTATCAAGGTAGTACAAATCTCAGTATATTACATGAAAAAGGTGTAAGAAGTAAAACACAGCAGAAACACTTTTGAAGTAGGCAATTATTTTTATCTTGAGTTATTTTCACAGGCCCCAAACTGTATAGATTTTGATTCTTTCATATCATTCAAGCAATATGGCTTCTCCCTTCTCCCCAACACCACATTTTCAGAGTTAGAATTATTACCTTCTGTTATTACCAAGTATTTACACCTGCACTGAATTAGTTTTCCCAAAGCAAGCTTCTCTGTAATTCAAATTACAGTGGAAGAATAAAAGTAGAACTGCAGCTGTCTGACACAGAAAATGATCACAGAATAATTTTATACTTCCTCTACTCACATACATTGGGATCATCTTGCCACCTTGAAATTCTCACTGAATGGTACTGAGGTAGCCGTGGTGACCATGAGGAACTGCTAGAACAACCAGATACCACCAGAAAACATGTTCCCAAACCTTGTCGCTTGTACTAACCATGCTGTATGTCAACTTATGTCATGTTTCATTAGAGGGAGTGATAGTGGCACAAGAACCATATACTTTTATGGTACCAAATATAGGTCTGTGATGTAGCGGTGACCTTTAGAAGACCCATATAACTTCTGTCATTTGAAAATATGTTTTAGCTAGGACAGAAGATCTAGGTTTGAACAAACAAAGGGTTAGTCTCAGGAGTAAAACAGATTTTTGGGGGGAAGTTTGAAGGATGACATTAACTGAATGGCGCAAGAAAATTTAGGTATATTATTCCAGGAGGAAGGAAAACAAGAGGAGTTGTTTCAAAAAGATTAAGGGTTTGATGAATATTATGCTGCCACCTTGATTTTTTTCACTAACTTCAGTGAGCTTTTAATAAAGAAAGCTGACCAGGCACATAGTATGACAGATAATCAACACAACCAAAGTTTACAAAATCGTAGCCCTCATCCATGAAAGTGACTGGTTTTAAAAATTCAAGAGTTTCAGGAAAATTCAGGAGAGTTTCAAGAAATTCAGAAAAGAAATGGCCAGCATGGAAAAATAAAGGAACAAGATCCTATTACTAAGGGAAGTATGAAGCAAGACTAGAGCTCCATTTGTACATGTGTGCGTGTGATGAGGACTGAGCAACAGGCAAGGAAGTGGTGGGAAGGTGCCACTGCTTCTGTCACCAGGCCTTTCTGAGACCTTCTTTTTCTTCCTTCCCCATTCGCAGCTCAAAGAGCAAACAAAAATAAAGCACTGGAAATGGAAGGAGTGGAAAGGGAGCCAGAAGGAAAATTTTGGAATTAAAAGGCAATAACCTATAAGAATATTTCTGCAAGTACTCCTTATTTTTGATTTTTTTTTTTTTTTCTTCACTTTAACGTGTACAGTAAGAGTCTTAAGAAGCTGGCTGCCTTCATTTTAATATAAGGCAGAGAAAAGAATATGCTGCTTCTTATAGCTCATTAAAAAATATCTTCTAGGAATATATTTCTTTTTCCAGGGGAAGAACAGTCTGTGGAGATTAACATCCATCTCAACAGAGAGCCTTGTTAGTGAAGTATGAAAATAAATCATATTTCTGCAGCACGATGAAAGCTGTGAGCTACAACACAGAACATCTTTTTCAAACCATTTTTCCACCCCATCTTTATTCTCACTGACTTACCAACCACAAGAAAGCTTACACAATGAATATAAATCATATCCAGGAGGAATTTCTCTCTTTCCTAAAGGCTGGGAGCAGGCACATACATGTTGTTTTATTCTTCAAACAATGTGATGAATATTTTATGAGCTATGAAGCTCAGCAACTTCCATGAAAGAGATACCAAAGGAAGGCTGAGACTCTGCCCTCCCCTTTCCTTTCCCTTGGTTCCTTGCCCGCTCTTCAAAATTAACTTTTGCGTGCGTGAGAAGCAGGACAGACTGTGGTCATACATACCTCCAGGAAATGAATGACTATAACCTTTACTGTGTCACGTATTTGAAAGAGAAGAAGGCAAAGGATTTTTGCAGCAAATTCATATGCTCTTAACTCTGTTTGGTGATGGGGAGTGGAGCCAAGGGAGGTGGTGACTAATGTTGTCCCAGGACAGAAAGTATTAATGCTGTACTGAGAGCATGAGAAGGCAAAGTTTCAGATCACTTTTGACAAAGCTCATGAGATACATTACACAACAGATTGCAAAAATTGTGTGTTTGGATTTCCTTAAGTACCATGTTTTTTCCCCGGTGTTCAGAAAAACATTTTTCTTTTTTTTCTGCCAGCTTAGCTTTGAGTCACAGAAAACTACTGAAGTTCATAAAACATAGATATTTCAGACCTGATTCTTCCCTACTAAGCAACTCATGCATGATTTATGTCTGTACAAAGCGGATGTAAGAGAACAAGACTGAACTGATTGCATTTTATACCTGCTTTTATCTGGATATAAAGGACTGCATAAATAGCAGAATATGAACTATCAGGGCCATTATCTTAAATGAGCAGTGGAAGGATCTCTTTTTCCAAACCTTAGTCCATGCTGTCAGACTGGAAGTCTACTCATCACCACACTATGAGGAGAGGAGTTTTTTGTTTGTTTATTTTTAATGGTTGTAGAGGTAAAACAAAACTAAAGGAAACAACATACACCTTTCCTTTCAGACTGGACAAGGAAACTGATGGCCTTCCTAGTGTGAAACGTGGCGTCTGGTTCAGACATTTTTTTGCATACAAGTATATATTGTTTGACTACTGAGCTGAGGTAAATAAATGATGAGGTCATGGAAAGAGACTTTCAACCTAAGAGTGGCAGGACTTGGCTTTATGAGTGGAAATAAGAGATGTTAGTTAACATTCTCAGGCTTTAAGATTTGGGCACTTGCAGCCCCAAAACCTCTTTAATAATAAATGATGCAACAGGGAGACTAACAGGACAGAAAAGAGATGATGGAAAATGTGAGCATGACTGAGGCCATCAATGCAAAGTACGCTGCCTTTATTGCATGACTACACGTGCCTTCCTGAGACAAAAAGTGACACAGCAAAGATAGCTCCTATAGACATAGTAAAGATAGCCCTTGTAGACATACCTATCACTTCTCCTAGTCTTTCACATTTTAAGATTCTTAATGAAAATATTCTTCAGCGGATACTTAATCAAAACCAGCATGAGTTTCCTAAGCCAGAGTTCAGTTCCAGTCCACAGATTTGTTCACAAAAGTACTGCTTAAGTCACAAGCAAGAATAACTGTCAAGAAATAAAGCTTGAGAGATGAAAATGAACAATTTATGTTCCAATCTGTGTTTATGGTGTGTTGTTGTATCAGAGACTTCTGAAATCCTTTTTATTCTCTTAAAGAGGACAAAAAATTGGAATTCACTCTTTCCTCTTCTTATTCTTCAGCCACTCAAAATACAGTGACACTTAAAGCTTATTATACTTCTTAAAAATTTTAGTTTAAAACAAAACAAAACAAAACAAAAACAAAAAAACATCCAGCCTTGAATTTCCATGCACTTGACAGAGACCAAAGTAGAGAGGAAGTAAAAGAAAGAAAAACAATAGATAAAGAATGACCTGAGTCACCAAAAATACTGTTTAATCTTATTTGTCACTCCTGATCCATTACTGCCAACCAGAAATCATTCAGCACTATATAAGATTAAGCAGAAATTAGTTGAATTGCTATTATTCCATCAAAAGATATCAAAAATCCATTCTGGGATGAGGCAATAAAATTGTTAAAATAGATATTTAACTTAGTTTTCAAACCATAACTGTTTTTAATATTCTAAATGCTGTATTATGGCGTATCTGCTTGGCTATGAAAGTTCAGTTTCAGTGAGCAGAGCTATTAGACAAGAAGCTTATGCCTATTTATATTCTTATAAGGCCTAACATAGGTTAGTTTCTCGTTTTTACCCTGCTGCATTTTTTTAGGAGTAAATCATGCCTAAAGGCATAGAAAATATGAAATTCAAGACAATAAGAAATAAAATGAGACAGCATCTCTCTGGAGCAGAAAAGAAAAAGGCAAGGTAATATATTGAAGGAAAATATTTTTGACCTAATAAAATGCATTAAAATAGATCCAGTAAATCTGCACTTTAATTTTAGAAGCTAGTGGTAAGAAGTCTTCAAAAGATTCTGAAAATACCTTGGTAGGTCAGCCCAGTGGTGTATCTAAGGTCACTATTCTCTTTCTGGAAGTGTCTGTAAACAGAACAAAAAATAAAGGATACTTTCTGCAGTTGTGTTTTCCTAGCATCTATAATCAGTGGATTTGTGCATGCCTGACTGTTCCCTCCTATTCAGACGTTTGCTGAGACAAATGTAGACTAATTCTTTCAAAGAACATTTCAGTAATTTTAGGTGCTACAAACCAGACTTTGACTTAAAATTGTTTTCTTGGGAGGGGGGGGATTGTTTTGTTCTGACATTGATGTTAATTATTTTTACTGTTACCTGTTTGGTACATTATGTAAAGCAAATAAATATTGGTAGAAGAACAATACAGTGTTATGTTTGATATTATGTTTATTTTAATTAAAAAAAACTGATGAAATTATTATGTTCCACTCTCTTGCATGCTGTTCTATTGTTATTTCTATTACCCTTAAGAGAGACAACATATCTACCTAAAATAATGATAAGTTGCAATATATATATACACATAAAATCAGCCTCAAATGCTCTGAGGCTTTTTAAAGTTTTATTTTTTTTTCTGTTACACAAAAATGAAAATACAATGCGATCCTTTTTTTTTCCAAAAGAATTTGAAGCTCAAATCCTGCTTAGTTTTACTATACAGCAAAGTATTTTCCTTCTCAAGACATTCTTTTTAATTTTATTAGGTTTCATTTTGCAATAAAATACTGGCAAATGTAACCAGAGATACCAGAATCTTGCTTTTGAAAACAATGAAATTACGTTTAGAAAACCTTGATAGTTGCATTATATAAATACAACAGAGGAACTGGAAAGATGACAGCAGTATCATGGGTTGTATTCAGAAGTGTCTCTAAGGGTGAATTTTTCCGTGATTTTTCAAACATCTTTTAAAGCGTAACAGAAACCTGTCTGCAAAACCAACCATTTTACGAACATTTCACTGTGAAAAAAACAAAAGCCATAGAAAATCAGTGGCCTTCCCCTCACTCCCAGCAGAGTCAATGCTCCTAAATACAGCATCAAGCTACTGTCAAGTTACACTCAGGCTAACGTCAAGTTAACAGAAAGATGCCTGCTAATGTTCTCTACACTTCTGAATATCAGTCTCCAAGACAGCATTAAAAAACCTGCAGCTACCTGCTGAAAGGCTTTCATAAATATTACCTCCCTCTTTGTGTGCGATGCAGGTGGCCTAAAGCCACTCTGTGTCCTCAGGCCACACAGCAGAAAAAGCTCTGCAAAGGGGCAGGTGGCAGCTGGGCTGACTGCATCTGGGCCTCCCTGGTCATACTTCTCTGTTGTTGTATTAAACAGCTGCCTTAAGCACATGAGGAAGCACAGGAAGGCCAAAGATCTCTTTAGAAATGAGAATTTGAAGGCATAGATGGCTTTATTGCCAGGTAATGACATATGGAGCTTTTTACCTCTAGATAACTGCATGAAATTGCCTGAGGTCAGCAATGACTGAAAATTGTGACAATTAGACGGCTGCTTTGTGGCCTATAGGAAATGAATTTGTGGCCTCATTCCAGTTCTCTATCATAAAACAATTACAGCTAATGCTGATTGACATCCTTGATTGCAGCCATGGCTGAGAGGCCAAGGCTGAATGAGCCTTGAAAATAAACTGCCCTTCAACCCACAAAAGTCAATCCTCCCAGTCAGAGGTGAGGCTCATGCTGGACAGAGAAAAACGCTTCTCTTTTCCCTCGCTCTGCATATAGAAAGTTTGTCTCTCCTACAAAACACAGCGCCTTCACTGCCACCACTTAAAACAACATTAAAAAGGCGAGTCCTCTAGGAGAGTTCGGGTAAAACATATTACATATTACTCTATTGCTTGCATTTCAGACACATGCAAGATTTCAAGCAGCGAGGTCCTATTGTGCTAAGTGCTGTGCAGACACAGTACCAGACAGCCCCCTCTCCAAATCACTTGCCATCAAAACAAATGGGACAGATGTGGACAGCAAGAAGCATTATTGCCAGTTTTTGACAGACGGGGCATGAGGTTTGGTGAGCCTAAGGTCACACAGGTACTGCATGGCAGAGCAAGGCGCTGAAGCAGAGCGTGGGGTCACGGCTCTAAAAGAGATTTAAAGTTGAATAAAAGAGGGCAGTTCTGCATCACAGAGACACTTATCTGTACAATTTGCTGATTTCCTACAGTGGTAATAAGAAAAGGAACTTGTGGTACTACAGAAACGGAACTGTGCATAAGCATCCATGCAGTTTGGTACTGTTCTTGCATCACAATGGAAATCAGGAAGGTTTTGAGATTAAATCTGGAATTAAGAACAAATTAAATTCCTGACCATCACTTACGGTACCTGTGACTGTCTAAATGCTAGCCCCAGCACACCCAGATCTGATGTTACTTAAGCAGCTCTCGAATCAAATAAAAGGCTTCACATATGGAGAAAAAAAAAAAGGTGCACAAAACTCCTGTTCTCCATTGTTTATTTCAGAGCAGAAAGGTCAGTTTGCACTGGTTATGTAAAATATGCATAGTGGTAAACACATAGTTTAATAAGCATTTGAAAGTGTCATGATATTAAAAGAAAAGGGAAGGGAAGGGAAGGGAAGGGAAGGGAAGGGAAGGGAAGGGAAGGGAAGGGAAGGGAAGGGAAGGGAAGGGAAGGGAAGGGAAGGGAAGGGAACAGGGAAGGGAAGGGAACGGGGAAGGGAAGGGAAGGGAACAGGGAAGGGAAGGGAACGGGGAAGGGGAGTAGTTAGAGTGATCCTACATGTTATGTGGTTAAAACACACATCTTCTGAGGTAGTGGTGATCGAGAAAGAAGGGAATTAATATTTGTGGGGCAGCATGACTCTGTGCTGGACTTAAATAAAAACCCAAGGATTCAGCTCCCCATCATAACCCTTTTTTTTTGGCCTCCTATTATAGTGCATGGGCTATGCTACTGCTTATCTTAGACACTGCAGTACAGCTTCAACTTCTAAGAAAAGGTATATGGCAGCAAAAATTCACAACTGTTTTCAAATGGACTACACTGAAGTATTTCAAGCACAAATCTCGAAATAACCTGAGGTAAACAAACTGCCATTGCCTCTTTACTAGGAAGATGAAAGAAACCTAGAGGAAAACATCTTAATTCTCAGATGAGCAGCATCAAGCTGGAACCTACTTAATCTAACTGCCTTTTCTTAAGATGATAAGTGTCTTTCTCTGGCCTTATATTTTTGGAGTTAAAAAACAATGTATTCCTTTATCAGTGGTCCCACTGTAGAAATGGAATTGTTTCTATCCTTTCTGAACTGTTCTTCACAAGCCATTCTTTGCTGAATTACTTATGAGTTGGAACTTTTTTTTTTTTTTTCCCTGGGGTACAATCTTGCAATTACAAGGCTTTTTGTTTAGTTCAACTTAAACTGCTAGCACTCATCAGCTGAGCTGTAATAATGAGCATGTGGATCTTCTTAGTCCATTCCAGTTACAAAGTATAGTAAGTTAGCTTAAATCACATTTGTGCTTTATGTAAAGTTCTTCCTTTATTTTTATTTAATTATTTATTTTTGCTGTGCTTCCTACTTCCACAACTCATAGTATTTTAAGAGTATCAAGGCCAGGATCCCTCTTCTGTGATTCTTCTTACAATTTATGTGCTAACTGAACAGACGTTTGATATCTGTGATCATTAATCACTGATGATAAAAGAGAGATATTGGAAATTGGAAATCCAGCTGCTTAGTTCACAGATTCAAACAGATTAACAGTACTAGTGCAACACACACACATCAAAAAGCAATGAACAAGCATTTAAGTTACCATTTTAAAGTGTCATTCTAATAATATCACAAGGCCAAAAATCACCAAGACCTACACATGATATCTAAGAGCCTGGTTAAAAGATAGCATAGAATTAGAAACATCTCAGGCCTGATGAGAGAAAATATGAGTACTTTTAGACAATATTGCACATATCTTTATATGCAAAAAATATATTCTTATGTGCTTAGGACCAAACAACTAACTAGTAAAGAAATCTGTACGATTCCAGTGGACTTGGAATCCAGGCTGTGCCGCCTTCTTTTGAATTTTTTTAACTAAGGAAATCCTCTTTTCCCTCATTATGTCCTCTTAGAGTGGGTATTTCTACAACTTGTTTTCATTTGAGGAATTGACCTCATTACACTATATTACTAAGATACCTGAAAGCTTCTAAGTGTATTATTATGTACAGTTTAAAACAAGTTATCTTACTCTTTCAAAATGTAGGTCATCTGGCATTATGCATAAAATCATATGAATTGCAAGGAAAAAAGATCCTTTCATTTTCCTGTTAAGATTTCATTTACCCCTAGATTATGTGAATCTTCTAAATTGGCAAGCTCTGAAGGTTATTCAAAAACAAGGGTGCTGTATAAAAAATCCATGTGTAAAACAAATTTAGTAAATCTATTTTCATTTTTTTTTCTGTTATTTCTACAAAATGGATGGAAATAATGTGACATTTCATGGAGGAAAAAATTATTATGACTTAGAGAAATCAATTTCTTCAATCAAATCTTCATTAAAGAAGGGCACAAAAAGAAATATGTCTGAGAAAAATATTTATATAGGTTAAAAGGAAAAAAAGTATCGGTGTATGACTCACAACATGATATTCCCACTGATTAGTAAGATATATGACGTTACAGGTTAGAAATATCATTTTCCTTCTTCCAGTATCATCTTTCTCAGCCGTTCTGTGATTCTGTTACTGTGTGGGTGACTGAGCACTGGTACAGGTTGCCCATGGAGGCTGTGCAGTCTCCCTCTTTGGAGATCTTCAAAAGCCAGCTGGAAGTGATCCTGGGCAACCTGATCTGGGTGTCCCTGCTTGAGCAGGCAGCTGGGCCAGGTGACTTCCTATCCTGTTTTCAGCTGGAATGGAGCTAATTTTCTTCCTAATAGCTGGCACGGTGCTGCATTTTGGATTTAGGATGAGATTAATTCTGATAACACACTGATGTTTTAGTTGTTGCAGAGCAGTGCCTGCAATAAGCCAAGTGTTTACACTCAGCTTCTCACACTGCTCTGCCAGCGAGGAGGCTGGGGGTGCACAAGGACCTGGGAGGGGACACAGCCAGGACAGCTGACCCAAATGGATCACCCAAATGGATGTCCCATACCATGTGGCACCATGTGGAACAATAAAAATGGGGTGGGTGCTTGTGGTGGTGTTGGCTGCTGCTCAGAGCTGGGCTGGGCATCGATCAGCGGGTGGTGAGTAATTGCGTTGTGCATCACTTGTTTTGTATATTGTTTTATCCTTATTATTATTTACTATTATTACTATTATTCATTTGTTTTCTGTCTTATTAAACTGTCTTTCCCTCAATCCACCGTTTGTACTTCTCCCCCCTTCCCCGTTCCCCCTCCCCCCCCATTTTTCTCCCCCATCCCACTGTGTGGGGGTGAGAGAGCGAATGGCCATATGGTGCTGAGCTGCCTGCTAGGTTAAACCATGACACTTCCAGAGGTCCCTTCCGACCTCAGCCATTCTGTGATTCTGTGTGATTCCGTGACTCTTGCTGTGGTTTAACCTCAGCAGGCAACTTCCCTTGCTCACTCCCCCCACAGAGAGAAGGGGAAGAAAATCAGCAAGGTAAAAGTGAGAAAAGTTGTGGGTTGAAATATAGGCAATTTAACAGGTAGAGCAAAGACTGCATGCAAGCAAAGCAAAATAAAGAATTCCTTCACTACTTTCCATCAGCAGGCAGATGTTTAGCCATTTCCAGAAAAGTCACTGTGTGGCTTTCAATTTTACGTGTGAAAATCATATGTAATGGTTACTTGGGAAGACAAATACTTTAATTCCAAATGTCCCCCCTTCCTCCTTCCCTCCTCTAGCTTTTGTCGCTGAGCATGACACCACATGGTATGGGACATCCCTTTGGTCCATTTGGGCCATCTGTCCCGGCTGTGTCCCCTCCCAGCTTCTGGTGCACCCCCAGCCTCCTTGCTGGTGGGGCAGCACGAGGAGCTGAAAAGGCCTTGGCTCTGTGTAAGCACTGCTCTGCAACAGCCAAAACATCAGTGTGTTATCAACACTGGTTTGGTCAGAAAAACAAAACAGTACCATACAAGCTGCTGTGAAGAACACTTAACTCCATCCCCACTAAAGCCAGTTCGCTTCTACTGGGGAATCACTCCAATGCTAAGATTGTGGCAGTTAGTATCTTTTTGTGAATTATGATCTGCAAAGGTTGCATATAAATGAACATTAAATCAAAACACTGTCGAAAGAATTAATGTGGCCATTTCTCGCATGGCTTTGAAGATGCTGAACAATTGTGTAAGCTCGATATGAATAAGTACTGCAAAATACTTATACTGTGATTAGTTCTTTGCAAGTCAGAGTAATTTATACAACTGGCTGCTGATTAATTACAGAACATGTCTCAAAAAAACAAATGTATTTCTGAGATACAAATCTATTACAGAATGTTTCCCGTTGATTGGAACAAGTTATGAATTGATCTCATGAATTCGAGAAAATCATAATTCAAAAGACTGCATCAGTAGGCTACCCACTAGAGATCGCAGCACAAGCACTAATTCTCTGCTAGCCTTGTCATCCTTCTCGTGGTCTTAGGGCAAAGCTTTTTATTTGATTAAATAGTCCTTCTAATTGAAAGAAATGACTCCATACAATCTGTTTTTGTGTGCCATACACACCTGGTAAACTGAAATGAAGAAACAAACAACAAACAAACAAAACAACAAACAAACAAAAACATTCTGATAAGATTTGTTAAGTCATGATAGACTAGGCTTCTTCTCCATAGACTTTGGCAGGATTGAAAATCTTGACCCAGCCAATCACAATACATGCAGAATGTTCACAAGGTAAGGCATAAACAACCTAACCAACAAAACATGGGTATATACAGCATATTTGTTATTGTGACAAAAAATTATATGTACAGTAACAACAGGTCATATGTTATGGCTTGGCTTACTGATTTAGATGAATATTGGTAGTAAATTTACTGAACCTCTCCAGTTCCGACATCAAAAATATATCTTCCAACTACTAGTTTTGGGATTTCACAGAACACTATTTTCAGAGATTGGGCTATGCAAAACATTCATGACCTATAAACATTTGAATGATTCCCTTTCTATTTCACCAAATTCTAACAGTGTTTAAGACTGATGAAGGCTTGCATATGATATTCTGTTTTGAATGAACAACATATGAATCTGCATAGTTAGCCTAAATAAAACTTAACAGATGAGAACTCACAAGAAACACCATTAAATAATTTTCAGGCAAATTCCTATGAAACAGCATTACTGATGTTCACACAGCCTAATCTGAGGCACCATGAGGAAAATAGCTTCTCTTCTGATTTTTCAGTCATAAACTTAGTTAGGTGTACACAATTAGCTTAAAAATTTACACATGGACAATTTTTGTGCAAATTCCCAGTTGAGTGATGTAAAAACAAGGTATTTGCATAAGCAAATAGCCAGCCAGTTTTCTACTAGGTCACATGCATGAATAAATACCTGATTTGTGTATGCACAATGGCTGTTTGTAGGCATATTAAATGCATGCAAATGCATCAGTGCAATTGCTCACCTCTGACTTTGAAAGTATTGTTAAATTGGCAACAATTTTAATCATGTTTTTTACTTAAACTTGAATAGTTCTAGCAGTGTAATCTACATGTAAATCAAGGTCCTTGTAGCCTACCTACCCTCCAGAAATGAAATTCCTTACACTCCACTATTCATAATCCTTTAAAAATGTTGTCACCTGTACTGTTTTCTTCTTTCTTTATAAAGATCTTAACATTTAAGGATAACTGTGTGTCTCTCTTACTTTACAACGCAGTAAACACTTGTATTATGTTTACATGGCAAGGTTATGGTACCAGCAGGGGGTTGCAGGGATGGCCTCTGCAAGAAGGGACCAGGAGATGGTCTCATGTTAGACACAGGGACCTGCTGCTGGCCAAAGCTAAGACCCTCAGCAAGCTTGTGATGTCTTATGAAAACACATGTAAGAAAGGCTAAAAAACGCTGTGCAGCAGCTGTGAGGAAGAGGAGTCAAAAAAAAAAAAAAAAAGGCAAGAAACAGCCCTGCAGCCCCCAGGGGCAGTGCAGCAGGAGGGCAGGAGGTGCTCCAGGCACACAGCAGCAGTTCCCCTGCGGCCTGTGGAGAGGCCCCTGGTGGGTCAGGCTGTCCCCCTGCAGCCCATGGGTCCCACACGGAGCAGATCTCCACGCTGCAGCCCGTGGAGGAGCCCCCGGTGGAGCAGGTGGATGTGGCCTGGAGGAGGCTGCGGCCCATGGAGAGCCCCCGCAGGAGCAGGCCCCGGGCCGGAGCTGCAGCCCGTGGAGAGGAGCCCACGCAGGAGCAGGGGGTCTGGGGGGAGCTGCCGCCCGTGGGGGACCCGTGCTGGAGCAGTTTGCTCCTGGGGGGTGGACCCCGTGGTACGGAGCCGTGTGGGAGTGGTTCTTGTAGAACTGCAGCTATTAGAATTACAATATCATAGCAGATTGATGCACTTTTCAAAGCGGAATAAAATAAATATATATATATATATTTTTAGGGCAGTATTATGGTGTATTTGTATTAGGTAAGTCAGAGTTAATTGAATGATTTAATTTTTGGATTTTTTTGCATGCTATTAAATAGAAGATTTGAATTTAATAGTTACTTGGAAGCTTTTTAATATCGTCTTGGTACTAGTGAACACTGTAATAGAAGGATGTTTTTGCAAACAGATGAAATGTAACTGAAAACTTGACTTATGCTTATATTTCTTTTGTTTGTTTGTTTTTACTTCAGATCCTGTGATATTTCACATAATGAACACAAAACAATAGAGAGCACGGAAAATATTATCTTGAAATGTCTGTCTATACAAAACAACAACGAAAGACCAAACCCCCCTGGCTTTTAGTGCTCAACATTTCTCGTCTTAATTCCTCTCAAAGCACTTCTTGCCTCTTCCTGTTTTCCTATAAAAGCCAGACTAATTTCATAAGTTCAGAACAATCTGTAAAAGTATATCTTGGGAAAGTAAAGGTCATGTGATCAGTTAGATTGAAGAGGGTTACACACTTCCGAATCTGACCTGAGGAAAAATTGCAATTAATTTAGAAACATTTAGAAATATCATGTGAAATTCAGGTTGGAAATTAGGAGACATTTCTTCTCAGAAATAGCAGTCAGGCATTGAAATGGTTTGCCCAGGGAGGTGGTGGAGTCACCATCCCTGGGGGTGTTCAAGGAAAGGTTGGACATGGTGCTTATGAACATGGTTTAGTGGGTGATATTGGTGGTAGGGGGACAGCTGGACTGGATGATCTTGGAGGTCTTTTCCAACCTTAATGATTCTATGATTCTATCTTGGATCAGTTGGGAAGGACCCCCCACTGAAGCAGGGAAAGAGCACGTGGAGAAAGGACTGACAAGACAAAGTGTTATGAACTGACCCTAACCCCATTCCCAATCCACCTGCACTGCTCAGAGAGTCATAAAGAAGTAGAAGAATTGGGAACAAAGGAGTAAAGTTGAGCTTGGGAAGATGCAGGATATGGAGGAAGGTATTTTTAGTTTTCTTTCTTACTATACTACTCTATTTCCAATTGGCAATAAATTAATCTTCCCCAAGACAATCCCAAGGCATGCTTTGCCCATGACTGTGATTTATCTCCCTGTCATTATTGAAATCCACAAGCTTTTCCATCTTACTTTCTCCCCCTGTCCTGCTAAGTAGGGTAAGTGAGGGAGAGGGTGGGTGGGCACCCGGCTGCCAGCCAAGGTTAACTCACCACAACATTGTAGGCTGAATTTAACTATTGTCTGACATCTTTAAACATAGTAAAAATTGATACTTGGTGATGTCTGAGTGAGCAGCACGTATCCCTTGTAGGAAGCTCCAAAAGCATTTATCCCCACCGTACGGAGCAGCAGTAGAATTCACAGAATAAGAAAGCAGAAAAAATCCCAAAATGCAAAGAGAAATCCAACACACTCATCTGCTTTGCTAGAAGGAGACTACAATAGGAAAATAATAGTAGTATCAGTGTTCTAATTTCACAGAATCAGTTATGATGAATCATTACTTTGTCTTCTAACTGCAAATGTGGTTATTACCGTGATAGAGTTGTAACACAAAGAGATGACAGAGAAAGTCCAAAGTTCATATCATAGCTCCTTTAAATGCCTAACTAAATGTAGCTTCACAAAGTTTGTGGGCAGAATTTACTGTCATGCATGCAGTTGAATGCATTTTTTGCGCATACTGGAATTATGCACAAGGATGGTCATATAAATATATGAACTATATATATATGTATCATTTAAACTACACATGCAATTATGCCTTAATGTGAAGTTAGTTCCACAGCAATAGAGTAGAGCATCCAAAAAATATTTTGTCTTCCTTTTGTGTATTGAACACACCTCATTAGAGACAGGAACATACCATACTCTATTGATACTAAAAATATATAGCTGTTCATGATGAAAGGCTATTTGACATGA
The DNA here is from genome assembly GCF_964211835.1 of Anser anser. Lineage (NCBI taxonomy): Eukaryota > Metazoa > Chordata > Aves > Anseriformes > Anatidae > Anser > Anser anser. Next base: position 14,727,064 of record NC_139723.1, read on the forward strand.
GGACTAGCATTATCTTATGGCAATCTACTCCTAAGTAGTCCTTCCAATTTCATTGCAGCTACACATGAAGTAATATAGATGTCAAGGATACCAACACAGTCAGATCCCATCCTGAAATATCTGTAAAGCATCACTGGAACCTTATTTGAAGGACTGAAACATAAACAGTTGAATAAAATGTTGTTTTTTTGACACAGGTGTTACATAATGTGTGATAGATTTGATCTTAATGTTCACAATTAAGAAGGTTGCCTAATAATGTTCATCACATATACGACAAGATATCAAAGTAAATGGGCCCTGTGGGAAGAAATGCTCCCTCAAATTATCTAAAACTTAAAATGCCAAAATTTAGTTTCAAATTCCCTATTCAAGATTCTTCAGAATTCTGTAACTTATTTATAACCTGTAACTAAACCCTAAACTCTCCCTTTTCTTGTGTATTGCAAGCTGACACAGAAAAGACAAATATGATTCCAAGCTACTCATGATCCAGGACAATACAATATGCCATCTGGTTAATAATAAATTAACTCAAAGAATGCCTAAACCCTTAGATATAGCAGCAGCATTAAGACTTGGAGAGTTAATACATGAAGCTTCTCTTACTAATTTTGCATGCTTTGCATTCACAGGAAGACTCAGTGGATGCTCATCACTTGTATAGATTTCAGATCAGGCCTGTGCGTTCAATACTACACTCACAGAGGTTGCTCGCTGCAAGGAGGATTCAAGATGATGTGTTTTTTTATTCCCCTCAATGGTCTTCATTTGTGCATTTTCAATGAAGGCTGTACGCATTTCCTATGAAGAGTTCCATTTCACTGTTAAGACTGTGATTTGGCTAGACTTCTAACCACCCTATCTCCCAACAAAAAGAAAAACAATGGGGCAAGGATAGCCAGTAGCAACTACAGAGCTTCTCAACTGCAATTCTTAGTAAGGCTAGATTGAGGACTACATGTACGCCTTTCTCTGAATTTGTAGGTTTCAAGCAGAGAATGTACATTGCAGTAGAATTTTTATTAATATTCTTTCTCCTTTTTGCGGGTGGAGAAAGTTATTTTCAATAACAAAATCTCCAGAATACAGAACTTTCTACAAGATATGTGATATTTCACTTGTCAAACTATAGAGCTTGAAAAGAACATTTTAAAGGATATTTTATTGTTTGACTACATATTAGAAGTTCTTCCTTCCTCTTCTTCCTGCCTTTTTTGGGGGAGGAAGAAAGGACAAATATTATTTGACTGACTTGGACAGCTCACTTAAAGCTGCTAAAATGTATCATTTCAAATGTTTTTGAAGAGACTACTTAAAATACATATTATTTATTTGACAGAGTATGAAGTATTGTGCACATCTAGTTTAGGAATTTTGTATGAAGCTGAAGTTTATCTCAATGTACACTGACTGCTAAATATATTCTCTTTTCCAATCTGTAAAGATCTGTCCCTAGCTAGAGAAGCACCATCAAAGTGCATCATAGTAAGAAAAGTCTCCTAGTTGTTCATTCCTGTCTCATCATGGGATGAAGCTCTTGTGTTCTGAGAAGTGCGCAAGTATGCATTTCTTTACAATGTCACTGCAGGTCAGCCAGTAAGAGGAGAAAAGCAAACTCATAAAACCTGAACTGTAAAACCATGAAATTGTAAAGACAGAAAGTTCAAAGTGCCATTTGATTTTGATAAAATCCCCAGACAATCAGATTACCACCTGAACCTCTGTCATGTACACAAATGTCCTTGAAAAAGAGTGGACTCTTTTTAAAGGTGCCTATAGTGGGATGGAAATCTGATTCAAACAGGATATTTTGAGGAAAAAAAAAAAGAAATAGGAAGAGACTTTTGTATAAATATATATGCATTTACACAAATTGCATGGCAAAAGGTTGAGCACTAGAAGGAATTACCCAAGTAGTCTGGCACATTTTTTACATGGGCATCTAGTTTTTTATTATTTTCAGGTATCTATTTCTGTGAAGTGAATGAGTATTCAGAGAGGTTTACAGATTTTCAAGAACACTTGAAAAATATTTAAAGGATACTTAGATTCAGACCACTGATTGTTAATCCAATCAAGTTTGGATATCTTCCTTCAGCTGCATATTGTTTTGCCAAAGGGATGACTTTACTAAAGAAATTGCAGTGTTATGGGATTTATCTCCTCTCATCAGCAAAAGGATTCTTGTGTTGACATGCTCAGGATATCCCTAAACCTTTCTCCAGAGCTGTCATGGCTTTGTCTCATTTTTTTTTGTAAGGTTGTGTGTAATGAAACAATTTTGGTAACTTTCCCTAAGAGCTCATTTATTTTTATTAGTGAGCGTAGTGGTGATATGTGCATTTGGCTTCCTTTGCTGGCCTGCTGAACTTGCTGGAGAGTTGAAATTTAATGATTGATAAGGTGATAAAATGAAGAATAGAAGGATAAAACCTGAGATATAAAAGCCACGTAAGAGAAATAAAGTTTGGAGGAAGCTACTTCGCTTTTAATTGAAACATAAATTTGAGGAACAGGATTATGAGATTTCATTTCAACAAATGCGTATGGGGGTGAGTTTTAAGAGTCATAAGCACTGGATATTGACCCATTCTGGGCTGATATGGCCCATTGTGAAAAGATGTATTTAAGTAATCTCAGGGCAGTACGGTTCAAAGGGGATAACAGTCTGTAATGCAAAGCCTTATATTATGGGTAAAACTGGTTCTGGTTAAGGCAAGCACCACCTTATTCATCTCTTTGTGCATTAACAGATGATGCTGTATGAAGTTTACATCTGTCTACCCTTCAGTTTGGTGTGTCCCCCAGCGGAACAGGAAAGGGAAGGACTATCTCTCCAGATCTGAGGCAGGCTGGGACAGAGCAGCACCAGTGAATCTGTCTACGTGACACCTGGAGTGGCCCAAACTGCACAACAGGCAGGGGCAACTGGTGGGACAAGACAGTCTGCACGGGCCATGCCCAGAGGTACTCCTGACTTTCTGGTCCACATTCAACAGTGGGGAGATGTGGACAGTCTTCTTAAATCGTCAATATTTTGATTGTGATTTCAGATTGTGGAATCCTACCTTACACTTCCATTTTTCTGTTTTCACTTAATGACTTAACAGAAGATAATAGGGTATTTTCTTTTCCTGTTACTTCACCTCCTGGCCCTTTTCAGACTCTTCCATGCCAGTATACTCATCTATTCCCAGCTGGCAGGGATGACACTATCCATTTGTACATGTGATAAGATACCAGAAACAGACCATTCTGTTAAATGACTGAAATAGGGAAGACCAGTGAAAGAGAAGAAAGAAAAAAGGAAGATAGGATCCTCTATGTCCCAGAGACCCAGTATACTAATAGAATCAGTAGAGTGAGAGTCCCTTTCACACGATGATTACACAGGAAAGCAACACTTCCTTTTTCTCAGTGGTCTATTGAAGACCCTTGCTCAGATTTAACTATTTAACTGGATATTCCCTAGCTGAATCCAATGAGAATTTAGTAAAATGAATTAGCTGGCCTTAAATGGAAAAGGAAAAGAATTTATAGAAGTATGTTTTACTGTGGGAAACAATCGTCAGCATTATATAACTAAGGATTAAAAAATCTAGAGATTCCCCTATATTTTACAGTGAGCCTACCTTTCGTAAGCCTACCTTAATATTGTGAGAATTAAAACTAATTAAATTGCTACTGATTTTTTTTTTTAATTTTATTCGTCTTCTGATTCTTGAGGTTCAAGCTTTTATATACCTTTTTTTCCAGTACTGTAGACTACAGAACACTTTAGACATAAATAAAGTTTACTTTTTCACATATTTAAATAGTTTAGGGACCCTGTCTTGCAACAAGGCACCAGTCTCAAAATGTAGAAATCATAAGTTACATAATTGAGTCATTAAATATATTTTAATTTCAAAAGAAGGAAGAAGTGGTAGGAGGAATAAGTCAAAGAGAAACTTGATCAACTCTTCCCTGCACTCCCAGACATGCTCTTTTCTAACTTCACATTGTAAGTGTACTACAGTAAACAGCCTCAGATTGACTTGGAGTTATCAGTCTATTGCACACCAACAATAACACTGAAGGAATGCCATAGTGCTGTTATCAGCTGCTTAAAGCCTCCAGATCTAAAATGTGCATTTGTCCTCAGGTGTTTACAGAAAGCAGGGTGTAGTTAGCTAGTTTGCATATCACACTTGGCTTAGTTGTAAATAAGAAATGCAAAGCTTTCATGATATAAACTTATCACCTTTAGGAACATTTTTCATTTTCATTTAATACCCAGTGAAATATTCTGGATTTCCATGCACAGTAGTATTCTGTTGAAATTTCTATTATTCAGAAAACTTAAAAGACATACACCGTTTTTTTGAAAGCAGAATATGATATTCTGGTCTAGGCTTGCTGTTGTCATTTTTATAACCATACAATAGGAGCTGAAAAACAGCCATTGAAACTTCGTGACAAAGACATTGCCTCGCAGACAGAAGTACTGCTATTAAACCAAAGTTTAACTATAGAAAACAACTTTTGCATGCAAGAAGTCCCCACAAACCAGTAAATGTCTAAGAAACAGTGCCTTGTCTTTACTTTTTGGGGAGTTAATGCAAGCCTCCACACACTGGGAACAGTCTCATAAAATATCTGAGTTATTCATTGGGTGACTAGGGTTGTCCCTGTTCTTCCTCCTGCCCCTAAAAAATCACTGGGCCTTCATAGAATAACAAGTGCATAGTGCCATCATGCAGAGTTTGAGAGGAAGAGCTTGGTTTGGCAGATAGCAGTACAGACAATACTGCTACAATACTGCAGATAAACACTGCTACAAATGAGGGTCAACAGAAATCTGGGAAAAAAAATGTAAAGATAACTTTTCTGCCCTTATTTAAAGCTGACTTCTACCAGTGAGGTCATGTCTGAAGTTGTATAGTCAAGTTCACGTGGTACAGTGCCATCTCAACATTGCTCTAATGCTTCCTGACACAAACTGCGTATTGGTATGGTTTTCATATTGACTTAAGCTTGGACTTTGTGCATCAGTACATTCTGCTGCCCTAGATGCACCCCAAGACAGTTTTGAATACATTAATAAACTCTCCTTATTCTTTACGAACTCAAAAGGAAAATGTGAATATGATCCCCCTTAATCAGCCATGAGTATGAGGACTACATACCAGCAAAAGGAGTCTGTTGAGCAGTCCAGTTCTTTGCCAAAATGCTGTATTGCTGTACAGTGTCTAAGAGCTTTGCTTAAAAAAAAAAAACCAAAAAACTACATACAGAAAAAAAAGATAAAACAGAAGTATTCACTCTCTTTCACCTTTTGTGAAACAGCAGTCTAAACCAGACAAGAAAGATGTATTTTTAGTAGTTTGAAAGTGTCCATATCAAATTGCTTTATGTTAAACAAATTGGTTTCTACAGATTACTCTAAGGAATGAGATAGATTATTTAATGTCCAAAACAGGAATCTTCTCTGAAAATGAAATATAATTCTCAGTATCAAATAATAAAACAAAGCACCAAGCTAAAATAACCTTGAAATAAACATGCAATTAGGACCATACTTCACACAGTTAGAAGTCTTTTAATATAAGAACATCCACAGTAGCCATTAAATTTTGCTGCTAGCCTAATTAATTATGTTTCTTCCTTTGTTTTCATGTTGGTGCTATGCCACTTGGTATAGCAGAGATTCTTCCTGTTAACACATTTTTAGGGAAATGAGTCAGTCTCCTTTTGCTAAAAACATGTTTTCAGTAAAGATAACAACTTACTGCACAAAATAAATAGCTGCTTAGAATTGAAGTTGCAGGTTCTTTGCACTTGTGCTTATGGAATACAGATATTTTTGGCAGTTAGGTAGGACCGTACAAATATACTCTCAAATAATAAGTAAGGCAAAATGAGCAATCTGCTTTAACACAATTCAGTCCAATGTTGTTTGTGTTTCTGTTTTGTTTGAGATACATGACTAAAATTTTATTTTAACCTCATCTTTGTCATACTGCACTTACAGAGTAGCAAATTTTTGTTCCAAGCCACAGCTACTACTCTGAGATTGTAATAAAGAGGAAATCCTGTTAGAAGGAACTTGATATAAGACTCTATAAACAGCTGCACTTGAAATAAACCTGGAAGCTTGTCAATTTGTCAATTTATTTGTCAATAAACAAACAGGTTTAAATAGCCTTACCTGTTTACTGCTTTTAAAAGTCCAGTCCTTACTCTCTAACATACAAAGCTTTTAGCCACTGGGTGAGGTCAAAATAGAGCACTTGATCATGATAATCCCAACCTGTTATGGACAACAGCATCTCTCATGACATCACACTCAAAATGCTTGAAACGAACCTGGAAGACAGAGATACTCTTTCATTTTAATTGAAAAATAGGCAACCATGTCCTAGAACAAGGTACCGTGTGCACATGATCAATTAATACATTATAAAGGAGCATGTACAAGCCCATATCATTATATCACTTGGTAAACATCAAGACCAGAGACTGCAAAGCTCATATTCCAAAGAAACAGTTTTTGCTAAGTATATGCAGCTCTGTTGTACTTATTGACCCATTAAAACTGTTGGGATTAATAAACAGTATCTATCTTAAAAACAAAACCAACAAACCAACAAACCAACAAAAAAAAACAAAAGAAAACTCCAGCTTCTACACATAGACCTCTAAGTCCCTTCTCATGTGAATTTCAAAAGGAAGATCATAAACTGAACCAAAGACAATTTTATCTGAGGAAGGTCACAGAAAGGATTTGGTAATATTATATTTAGTAGTTTCATGAGAGCTTTGCTGGGTACAATTTCTTACAGGGTCTCTAATAGAAAACGCAACCTGCAAGCAGATGCAATGCAAATCGACACCAGACAAGTGCTCTTTTTACTAAGAAAAGACGTGCAGACCAATGAAGTACTCAGCTGGCATATTTTAACATGTCTTTAATGGAGCCAGGGAAATTTACAGTTCTGTCCAGCACTCTGGTTCTGTACAGTTCTGAAGGTTCCCTGAGAAAATTTCCTAACACAGGATTGTCCCCCTCTCAAATGTTGCAAAAGATTTTATAACAGAGAGCATGAAAACGTCTATGCACAGAGGTGAGTGCTAGTGCCTACAAGTGAATGCCTGATGGAAATAAAATATTCTACACAAATTAAGAGAGTAATAGTCCAACAGACTTCTCATTTAACTTTGCAGAATATTTCACTACTGGATTAATAAAGAGTATGACTTCTTAGCAAATCAAACTTGTTAGACTGCAACAACTGAGCTAAAAACAGTGAGCAAAAAGAGAAACTGTTATTCAACCTCTACCAGTCATTAGCATGTTTTCTAAAAGGTACACAAACAGAACATATTTCTACAAAGGGATAAGACCACTTTTTAGTCTAATTCTAAAATGAGAGCTCAGTGCATGCGAGGCATGATGCATCTACTTGACAAACAGTTTCCAAATATACAAAATTTATATTTATCAATTTAACACATCTTCTTGACTTAAGTCGGAATGAACCCAACTACATGATCAGTTCTGATCTTTCTTCATACACCTGTTCAGATGAATACAGGCACTGTGAAAATGTTAGTGGAACACACTTTGAAAATCAGTTGAATATCTGTCCTGGTTCCATCTAGGATAGTTAATTTTGCACCTAGTAGCTGGTATGGTGCTCTGTTTGGGATTTAGGATGAGAATGATGCTGATGTTTTAGTTGTTGCAGAGCAGTGCTTACACTAAGTCAAAGCTTTTCAGCTTCTCACGCCACCCTGCCAGCAAGGCGGCTGGGGGTGCAGCAGGAGCTGGGAGGGGACAGAACCAAGACAGCTGACCCAGACTGGCCAAAGGGTATTCCATACCATATTGCATCATGCTGAGCAATTTATATGGGGTGGCTGGCTGGGGTTGGGCGGGGACCACTGCTCAAGGATGGGGTGGGCATTGGTCAGTGGGTGGTGAGCTATTGCATTGTGCATCACTTGTTTTGTGCATGTTATTATTATTATTACTATTACTATTATCATTATTATTTTCTTCCTTCTCTGTCCTAATAAACTGTCTTTATCTCAACCCACAAGCTTTTATTTTTTTATTTTTTCCCGATTCTCTCCCCTAGCCCACTGCAGGGGGGAGGGTGAGTGAATGGCTGCATGGTGCTTCGTTGCTGGCCGTGTTAAACCACAACAATATCTTAACAGAACTTTTCCATCCAATTCAGTGCATGCTGATCAGCCACTGATTGATGTACGGTCAATGATGTATGTACCACGATCAGATACAAAACTGAAATTTAAGGTGACAGAGGAAAGGACACACTAATATACCTCAGAATAAATCTGATATCAAACTATAAACTAAAACAGGCAAGGGTGCTTTTTCTCTAGCAGCCATTCCCATAGTCAAATCTTTAAGCAAGAAAGCTTTTTCTAGAAATGTAGTAACACAGACACATAAAGAAGCCTAAACAAAAAGTAAAGCTTTCATCAGTACCTTCCAGTAAGGCAATGGAAAGCAGTCTTCTTCAATTGTTGTCTTAAAATTTTCAGACTATGTCAGGCTGTGTATAGCCAAAGTTAGATCCTCCAGATATTCCTCCAGATTTGCAAGGTAATTTTAGTTTTACATTGTAAAGAGAGAAATTGGCTAAGACTTGGAAAAGTGACTTGAAGATTTGGATACATCAGGATTTGTATGACCAAACTGAGACACCTTTGATCTTTAATACAATTGAGAAGGATGGAAGGTAATAGGATGAAGAGATAAACTGGCTGGACAAAGGTCAAGAACTCCAGAAACTAGAAGTTATTAATGACATTGGCAGGCGGCATTTCTGAGAAAGAATAAAAGAAACTGTGCTGAAGTTGAGGTAGATTTGCTTATTAAGTAGGGAGCTTTTGCCTGAACTTGGAGCAAAAAAAAAAAAAAAGGGAAAAGGAACAGTATCAAGGAAGTATACTTGTCCCTAAACATGAATGATGGCATGATGTCTCTAAATATGAATGTCAGGCAAGTGTCCTGCAAATGTGTCCTGCTAAATAACACGTTGTCTGTGCTGACAAAAGAAGATCACTTGTTAGTTCAGGATACCACAGAACAAGATTCCTCCTTCATGATGCTCCAAAATCTCCTTTCATCCTACCTGAGTGTGAAAGTACAGCAAAAGCTGAGTAAAGATAGAGGAGGAGGGTGAAACGTGGGACAGTGCTTTAAAAACAGTCTATGAGCACCCAGAGAAAGAGACAAGGAATATGGAGCAGACTGTGTACAAGGCGATCACTGCAGCAAATGCGTCAACAGAATTTAAGTATGCAAAGTTAAATATGTGGCAACAAATATGAGTTTATGTATTCCTCTATAAATAAATCAGATCCAAAGATGAAAAAATGACGTGAAAGAAAGGTATGTTTGATATCCTTCCCTGTCAATCCTGCCTCAAAGGGGAAGATACACCATGAGAATTGTGTGACAGCAAAATATTACCAAAACAGCAAGAATAAAGAAGGAGAGGCCTGTAGAGAAATCTCAGGTGTTGTGGAAGAATAATGAGCAAAAATGAGAAACAAAGTGACACGAATTAAACAAGATTTATATAAAATCCTTCACATTAAGATTCAGCATAAAGTGGGGGCATGACAAGAAAATTATGTATAGTTCCTGGGATTTCTAAGATAGCTATTGGCCAATCCCAGGGCACAAAATTTGTGCTGGAACCCTAGATGCTGAAAGTAAAGTGATATAACGACTAGTCAAGGACGTGTAGTTTTGCAGAAAAGGAAAGGCTCAACACTGCTCATAACTATTGCTGGCCTGGAATTTTTGTCTCAGCATCCATACCAAAGCTTTGGACAAAGCTTATAAATGAAATTTATATTACAGGGAACAGTAAAATCAAATCAGTTAGATTATTTAGGAATTACTTTACCTGTCATCTTTGGAAGAGTTCTTGTAGCAGACTGATTTGTTTCCGCTAACTATCTTTTCCTCACTTTTTGGAAAAAGCTGATTAATTTTTGAGAACCCAGTCTCAAGGGTGGTCCATTGCTGTATGCAGAAATTAAACAATGGTGGCAGATGGCCTCCGTAGATGTACACCTCACTAAAAACAAATATAAAAAGGAAGGGTACAAGAGGTAGAAGCAGGGAGACTGTCTAAGTGTGCAAGAACAGAGTTTGGGGGGGATGTGAAGCCCAAAGGGATGTGAAAGGCAACGAAAAAGGCTTCTTAACGTAGATCAGCAGCAAATTGAAGACTGGGGAAAGTCTGTACCTGTCTCTAAAGGTGGCAGAGGCTCTCGTGACGAAGCCATGGAAAAGGCTGACTCAGTGCCTTCTTCACCTCATTTGTTATAGGACAGATAAGCCTTCAGGAATCCTGAGTCTCTGAGACCAAAGGGAATGTCTGCAGAAAGGAAGACTTACCACTGGTGGAGAAGGATCACATTTGGGAACACTTAAACAAATTAGGCATATACAAGTAAGGATATAAAAGTATTAGTGTCCAATGCAAAGCAACAAAGACAGTGAATGGGCTAGAGGGGCAGACATATGTAGAGCGACTGAGGTCACTTGTTTTGTTCAGTCTTGAGAAGAGGTGGCTGAGTGGGTAGTGGCCTACAACTTCTGCCTGAGGGGGAGTGGAGGAGGAGGCACTGACCTCTTCTCTCTGGTGATTACTGATAGGACCTAAGGGAAGAGCATGAAGTTGCATTAGGGGAGGTTCAGGCTGTATATTAGGAAAAGGTTCTGCACCAAGAGGGTGGTCAGGCACTGGAACAGGCTCCCGAAGGCAGTGGTCATGGCACCAAGCCTGCCGGAGTTCAAGAAGCATTTGGGCAGTGCTCTCAGACATATGGTTTGATTTTTGGGTGGTCCTGTGTGGAGCCAAGATTTGGACTTGATGATTCTTGTGGGTATCTTCCAACGGGATATTCTATGATTCTATTCATGCAGTGGATGAGGATCCATGGGGGATCCATAGGATGCCCCCAGGAGCATTGAGGGAGCTGGCCCATGCAATTGCTAGGCCACACTCAACAATCTTAGAGCAGCCATGGCTACTGGGAGAGGCTCTTGAGGACTGTGAGAAGGTAAAGGTCACCCCTGTCATCAAGATGCGTAAGAAGGACTACCTGGAGAACTACAGGCAAATCAATGAATAGCTCTTGAAGTCCTTTCCAAATCCAAGGACAAGAAGGTGACTGGAAGTGATAATCATAGATTTATGAAAGGGAACTGGCTTAACAATCTGAAAGCATTCTACAATGAAATGATGAGCTCGGTGGATAAAAGAAAAGTGCTGGAGGTTGTTTGCCTCAACCTCAGTAAGGTTTTCATGACTATCTCTCATAACATCCTCACTTACAAACTGATGAAGAACACATTAGATAAGTGCACATTGATAGACTGAAAATCGTCTAAACTGCTAGCCTCAAAGGGTTGTGCTCAGTGGCCCAAAGTCCAGGAGGAGGCAAGTTACTAGTAGTTTAGCCACAGGTGGATACAATATTAGGGTCAATATTGTTTAACCCATTCATGAATGATCTGGGCAATGGCCCAGAATGCACCCTAAGTGATTTGAAGATGATCCAAAACAAGAAGGAGTGGTTAATATATCAGCCATTCAGAGGAGCCTCAGCAGGCTGGAAAATTATGTCTGCAGCAATCTCACAAAGTTCGACAAGAGGAAATACAAAGGCCTGCACCTGGGTAGGAAAAAACTCCCAGCACCAGTACATGGTGTGAGCTGATGGGCTGGAAGCTGATCTGCAGAGAAGGATCTGGGGGATCTGGGGGACAAGCTGGCCTTAAGCCAGCAATGTACCCTTGAAGTAAAGAAAACCAAGGCCTCCTTGGCTGCATTAGGGTGGGTGTTACCAGCAGGTGGAAGGTAACCTCTGCTCAGCCCTGGTGAGACACATTTGGAATCCTGGGAACAGCTCTAGCCTACCCAGTACGAGAGAGAACGGACGTACCAGTGTGAGTCCAGCACAGGGCCAGAAAGGTGATGAAAGGAGCTGTACATCTGACCTATGAGGAGAAGCTGAGAGAGCTGGGATTGTTCAGCCTGAAGAGAAGGCCCAGGGAGATCTTATAGATGTATTTAAACATCTGATGGGAGGAAATGAAGAAAATGGAGGTGAACTCTTCTCAGCTGTGCCCAGTGATGAGGAAAGAGGCAACAACCACAAAATGAAATAGGAGAAATTCTGTTTCACATTTTTTACTATGAGGGTAGTTGAACACTGGAGTAGATTGCCTATAGAGTCTCCATACTTGGTGATATTCAAAAACTGTCTCTGCACGTCCCTGAGCAACCAGCTCTCACTGATCCTGGTTTGAGCAAAGGCATTGAACTAGACTATCCCCAGAGGTGCATGCCATCCTCAAACATTTTGTGATTCTGTGAAAACCTATAAAATGTTAAAAAGAATGGAAAAAAAATCAATAGCTTTTGCTTACTTCACATTACCTTGAGACAAATCAGTGTAATCTGTTTTGTAATTGCATATTGTTTTACAGCAGTAGAAGAAAGCTTATTTTGTCTCTGTACTCTGCCAAGACAGTGTTTTTAGTGCAATAATATTAGCTGTGACTTTTGAAGTCACAGACATTCAGCAAAACTGGCATTTAAAAGAAGAATCTGCACAAGAACATGCCACTATATCTAACCCCTCCTGAACCCTATTTAAGTAGACAGGTTTAATATTTAACATCAATTTCATTCTCTACTTGTTCATTTCTACCATCACTGCAGTTCAGTTTTAAAGTTAACTGAGGTAATAACACTGTAGAGACAGTAAAGCTGAAGTCTGGAAGATACTTTTAAAAGCACAGTCCTGCAGAACAAATACCTAAAAGTGTGCTAGGTAATGGAAGCTAGCAAAGTCAAACAAGTAAGGCATGCACAACAAGCCTACACCTTCTGTTGCATTTCCACCATCATGAAAGTAAAATTCATAAATGAATGAGTTACTTTTTGCACTCACTTTGAACAGATATTTGTGGCTGAGGTAGACATGGTACAGAACCCAATTTCCACATATTGAGAGGCTTTATGACATTACTGGTGACAGCAGTTTGCCCTGTCTATGCTCCTCTGTATTTTAGACAGTGTGATGGCCTGAAATCCTGCTCAGGTTTGAGAATTACACTGCTAATTTCAGTTTTAGCCAGTCTCGTTTTGCAACGTGTAACTACACCAACGTCCCAACAAAGAAGATGAGGTATGTGGGGAACTGTTCTTTGGCTGGTTCTAGATAATCTATGGGGAGGTACTTGTTGCTCCTTCTGTTATCTAAAATAATCTTTTCTAGTACTAATAGAGAAGGAAGACAGTGTAAGAGTTTGTTACTGTATTACGTCATATAAATCTATGAGACATTAGCTGACCCAGGGGCTTACCATTTGAATCAAGAGGACAGGGAAAGCATAGGGAAGGAGACAGTGGAGAGAGGAGAACACAGATGCAATGAATATATCTGTTCTGATGACTCATTTAAATGTTGGTGCTGGATTTTCAGTCCTTTCAGAGGACTTGTGACATAGGTGATTATGGAATTAACATCAAAACAAAGAAGAAATTGAAAAGGTGCTAGAACAGTGAGTGAGAAATTGCAAAATAGAAAGCAGTGTGATGCTCATATCTGAATCTCTCCTCATAGGTTTGATTGACTTTCTGAAGCCACAGTGTAGGGCCAAACAAAGTTCAGCATTATGCTGATACATATTTAGTGGTGGTTATAGAATGTGTGTCCTTGTAGATAAATTTCTAACATCAGATGCAAAGGCTACAGGCTGAAGTATCAAGTGCTTCTGCAGCATCATTTGCATTTGCAGTTCTGGTTGTTGGTTCAGAAGACTGATAGCAGCTGACTGTTTTGTGGCAGAATAGCCCCTGAAAACAACCCATGGCTGTTACTTCCCCATGACCTGTTCCTTCCCCATGACCTGTTTGACTTTTGTCCTCTCTGACAAATCCAAAACTACTAGTATAATCAACTGCTAAGAACTGGTCTGAAATCATTGAAATCACAAACCAAATGTTATCAGATGTTAATCTGCAGATGTTAACCATGCCAACTTGTTGGAATGAATTAGCCAGCAATACAGGGGACAAGAACTTTTCATTTCTGACTGGCACTTCTGCATGGAAAATGGTACTACTAACAGACTTCCTGACTGACTGACATCCCTGACTATTCTTATTGCTTGTTGGTTCACTGCCTGTTGATGGAATGCAATTGGCCAGTTTTGCAATGGCCGGTGTGGTTTGCATCACAGAAGCTGCACATCGCTCTGAAAACGAGCAGCAGCTGAAGCGGGTCATGAACAAAGTTTATTATTGCAACAGCTCTGACACAACCTGGTTCCATCAAGCTACTGCAAAAACAATAGTTCTCAACAAAGACATTTATTAATTCTGCTAATGTTGATGGGTCTATCAGAAGCCACATGGAAACATATGTACAAAAAACTGGGGATATCTTTGCCAGTGAATCTAGTGTGGGCTGCAGGAAACAGGGACTCCTCAAATGTTCTTTCAGGCCTTGAAGGGTGCAAGACTGTGAACAAACATACCTGTCGGATAACAGGAAAATAAAATAAACCCTGGAGAGTTCAATGAATAGTTCTCTAACTGTATTCATATGGCTTTCTAACCTCTCTAGCCTCCCATTCACAGAGCACAAGAAAACACAAACATGCATGGAGAGCACCAGCAATCCTCAAATCAACTTCTCAAAACAGAATATTTTTGGTTTCAAAAATCACTACATTTTTATATGCTATTTCCTGCATCTGTAGAATTTCATCTCTTCATTTTTTTTCCTCTCTGGTCTTGGACGTACAGAACCTCCTTTTATATAGAAAGGAAAACTGAAGTTCTAAAATAATGATCCAGTTCCAGGAACTGGAGCTTTGATACACATTCTGTCAAAACTTAAGGTTCAATAAAGAAAAGTTTAGCAATTATGAAGAGATTGCATTTTTTTTCTTCCCTTTTCAGGCCTCATAAGCTAAGAGTGGAAGTTACAAAACAGAACAAAACATATCACCCCACGAATCAGTTAAACCTCTTCCACTCAGTTAAGAGTGGTGAGATATATGGCCTGCGATCAACTTGCCATGATCAACCAAGAGGACATAATATATGTACCAGCTCTTCCATACAGAGAAAAAAAAACCACTATAATTTGTAAACATACAATTAAAAACAACTCATTTTTAACCTTGCAATATAACTACAAACAATAGCACACAACATATTCAGATCAAGGAATTTTATTACTGAAAGTATAAATGACTTACCTTGAGACTTAATGGGTTAAAGTCCAAGAGATGATCACTGCACCTTTGAAAATAAAATTCACCTATTAAAACTTCTACAATTAAGTTAGCTAAGAATAAAAAGTCCTGTTATCTGAAATCTTTTAGTTAGATACATTGGCTGCAGGTTGCAAGGTTCTTCAGTACCAAGCAGCATGCTCCTTTCTGACTTAGAGCTACCTTGAAGAGATGAGTGTAATTTATTCAGTCCCTCAATTCCTCTTTTGAAGTATCCAAGAAGGAGGTCCACAGTAAGGTACGCTCCTGTCCACCTCAGCCTTCCAACCTGGATTTCATCTCATTTTGTATTACAAAGCCTAGCAAGAAATCTTTCTAAAGCGACTATTTTATGAAGCAGGAATCAAGAATATTTTGTACTCCCTCTGCAGCACTGGTTACTGCGGCAGCAGTAACAGTTAACAAACACTGTTCAAAAATAAATACCAATCTCGCAGATGACAGAAAATAACATACCTAGCACCAACCTCTTACTCAGCTTTTTTGGAATCAAGGGGAACATAACGACTGGATTTCTCCTCGTTTGCCAATGCTCATGTCAGCACATTGAACAAACCATTGTAGCCAGAGCACTGGGAGCAGCTTATTTTGCAAAGGAACACCTTGATGAGTCTTCTCACATTCTAACTTCTGTAATTTGCACATATGTGAATGGCACCATGATTCTGTCATACTCTATCATGTAAGAATCTCTGGAGAATATCCTTTGCTCCTTTATATCTAGAGTGATTTTAGAAAAGTGATAGCTATTTATAACATCTGAGGATCCTACCCCTTGAGTTCAAGACACCTAACCCCTCTTGCTAAACAGACAATTCTGCTGTATTTTTTGAGAGACCACAAAGAAGCTTTACTTCCCTGCTAGCCTGCCCTTGCCATCCCTGGATCACATGCACATATGCATTTTATACACACATGTCCCTCACCCCCTTCCCCCCCCCCCCCCCCCATATATGAGCATTGGCATATATATTTTTTTTTCAAATAATTACTGAAAATATTTGTTTACTCTCCACACCCTTGAAAATTTCTTAATTCATGAAGCTTTGTACTTGCTATGTCCAAGTTTTGCGGAAGTATGGAATTACCTATCATCCCTGAAATATGAGAGAACTGTAGTCCAATTACTATACTGCTACTCTACTACCGAGCTTGCCTTATTATAATACAAATAGTTCAACTATTCAACTCGTCTTAATTTCACAGGATTAACTGCTTTATAGCAAAATGCACAGCTTACGGGGATCATCCAAGATATTGCATTTAGGTTCACCTCATTAAAAGACCTTTGTAGGAACTGTCACAGTGATATAAGAATCAAAGTAATCTCATCTTAACAGTTGTTGCTTTATTGCCCACCACAAAGAAAAGCGTATTTCCCCATCTTCATCAAGCTGACTTCCAATTCCCTTGCGGGGGGCCAAAAAGCAATCCAAAATGCATGCACAGTGAATCTGGTCAGATATAGGACGTTTGCAAATTTGTACAGAGAGTAATTCAACATCAATCTTCCCTAAAATTCTAGCTCCTACCTTCCACCATTTTCAAGCCTCCTGAAATTTTCAGTTTATTAGATTAGGAACTTACAGAGCTGATCTCGAATAGAATGAATTTCCTAGGTAGCTAACAAGAAAATAAATCATATTATTTGTGTCTCAGAAAAAGGCTTACTAGATATGAATTCTGATTTTCAGTATAGCAAAATGGCATTCTTCTCCTTAAGTATGTACTTTTGTGTACACATCTGCATACTGATATTTATTTAAATTTAAAGACACTGCAACTTCTGACAATTTCAACTGCATCGACCTGCAGCTAAAGAGAAAATTTGGACAACTACTTTTGCAGAAAAAAAAAAAAAAAACCTTTCCAAATTTCATAATGGTGATATTTCAGAAAACAAGCAAACAAACAAAACCAAAACAACAACAAAAAAATGCTGATTTGAATTAATCAGACTAAAATTTTATTGGAATCAAATGCAATAGTGTGAGGGAAGTGCATCTTCCTTCCGAGAGGAACAAAGAGAATAAGAGGAGTGATTTTGGAAAACATACTGGGAGTTGTAGCTCAACGGTAAAAAAAAAAAAAAAGTACCCTCCTTAAAGCAAGGACAACAATGAAAGGTAGAAAGCACTCATAGAATACAAGTTTTTAGCTGTAATTCATATACTATAGAATATATGTTTTCAACTACCATCTCATAAACTGAGTAGATTAGTATGTTATGTCATGCTTCTTCCAGTACTGTGCACATTATAGACTTATTTTGTCTGTATTCCCAAACAGATCTATATCAACTCTTTTGGCTTTTTTTTTTTTTTTCAAAATAACTACTCTTAGTTCAAAATACTATCTACAAAATGTTTTTCAAGCCTTCAGAACTAACATTGTAATGGTAGTCTAGATTCTTCAGCTGAGCTAGCACCTAGTGCTAAAAAAATGCCAATTTTATTTGCATCCAATTGAAGTCAATGGATATAATGTTTACCACTGACTTCAGAAGTCCTGGTTGTTTAGCTCCTATTGTTTTATTTTTGACAATAATCGATTTCTCATTTATACGATCACATATTTATATGATCATATGATTTATATGATCAGTCAGTGTTATCAAATATAATAATCACTGATGTGAAATTATCTGACATCCTTCAGTGATGGCTACACTAGATTTCACTAAGGCACATTGCTCACTAAAATTAACATATCATCTGAAATATTTATACGATTCCAAAAGAAACCCAGACCTTCCAAAAACTTGGAATAGAACAACCTCACAACAGACCAACATGCTTCATGACCTAGTCAATTTATTTTGTCTCAAGAATTAATTAGTTACCTTTCTGGCACAATTTATTCAAACACAAAAATTAAAATCCTGATTTGTAAAACCAACAGAGAGATACATATATAAACACCTATACATATCAGGTGGGAGGATTAATTTACTCTGAGGAACTCTGTTCTTACTCTATCACTAGATTTTTGTCTGCCTGTTAATAATGAGCAAATGCTTCTTTGAAGCAGAATAATGTCAATGATGGAGTCGAGACAGCTTATTCTTAGTGGCAGAATGATGAGCACAAAATCAGTTTTGCTGAATCATAAAGCATCCAAATATGACTATTTAGTTGTTTAAAGATTTTACAGACCTCATCTGTCTTAACAAGAGACATCAGAGGAAGACCTGGCTCAGGCTCATGGTTTTTGAAAGTTTCTACCCAAATGATTCAATGGCTTCAAAGAACTGAGATATGGAGAAAAATAAATCCTCTGCCTACACCACTCCCCCCCAAAAAAACAAACAAACAAACAAACAAAAAACAACCACCACACACCCAAAACAAACAAACAAAAACAAATACAAACAAAACAAAAACAATAAAACCCAAGTTATAGTTATACCCATCTAGTGTTCCCATCCTTTACAGAAGACTCATCATATTTTGTGAAAGTACTTTTTTGTTTGTTTGTTTTTTGTTTTTTCCCCCACAAAATTGCCATTTTCCTGACCCTCTGGAAACCTAGAAAATGTAGTTAATTTCAAGAGTATTTAGTATTGTAATATTTATACATCCAGTAGAAACTTGCAAGTGAGCAGTAAAAAACACAGACTATGTGTGCAGCATTGACTGGATGGTGAATGTGACATTTCATAGAATCATAGGATGCTTTTGGTTGGAAAGGACCTTTAATGATCACGTATCACAGAATCATAGAATGGCTTGGGTTGAAAGGTACCTTAAAGATCATCTAGTTCCAAGCCCCCTGCTGTGGGCAGGGGCACCTCTCACTAGATCAGGTTGCCCGAGGCTTCTCTCATCCAACCTGGTCTTGAACACCTCCAGGGATGGGGCATCCACAACATCTCTGGGCAACCTCTTCCAGTGCCTCTGCACCCTCAGAGTGAAGAATACCTCCTAACCTCTAATCTAAATCTTCCCTCTTTTAGTTTAAAACCATTTCCCCTTTGTTCTTTCATTATCTGCCTGAGTAAATAGTTGTTCTCCATCTTTAATATGTCCTCTTTAAGTACTGAAAGGCCACAATGCTCCCCGGAGCCTTCTCTTATTCAGGCTTAGTATCCCCAGTTCTCTCAGTCTTTCTTCTCAGAAGAGGCATTACAGCTCTCTAATCGTCTTCGTGGCCCTCCTCTAGTCCACCTGCTGCCGTAGACAGGGACATCTTTCACTAGGTCAGGTTGTTCAAAGCCCCGTCCACACTGGAAATGGGCTGATACTACTCCAAGTTACAACATAAAATCATTTTTTCTTTGATGATACAGCTCTTAGTAGTTTGGAGCAAACTACCAAGCAGGTCTCCACTGGGATTTTCTGGGAATATTTCTTAAATGCTTTGAATTGAAATGCCTGGTACGAAAACAAAGTACTATGTACAAAGTCCTATTTTGTATACTAGAAGGATAATATGAGTTTCATTTAACATAATCTATAAATCTTGTTTTCTACTTTGAAAACAATGGAGAATCACCCAGTCAGAAAGAGTCGTCTGAGTGGTTTATAAAAATAAATTTCCTTAACTGTAAACAATTAGCAATGTAATAATGAAGGCACAGTTCTCACAATAACTAAGGGATAATTACTGAGCTTGTTTTGTGACTGATGAAGATTCTGAAAGGAAATTTAATCACTGATTTCTTATCCTATACTTAGATGCCAAACGAGATCACATAATTACAGCTGAATGAATTTCTGTCCTCAGATTATATATAATCATGTCTAGCATGCTGATTGCAAAAGCAAGAAAAAAACAGAATCTTGGGTGTTTATTTCATGGACTAACAATGGAGATTTTTGGCATGCAAGGGAAGGTACATTCGTACAGCTCTAGGAAGAAGAAAATTATTTAGCCCCAAACAATTATTCAGCATCCACAGGAAAATTTTGCAGGAAGCTAAAGCATGCATTGCCAAAATCTTGTTTGTCAGGAATCAACTTCATCACAGCTACAGAAGGTATGCATTCATAGCAGGATGTGCTAAAGGAAAGAACATAACCAGCAGATCCTCATCCTGCTCACAGCTCATCCCTTTCCTTCTTGTCCTGCTTTAAATAGCATTAGCTCCTTATTTTTCTCTACCCATCACCTTCATTCTTGGTGGCTTAGTCTCATACTTCACTGACTACTATTTTTCACATTTTAAAGATCTTTAAAGTGATACTATCATTATCTGCAGACATCCATTTACTGACATGAGGTTGAGAACAATGCCAGTAACATGTCACTACTGAATAGAACAAGAAAAATTCTGCATTCATTTACTACCTTAAAATATTACATCCTTCTCCAAGAAAATTGACCAGACTAAGTCTCTGGTATGTTACAGATGGATTTGTACTGAGTTAATTAACAGCATTAATATAGAAAAGCCAAGACTTGCATTAATGCAGGCAACTTTGTGTTTAAATCAAGATAATGAACCTTATATAACATGGAAAAAGCACCAATAATATTAGCAAACAATGAAACAAAATGGAGCCCATAAGAACCAGAGTACCCATTATGAAATTCAGTCCTTTATCAAAACATGGTATGTCATTGTGAACAATTATGGGAAAGGAATATGTTAGAAGACAGACTAAAATTTCATTTAATTTCACTGAAAAGGAAACTTTGTCCCCATCAGAGTCACAGAAGAATGAAGTATCGTATACCTTGAAGTCTCTTGTGCTGCCCAGATTCTGCACAGTGCTAGTGTGAATGTTTTAGCAGTCAGCCATCTCCCTTGCACAGATACCAGGGCATTGCAGGAACCTGATAGCAATGGGTTCAAGAAGCATCAGGGGCACAGGACAGGATGAAGGTACTTCTTATAGACTAGGAGCTTCCCCCTGTAGTTCTTCATAACAAGTACACAGGAGCTTGCAACAAAGTCTGAGACTGAAGGGGTATGCGTATGAAGGAGCTGCACTGGGTAGAAAATGCTTTTCTACCATTCTGCTCTCAGTACACAGTCAAGATCTCATTGCTAGAATAAAACCTGCATTATGCTGTGCAGTAGAAACTCTGTTTCTGATGGCATCTGCTTTCTTCTATTTTGGCTTTTAAGTAAGATAAAATCCAAGCCAATTTCTGGAGCTTTTTCCTCATGCAGTATTGCAGGCAATACAAGATGATCATGAATGACATCTGCTATCAAGCCTTTCTCATACCACTTCTTGGCTAAAAAACATGCTGAAAATAAGTGTGTGGCCAAAAATGCAATTAACGAAAGGTTATTTGAAGTTGCAAGTTATAACAATTCCCTACTGCACTTTAATTTACACCTTCTGCTAACACCTCTCAGTAGGACAATTTAAATTGTTCAAAAGGAAGCTCGTGTACCTTTCTCACCTACTTTAGTATCACCCCAGAATTCTCGCCATTTGCATTACTTGCACTGGCTAGCCAACAACCAACTCCTGTGTGACTGGAGGTGAAATAAAATCAGCTATAAATGTTGCAAACAAAAAGACACCTATAGTTATTATACTGTTCTCAGAAGGAGACACTCCTCTAACTTACTAATTTTCATCATTTGAGGGTTAAGTTTGTTGTCAGCAAACCTTCCAAGAGCAGTTGTTTCTGGGACAACTTTGCCATTTCTTCTGTGCAAGTACTGTCAGAAACACATCCTGCTTAGTTACACTGTGAAGCAGAGCCTGACAGGCACCAATACATATTTTGAAATTGTAACAACCACTAAATTTGCCCGTGATAAGACTGTACAGTAAGTCTGTATCTCCTCACACAACTGAAAAACAAAACCAAAAATGAACAGACAGAAAAACCCTGATCGATAAGGTGCACCTGCCTTGAGAGTTATTAAAACAGGAGAAAGACAATGCCCTCCAGCAGTCGGTTATGAAAACAACCGTTTCGGTAGTGTTTATCAGCGTGCAGCAGGACTAATGTTCCAATCCTCCTTCCCAAAGTACACGAAAAGCAATTATGCGAACAATAACTCTGCTGTTCTCATGATTTCTGGAAACCTTAGTCACTGAAAACAATTTAGAAAGAGCTAAGTTTCGAATTCTTTTCCCAGCAAAGAGCTCAACTAATGGATGAAAGCATCATCAGCCTTCTACCTGTGTTCCTTCAGGAGTGGTTCAAACAGATATTATTAGCAAAATCATTTGTAAAGACTACTGGGGAATTATGAGCCCATTCAACATCAGTTTCTGTGGTTCCATGGTATGCTTTTCATTCCATTTTAGAATGAAATCTTAAGCTGTTTGAAGATTTATTTATTTATTATTATTATTTTTTCCAGAGCAGCTTTGAGGTCTGTATTGAGTACAGGCTGGAATTTTGCTGTGTGTGTTAATCAGCAGAGTGATGGCTGGTGTGACAGCCTCCGCTCACGTAGTTCAAAGTAGTTTGACTGAGTAGCTTTGCTGACTCATTTAGAACAGTCTCTCCACCTCTGATCTCTCCACATCAACACAGAGGGATATGAATACAGGCTACTCACATCTCAGCAGTTTACTTCTACTCCATTTTGGACCATCTCAATATGCTTGGATTCATCCTAATATAGCTGCTGAAGGAGCAGGAATAATTCATAATAGCTTTTTGCCTAAGAGGGTATAAGTAAGAGTACCTCTACTGAAGGCAATTTAGACTACCTGAAAATATAGCTAAGATTTTTAATGTGAATTACACAGAGAGCCCAGAAGAAAAAGGAATAAGCATTTACTGTCCTGACAACCTGCCAATTTCACATACAATCATAAATGCTATTCCCTGTTATTCATATGTCTTATATCTGCAAATACCCCATTAATTCATGAGAAACACACATACAAGCTTTTTCCTGCAAGGAGAGAGATAATGTGAAGTTATATGATGTTAGGAAAGACTGCAGCAGGCAGACTAACCCAAAATTAGGAACCAAGTTATTTTTACTTACTGTCCTCGTTTAGTGCTTAATGTTACCGTATCCTTGCAGGAAACAAGCCATTTTACAATCAATGTGTTTTATTGAGCACAGAACTGAGACTTACTACATGTGAATCTCAGCTGTTTCTTCTCATGCAACTTGGACCAAAACATGTTTTTCATTCGCTCAATACCAGTCTAATAAAAGGTTACCTTGCTGAGCTCCTGGAGAGCTTCTTTGTGACAGGGCATTATGTTCACACGGGGAGAAGAAATCCCACTTCTATCTCAATGTTCTCTTACTGAGGAAGATTTGGAGCAGGGGCATTTAAAAATGAATGTGGTAGGCAGATACCTTTATAGAAGGATATATTTTTTCTGGTTTGGAAAGAGGAGCTGGTCAGATAATCCTATTTTCTAGTTGATTCTTAGAAGGGATCACATGGGTCTCTTAAGATGGGGTTATAAGAGAGACCAACCTAGCGCTCTGTCCTTTACTGAGGATTTATCAGCAGCCATGCCATTAATTTGAATCCCAGGCAACTTAAATCTGGATTGATGTCCCTGCCTGACCCAACTCCAAATAAAGTAAAGCATGTGCGGATGCCAAAGTCAGATTCCACATTTTCATAGTGTTTGAAGTTCATACTACATTATCTAAATTAAAAATGCTATTTGAAAGCAAATTTGCCCATTTTGAATAACAAGGAGTGTCTACTTTCAGAAGAGTAAATTAAACTAAACAACTTTTCATCCCTGTATTCCTAGGAGGAAACACTGCAATAAAAATAATCACACAATCACAGAATGGTCATCCGTAAGGATAGGTCTCAGCCTGTCCTCGTAGAAGAGGTGTTCCAGTCACTTCATCATCCTTGTGGCCCTTTGTTGGAATCTCTCCAATATGTCCACATCTTTTCTGTACTGGGAAGCCCATAACTGGAGCCAGCACTCCAGGTGCAGCCTCACCAGTGCTGAGTAGAGGTGAAGAATCACCTCCATCCACCTGCTGGCCGTGCTCTGTCTAATGCAGCCCTGTATACTGTTAGCCTACTTTGCAGCATGGTCACATTGCTCTCTCTTGTTCAATTTGTTGCACACCAGGACCCCCGGGTCCTTTTCTGCCTAGTTGCTGCCAAGATGGGTAGCCCCCAGCCTTGCCTGGTGCCTGGAGTTGTTCCTCCCCAGGTGCAGGACTTCGAACCTCTCCTTGTTGAACTTCATGAGGTTCCTATAAATATAGGGAATATATAAATAATAAAATAAAAAACTTTATGCCTGTAGTAGCAGCATAGTGACAATAAGCCTAGCTAATCAGATTGAAATAGTCTGGCTTCTGTCAGTATATATCTTGAGGTGAGTAACAGCTTAACATGAACAGTTCATTTAGGACAACTACAAAAAGCAGAAAACCATGTTTAAACTTGCCCACACAGATAAATACTGACCTTGGGAGATTCAAAATGAAAAGCTGAATATGCAAAAGCATTCAATTCCCCTGAAAGTAGTTGTACTTGGACCTGCAAAATGAACTGCTTGCTTATTAGAAATGAGTTCTCAACACTAATCAACATAAGGGTGAGATTCACTGGAAATAGCATAAAAACTACAGCAACACTTGGAACCAACCCAGCTAAGTATCTGTTGCTTTCATGATGGGAGCAAATAATGGACAAAAATATAAGAACACAAAGAAGAAAGACAACCAGAAAAGGTGAATAAAATAAAATCAGTCTTGAAAAAGGAACAACCATATGGTAAACAACTAAAGATTTCAATTTTAAAGAAATGACCTGTCAGAGAACAATGTGGACAGTAATGCGCCCAAAGCAAAAATCAATCACAGTTCATTGCTATCTGCATCTGAAAAAGCATTGTAGATAACTTCTCAAACATTCAAAAGAGAAGCTGAGAAAGACTGTATCAGTGAATGATGGCTGCTATTATTAACTGGCATTATTAGAAAACAATAATAATTAATTAAAAGATATACAATTAATTAAAATCATTGAACAGAGTTATACTTGCTGTTGTAAAGCATTCTCTCTCTGAAATGCTCATCTCCCTTCTTAAGGGTTATATTACAGCATACATAATTAGATTATTTAAAAGGTAAATGCATATAATGGGATTTCCAAGGAAAGCATATATATTCATCAGGAGTTATAGAACAGAATTATACAAGTATAATTAAACTTCCTTGCCTTTTTAGAGGAAGAAAAATGTATTCTCCCACCACACTATATTATTCCACCTTACATGGTCCCTTCTACTATAGAGCCAAACAAGGGAATACTATTAAGTTCATATTTATGCCCAAAGCCCAAGACCACACGGCTGTCCAAATACTGGTATTGTGTAAGAACATCATCTGTGATTGCTTTTCATACAGAGATTTTTAGCAGAAATTTAATAAACATCTAACATAAGATTTTTTTTTTCAGAATGTTGACCAGAAACAAACAAACAAACAAACAGAGTAGCAGATGCATTGGTGTTGGTCATTTTTACTCCTATTGTGTGTAGCCACTGTTGCTTTAAACCTATCCTAAACATCTGTGACAAGGTGGCATATGAACATTTTTGACATTTGGAAGGAGCCCATTTGTTTTTCCATCAGGTCCTGCTTGCTGCAGGAGCCTTATTAAAGTAAAGAAAACTAATGCAGAAGGTGGTTTCCTTCTTCATTTCCCACACCACCTCCAATACGCTGCAGCAGAAGCTGTTAACGCTGGGGGTGCCCACAGAGCCCCTCGTCTTGCTCACATAGTGGGACACCAGAAGGAGCTGTCTTTCCAAAACTGACCCTACTAAAAAAAATATGGTCGTGGAAGTTGCACGGGCATGGGTACAGCTGGTGCACATTTTGTAACCCCCAGGGCCAGTGAGGGGAGGTGGTGGGCACGCAGCGGCATGTGGGTGCAGCCTTACACGCCTGCACCCACCTGTGTTTGTTGGGGGGGGGGGGGGGGGGATTGTATCCTGGGATTTGCTACAAAAGGATGTCTACAAATCTGTAGATCTTTGCTAATGTTTTGTAAGTGCCTAGTATTGTAGTTTATTTGCTTTGGTTGCTGCTATTGGTCCCAAATGCCTCATTCACTGATTAACACTTAATTATGTCCTGTTAACAATAAACAGTTTTGATACAGATTTGATTTAAACCACTTTAATGGATTTTTTTTTTTTCTCTTGGATGTTACTTTAAAAACAAGCAAACAAACAAACCTAAACGGTTTAGAATGACTCATTCTCAATAATACAAATCATTCCAAAATCCACAGTAAGAATTTACATACTATCGTGATCCAGTCTCTGAATCCTAACAACTGAAGACATGGTTTGCTCCCTAACTAGACACACCTACTGTGCCCACTCAGAAACACCTGCTTCACCCTTTGGAAACTGTGTGTAATGGTACTTGTTTCACATGGTTGAAGGTCAGGTATGCAATCCATCAGTGACTAAATGGTGCTCAAATGTTACACTGATGAAAGTTTTTTTAAAAATAAAATACCTAGATATATTTTTCCCCATTCTTTTTTAATCCCATATAACGTTTATAGGTGTATATACTCATGAAAATGTAGACAAACATTCACATATTAATAAGGAAAATTAACAAAACATGCAGGTGAATAATTATAAATAGAGCAAACAATTAATTTAATTGGTTTAAATAAAAATACTGGGTTGTTTCAGACAGATGATTGTTTCTTTTCTATTGTTTTCATTTTATATTATTATTTTGGATGCTATATGAAATTCATTTAAAGGATTTATTTGCAACCAATGGATTAAAACAGCAACTCTTTTGAACGAGAAAGAAACTGAGAGCTGTTATATACTGTGTCTATTGTGCTTTTAATGGGTTGATACTTACTGCCGTTTTCCAGTTTACCTATGTTATTATTATTTAGAAGCCATAGAGTAGAAATAAGGAATGACTGCAGTGTGATAACCAACAGCAAGAATGGGAATCTGAAAGAAACGATTTGGGAGCCCAGTCTGAAGGCAATGACTATAACATGAAGGTTTTATCAGCAAGAGCGGAAGCAATCCTGTAACAAGTCAGTACAGGAGAAGGATCAGTATCTCATTTATGCAACAGAACAGAGTTCTCTGGAAAACTGATGAAAGCAAGGAGATTTTAGAAATTCATTTAAGTGGAAAACAGAAAATAAACAGAAATGTTGGAGGATAATGCTATGTGGAAGAATGCTTTTATAACAGATAAAGGGAGAAAACAGCAATGAACTATTTTATTTCTTAGGTATGCATATGCTTGACTTTATTTTAAATGCATATGCAAGGAGATGTCACATTGAAACCTCCCAGAATTCAGTCCACCTCCTTTGTAAAATACACTGAAAAGCCTGCCTACAGTTTGTGATGTACTATGATTACTGAGGATTTCTCAACACAGAGATATTAAATTAAAAATCAAAACAGTTAAATCAGTGCCATCTGTGTTACAGAAAGACTTATCAGATTTGTAATTAGTATAGCTTATTTGAATAGAATTAGCCTATATAAATTACACCAGCATCAGCACTAGTGTGGACTAGTAGATGTGTCTACACTAGGTGGTTCATGTGTTTACCTGGATTGATGTGTGCTCCAACAGCTCTGAAAGCACAGTTCACAATATAGGGAGAAAACTCATGTTACAAAATGGCATTTGGTTTATTGGCCATCATGGATTACACTGAAGGAAATGAAATTAAGGTTATAGTCATTAATTCCAATTTAAAGGAGAAAATAAATTTATAGTTGGGGTACAGTGTTTCTTACATACCGACTTATTTCCTTGAGATGTTCAACACAGAAATTATATGCTAGAGAAGTTATTCTGCGTTATTTCTCTTTGTAATAATTTATACAGCACATAAAAAGATCTCAAGGTCGTTGTGTATCCTATTGCGACTTCTGTACACTGAGAATATCTCAAGGATATTCTTGAAAAATTATGGAGAAAGTCACTAACAGCTAATTTTCTGAATGACAACAACTACGTCTGGATATTTGTATATAATTTCTATGGAAGCTGAGAAAAAAGTAAATCTGTATTTCTTAAGGTAAAGAGAGAGAAGCAGGCAATAGAAATCTTTTATTTTTTATTTTTATTTTTACCCTACATACACTAATTACTTAGGTAATCAACATTGCTTTTTCACTCCTACGGTCATTTTTTTTCCTTCAACTCCTGCTGGTTGTCATCCTTATGTCTCACTTACATCACCACATTTTTTAGAATTTGTGCAACACTGGCTTCTGCCTATGCCATGGCAGGCTTAGATAACGAAAGCAAATGAAACAGAAACAAAGAATATTATA
Source organism: Anser anser (assembly GCF_964211835.1). Lineage (NCBI taxonomy): Eukaryota > Metazoa > Chordata > Aves > Anseriformes > Anatidae > Anser > Anser anser. Next base: position 14,755,637 of record NC_139723.1, read on the forward strand.
TGTTAATAAGGCTGCTAAGACACCAGGTGGGGATAGAAGTATTTTTAGAAAGAACTACAACAGTACAAAGAGCGTTTTTTTTTTCCCTTCAACTATTCTATTTTAACTCTCCTCCAGCATTCCTCACCAAATGCTCTGTTTGAAATACTTAGGCTACTGAAACTTCTCAAAGCTGAGGCCCTGGTTCTGGAAATACTGATAATCACAGAGGCTGAAACTGAGCCGCTGTAATCCTTTTCTTCAACTCCCAGGAAAGAGGACATCACTTGTAAGGATAATTGAAAATCTTATTTTTGAATAAGCAGTTGAATAAGCTTGCTTGGCTCCAAATGACTTTGATTGCTTTTAAGTGCATTCATAAATGGTTTTAAATGGGAGAGATTCAATGAACTGGAGTGCAGAAGAATCACAATTTTGACATTGATAATGAGTGCAAAAAAAAAAAAAAAAAAGTTTTGTGGTTCCTTCTGACAAGCCATTTGTAGGTCACTAAAAGTGGTAAATTGAAACCAAACTTTCTTGGATCTGCAGTTCAAGTTTCAGACACAAATTTTTTCACTCTGCAAGACAATTGTGTGATATTTTTTCTGCTACTGAAAAACTGGCATGAGCATTCTTTATGTTGTATTTCTTTTGTACGAAGCATGCCATGAATTACCAGCATAACCAACTGCTCAAGCACAGTTAAGGGGTGAGGAAGAATTATTTCTTACTCAGACACAATTGTTATCAGAGGAGTTCATTCACAAGGAGAGATGGGCCTGTAACTTCCCTTCATACCCCCAAAGCTTTTGACAGACAAGCAGTGGTCAAGTAGCTAATAATACATAGTGAAGAATGTGGGAGAAAAAGCTTCAGTCTCTGTTCCAGCATAAACTCCCTTTGCAGAAGTGAGTTAATGCCTTACTTTGTCTTGGTACAGGTAACAGCATGACATGGCTGCAGTTAGGTGGAAAAATACACTAAAGAAGAGGAGAAATTTGAATGCTATTGTAACAGAGGTCTGACAGCTATCTAGACTGTTATCTAAACAAAAGAGAAATATCATGTGAAAGACATAAAATCAGCAATATGATAAAATTTAGTATGATCTAAAAATCTAAAAAAAATAATCAACATTGTCTAGTGCCAAAGATCCACTTAAAAAGAGTACTACTTAGGCAATGGTATTCTAGTAATTCAGCCTTTGCATCTTTATTTATATACAAAACTGGCTCTTGTTTACCATTCACGTTCATTCCTTGTGCCACAGGGACACAAAAATGAAGACATTGTGTCAAGCATGGGATAACCAAACCACTGTATTTGTAATAGACATGAGAATAGATGACTGGGAGGGAACCAAGAAAAAGGACCACAAAGACACTCAGCCTGTGGTCAGAAACACAGCTAGGGAAAAAATGGCAGGCCTGCTCGCTCTTTTGGGCAGAGGTTGTTTCATTCAAATTTATGGTCAATATTTATGTCTTATTCCAGAACTGCTACACTCATATTTCCTGAAAGGAGGGAGTAAAAACCTTCCCCTAATCTCTCAGCAAAGAATAGTATGCAGTACTATTCACTGCTTTAATCCAACTTGTTTTTACAACATGCTTGCATTGAAACTACAGTATCCCTGTTTTCCTATAGATAGAAAAATAAATAAATAAGTAACTGTATCCCCACAGACAAACAGAAATACAGAAGGCCTACACAAAATATGAAAATCAACACGGAAGAAGAAACAAACTGAATATTAGCATGGCACACACATGGCAATGAAGTCAGATTTTGCCTTAAAAGCACCTGTTATATAACTCTTCTTCAAAAGAGAGAAGAAAAAATAAAAGCAAAATGTGGAAAATGACTTGGATCCTGAATCCTTTGCACACATTTGCTTTTGAAGTTGTATTAAACCATAAGGTTGTATTTATAGTTAACTGCAGGCTTGAGAAGAACATCAAAACTCTTCAGGTAAGAGGTTTCTGGTGGCATAAAGTGCTAGGAGTATTCAGTTTTGCATATTTTCTATACTGTTTTAATTCTTTTCATATTATGATAAAAGAGTCTACCAGCCTCATTACTACACATGGGGAGTTTTATTAACTTGCGTTAAAATTGTTATGATATCTGAACATGAGGAATGGAATGGTGATTGCATTGACAATTCTCAGTTGGTTGGAAGTGGTGGATCATAGTTGTAAAGCTTGACTTTGATTATATCTGAATAATAAAATGCAAAAGAGCCTAAGCTTTCTGAACAGCCAAATATTATATTCTCATGAGGAAAGAAAAAGTCATACATTATCCAGGCTCATAAACCAGAAGGTTTTACAAAACAATGGCATTTACATGACAGTGGCACTTACAAGCTAGATATAGCAAAGCCCATGGAAACCTTGAGGTTCAGAAAGACATTCATGTTGATATTAGAACCCTCTAACCTTAAGTACCCGCCTTCTCTATTTCAATGGAGGATTAGCGTCTAACTGCTTTTGAAAGCAAGCAACTCCTTTCTCCTCCCTGTTCCCTGAAACCTTCCTCTTTCTTGATAAAGATAACTTTTAGAAATTTGGTCCCTACAGTTTCCATTACCATTGGAAAAAGAGGTTGGCAGAAAACTTGCAGATCAGTTTACCCTTTGCTCTTTGTTCACAGGGAAGAGTTGCACTTTGATGTCATAGATAACTTCTCATTTTCTTAATTTAATAAGTTTATTCGCATGGAATAGATCATTGCCTCTGTAGTGAGAGCAAAAGGAGAGCAAAAAAACAGCTATAAATAAATCTATTTTAAAAAGTTATCTATAGCTAAAGCCCCTAAATATAGCTGCTTCCACATATAACAGGAACTGACTTTATGTATTGTGGGCATGGATGCCATGTAGTGAGAGGACTAAACTTAGCTTTCAGAACTGTGTTGTGATCTGTACTGTAAACAAGATAAATCAGTGCATTTCCTATACCTCCCATCCTACACAGCAGCGGATTTAAATTGCTAAGCTCCTTGAAAGGGAATGTAACACTTCATAAGTCTGGCTGTTGGGGAAGAAGGATCTTTGCCTACATTCTGACCTACCCGGGAAACTGTGTGTCCTACATAGAAAAAAAGGTAAGAAGATTCATGCCTAAGACTATTTTGAGGCAGGGACTCAAATTCTGCTTGCCAAGCATTAAGGTAGAGGGTTATTTTCTAGTCTATCTGCATAGCTGCAAGAGGAATAGGTAGAAAGCAGTCCCCAGAGAACTGACTTATGACACTGCTGCAATTATGGATGATTTGTCTGTCTTCGTGCTCAGCTCATTTGTGCATTAACTGACATCACACCAGAAGCAGCCGGGACAACCTTAAGCATCTTCAAAGTATTGCAGACATTGATTATGAAATGCCAAGAATTTTAAGGACAAGGAAGTTAACAGTTCTCGACAATATAAAGGCAGACTGTTGCTGCAGTTCATGGAAAGTCAGCTTTCTTTCCATTATCATTAACACAGTTGAGAGATGCTTCATTGGATGATAAGAGGAATTGACAAGTATTCAATAGGAGCAACTACGCAAAAGAGATGCACTGAAGTCTAAATTAGTTTAAGTCCTTCATTTAGGTGATTTTCTGCTCAAGAGTAAAAGAGATATTTTCTAGGTCAATCAATGTCCTAATTAAGGGGTTCTCTAGCAAAATTATTATTATTATTTTTTGAGTGATATAAAATATAACTTGAGTTGATACACAAACAATTCTTGGTGCATCTTTGTTGCATTTTAGAACCTACTAGGTGAGAACCACAGACGAATACTTCATTCTGGATTAAAAAGACTTTCTTCTTGGGCTGCATTCTTGTTATGCTGTATAGTAGCTTCAGGAGGGTCAAATAATTTCATTAAGTCAGTAAAACATTTAAAAAAATATATTTTCCTGTTTAAATGATCTCACTGTGACTCTTTAACCGTAACTTATGTCAACAGTAACTGATACATGCCAGCTTCAATTTGACATACAATCTGGAGCCAGTGCCTAAGGATACAGGAAATAAGATATTCACCTGCTTACTTTCAGAGAACTAATGAAGAGAAGAGTGAAAAAATGTTAACCAGAATGATAGGAAGGTGTTACCAAGTATGGGTTAACCAGCATAAGAGAATGTTAAAAAATGCCTATTACTATCTGATAAGATAAAGTGGATAGGCAAAAATATTATGAAAGCTGTGTTTGTTCTACAGTAGGAGGCAATTCACAACTGCAGGCACTTCTCCTCTATTACATCTAGTATTTTCTAATTAGTAATTTTGTTTAATGACTGTCCATGACTCATTACAGTATTTCATTAACAAAGTAGTAGTCAGAAATCTCCTTCATCCTTACCTCAGAGGTTACTTTAGTTGTAGAATGCATAGAAACAGACAGGGCTGATAGCAGCAGAGAAAATTTCCTCCCATTTTGTAAAAAAGTAGGGAACATTTTTAAATTCTCATGAAAGTAAGACTATCAAGTACTATCAATAGTCTAACTACTAAAGGATGAAATATTTAATTTGAGCCAGTAGCAAAAGCTTGAATGAGTTTAATTAGCCTCATCTGAATTTCCTAAAATTTCAAGGAATGAGATTTTATAAGACTCTTTAAGTTCCTTATTCTGATCAAGTCTCACTACAAGAATTATGCACCTGGTTGCTCCTGAACTTAAACCTTCAGCACCAGGGAAAAAAATGGAGAAACCTGGGAATTTCATTCAAAAAATTCACTGAGACACATATGATATGATGTTATCCATACTATAATGACATAATTTAGCTTGATTCAAATTTGATTCAAATGAATGAAAAGGGCTGTTACCTGTTTACTCACACATTATTTAAATTTAATTTTTCATATTTGTATTTAGTTTTCAATGCTTTACTGCCTGAAGGAAAAATTCCACTTATGCTCAGGAAAAATGCTCAAATCCAAATTTAGTTATTAATCATAAAGTACCATCTAACAGAAGTTTAAATAGAGTACAGTACACATAAATAAAGTAAGGGTTTCCAGGCCTGGGTTCTTAGAAACACAGAGAAAAAAAAAAAGAAAAAAGACAAAGTTTTCCATCAAGGCTGATTCCAAATGCTAGACAAGATCCTTTATTTTATGCTACATAATATAGGAAAAGAAAAAAAAAAAAAAAAAGAAAAATCTTGAACTAACAGGAAAACATGTTTCCAGTAATAGTAAATTGGAAGTGCTCTCTGTACAGAACCAAAAAGGACATAGAAAGTAACAGTGCATATGTTACAAGTGTGAATCTAAGCCAGGGAATGTAAAAGGGATGAAAATCAATGTAAAATGAATATGCGCTAATTTTTTCCTTCAGAAAATTGACAATTGATATCACTATATTGGCCAGTTAGTGGACTGAGTATTCTGACATCCTTGAAAAGTCCTATTTGGATATAAATCTCATTCAAAACACTTCAAACTACTATATGATAATTCATATGTTCCTGTCCAGCTGGGTTGCAAAGACTTTGTCAGTTTGCAGAGAAACGAAGATTTCTCAATTTCTTGACAAAAACAGAGGGAGATGAAAGCACTAGAAATCAAATATGTAGCTTGCTGGGACAGACTGAGAGGACTCCATTGCTCTACATGGTTTTCCTTGAGTTAGTTCATCAGTCCTGCAGGCATATCACTGAACAGTTCATCACAGATACACATGGACTTCAGCTGCAAACATGCACAATTAACTTCTCAGTGATATGAGAAGGTTTTTTTTTTGCAGATCAGCTTTTGAAACAAGCTGCTTAACGACAGATTAAAATCTTCCATTGCTTGCTCCAAGTTCCATAACAGCAAAGTCCCAAAGAAGACTATTAGTTACAATTTATACGGGGAAAGTAGAAAACGAAATGTGCCCATGTTTCTTTTCACAAAGCTACGGACCACAGAATGGCAGAAACTGCAGTTCTGGGAAGAAGTTACTTGAAGATGCTACACAAAGGATACCTGCCCTCACAGAGATTTACTCACATTAACTATGCAAGGCATCAGGTGAGAGAATCCATCATCCATTTTTCATTAAAATGCGCACAAGGACTTGTACGTGGTATATACCAGAAACAATGAATTTACACAGCCTTAGAAATTAGGCTGGCAGAAAGTGATAAAAAGGAACATGGTGATTACGTGTCTGAATAGTGAGCAAGATCCAAGGAAATTAGAATGCCATTCATAGCCTTTAGTTAGGCATTTAGTCACTTTCAGTACTTGTGAAGAGATATTGATTCTGCAATAGACTAGGGAATTACTGATAACAGAAGCCGGATCTACACAAAATCTAACAGGCCAGCTACTTTCTAAAATTCTTATCAGCAAAAGCTTTCCTTTCTAAATCCACACAGGACATGTGATCTACAATTTGACTCATGGTGGTACATTTTATACAAATAATCAGAACAGATTCTGAGACCCGAGAAATGATCCCAACAAAATGACACTGCTGGAGCAAGCACACACTCTTCTAAGCCACCTTGTTGGGGCCAGAATCCTGCCTAGATTAGCCATCAATCCATTCATTCATAGTCACTGGACAGTGTGATGCATTTGAGCTGAATTTATTTATAGATAAAGTGATGGAGTGCTCTCTCTCTCTCCCACCCCCCATTTATAACTGCATTCAAGTCTTCAGCTAAACAGCAACACTGAGATGTTACAGAAAATTTCCTAGAATGAATATAATACTCATTCTTGGCTCTCTGAAAAGATAGGTTAAAGATTAGGCTAAAGATTAGGTCACGGTTTTATTCTTTAACTAGATATTACTGAGATCAGAAATAGTTTCTTAAAGATAGCCTACAGTAAAGTGCTAACATAATGAATATCAATATTGTTACCTCATTATTAAATGAGACTTTCAGACCAGAAGTTTGCCCTGGCAAACTCCATCTTACTCCTGTGGCTTAATCATTTTATCATTAGCTTGCATGAGATAAATCATGCACACATGGAAGCAATTCTTAATAGTGAATAGTAGAGATGGCTAGTAATGTGGTAGTGGTTTGCTTTCTAGCAAACAGGTTTTACACATGCCTAGGAAAATTCAAGCACATATAAAAACAGCTAAGGAAACCATCTACACTATCTTCTCCAGGACAGCTAATTCAAAATGAATTAGGAAGACAGAAATAAATGACTGCAGAAAGCAAAGCATAATAATTTGTCAGTCAACCACATGTAGCACAAGACAAGGGCTTGTCATCAGCTACCATTAATAAACATGAACTAAGATTAGGAAGAGAGCTACGAGTGAAGAAGAAACATTCACACATGAATAGAAGTCATGGAGCAAAGGTGATGGATAAGCAATGTCTTTGGAGAAAAGAGCATCAAGCAAGACTAAAGTGGGTGTAAAATACAAGCATCTGAAGGTTGCTGAAGGCTGAGATTAAAAAGGACACCGAAACTCAAACAACAAATGACAGCAAGAAATGAAAGAATGAGCATCCTGATTATTGCTTTCTCCCCCAGAAAGTGAAAACCTACTGCAGTACCTTAACTCAAAGTATATAACTTGTTAATACCGAACATAATTTGTTCCCTGCCCAACTGTGATTATTACAACCAGAAGATGAATGGGATTGAAATTAGGAAGCTTGGAGTGTAGGTAATCTTTTTTAAGATTCGCACTGCAAAGGACTGAGAAAAGCACTGCTAGAGGGGTGTTTAAAATCTGTAAAATGGTGCAAGGTAATATTCCAGCTAACAATAAAGGCCATGCAAGAACAGGTATGTAGGTTATGGCAGTCTGAGGGGATCCTATACTTATCGGTCTGCAGATCCTTTGGAAAACATGACAACAAGAACTATATTAGCCCACAAAGATCCACTCTACAACATTCTCTTCACCATGCGAAAATAGATTCAGGCCATTGTCAAACTATTATTCTGAAAATTGAAAAAGAAAAAACAAAAACAAAAACAAAAAAGCTAACATACATCACCTTTGTGGGCTTTTCAACCTCTGGGGAGAATTTATAGTGTATTACTTTCTAGAACTATATTAAAATAAGTACCAATAAACTACAAGGACAGTCTGAAAAATGAATAACCTCACCTACCTGCTTCGAGCACTTGAAACAGATTAAATAAAATAGAGTACTGCATCCACATATATTAGTTTTTTAGTGTGTGGGCAGATAATCTATTATCAAGGCAAAACCTTCCTATAACTCTCTTGGGGCTGCTGTCCGTGCCACCACCTTCACATCTTATAATGTCATGAGTGCAAAAATAAATATTGACATTACCTGTACCATTCTTGTTCTGTGCTTTCATGACCTTCTGTATCTAGACTGAATACTTAGATAATTGTTTCCACTTCTGCTGAAATTTTCTTTATAAAAACACTGAAATTTGCATAGCACAAGTAATATAACTTCTCTTAAATTCTAATGAAGGGAATAATTCAGAGAAATAATACCAATTAAAGAAGAAAAATTGAAACAGAAGAACAGAACCAGTAAAAGAAGAGATTAATATGCAAAAAGTGTGGCTGTTCACAAGTGAAATCAAGTCTCAAACTCTTTACACATAGGAAGTCCTTATAGATATAGGACAAACTCCAGAATATGTACAGAAGGAATGTGATCCAATGTACAGAGACCTTTTAGAATTCCTTAAAAAGCAGTGAAGTTTCATCATAAAAATGATTTTCCCCTGAATTCCACAATTATCATACATCTCCTTCAGCACAATGCCCAGACAACACATGGATCAAAATGGAAAAGAAAAAAAGTGACAGAATCTAACTTAAAAAAATTAAAGCTGGTACAAGACACAGTAATATTTACAGACTTTTTGTTTCTAATTCACAGTGAAAATTTTAGTTGCTAGAAAACCTAAATTCTAGCAGTTTTAATTGCAATTGTTACAGCTCAAAATGAAACAACAAATGCTGAATTAATACAAGTCAGTATTTTCCCCTGATCACTATGACAGCACCTTGGAGAATAACCATATCTCTGTGATCTATTCATGATATAGTAGTCAACTGCCAATTCTAGTCTAATGCATTTCCAAACCATATATCCATGACAAACATAAGTATAATAAACACAATTGTCCCATGAAGGAAATATACATATGCACACACACATACATATATTACGTACATACACACACACATATGAATTTATGTTTCAATTCAGTTAAAATAACATAACAGAGGTCTATTGTATGTTACAGTAGATCTGAAGGATGAACCATTTGAGACATCCAAGCTTCTTTTCTATATTTTTCATAGATACTGCATAAGTTCACTCTGCCCTTCTCTACTGGAAAGATCTTTCTCAAAGTAGCTTAGCTTTTAGTGCTGGAACCTGGAATTCTCTTTTCATTTCTGCCACTGACACTCACACATGACCTTTAAAACATTATGCCACTTTTTTTGTGGCTCAGTTCATTGATCTGCAAAATGGTATAAAAATGCCTGCCTCACAGCTGTGTTGCAGATATTGTCATATGGCAAGGCAGCCATAGATGAAAAGCACTGTCTAGGAATGTCCTGGGTAGCCAGTTCCAAGAGAAGGTGCATTGACAGACTGGCTAGTTTCTCAGGTATTAACTCTGCTACAGCCATGAAAGCTAATTATATGATGACAGATTATGGGAATGCACTGGTGAAAAAATATGCATCAGACACCACACAACAATCTTATGATGAATAGGAAAGTGGACTTTACAGCAACTGTGCTGCACCTAATATAAGATAAAAGAATAACACTAGGACAGAGAGGTACAGGGGAGGAGCAGATAAGAACAGGTGATATTTTTATGAGTGTTTTAATTAACTTCTGTTCACTTTGAAGCCACATTTTTCCCCTGTCTAGCAGTATCAAAGGGTATTAAAGTTAACAGTGGTGCAATTTATTTCTTTATGTCTTTCACAGAATCACAGAATGGCTAAGGTTGGAAGAGACCTCTGGAGGTCACCTGGCCCAACCACCTGCTTAAGCAGGGACACCAGAGCAGGCTGCCCAGGACCATGTCCCGGTGGTTTTTGAAGATCTCCAGGAACGGAGGCTCCATCACCTCTCTGGGCAACCTGTGCCAGTGCTCCATCACCCACACAGTGAAGAAGTGCTTCCTGATATCTATCCAGAACCTCCTGTGCTTGTGCCCATTGCACCTTGTACTGTCACTGGGCACTACTACAAAGAGCCTGGCTCCATCTTCATTGCGTCCTCTCTTCAAGTATTTATAGACATTGTTGAGATCCCTCCAGAGCCTCCAAGTCTCTAGGCTGAGTCCCAGGCCTCAGCCTTTCCTCACAGGAGAGGTGCTCCACTCTCTTCATCATGGGACACCTACATTGTCCCTTTCCTACACTGCATAAATGGCATGAAGAGTTTGCAAAGAATATAATACAGACTGCATGTTTTAAAGTGCATTTTACCAGATAAAAAATGAATAGCAGATACTTGCAGTCATGTGTATCCACTTAAGAAACTCATATCATTGCCACATTAACATAAAACACTTGAAAGGAAAAGCAATTTCAGAATGCAAATCCTGTTTTGGTATTTCGATATTTCCAGTACTTCTACAATATATATATATATATATGTATATGTATATGTATACGTATATATGTTTTTTGTTCTGAGAGATTTTAAAGAATGTTTTTATCTCAACATAGTAACTTGTAATGAAGAAAAAAGTTCAAAAATTTCTCAGATTTTTACTCAAAAGCTCTTAAGTGCTAGAAGATCATTTTTAATTCTTAGAAGTGCACTTAACATTAATATTTTATATAACTCAATATGCATATATTACTGGAATTAAATATAGAAAAAATATCAAGTTACAGTACTCTCAAAATTCAGAGATTAAGAAGTTAGCATAGATTAGCTACTCAAGACTCTATTGATAGACAGACATAGTTCCAAATAAACAGTTGCTAGGTCTGTTGCTTTGTGAGCATTTTTAAGCCCTTTTATTTTCTTCTTTTTAATTTTCGTTTCTCTTTAAACAAATATAGCACTTCGGAGCCATTCAAATGAATTATATCAATTTAATTCCACAGCAATGATCATACAAGAATTTCTTTCAACTCCTTTAAAAATTTAGATGAGGCATTTTAAGCTTTTTGATTCTCTGGTGTTGGGTTTTCCAGTGAATTTTCAGTTAGTGTTTTCACGATCTGATTTCTTTTCTATGAACCTCCTTTCTATCTATCTCTCCACTAAACTCGCTACTTCTGCTTTTTAGACATAGTGCCAAGAGTAATGATTGCTTAAACAATTCACATTTTCAGGTGACCTTTATTTTCATCATTACTATGATTTTAACGTTAACTAATTTACATTTAGCTACTTGGACTGCTATTGGTAACTGAATTTTCACTAAACAGGAAAATTATGTCTCATCCATTCTGTCACCGCAAATGAATTTTTATTCATGAAGATAGTTATGAGAAGATAGTAGTAGAATGTCCATTACATTTTACCTCTGTCAACTCTTTGTGTCAACTTACAGTCTTAGATGTCAACTCTCTCTCTCTCCTAAACTTTGAAATGAGCCTGAACAGAACACAATAGTACATCCCTAGCCATGTACCATTAACATGTACTATTACTCACATCCCTAATCTCTTAAGATTTGGTAGTTTTGGATGTGACTGACTAGTGTGTAATTCTCAAGTCACCTTCACTATTGACTGACTTTGTTAGTAGATGTGCATACAGCGCCCCTGAGCATTTGTTGGAAGCACAATTTCCCACCAATTTCTTCTACAGTAAAGGGAACTAAAGTGATATATTAATAACCTTCTCAATGACAGGCATATTGTCAGCACGTGACATACTATCACTACACAGCTTCGTGGACTCCAGACTCCGACCTATTTGTGGAAGAACTTCTAATTCCAGAAGGAGAGCGTGTTTGGTGAAATTTCCTCCTAACAGTCTGTTTCAGAAGACATCTATCTAGAAGCACACTTGTTTGCGGGCTACATAAAATTGCACTGGGAAAACATGTTTATCTCAAGGCTTTTATAGTTAACTCTAACTTACTATGTGAAATGCATGCAGAAGTTCTACAGGTATGTATGGTTATCCCTCACTATCGACAAAAGAAAGCTAGCTACTGATACTGACCAAGGAACATATATGGCCACGTTCTTTGCTCAGTAAAACTTCATTAGGGCAAAGCTTCCTGATTATCAGACTACACTTGAAGTCCAAGGAGCATACTTCTTTAATATTGCTCATATCTTTAACCTTCCCTTCTCCAGAATCAAATATTTTAAAGCTTTCTTACTGTGTTTTTAAATGCAAGTAGTGAAATACTTGTATCGCTGTATCTTTAACAAGGTCTACAGTGGTCTACAAGTTGAAGATATGCAGAAAGACATAGATAACATAACAGTACTAGCTTTCGAGGTGATTATTTGGGAAAATTAACAAAACTGGTTCACACCACAGCCACTGTAAAACTGGAGAAGACCATCCCACAGACAAATTGTAACAATTGCTGGAATGGGACAAAATAAGAAAATGAAAAAACAAAAACAAAAAAACTAGCAAGAATGGTGGTTTTTTTTTTTTTTTTGTGCCTAATGGAGATGCACATGGATATTTGTAACAATTATTTAACCCAATGCCAACCAGCAGAGTAATCCAGCACAAATACAAAGAGGAGGTCAGCCTGCTTTAACTGTGAGGTTAAATCACTAAAGCTTTGTGCTATAGACAACACTCAAGAGATTGAAGAACTATGAAATTAAAGAAAATGAAGCAATCAGTGTCCTAGGTGCTGAATTGTAGGATTTTGTCTATTTTGATAACAGTGTGGCAACTAGTCTCATCAATATGCTGCAGATAGGTCCACGTCCTGAAGAACAAACTATACAACTGACTGTAAAATCAATGCTTTGTTATCTAAGTGGTAATTATGATGATGGGTAGTATAATGATGATGGGTAGTAAAATGATTGATGCCCCAAGCCTGTCAGTGTTCAAGAGGCATTTGGATAACGCCCTCAGTAATGTGCCTTAACTTTTGGTTAGCCCTGAAGCGGTCAGGCAGTTCTGTTCTAAATAGGAACTCATTTTCCTAGTGGAAAGCCTTGTTATCAGAGTGTTTACTTGGACAGTGCTAAGCAAGTTCTGTATAAATATTGTGGAAGCATGGCTGAGCCAAATTCATTCCAGGAATAATTCAACATGACAAGCTATAGATTACAACTGATAAGGATGGATTTATCACATTACGTTCTATATAACAGATTTTTGAATTGTGATGACATCCTAACTTCTACCAATATTTAAGGAAAAGCATAAAGGTTTTAAGAAAATCAAAACCATTACGACAGTTGATAAAATAAATAGTACAATTTCTTGGTGATAGAGGAGATACAGTCCCAGATCTTATACCCACTTTTCATCTTCCAGTTCCAGAGGTCATGGTAGTTCTAATTTAGCATATTAATAAAAAAGGAAAAAAAAAAAAAGACAATCAATCAATCAAACAAACAAACAAAAAACAAGCAAGAAAGACAGATTCAACCCGAAATTTGCAGATGACCTAACCAGTCCTCAGCTTCTCTGATTGTACTGCTGTTGAGCAAGATGGTCTAGTGGAAGGTGTCCCTCTCTGCCCATGGCAGGGGGGTTGGAACCGGATGACCTTTAAGGCCCTTCCCAACCCAAACCATTCTGTGATTCTATGATTCTATGTAATATCCTTGCCATAAAGAGTACATGCTGAGCATAGAGTAAGCACTGCAACATGTTCAATTTGATAATTAGATTGTTCCCAAATGTGATGGCATATTCAGTGCGTTTTTCATAATGTTTTTGTATTTGCCTCCTGCAGTCTTTAACACAGGGCGTCCCTCTAGCCCTCTTAACCCATACAGAAAAACCTATTATTTCCAAGAAGTTCAGAAGGTTTCTGAAGTCTGCTGATTGTAAAACACACATGTAATCTTCAGTCATGATTAACAGTGAAGAAAAAAAAAAAAAAAACACGTTTTAACGACGAGAAAGGTTTTCAGAAACATTTATCAGTTACACTGATTCCATTGGATTTACAGGTAAATATTTGAAACTGCTCCAACAGAAAATAGCATGAGAAATTTTAAAACAAATTTATAATACTGTAACTGCAGCTCATTTATGTTTTATCATAAACAGCTATTCAAATTTGGCGCTGATATTTTGATACAAATTATCTAAAAATATTTGAACATTTGTAATAAAGTTTGGAAATATCAACTACAGAGCACCATTGCTGTTTATGTGGTTTTGAATGGATGTGGCATTAGTGTGCACTGCCTGTTGACTGTACCCAGTGTTTGCTGCAGAACACTGTTGGTGTACAGCTTGTTTCTTAAAGCCACGTATCAAAATGACAGGCTTGATTCTACGGAGTTCAAATGTTTTTTTTGTGCTGATCCAACAAGGCTGGCAACTACATAAAAATGTTTATAAATTCAATGGACTACGCTACTGCTTTCTTTCTCTCTACAGTTTCCTGTGGAGAGGAAGCAGAGAGAGAAGTGCCAGTCTCTGCTTCCTGGTAACTGATGACAAGACACAAGGGAATGGCACAGAGCTGTTCCAGGAGAGGTTCAGATGGGGCATAAGGCATGAGGAAAAATTTCTTTACAGTGAGGGTGGTCAAACACTGGAACAGGCTTCTTAGAGATTGCCCCAAGATTCCTAGATGGATGCCCCAAGCCTGTCAGTGTTCAAGAGGCATTTGTATAATGCCCTCAGTAATGTGCTTTAACTTTTGGTTAGCCCTGAAGCGGTCAGGTAGGTGGACTTGAGGATTTCTGTAGGTCCCTTCCAACTGAGCTTTTCTATTCTATTCTTTGAACAAAAAGTAACCAGAAAAACAGATTTTCCCTTCATTGACAGAAAAAATACATCATCCCTAGTAGCAGCTTAAATTGTATGTATATAATTATCATCTGCTGACTTTAAACATGTGGCATGGACATGTTGAGCTTTCTCTAGTTCCCTGAGGAAAATCATTATAAGCGATGAGTCTCCATAAAAGCGGCAAAACAATAAATTTTGTGAGAACAAACTTCTTCATGAGGCTCAGCCAGTAAGGTGTGTAAATCTTACTGTGATATTCCAATGTAATTTTTCAGTGTAGTCTGTAAGAAACACACACTGGACTTCATCGTAATTTACATACTGAATGGTCTACTTGGGTGAACCTGAGTTTGTCTGTGCCTGCCTGCATACATACTCTTCAACATGTTTCTCAACTGTCTGACTCACACTTGCTTTCTCCTCCTACTTCCATCCACACACTCAGCACCTGGAAGCAAGTCCCATGCAACCAGGCAGTTCAGTATGCTCAGAGATTTAAACCTCACTGGTCTTGCCAAATCTTGTCTCCTTCAGTGCTGGACAACGGCATTTCAGGAGTGTCACAGCACCTGGAGTCACAGTTACTCCATGGAGGAGTAATACAGGAATTTATTATTCAGCATTTATATCACATAAAGCTTTTTAATCCAAACTGTTCTCACAATGAAACAAGGATAGATATAATGTCCGGTGTTCTCCCAAAATTTACATAGTGATTCCTTGATGCTTCTGGTGTATTTAAACCTATTCTCTGAATAAATATTACCTGGCTACTGAAATGGAAAACAGCAACTTGGTTGTTAGCCTTTAGGATTCTTAGTAGAATATGAACCAGTCTTTGCTGTTCATTCAGCAGTTTCTACTGGATCCATACAGTGGAGAGCAGTAAAAGCTACCATTTTTTTCTAGAGTAGTGAGGTGTGCATAGGAATGGGGTGGTATGGGGTAGGTTGGTGTAGTAAGCCAGCAGAAAGTGGTCAAGGAATCTCAGTTTATCTCTCTTTCAGAGAGAAACATTAAACAAAGGAGAAAAGGACCAACTTAATATTAAAAAACTCAACACACATACACTTACACGAAGGTTAATTCTGGAAAACTCCCGACTATGCTATACATAATAGGAACCACCAAATTTGGTTCTACTAAACCAATTTTTATGAGCAATTTAAAAATGCTAGGGTGTACATATTTATATATACACATTCATACATATTCACATTTCATACACAAATATTGAAGGGATGCTCAGTGAGGTAGCTACCCTCAGTAACACCTTACTAGAGAAACATAAACTCTTAGCAGCCAGGAAGATTTTGTGTCTAATGAAACAGCACAATTTGTTACACATTTTACTGCAGAACATCATGAATAAAATACTGCTGGACTGGCCCTTCTGGGAACTCAAGTCTGACAGCAGTAGTTAATTGCCTTCGAGAGGAACACGAGAAGCCTTGGAGAGGCTGCAGCATCTTTTCCTCCAACGAAATGCATTAGGCATAACAGAGTAAGGACTGAACAAAACACAGGCATTGTTTCCCTACTTTTTACTAAACACCTACCACTCACTCCTCACAGAAGATTTTATCACGTATATTGTCTATGTTTCTTTTTCTTCTATTGTCTAATCTCTTATCCCAGAAACAGAACTCAGAGATAAAGATCATGGCTACTGAAATTTATCCTGCTGAACCTCTGTGCATTGATGTGTTTATGGACAGGGAAGTATAAAACCCTAATAATCAAATCCAAAGTATGGAGAAGCTTATTGCCCTTAAAAAAAGAAAGATATACTTTAACAGAAAACGCAATAACAATGAACACATTTCATTCACAGGATATATACCCATCTACAGAAAGGAAAAAAAATCCCACATTCAGGCTGACTTAAAACTGACATTTTTTGCAAAACCAACACAAATAGGAGACAATTCAATAAGCTTTGGAACAAAGAAACAGGGACTAGTCAGTCTCAACTGGCCCAAGAGCACCTTGTGAGTTGTAGAACTTTATTCTACTGTGGACTTCTATTACCAGAAACTCAACAGAGCAGAATTTGTTCTAGTTTAACTTACTTCATAATGCTGTACCTAAAAATATGTCCGTGGTTTTATAAAAATAAATTTTCACTTAAATAGAGTGAATCAAGCCATTAATTAGTGTCCTGTTTAAGTACAAAACTGGTGAGATGGTGAATCCTTGCTTTGCTTGCTAGCGTATGCTACAGTCTGTAGAATCATAGAATCATTACAGTTGGATAAAACCTCCAAGATCATCTGGTCCAACCATCCCCCTACGACCAATATTACCCACTAAACCTTGTCCCCAGGTACCACATCTAACCTTTCCTTAAACACCTTCAGGGACGGTGACTCCACCACCTACATGGGCAACCTGTTCTAATGCCTAACCACTCCTTCTGAGAAGAAATGTCTCCTCATTTCCAACCTGAACCTCCACTGGCACAACCTGAGGCCGTTCCCTCTTGTCCTATCACTAGTTATCTGTGAGAAGAGGCTGACCCCCAGCTCCCATAAACTTCCTTTCAGGTAGCTGTAAAGAGCAATAAGGTCTTCTGAGCCTCCTCTTCTCCAGACTGATCAACTCCAGTTCCCTCAGCCGCTCCTCATAGGACTTGTGTTCCAATCCCTTCACCAGCTTCGTAGCCCTTCTCTGGACACACTCCAGGGCCTCGATGTCCTTCTTGTAGTGAGGGGCCCAAAACTGAACACAGTACTTGAGGTGCGGCCTCACCAGAGCAGAGTACAGGGGGACGATCACCCCCCTGGTCCTGCTGGCTACACTATTCCTGACAACAGCCAGCATGTCATTGGCCTTCTTGGCCACCTGGGCACGCTGCTGGCTCATGTTCAGGCAACCATCAATCAGCACCCCCAGATCCTTTCTTATGCACAGCTTTCCAGCCACTCTGCCTGAAGCCTGTAGTGCTGCATGGGGTTGTTGTGGCCAAAGTGCAGGACCCGTCACTTAGCCATGTTGAACCTCATCCCGTTGGCGTCTGTCCATCAACCCATCTTGTCCAGGTCCCTCTGCAGGACCTTCCTACCCTCCTGCAGATTGACACCTTCCCCCAACTTGGTGTCATCTGCAAACTTACTGAGGGTGTACCTGTGCAAGCCATGGGCTGCCAGCTTCTCCAGGAGAATAATGTGGGAGACCATGTCAAGGGCTTTGCTGAAGTCTAGGTAAACTACATCAACAGCCTTTCCCTCCTCTACCAGGCAGGTCACCTGGTCATAGAAGGAGATGAGATTGGTCAGGCAGGACTTGCCTTTCATGAACCCATGCTGGCTGGGCCTGATCCCCTGGTTGTCTTGCACATGCTGTGGGATTGCACTCAAGATGACCTGTTCCATAACCTTCCTTGTCTATGAAATAGGTATTTGCCTCTTTTGTCAAGATTGACCTTGCATAGTTTTGCTCACATGTGGTGTAATTGGACCTTTACTCTGGAAGACAGACACATTATCCACAATGCCCTTGTGCTTCTGGAAATCTACCAAATGCAACCTTGACCATCTTCTATGACAACGTGACTGGCTGGATGTGTGAGGGAACAATATTGGGTGTCGCATGCCTTGACTTCAGCAAGACCCTTAACATAGCCATCCAAAGACTAATTGTAGCCATGGGGAGGTCTGCCCAGAGTATGGGTGTGAAAAGGTGAGGAGAAAACTCTTTGGAAAGATGGGTTTAAAGGGTCAGGGGTGCAACATCCAAACAGTGATTGGTTAATAGAGGCATCCCTCAGGGACTCACTCTAGACTGAGGGCAGCAGTCAGTGGACTGGATGGCACCACTGCTGTTCAGATCAATCTGGGCAGGCTTGAGAAATGGGCTGATGAGAACCTCACGGAGTACTCCAAAGCTCTGGGAAGCATTAACCCTTCAGCAGGACAGGCTAGTCAGGAGCTGCTCTGTAGAAAAGGCCCTATGGGCAGAGAGTTGGCTGGCAGCATCAGTGCACCCTGGAAAGCAAGACAGTCCCTTTACTGGGGGCAGCACCTGCATGAGTGCAGCAGCAGGGCCAGGTACGAATCCTGCCCCTCTGCTTAGCACCATTGAGACTGTGCCAGGAATGCAGGCTCCATGTCTGGGCTCCTGGCACAGGACAGACCCTGGCAGACAGAGGTGAGTTCAGTGGAGGATCAGGGCTGAAGAATGTGGTTGAGAGATCAGCGTCTCTACAATCTTAAGAAAGAGGTGAAAGGGAGATTCTGCTGATGGCTCAACCATCTCAGGGGAGATGGGGAGGCATAAGGAAGAGGCAGCCAGACTCTTCTCAGACGTGCATGGCAATAGGATGAAAAGCAACAAATACAGGTTGGAACATGGTAAATTCTGACTCAATATAGTGAAAAATTTCTTTGACCACTCTGATGGTGGTCAAACACTGGAACAGGATGCCAATGGAAGCTTTGGCATCCTCATTCATGAAGATGCTCAAAACTAAATGGAACAAAGCCCTGAGCAGAACAATCTAACTGAACCTACTTTGAGCAGGAGGGTGGGTTAGCTGAACTCCCGCTGTCTCTTCCAACTACCTGATGCTGCAATTATATGAAATCAGTGATTAGCTGATAGTTCATCTTGAGCTGCTCAGACCTGGGAATATATAAAAAACACAGCAGCCTTTTTTGTTGATGTTCAGAGGAGTACCACAAATCAAAGTATAGCCTAAATATTTTTATATTTATCACATATCCTACTTCTGCACATGAAAGAGTAAAAGAGAAAATACTTTTGTGATTACATGATACTTCAATAGCATTAATGTAATTCTGGTTTTCCCTCTAACTCACATGTTCCTTTTCTGAAAGAATGAATGGCTTGGATATTGTATGATTGTATGACAGGTGTGGTACACAATATGCTTCATAAAAACAGTTCTGTAGAATCATTGTACTGTGAGGAGTGTCTTCTGAAAGAGGTTGGGGGGAGGGGAAGGGGGAAGACTTAAGCTGAAACTAGATGTTTGCAAAGATGATGTTTGCAAAGACTTCAATTAATTACTTCAGCAGTACATACTTGTAAGCTCTGCTTTAGCAGAATTTTTTGGGAGATACCATTAGCAAATCTCCTTCACCAATGTCACTCAGCATATCAGGGGAAACAACAGAAGGTGTATCGTGTATCACCTCATAGCTAACAGTGCCCAGCACTGCAAATCTTCTCCTTTGTGCTTCAGCAGAACATGCCATTTAACATGAAAGGAGGGAGGGAAGACATCAGCTGTGAGAAAGCTTCTGGGTTAACATATGTGCCTGGCATATGACAGGCTTTTCTAATTCTAGTAGTTCCAAAGTAGCAAAACACTTGAAAATAGGGAAATGAAAATTCAAAGAATGTAAATTGGAGTAACTACTAGTAGAGTCACCACTCATCTCAATCCTTGGTTTCATCAATTTTATTGTAACACCATGGAGCATTTGTAACTCT
This sequence comes from Anser anser, assembly GCF_964211835.1. NCBI lineage: Eukaryota > Metazoa > Chordata > Aves > Anseriformes > Anatidae > Anser > Anser anser. The sequence continues at coordinate 14,775,931 of NC_139723.1, forward strand.
ATGGTTTACATTTTCTGAAACTGTATTTTCTGAAACTGTTTTTTTTTTGTTTTTTTTTTTTTTTTTTTTTTTTGTTGTTGTTTTTTGTTTTTTTTTCCCCCTAAAAAGTTTCAGCTAGGATAGGTTATATCATACAATCATTAAAGAAACAGTCTGCTCCATTATTCTAACTCATATTTCTAAAAAGGAGACATGGGAAGATGACCAGCAGAACACATTAGAAAAATAAATTCTAAACCATTTACATAATCATGCTACATCTGCTAGCTTGAGGACTCCGTGTACAGCAAGAAAGGATACTACCTTACTGATTAGCAGAAATATATGCCCAAATCTTTGTTCTTCTATTCTGTATTCCATATACGCCAAATACCAGATTGTTCATTATATTTGTTGAGCAAAAGCACACTGTTCACAACTTGGCATTTCACAAATAAGCTTAACCTTTCCCTCACCTCTCTCCTCCACTGTATTACATTCCTACTTTGCTTGACTTAGTCTCTTAGACATCTGAAAAGGTTTATATTAACATTTTTAATAGTCTCATGAGATACAAAAGGAAACTCAACCATCCACCAACTCTCTTCTTGTGGCCTTCCTGAGAAAAGATGGCTGTGATACACAAAGAGATCTTAGTGAGTCAACTTGTATTTTTTGAATTTGTCCATTAAGATCCAAGAGAAAGCCTGTCTACAGTAATTACTCCACTGCAGCAAAGAAATTATAGGGATTGAGAAACAAATAATGCACATTCACAGAAATGAACCTGGCTGGCCTCATATTTACTAGCAAGATAGTGACTGCTATGCACAGTTTGGCACAGGTCATACATTTTTTGTAAGGGCTGTGCAACTTGCTTTTTGCTACTACATACATACACCTAGATGTTTTTAAAAATTAATGAGTTCATAATCACTCCAGTAAACTATTTTGTGTCCACATCACATGATTTAACTTCTTAACATGCTAGATATTTTCTATGTTGTCTTACATAAAACTTCAGTCTATTCTTCCTGGGAAAAAAAACCAAGTAAAGGTAATGGCACTCTGTTTCTTAAAATTATTTATGGAAACCAGCCCATATGATGATGATCTCATTATTTTTCTTTTCTTTCCTTTGAAAGCCAAGTCCCTTCATGCCTTTTATAGTGTGATAATGCAACAAGGTCTACAAAAAGAGGTCTCTGGACTGGATTTAAAGAAGAGGAATTTATGTCAAAAACTGCATTGAAAAAAATAATCAGAAAAAAAGTAAAAATAAATAAACAAACAACAACAACAAAACAAACCCATCAAATCCTAGCAGTCACAAAGCTTAATCCAGAAAGTCTTAAAAGGAAAACATTAATCTCTAGTGATTACAACGTTGTTTCAGAAAATCCTGCAAATGTACCCTACAGGGTGTTTTCTCTTTTGTTCATCTTAACTCGGGGAAAAAAATAATCAAAACCCAAAACCATCAGCCAGGACTTCTTTGGATAAAATCTCAGTGTTTCACTGACCTTAATGCCAATTTATACCATGTATTGACTGAAGCTGAAATTTCTACCATTTCATTAACTTGGGTGGTATTCCCAAGCATTCAGTCACTTCTAAGCATTTCTCAAAGAATAAACAACCCTGTCATTAAGCACTGAAATTATGACGTGAAGAACTCTTAGACTGATTGATAGATTCAAAATTACAGGGTTTACGCTTTATAAATTCTCACTATTTTGTATATGCATGATTTCCCACATCTAAAAGATGTTTCTAAGAGTCTTCACAGAAGAGCATACCTAAGCACTACATTTTTAGAAGTCATGCATTCACAAAATTAAATAACTTCATTCTTCAAATGAAGAGGATGACATTATAGAGTGATAGGAAGGAAGAAGAAATTACCTAGTATGATGAAATTGTAAGTTCAAAAAAGGGAAACAAATTCAACAAAACCAACTGCAAAGTCCTGCACCTGGGGAACTCATGAAGTTTTAAAAACAGCTCAATGTATATAGGTAGTGGCACAGACAGCAGAGCAATCCGCACAGCCCTTACAAAAGCCCATGCAACCAGTACAGGCTGGGGTCCCCGTGCACAGGTTGAAATGAGACGTGTCTGCAGCAAAGAATGCTAACAACTACCTGGAGCAGAGTGTTGCCTGTGTATCTTCTTTAACTGCATGCGTATCTTCCTTAACTGCATAAATGCCGTACAGAAAAGAATTGCAAAATATTTAATCAGATCATTTCACAGTATGGAGAAATTTTTTTGTATAGCTTTCTACCTCGTATATTTCATTCATGACATACCCATACTCTATTCTGTATATCACTATATTTATATATTTATATATAAAATTATATAAAAATATAAATTATATATAAAATTAAAAATTTATATATATATTTCTATATATATATGAAAAGCACTTGGTTGGTTGGTTGGTTTGCTGTATTATCTTGAAAATGAACTACGGATACCATGTCTTTTATACTTAGACAACTCAGAACTTCCAGATCTTTGGCTGTAGTACAGCTGAAAGATCAAACTTGAAAACTTTACAACTACCTCAAATTTTCTAGAAAATAAGAAATGTAGATGCAAGCTCTCACCCATTTAAAAGTATTTGATCTCTACTACTTATAGAAGAATGCACTTCATATGTTTTAATAATAAATTATCTTCTGGACTAAACCACAGATCAGGTCATATTTTTGCTTAGCAGTCGAAAGTCACATTCAGAAGCTACACTGCACATTTCATTTTTCACAGACTGAGAAAAATGTCAGTGTTTGTTATCAGCATACAACAAAATCTATACACTGTGTTTGACAAAGTTTTAAAAGAGAATAGTTTCTTGAACAATGTAGGATTTCAGTTTAAGGTTCTTAGCTTATTTGGGCAGGGGTAAGAAATAATACAACATATCCTTCCAAACTTTAAGGACATTAATCAATGCACCCATGGAATTACATGAAAAATAAAATGCCTTGCTTTCTCCCTGATGTTATTTTGCTTTGGCAGGTGTTCTTCTCATTCACATTTTGTTTTCCCTGTCTGGTTTCATCATCTTCCCCATGCTAAAGATGATTTTTTAAAATGAATATTTTTTATAATTACACCTGTCCTAAATCAAATTTCTAATTATTCAATTAGTGTTTTCTTCTTTATGTCTTAAAAAAAAAAAAAAAAAAAAAAAAGGAAAAAAGAGGAAAAAACAGAAACAATGCAAATTTATGTTGAATGGTTGAATGGTATGCAGAAGACAGTAAAAATATTACATTTCACACTGGTTTGCTTTTGTACTGAGTAACTCTAAATTGCACAAGGGTAGATATAGGAAAATGTCAGATAATTTCATAGAAATTGAACATGAGGTTTCTTGCACCTTTCCTTGAAGCAGTCAATGCCAGTCACAGGCCTTTACCAATGGAGACACAGATCAGACAAAATACAGCAATCCAGTTGCTCTTAAATATCTTTAAATTGATATGAAGTGCTGCTGGTGACATTTTTCTGAGAACAAATATAACCACCTCAACTTTTTTTTTTTTTCCAAAGTACTTAAAAAAATATTTTAATTAATAAAGTATCATCAACCTGCCTGTAGACAAGCGTGGATGTGCAAGCTACTTCATCATAAAAATTCCAGATTTCTTCCTTAGCTCAGTTTAGAAGAGTCTTACTTCAACTCTTTGCTTTGGAAAATCATTAAATAACAATATGATCTATGTAGAAATGCTAGAAGCAAAAGGATTTGACTTTCACTTTATTTCTTAACTATTTTATTTAGGCTGTATCCATTGTTAATTAATGCCTATTCCATTAAAAACAACAACAAAAATCTTTCAGTTATGTTTGTAATATTGTCTCCTATTGGATATTCCCAGAAGAAACACTTCCTATTGCAGATGGGCAGAGTAAACACTACAGAAACCACCAAGTTAAGAAGAGAATTTGAGGAATAAATACGGCTCTTTTATTAACTCAGTAAAGAAATGATTTTATTTAATAACAATAGACCTATTCCTACAAAAACCCAGGCTTTTAACATTTTTTTCAAAGTTAAATATCACAATTAGGCATAAACACCACAGCCCATTAAACAATCTTTGCAGTAACATGGGAGGCTGCTTACTGTTTAGATATGTATGCCTTCTGGAAAACCATTGAAGTACATTGCAGCACTGCCAGGTAAGAGAGAAAAATGGGACTGATAGCATGGGTGCTGTTTGTATCTATAGGAAGTACCACCCGTTTTCCATATCATATATTTATTACCTAATTTTAATATAGCACTATCAGCTCTAACAGAGGTAGGTCAACAGAGCTGACACAGTTTGATGTGCTAGCCCTGCTGAAATATATTTCTGACACACTCTAGACTCATACATGTTTTTAATAAAACTTACTGGTTTGGAAAGAAACTTTGCTTCAAAAAGATTGTAAGAATAAAAGTTTAGATAGATGTTTAGTGTATTCATTATATATATCAGTTGCATGCTAATAATAACCTCAAAAATGAAACTAAAAACAACTGTCTGTTTCTTTGTAATAGAGATAGTGTTACTTGAAAAATGATATAATGAGTTAAATAACAAAGATATTTGAAAAGGCTCTAGACTGAATCCTAGCTACAAGCTAAATCTAATGCCCATTTTTTTTTTTTTTTTTTCATATAAATGGAAATGGATCTTATCTTGCTGTTTTAAATTAAATCAGAAAAAGTAAACTCCAGTAAGTTCCAGATACCTGCTGGGAAAAAAAAAAAAAAAAGAGAGAAGGGGGGAGGGGGAGAGGGAGACAGGAAGGAAGGGAGAAAGAAAGGAAGGGAGAAAAGGAAGGAAGGAAGGAAGGAAGGAAGGAAGGAAGGAAGGAAGGAAGGAAGAAAGGAAGGAAGGAAGGAAAAGAAAAATGATCACTTATTAGGATTTCCTTTTCACCATTCACAATGATCTAGGAGATCTACACATGCACCCGATGCTCATTTAACACTCCCCAAGATATGTGCAGTTTTTGCACCTCCTGCCACCTGGCTTCCACAAATAAACCACTTTTACAAAGCTCATGCAAGACCTCAGATTTGGCATACAGTTATGTCTTCTGAGTCACCCCACAGAACTGGGAACATTTGCTCACAAGTTCTGTGCCTCATCTCAAGAGTATCGAACTGCATATCCACTATATGAAATAACTTTTGTTTGTTTGTTTGTTTCTCTTTTTTTTCTCTCTCTCTCTTTTTTTTTTTTCTTCTTTTTTCTGTCTTTAGATTCAACAATCTTTCTGTTGTCAGATGTTACCTTTTCAGTAACCATCGATCCTGGCTCATCCTGAACATGCCTTTATGAGTATCCTGGAACTGTCAGGAAAGGCTCAAAAATGTAGATTTTTTTTGAAGACAGGAAGCATTATTAGCTTATTCTGTCATGGAATATGAGTGTACCAAGTACTTGGTTTATGAAATTCAGGGCAAAGTAAATATGCTCAGCGTTGCATTAAAGGCCAATACACCTTCTAGATTATCAGGGATGAATACTGCCACACAAAGAATGGGCAAAAGTGGTAGACTGCAGATTGCTGTTGGATCACATGAAATCAACTCCTTCTTTTTTACTCCTGGTTAAATCCAGCTGTAGCCAGGGTTACCAATTACAGAAGATTTCCTAAACCGATTATAAAATGCACAGGGAATAATGGAAGAAGGCAGGTGTCAGAAGTGACATACTTAAGCAGAAGAACAGATAACTGGAAAAGGAGAAAATGAAGAAATAAGGAATAAGAAAGAAAGGATGTGTCATACATCTATTATTGCTACTTAGGAGACTGATATGGGCATAAAATGTCACAGATTTTCAGTATTTTTTACTGATAAGAAAACACTGGGATGTTAAATGTTGAGATTGAATTTGCAAAAAAGTAACTAAAATTTTTGAAATCTTACACTATCTGCTTTAATCTCCTTGAATTTTATTTTACTTTTTATTTTATTTTATTTTATTTTTTTTTATTTAATAAAGGGTTTCTTCCAATCATATCTGCTTCTATATATGACTTAGAAATATTATTCAGCTTCTTCTATGGGAAGAATTATGGTAGTCCGAGTCCAGGCTGCACTCCAGATTTGGTTTGCATGATTCAAACGATGTCAGTGCTTACTGTAGCCAGAAATTGAATGTAAACAGCACGCAAAAGACATTAATCAAGATATTTCAGTTCCTTAAAACACTGTATACACATTTTCAGTACTGGCACAGCAGCAGAGTCTGTTTAGCTAAAACCAAGCTAGGTTACCCGTTCCAGTTTTCTTAGGTCTTTCAGAGCTGGCTGAAGGGAATCTAGGATCAGAGAAACCTATGTTTGTCTGATCACAGATACTGATCCTACATATCTAGAGGCTGTATTCAAAGAAGTACATGCCATGACTGTCTTATTTAGCTAAAGAAAGATGATAAACATGAAATATGTCATTTCAAGTATTGTCACGACTTGTTTTCTTCCCCTATCTTTGTCTTGCTCTGAAAAGCTAAAATACCAGAGAGCATCACAATTGAATCACATTTTTTGTTGCACTTTGCAATCACCAGGCTGTCAAATTCAGTCTACAAAGAGAAGGATAGTGTGTCATAACTAGATTCTTTATGGAATATTTTACCAATTTATAAACTTTCAAATAACTTAGGAAGATTTTCATAGGCTATACCTGTGGAGCAACAGGAATATACTGAACTAGTAACTACTACTAATTGCAAATTTTCAGACAGAAATAATGTCTATTGGCCGCTGATGCATAAAAATGCTCAACGTTTGTTTAAATTTAACCCTGCAGTCAGGCCTGCAGATGTCAAGGAGAACATTTGCATACATAAAGCTAGACTGCTGCTAGATTAGCTAGGTGATTCAGCATTTAGTGCTGATACTCCACTAAGATTCATAGTCTGCAAACAATACATGGCTTATTGAATAATTTCAGGCTCAATAAAGTATGGCCTCTATGCAGGTCTTTAAAAAAAAAAATCAAAAATATTCCTGGATCAAGTATCTTCTCATAGGTATAATAACTGTCTCTTCAAGAAACACCAGCATTCAAGATGACTGAAAGATGTCAACACAGCTGGCATGCGATAAACATTTATTCTCTGAGCATCTATCAACATCTTGCAATGATCTGCCCATCCTGCACCTGCAAGAAAACCTGCATATAGAAACTTCCACTAGACAGCAGAAACACTACATTTAAAACTTGTTTCTCCTTATCTTTTAGGCACAGGTAATGCACAAAATTCTCTGTCCATCCTAGGCAGTATCCAGGTTTCAAACCACCAAAGCAGTTTACACTGGCTGCTGTAAGCTTTCTTCAGGGAATCAGACTGGCCTTCCTGTCTGAAGCCTCAGTTTGCCTGAATGATAAAGTTTAAAAAAAGAACGTTGCAGTAGAGAATTCTCTGAAACCATGTTTTCTTCCAATTTATGTGCAGGTGACAGTTTAGCAGTTAATATTAAGAAGGTCAAATCACTGATTTTAAGGGGACTGCACATATAACTTTTAATTTGTCTAGCTTGCTTTGCAATAACTCATGCAACATGCAACATGCACATGGAAATGCTTTTTCTTGCAATTTTTTTTCTTTTTTTCTGCATTTCATCATTTAAGCCTCCGTAAGATCTCATTCCTACTGCTGACCCTTTCCTCAATCTTTCACTTTTCATTTCATCATGACAAGTTTCCCGTGATAATGGTTTCCCATTGTTTCCTCTACTACTTGAGTTGCTCCCGTGTTCTGTGGAGTTAACCCCCCTCTGAATCTAACAGATGAGAATCTCAAATCTGCTGGAGAGCGGGATGCTCACTGCCACCCAGGGAGTTCTCATAAGATACATTTCTTTTGGACTGTTACAAGCTAAGTCCTTATATTATCAGGTTTATTCCATGTGATGTAAGAATATACGAGTATCATATGGCCAGGGAGCTTGCCAGACTTCCAGTGCTGCCGCACCACAGCTTTCTCCTGTAACTAAGGAATAGGAACTCTTGAGTATTTGCAGCTCCCCAGCTTTTCTGCCACATGAGGGACAGGAAACACTGGAGCTGATGCTGCCTTCTACTATGACAAGTTTCTTTAGGATGCAAGCTAAATTGATGGGATACTCCTGTTAGTACTCACAACTTCCACGTACTTCTCATAGAGATATAATTTGAACTCCTCTACTACATTATTCAAGTCTCTTTATCTCATTACTATTCCTTGTAGGTCAATTGGTTGCCGTGTTAGTAACATGCATTGCCAAGCAAATCTGCCTTACAAAGCCAAACAGAACTCAGACTTTCTACCAATCAGGGACAAAGAAAACCAAAATTAGCAGCATTAATTTTAAAGATATTTTCAAGCTCAAAGGCAGACACTTTTTGCTTGGAACAATAAAAGATCTTTCTTTCTTTCTCCTGACCTACTAGTAATGAATAGTACAAGAACGTAAGCCTTACTGTTGCTTTATGAAAAGACTTATTATATTAGGAATCCTTTCTTTGTCTGTTGCATATGATCACAACATTGTCTGCTGAAAGAGACAGAAAATTGTTTCTGCAGACTTTTCATGGGAATTTGTCTTCTGCTAATATGAGTGGGAGATTGGTAATCTGTTGCCAGCACCTACCAATTTACTGACAAGTGCCTATTAGTTTGCATCCCATAGCACTGAGTGTGAAATCACAAAATGAAGTTGTTGCTAGTGTAGGATGGAAACAAGAGGTATGAAAACATGCCCATTTTGGGAAGACTGTTAATTTCAACATTAAAAAATATGATTGATTTTCATTAATTACCTTGAATGCAGAAAGTCTGTTTCCCCCACCCACCCACCTCCCCCCAAGTCTGCAATCATCTTTCTAAGCATAAAACATCTTTATTTTATACAGGATGGGTTTCCTCCATGTTTTCATAAATGTGCTGTCTGCGGCATTCGGAGGTTCAGAAAGAATTTCTCAGCCTTTTACCAAGTTCACCTTCCTGTATCTTATGCATGGGCATGTCAGACATTTGGTACCTAAGCAATTGATCCCCATATAAAATCAAGCTTAGCTCACAACAGATTTTCAGATGAACATTTTTTTTCTCCTTCTGTAAATATAGTAATCAGATGGACTTAAACCAAAAGCACCGTGAAAAATAAATTTGTATTTCACAATAGTTCAAAAAAGAACCATTTCTACAGAGTCTAACTCAATGAATCAATGCTGAAAAACACATTTGTCTCAAATACAAATGCAAAAATAATATCAAACATTTGAATAGTAGGACTACATTATCCTGTATTAAGCTAAACCCCATCACTATTACAACTTCCTAGAGATTTTAAAAAAGTCTAAATGACTTATCAAAAGCCCGCATTAGTTTCAGCCTCCAGATATCAACGTACCTTAAAAATGCGATTCAATTTTTGGGAACAAAGAAAAGTAATGGTAAGATGAAAAACTGATTTTTTAGTTGCATTTTATTAAAGTTAAGGCTTTATAACCTTTTCAAAAGGGTGTCCCAAATTATCTCTGTCTTCATAACAGTTTATTATATGTATTCAGTCTTATACAGTATTATATGGTAAGGGGGGAAACTTCATACTTGAGAAAGAATATTTATAGGTGTGGCTTTTGTTATGGGGTATGTCAGGCCTTCATTAATAATACAAATATAGAACAAAATGAAAAATCTTCATTTTATAGATTCCTGACCCTACAGATTCTTCAAGCAGTGTCTAAAGCTCTTCAGGAATATCTCAGCCTGCAGCACACGGGAAACTACAGAACAACTAAGATTAAATATGAAGATACAAATAATGAAGTAATGAATAAAAACACAGGTAACTAGAAAATACAGACAAAGTTTGTGGGTAAAATCCTGGCCTCACTTAATTTAATAAGAGCTTAGCTTTTGGCTTCCAATGTGGAAGTTGACACTCCTCAGAGCTGTGGGTGATACTCGAAACAGAGCATTGAAAGCTGTGGAAAGAACTACCCTGAAAGTTAGAAGCTGACAGGGAATTAGGAAAGTGTCTGTGGTAGAATCATAGAATATCCAAGTTGAAAGAGACCCACAAGGATCATAGAGTCCAACTCCTGTGTCCCCAGTGGACCACCCAAAAAGAAAAAAAAAAAAAAAAAAGAAAGAAAAACAGAACAAAACAAAACCAACCAACCAACCAACCAAAAACCAGATCCTGTGCATGTGTTTGAGAGTGCTGTCCAAATGCCTTCTGAACTCCAGCAGCTCGGTGCCATGACCCCTGCCCTAGGAAGCCTGTCCCAGTGCCCGACCACCCTCTGGGTGCAGAACCTTTCCCTAACACCCAGCCTGACCCTCCCCTGTCCCAGCTCCATGCCGTTCCCTCGGGTCCTGTCGCTGTCCCCAGAGAGCAGAGCTCAGCGCCTGCCCCTCCGCTCCCCTCGTGAGGGAGCTGCAGGCCGCCATGAGGCCTCCCCTCAGCCTGCTCTGCTCTGCGCTGAACAAACCAAAGAACGTCAGCAGCTCCTCATATGTGTTCCCTTCTAGACCCTTTCCCATCTTTGTTGCCCTCCTTCAGACACTCTCTAACAATTTTATATCTTATACTGTGGCACTCAAAACTGCACACAGTACTCAAGGTGAGGCTGCACCAGTGCCGAGTGGGACAATCCCTTCTCTGCTGACTAGCAATGCTGTGTCTGATGCACCCCAGGGCGTGGTTGGCCCTCGTGGCCACCAAGGCACACTACTGGCTCATGTTCAGCTTGCCGTCAATCAAAACCCCCAGATCCCTTCTTGTGGGGCTGCTCTCCAGCCTCCTGTCCCCCAGTCAGTAACAGGGTTGCCCCTTCCCAGGTGCAAAATCTGTCACTTGCTCTTGTCAACTTCACATTGTTAGTGATTGCCTAGCTCTCTAATTTGTCCAGATCTCTCTGCAAGGCCTCACCCCCCTCAATAGCTCCATCTAATTTGCTATTGTCTGCAAACTTGCTCAAAAAACCTTCAAGTCCTTCCTCCAAATCGTTTATGAAAACACTAAGAGGACTGGTCCTAAAATGGAGCCCCCACTAAGTGACAGGTCACCAGCCTGATGTAACCCCATTTACAGGAATCCTCTGGGCCCAACCTGTCAGACAATTGCTCACCCATCTTATTATGCTTTTATCTAACTGTATTCTGGTCATTTTGTCCAGAAGGGTACTGTGAGAGACACTATCAAAAGCTTTACTGAAATGCAGAAAGATTACATTGACTGGCTTCTTTTGGTCAACTAGCTAGGTGATCTTGTTGTAGAAGGAAATTAAGTTTGTTAGACATTTTGGAATTGCCTGTATAATGGGATTGCTTTCATTTTTTATTTCAGTTAAAGCTTTGAAGCATTTTTCATGCCCAAAACTTCTTATTTCCAGCTTTTTTTTTTTTTTTCTAATTTCATAGAATAATTAAGGCTGGAAAAGTCCTCCAAGATCATCTGGTCCAACCATCACCCTACTACCAATATCACCCACTAAACCATGTCCTTAAGCACCTTTCCTTAAACATCCCCAGGGACGGTGACTCCACCACCTCCCCAGGCAACCTGTTCAAATGCCTGACTGCTCTTTCTGAGAAGAAATGTTTCCTAATTTCCAACCTGAATTTCACATGACATTTCTAAATGTTTCTAAATTAATTGCAATTTTTCCTCAGGTCAGATTCACAAGTGTATAACCCTCTTCAATCTAACTGATCAAATGACCTTTACTTTCCCAAGATATACTTTTACAGATTGTTCTGAACTTCTGAAATTAGTCTGGCTTATACAGGAAAACAGGAAGAGGCAAGAATTGCTTTGAGAAGAATTAAGACAAGAGAAATGTTGAGCACTAAAAGCCAGGGGGGTTTGATTCTTTTTTTTTTTTTTTTTTTTTTTTGTGTGTGTGTATAGACAAACATTTCAAGATAATATTTGTAGTGCTCTCTATTGTTATGCATTCATTATATGAAATATCACAGAATCTGAAGTACAAACAAACAAACAAAAGAAACATAAATATCAGTTTTCAGTTATATTTCGTCTGTTTGCAAAAACATCCTTCTAACTATTAAAGTGTTCACTAGTACCAAGATGATATTAAAAGCTTCCAAGTAACTATTAAATTCAAAGCTTCTATTTAATAACATGCAAAAAAAAAAAATCCAAAAATTAAATTACTCAATTAACTCTGACTTACCTAATAAAATACACCATAATACTGCCCTAAGAAATATTTGGTATTTCTTTTATTCTGCTTTGAAAAGAAGTGCATCAATCTACTATTATACCATATTTTTTAACCTAATTAGCTCATCTTAATTACCTTTTTTACTGTTTTGTTGTTTTGTAGCAAACACCAAGAAAGACTATATCCATACTGAGAGGAATACCACATAAATGGACAGGGAAATATGATCCTACCTGTGAATCATTCCACATATAAATTATTGGCTAGAATAGGGATATTACTTGCTTGTAATTGTGATCAATCTGCAATGTTTGAAAGCTGTTGCTGCTCAATACCTGTGATTGAATTATGTGATATAGCTTATAATCCATATTCCATGGAATATGGCTCATTCATGTTACAGACAATAACTACATACCTTGAGAAGAGTGCGTTCAAGGACATTACACACGGAAAAAAGAAATATTTCTTCAGTATAATTAGATGCAGAAAGAAATATTACATTAATTTAGACCCAAAAATATATTTTGTTTTGGATTACCCCCAACAACAACAACAACAACAACAAAAGAGAGAGAGCAGAAGACTTAACTTTTTGGGCTACCAAGCAAATATTTTTCAAAGAAGGTAAGACTGACCTACCACATCACACAGATTCTATAGGCTGTTATGTATCAATTACTAATAAGAGACAGTGCTGCCAGCACTTCTTGTTATTTTTAGATGAACCAGACTTGCTCTTAATTGAATGACTCCTCAGTGATGAACAAAACCACACTTTTTGGTTTTTTTTTAAGTATTCTTTTTGTTTAAGACATTTTGTGGTTCAGCGGAGATAAATATGGCAGAGCGGTTGAGCATGCATCAGGAGTCTGCTGACACAAAATAAGGAATACTTAAATATTTATATGTCGAATGGCAGATATTTCATATTCTCTGCATTTTAGCTTTCTTCATACAATGATACAAAAAGAATTCTTTACCCTTCAACCCCTTAATATTCCTACCATCAGCCAGTTTCATCATATCTTTAAAGCAGCCTAAAATATATGCTTTAAATTAAATATATTTATAAATATTATATTTCATGGAGCTTTTAAATTTTACTAAGGATGGTAAATCTCAAAATATGTCTTTTTGATTCAGATACATAAACAGACATACAACCAGTTGTGCAGAAACAAAACTTATGAGGAAAACAACAGTGATATTGAATCTGGAGCCATAAGGTACTCAATCCATGACAGGAGAGCAGAGCTGAGATGTGCAATGAATGGCAGTGGACATTTTTTTCATAAACAAATGCCTTATGCATGGTACTATGTATGACTGAGATATGGACTGAAATTTAAATTACATGTTCAATACATGAAGAGATGACAAGCAGAAAATAAAGATATGCATACATGTTAAAACCTCCTCTGGTCTATATTAATACAGTTCTATTTATCTCCTTGAAGCAATGGTGATATAATTCAAACAGCTGATGATAGTGAAGAGGACTACAAAACTCTTATAAGGTTACAATGCAAGATGTTGCTGTTTTTCCTTTTCCACATGAATAGAACACGTATATTCCCAATACTAACTGAATAGTAATGGTTTCACGGGTGTAATTCAGAGAGAAGCCCACGTGAAAATAAAATACATCTGACCCGAACCCTCCAGTTAAAGTTGTCATATGCAAACAGGCTCATCTAACAAATTTATATTGTGCTTCCAAAGGAAAAAAAAAATATATCCTTATTTCATCATAGCGCAATCTATGTCCTCAGTATTTGCAGCCAAATTAACAGGTCTTTTTCAAAGGCTTTGTTTGAAAATATATCCAGAGTCCATATTTCAGTGGAAGCTTAAAGCTCAGGTAGTGTTCGGTTATTCCCTTCTTACTCACATGAAAGAATGCACAAGTAAGTGGAGCGCTACATGATACATGAGGCAATGATTTATTTCTCAGTCTAGGTTCTGCAAATCCAACAGAGAAAAACAAAGCCACTACAAAAATACACTTAAAGTTTTATTATATTCTAACAAAGTATATACTTATTACATTAATAGTGTACCTCACGCATGTGGTGAGATATTTATGAATTTTCAAAGCTGCAGTTTCTCTTGACTTAGACAAATATGTAAACAAACACTTTCTACAAAAAAAAAAGAAAGAAAAAGTGTTAACTAAGGCTCTGTGATGATGGAATAGGCTGCTTTCAGTGTCTAAATTTTGAACTAACCTATAAACCTATACCAAATTCAGTGTTTTTGAAAATGTTATCCAAGACTTCACTGATTATATTTTTTAATTAATTCAAAGATTAGGGATAGGGATAGGGATTGAAGATAAGGGAAGACCCTGTTTTGGTCTGTTCTCCAGAAAACACAAACCTGATGCATGCATCCTTCCTTCTCTGGAAGCATACAGAGAGCATACTCACATAAGAACACGTAAAAGTCAGATCATGCTCTCTGGAATTAGCATAACCAAACCAACACTGAAATCAGTGCCAGCTTTTTTAATGGTTTTGATGTCAGCCAAAGGGGCCTTGCAGAGCAGTTTAATCAGAGTTTCCACCTGTGGATGGTCAGAGTGTGTTTGTACTTTTTGTGAATTCACCCTTTCAGTCTCAATTTACCACCTTTCTAGATGCCCTCAGATGAAAGGAGTCAAATCCTTCACCTTCCCTTATGCTTGGTCTTCATTCTTCATTGTGGGTCAAAATAAGGACAGAAAAGTCACTCAACAATCACCATCACAGGCAAAACAGATTTGGCATAGGGAGATTAATGTAATTTATTACCTATTGATAACAGAGCAGCGAGAAATAAAAACAACGAAAAAACAGCTTCCCCTCCTGCTCTCTTCTACTTCTTCTCCCTCAGTAGCACGGAATGGGGAATGGGAGTTTCAGTCAGCCTGTAATGCTTTGTCTCTGCTGCTCCTTCATGGTCACTCTCTGCCCCTGCTCCTGCGGGGGCTCCTCTCCACGGGCTGCAGCTCCGGCCTGGGGCCTGCTCCTGCGGGGGCTCTCCATGGGCCGCAGCCTCCTCCAGGCCACATCCACCTGCTCCACCGGGGGCTCCTCCACGGGCTGCAGCGTGGAGATCTGCTCCGTGTGGGACCCATGGGCTGCAGGGGGACAGCCTGCTCCACCAGGGGCCTCTGCACAGGCCTCAGGGGAACTGCTGCTGTGTGCCTGGAGCACCTCCTGCCCTCCTGCTGCACTGCCCTTGGGGGCTGCAGGGCTGGCTCTCACCCCTCTCTCCCAGCTGCTGTTGCCCAGCACTTCTTTCCCTTCCTTAACTCTGCTCTCCCAGAGGCGCACACAGCATGGCTCATGGCTCGGCTCTAGCCAGTGGTGGGTCTCTTTTACAGCAACTGGAGCTGGCTCTGCTCTGACATGGCGCAGCTGCTGGGCTCTGCTCACAAGGGCCTTCCCTGCAGCTTTCTCAGTATCAAAACCTTGCCATGTAAAGCTAATACAGGTTGTTATGCAGACAACACAGAAATACATTTCTCTATGTCTATCTATTCTCTTTTGGGTAGCAAAACAAAGTTTCCTAAGGGAAGAGGGGAGTCTGTACGTTGTCTCTTGCTATATTTCATGAGAAGTATCTGAAGAGCTAAAGCCACAAACAAAACTCCTTGTTTACAAATCGGTGATGTGCCTGGTATGTTTTTTTTCATGGTTCAGTGGGATATAAACAAGTACTGTGTTGGAAAAAAAAAAAAAAAAGAAGAAGAAACAGGCCATGAAATAAAAGGCAATACTTAAAGCCCACAGTCATTCAGGTACTACCGTGGAAAAGTCTGATGCCTCACCTGCACCTCCCTCTTTCTGTACGTGTTATTAGAAAACAAAGAAATGGACTGTCTCCACTAGACAGCTGTCCATCATTAAAATTATCAGCAAAAGAAATGAATGTTACCTGTAGGTCTCCTCAAGAAGAGACCACAAGTGAGATCTATCAATTTTATTCTACTTCATCAACATTGACTTCACTGGGAACTTATCATCTGAGCCTTGAAACGAGCACCTACCACTTACTATTTTAAAATTTATTTTTGAATTATTGTAAGGCAAGTTTGCCTAACTGGTTTCTGCTTCTATCCAAATCTGATGAAACTAATACCTCTATATCCATCATAGTTAAAAAACAGTCCAGTCTCTGTCTTCATCTTTTATCTCAGTTCCCACAGTTCACTGGCTAAGTAAGACATGCTTCATTTTATCTAATAGGTCTAAAAGTTATCTAAGAGGTCTAAAACCCCTGTGGTCCCTGGTTTGTTTACAAGACTGAGGAATTTGGATCACTTCCCCTTGGTGTATTGCCAAGAATTAGGGTTGTCTGAGAGACCAAAAATGGTAACGGGCATTCAAGGAGGTTTTTCAGACTGACTGATAATAGTTGGAAGGCAATAAGCAAGGCAAGATGTGGTGAAAGCAACTTAATAGAATCATAGAATAAGAATATCCTGAGTTGGAAGGGACCCATAAGGATCATCAAGTCCAACTCCTGGCACCACACAGGTCTACCCAAAATTTTAGACCATGTGACTAAGTGCACAGTCCAAACGCTTCTTAAACTCCGACAGGCTTGGTGCAGTGACTACTTCGCTGGGGAGCCTGTTCCAGTGTGCGACCACCCTCTTGGTGAAGAACCTCTTCCTGATGTCCAGACTAAACTTCCCCTGCCTCAGCTTGACACCATTCCCACGGGTCCTATCACTGGTGATTAAGGAGAATAAGTCAGCGCCTGCCTCTCCACTCCCCCTCAAGAGAAGTTGTAGACTATGATGAGGTCTCCCCTCAGCCTCCTCTTCTCCAGGCTGAACAGGCCAAGTGACCTCAGCCACTCCTCATATGTCTTCCCCTCTAGGCCCTTCACCATCTTCGTCGCCCTCCTCTGGACACTCTCCAACAGTTTAACGTCCTTTTTGCACACAGTACTTGAGGTGAGGCTGCACCAGTGCCGAGCGGGACAATCCCTTCTCTGCTGACTAGCAATGCTGTGTCTGATGCACCCCAGGGCGTGGTTGGCCCTCGTGGCCACCAAGGCACACTACTGGCTCATGTTCAGCTTGCCGTCAATCAAAACCCCCAGATCCCTTCTTGTGGGGCTGCTCTCCAGCCTCCTGTCCCCCAGTCAGTAACAGGGTTGCCCCTTCCCAGGTGCAAAATCTGTCACTTGCTCTTGTCAACTTCACATTGTTAGTGATTGCCTAGCTCTCTAATTTGTCCAGATCTCTCTGCAAGGCCTCACCCCCCTCAATAGCTCCACCTAATTTGCTATTGTCTGCAAACTTGCTCAAAAAACCTTCAAGTCCTTCATCCAAATCGTTTATGAAAACACTGAAGAGGACTGGTCCTAAAATGGAGCCCCCATTAAGTGACAGGTCACCAGCCTGATGTAACCCCATTTACAGGAATCCTCTGGGCCCAACCTGTCAGACAATTGCTCACCCATCTTATTATGCTTTTATCTAACTGTATTCTGGTCACCAGAACGGTCACACCAGTGCAGAGTAGAGCGGGACAATCACTTCCCTTGACCAACTACCAATGCCATGCTTGATGCACCCCAGGATACGGTTGGCCCTCCTGATAGGTAATAGAAGGGCAACCACAAAAGAGCCGGACAATTATCATTTGCCTGTTTCATAACAAGATTGTTTTCCATTGACCTCTCTGTTGCCATTTCAGTTGGTACTTATCTTGCTTGGTGTTTGCTCCCTGTTAAAGGTCTGTGCCAGTCTTGCCATTTCATCCAAATTTAGCTATCAACAAGTGGGAAAACACTGGTTTCTTCAATTATTACCCCTTTAGATTAATTAATGTCTTTTTTTTTTTTTTTTCCCAACTAGATTTCATTTTTTCTCTTTTTGCTCACTTTGCAAGTGTCTCTGCACCATTGTCTCATTTCTTTTTCTCAGTGGTATTCAAAATTTCATCTCAGACAGGTAACATTATATAAATGCAATTAAATTAAATTAAACTTTTGCTTCACGTTTCCTAAGGCCATTCATCCATTTCCTACAATAATTAAATCGAACCATTTAAACTAAGATTATGCATGAAAGAGAAAAGCTGAAATGGAAAGTAGTACGCCAGGATAACTATTTATTATATTTGCATAGAAACCACAATGACCAACTCCAATATAAATGTGCAACTTCAGGAAGACCAAACTTACACAATATCCATTCTTCTGTAATAGGCAAGTCCTTGTTCATGCAGTGCATGCAGAATTACTTGGCACCAACACTGGATAATGGTGCAAACCGTATGTCTTCATTCATGTATCTTTAGAATGAAGAAGTAAAATATTTGCACTACTCCTCCAAGAAGAAAAACTGCCCAGTTCTGCAAAGCACTAGATTTACACTTTCAAGGAAGAATTCGATGACTGTTACCTAATTTCATGCCATTCATTTATATTTGACTATGGAAACAAAATAATTACACTGTATTATAAATCTAGTTAGTGTTCCACTGCCATGTTCAAGAAAACTTGCAAATTTCAGGCATGCTGGTGTAGCAGAATCAGCTGAACTGTTCTGCTATTCACCATGAATTCCATGAATTTTATAAACCTGTGCAGAAATAAATCAAATGCTTACATTAAAGCATGGCTCAAAATACCAAATGATCAAAATACTGTGGCAATTTGGAAAGAAGGGGAAATCACAGGCCTGCTACAGAATTAATGACTGGCATTTTTAGAGCAAGAAATAACTAATCTAAAATTTCTAAAATACCAGTGAAAGACTTTTTATGAATCATAACTGGAAATTTTATTCATATTTAAAAACAGTCAGCAGCAAAAGGAAAAAAGCAAAGAATTCATCAAAATCACCCTTTTTTGGGTAACATTTTCTTCAATAAGAATGAACATTGCTAAAAGCAGCATTTTAAATAACAGTATCAATTATTATTATGGTCCCATTTGTTATGAAAACTGAGACTTTCACCACCATGCATGTTTTAATAAAACCTTTGACAATGAGTTGCTGTAGTGAACTAGTAGTAAACTGACTAGATAAGAAAGGCTGAAGTCCATATTGTTCATAGACAAAAGTGATACTTTGGGGTATTCATATCTGGATAAAAATACAGACAGTCCTTAAACACACTGAGGTTCGGAAACATAGACAATCCCTCACTGATTCCCTGAGCAAATGGAATATAACAGTTTGGGATTAGGGTACTTGATATCTGCCGGAGCTGAATACTCTGGTAGATATCTGAATAGTGACCTCAAACTTTTGGCGGAGGTGCACAATGAAAGTCCTTCTCTGTTCTGAGGACAAAACAAAACCCAAAGAAGATATGTCCCAAGAGATAACTTTTTTTTTTTTTTTCCCCAAGAACTGTTGTCACAACAGAGGCAGGAAAACTGATGGTGAGGAAAATCTGTCAGGGTACTACAAGCAGAGACAGCTGAAGGAGAAGCTGGGGAGCAGCTATGTGACCAGACTGCAAGGGGTTGCATTGCAATACGTATTCACTCTTCATGAAACACATCAGGAAAGAGCACAAACTGGACCCAGGTGAATGCACCTGGCTGAAGCCTGGAAACGAAGACAAAGAGCCCTCCAGAGTCAGTGGGGACTTTCAAAACTGACTTCACCAGCTTTTCACTGAGGCCATGTTAAAAAAGCCTTAACACTAATTCTCAGTGTCTAGTGGGTCACCCACAGTTTCAGCACTGGTGTTAACTGTTGAAGGTACAAGTTCAAGAACTTTTCTCTGGTGAAGAATATGTAGTCCCAGAATATTCACTGAACACTGAGGGCAAAATATACTTAAAAATAATCCAAATGAATTTTGTGCCAATTCTGATGACTATCCTGATTTCTTATGCAAAATTATGTCCAAGAAAGTATTTTTAAGTAAAATAGTAAAACAAATAAACAAACAAAAAAACCTATTTATAATAAACTATTCATAATTATTCCAGTCATCTCATACTGACCATATGCTGTAGCTATACATTAACTGTCCCTTTTTTTTTTTAGCATACAGAAAAAGGAACTCATCAGTTTAGAAACTTAGGTATTGCAACCTCTATCATTGTGCAAGTGTGACACCTATAATCTTTTCCAGCTCATGTTAACCATTACTGATTTCATGACTCAGACCACACACAATAATTGAACTCACATACACTGTCACTGCAACTGTACAACTAATGAAGAGAAGGTTGAGTGCTTTCAGAGCTTAAGTCTATCCTTATTTTGACTGCATTTATGTCCCATGTATCATGGATACATAAGAGAAAAATGCTTTGAGGAGATATACTTTAATCTTATTAATTGAACTTTTAAGACACAGGGATACTGGTGTTTCAATTCAGATTATTTTAATTACTGCAAAAGAACACTGGAGGAAACAGAGACGTGATTTAGCTTGACTACATCTACCATTTATAAGATGAATGTCCTTCAGATCAATCATGCTTTCACTGACAAGAACATCTAGAGTTCTAAAACATATTTTCTTCTGTGTTTAAAGCAGACAAAATATTAGTAAAGGAAAACAACAACAACAACAAAAAAAACACCACTATGAGTTGAACTTAAAACAACTAATTAATTCAGGGTCAGAAAGGCTGCTCATAAGATGACAGTTAACTGCACATCCCCTACTTTCAACATTATTATAATTATTATTATTTAAAAATGATACCTCCAAAGAATGAAAGACATCTCAGACAGAGAGCTGATGGACAAGCTGGGATAAGCATTCAAAAAGAGAGTCATAATCAGAATACAAAACAGAAAACATCTTTCAAAGAGACTTCTTTATTTTTGACACAACTCAAATACTCATTTCCTACAGAAATGTCATTAGGGCAGTATATGGTAAAAGTATTAATCAAATGGCAAAGAAACAGTGCAAGAAAAACTAAAAGAATCTGTGAGAAATGGCTTCATCAACGAATGTGGCACCAATTCCAAAAGAACTGCACTCATAAAAATATAAGAAGGGAAGAGTCAGGATACTGTCAGAAGGATTTGCTTCCTCCCGTAGCATTTTAAGCCCCACTACCCAGCTGTCTCTTGCAATTACCAAAGTTGCACTGCAATCTGTTATAATAAAGAAGGAATGCAGTGGGTATAGCCTTGATAAGGCAAGAGGATTCATCTGGAACACTCTTTTCACAGGGGAGAAGAAGGGAACGTATAAATGAGAAGAGAGCTTAAGGCCCTGAGGTTTATTAACAGCATTAGTGCCAGCAAGGGAAATCCAAGCATTTAAGTTTTGAGGCAAGATTTTTTAACGGAGAGGTCTAATTTTAGATCTAGGATCCTCCTAAGTGCCCCTGTTTGAAAAGTTAATTGCTATTTATTGACCCTTCCTAATGTCTGAAAAAGAAGCTAGTCAAAAAGCCAGAGGAGAACTATACCTGTGATTAACAACTATCATACTGTATAGTTTACCACTTCAGATAACACATGGAGAGGACAAAATGTTTCCAATTTTTTTTATGAGAATTTGGAAAAAATCTTGATTTCTGTGAGGCACTCAGACAACATGAAATCAATCTGTATGGTCTACAAGGTTTTGGTCACAGTATTTGCAACAAATTTTATAAGAAATTGCAACAGATATATGAAACATTCTGTCTCAGTTTTGCTATCCATTCTGTGCCATTTGAGATGTGAGACTTAAAGGCCTTGATACTTCCTGCAGTTTCAGAGAGGACAGAGACTCAACAATGTATAGATATTTTCTCTATAGAAAGGAAAGGCAAGACTGTGTAACTACTGTCTTCTCATCTATGTGGATGTTATAAGTAGTGCTAATTAGAAACTGGTTTTTTTTTTTTGACTTTTTAAGGGAAAAAAACAACTTTAAGATATTTTTATTAAGAGTATCTTGTTCCTCATGTGTGATGGAGAAGACAAAAAC
Source organism: Anser anser (assembly GCF_964211835.1). NCBI lineage: Eukaryota > Metazoa > Chordata > Aves > Anseriformes > Anatidae > Anser > Anser anser. The sequence continues at coordinate 14,798,023 of NC_139723.1, forward strand.
TGTTACTTCCTTTACCTGACTTAAACTTTTCCATATCAGTCTGTTAAGTTCTGTCAATGTCTAACTAGAACAATTTTTAATCAATGCTAGGGCACTGATTAAACCAAACATCACAATATTTCATCCTAGGCACTCAAAAAAGTCTCTGTATTTATGATGGAACAATAGGAGTCAGGCTATTTCCAAATCAATATTTCTTAAACATTCATAATGTCAAAAAGCTGATGTTACTTTCTTCCTTTTTTTTTTTTTCTCTTGTTTATGCTGATTAGTTATACAACAGCTTTCATCTTCAGCTTATACCAAAAAAGCATACTGAGCATGGGCAGCCCAATAGCTGCAGCATGTTAAAATTTATGCCTGTCCCCAAGTGGTTCCATCATGTAAGTTTGCACAATTTCATTGCTTGACTTGGCAAATGAAGCAACTCTCTCTGGAGCTCTTATGCTTTGCCATGAAACAGACTTCAGTTTAAGGAAATCCTGTGCTCAGGTGTGCAACAAGAGCTTATCATTTGGCAGACTTTGTTTCCCTAAAGAAAACAAGCACAAAACCTGTTTTTCCTTGGTCAACCTTTTGAACATGCTTGCTGCTTCTCCAAAAGAAATTCATGGAAGCTAAAGAGAAAACAAAAGGGGTTAATGCAACTTGAAAATCAAGTTGTGAAATCAAATTCCTCACATCTTTAACCTCCTAAATATCAGTACACGGGTGATTACAAAGATGTAAACCACTTTTTCACCACTGTAGCAAACCAAGATTTTTCTTAACTCTGTAGATGACTGTGTCAAAAGACTCATTGGTTACTTATTTCCAAACTTTCCTCTGTCTATAAGAGGCACAATTATGGAAGGGTTGAGTTACCCGTGCATCACACGTTCCAAGTGTCAATCACTATCAGCATTATGACTCAGGTGGAAGCATTTGATTCCAGGAGAACTACAATTCAGTACAAACGCAAAAGAGAAAATGCAGTAAATAATAATGGTGAGATTACACAGAACTTCTCAAATTTCAGTGCTGTCGAGTTATACCAGCAATGAAATAAGACAAAGAGTATAAAAAAGGCACAAAACCCCTATGAAACTACTGAACTTTTGCAGCTAAGTGTTAAAGCTTTGGTATGCCAAGGTATACAATTGGATTTCATTTTGAGACTGCAGCAAATATTTAATATGTGCTAGTCCTTCAATATTTTACTGCCATACAAAGACATTCTTTTAAACAGAGCTACATTCAGTAGAGTGCAGAAATGAGATACAAAGCCATACTTGTATCTCTTCAGAACTTGAGAATATTTTCATTGAAATTTTATATCAAATTGGTATTGCCTTGCTATGAAATAGCAAGCCAAACCATCATGAAAGACAAGGCAGAAAAACTTCGAAAAAATATTTCAAGTATTTAATTTGAAGTAGCTAACATAAATGCTAAGAGGAAAAACCCTCCCTGGTGTTGTTCTTTTTTTTCCCCTCTACAGTGATTTAATGAATTCTAATAAAATTATATGCTGGTGAAAAACCCTCAGAGGATTTCACCCATTTACTGCAGATACAATTCTAACTTTGTATTTGAAATTCATAATAATGCATAATTAGAAGCAAAGCACTTTTGTTTTGCTTGATGCCTTTCACACAATCAATAGGCAGAGAAGAAAATGGACTCTGATCAGCTTCCTAAAAGACATCGTCACCCTAGAGAGCAGCTGCTGGTCCTTCACAAAAGCAAATATGCATGCATCCATGAATGTAGGTTATGTGTGTATGTGTTTTACACATCTGTAGATTCATAATGGAGTGGTATATTATTTCCAGTGAATATTCTGATTTTATTAATTCTGTTTGTTTCCTCTCTGTGAAGTTTATTGATGGAAAGTTATGCTGTATCTTAGTAGGCTGCAGATACATTTTTAATCTGACAACAGCTGCATAGCCTTAAAAGGATAAATTTACATACTGAAATGAACTAAAAGAGATACAAGGAATATATTTCACATTACTGGAAATGTCTGTTGTACATCTTACTATCTGTATTTATTGCCTCTTGTGACACATTAGCCATAATTATTACACATTATCTGCCTAGTCCTGCATTAACTAAATGAATTCCTTTGCTTTTAGGTGTAAAGAATTCGTAATTTTCATTATGATACGGTCCATTAGAAAGGAAAGAGTGTCTGGCAAGAAAGTGAACTAGATTTGAAAACAAAGTTATGTGAATAGAAGAAAATGAAAGTTTACTTGGAATGTCCCTGGAAGAAGCAGTGCTTATAAGACTCACTATCTTGAGCCAAGACCCATGGAGGTAGGGAAGGAAGATCAGTGGACAGTAAGTAGTGAAAGCTGAAGGAGAAGAGCTCACTACTTCTAGTTTTAATGCAGTTATTGCAGGAATGCTAAAAGCTGGCCCAGGTAACCTGCTGAATGCCTCTCTGCTACCTGTCAGAAGCACAGAGATGGACAGCAGCATAAAAGACTTCAGGACTCCAGCACTTAGCGAAAATGTTCCTCACATCTACCTGCATCTTCTCAGACTGCCCTTGGAACAGAAAGTGCTTAATTAATTTAGCAGGAGTATCCGGTGGTGTAAATCCTAAGCCCAAGATGATGAGAGGGCACCTGAGAATGTATTCTTTCCTTCTTGTAGGATTGTCTCGAGCACACACAGATCTGGGTTTTCCCATATGCTGAGATGGCTCTCTCTCCTCTTTATTCACTCTTATTTTCATTTATGCAATAGCTATGTAATTTCAAAGATTTTCACTGCTTATTCATATGGATAGCCAACTCATGTTTCTTGTTCTTTCTCTGAGGTTAGTCCTTACAGCAGTAGATTGTAGAACCAATGCAACAGAAATAAAGCACTCAGACCTTCCCCCCCCCCCCCCCCCTTTTTTTTTCCAAGGAATGGTCAAGGACTAGGACAAAAATATTTTTGCTTTTAATAGCATTTCCAGGGCTGTCAGAATACTTTTTACCACAAAAACAAAACAAAACAAAACAACAACAAAAAAACCTGCTACCTTTTACAGCTATTAAAACCAAAAGAGAACCTCACAGAAATTCCTCATTAAACGAATACGAAATTTAGCTCTTAAAAGTGCTGCATCCAATCGACCTCTTTTCTCTGTCCTGGAGCGGACATTGCCAAATTTCTCCATTTCCTTTTTTGATTACATTTAGTTTAGCCAAACACGTTATGGTGGCAGAGATGAAATATTGCCAGAATATTTTTTTTTTTCATGCAATGTTGCCAGAAAACTTCAACTTGTGAAGGTAATACTTTGGGCAGAAACAGCAAGACGGACTTGTTTATCAGCAAAATGGAAAAATAATTCTTTCCTGTCTGCAAATATATTACAAATTGAGAAGTGCTTTGTGTCTCTTCCAAAAAGAAGAAATCAGCTCTAGTACCAACTCATGTGGCAGAAAACTAAAAAGTTACTTTAATTGAAATGTTTAAATGTATAGGACTATTGAATAATAATCTCAACCTACTGAGAAATTAAGGACATTAAATTACGAAATGCAAACTTAAATCCTCACTTTCGTTAGCAATTGCCTTCTATATTACCATCTTGCAATCCAGAGAGCTAATTTATACATTAGTGCTGGCAATAAAACTTTTTTTTTTTCTTTTTCTGTCAGGTAGAATCAAAAGGATCAAGATTGTGCACAGTTTTCATATTACAGCTTCATTTTGCTTTGTACAATTTCTATATTTTATTTTATTTTCTGGTAGAAATGGTTGCTGGAGGCATAGATTTTGATTAATAACATAACTCAGCTAAGCATTCTCTTTGAAAAGAATTAACTATCTAGGCAGGGTACAACAAAGCATATTTCAACAAGATTATTTTACATGGCAAATTACAAAGAGGACCATAATTACTGATTTTGAGCAGTGTTTTTCAGGATTTCCTCTAGGTAGGGAGCAATCTGTTGGGGAAGTTGTTGTAGCATAAATTTATGAACTGATAAGCCTACTACTCTGAAAGTACAGTAAATCACTCTTAAATTTGGCTCATAGACAATGCAGCATATGTCCGAGGTCTTAAACTTAAAAATGCTTTTTAATATAAAGCTCTCAGGACTTTTTTTTTCTCTCTTTTTTTTTTTTTTTTTCCCCTATATATATTCAGATGACTTGTACTGTCTCAGAATTTCCTAAAATCTATTTTTTTTTTTTTTTTGGTATTAGTATTCAAAAGTCATTGAAGCATACAGCAATTTGGCTTGTATGTTTACCAGTAGGTGTAAAATAAAACATAATCAATAATAAACTGGATGTTACAGAATAGGTACCTATACACCCTGGACATTAAATCCAGAAATGAGATTGTGGACCTTACGCTACTGCTTCATAGGTCAAGACATGCTTCTTTCCCCTGTATTTAATAGTTAATTGGCAAGGTGAATCTTACCTCAAGCTGCTACTATTTTATTATGAAGCACACTCTTGGCAATAAAGATACCAGAATAGACAGTAAAAATGTTTTGCAATTTCACATAATAGAAACTTTCCCACTTTGAAAATCTGCACTAGAAAAAGAGGATAGAGTAGTTAAACTTCGGACACTCAAGTTTCCTTAACTGGACTTTCTGTTCTTCAGACATCACATGGCTCATCTGAACATAATTAAATGGTTATACCTTCTCCAAACCAGGTGAAGACTGGGTGCAATTCTATAAAATGTTGAAGCACACAATCAAAATAAGTTTTAAACGTAAGCTCTAAAAGATATGGACCTGTTACAGCGAGTCTAGAGGAGGGCTGCAAAGATGCTCAGAGGGCTGGAGCACGTCTCCTATGAAGAAAGGCTGAGAGAGCTGGAGATGATTCTGTGATTCTATGTTCAGTTTGGAGAAGAGAAGGCTTCAGGGAGATCTCATTTTGGCCTTTCAGTACCTAAAGAGATCTTATAAAAACGATGGAGAAGGACTCTTTACTCGGGTGGATAATGATAGGACAAGGGGGGGATGGTCTTAAACTAAAAGAGGATAGATTTAGATTAGACTTTAGGAGCAAATTCTTCACTGTAAGGCTAGTGAGGCACTGAAACAGGTTGCCAAGGGAAGCTGTGGATGCTCCATCCCTGGAGGTGTTCAAGGCCAGGCTGGATGGTGTCTTGGCCAACCTGATCTAGTGGGCGGCATCCCTGCCCATGGCAGGAGGGCTGGAGTTAGGTGATCTTTAAGGCCCCTTCCAAACCAAACCATTCTATGATTCTATAATTCTAATCCTGCAAATTATGGAGAAATTCTTAAAAGTGGAATAAGAGTTTACCTGAATCAGACTTGTTTCCATAGAGCTTTAATTAAGGCCTTTTTGGAGGAATAGATCAACACAAATATTTGAATCAGAAATTTGGCTCAGAATATTTACTGACTATTTATTTAGAATATTTAGATATATTCTAGTATATATCTAAATATCTATTAATATATCTATTATCTTTATCTATTAATATATCTATTATCTAGAATATATCTAGAATATTTACTGAATATTTATTTGTACAGATGAAACTGAAAGAATGATAAAGGAGACATAGAACAGTGCGTGAATTGCAATTCTCAGAGGGCTTTTAGCACAAATTTTGTGACCTCTGTGTTTCTGGACTGCTAATGCTTGAGATTACCTCCTCTAAATAACTGGTCTGTGGAAGTTATGGAAGTCCCAGGAGATCCAGCTATTGCCCTATCACATCATGATCACAAAATCTCCCTTCAAAAGGGGAACCAGTTGAACAAAGAAGCCAAGAACTGATACGGGTTATACTTAAAACATTTTCACGATGTCCCCAAACTACAGATCTTTTCTGGTGGGAAGAGAATCACGCATCTATGACATCAGAGGAGAGCAGTGCTGACATGCCTTTTTTGGTAACTTATGGCTTCAGCACAGGTTGGGCAGTGGACATTATGATTTTGGACCTATATTTTAAGGGAATAGAGAAATGCTGCCAAACACTTGAAACATATTTTTTCATTTGCTTGTTCGTAAGGTGTTGAAATTCAAGATTTTATGATAGGACTGATATAGAACGTGTGCATTATTATGCAGGAGTAACCAGACACTGAAGGTATACTACATGCTATCTAACTTCAGACTTTTGTCTTTTCCTTTCTCACCACCTTTGTATCGTTTTTACCAATCTAGTCTTTATTCTCATTTCAGTTTTATTCTGTTTTACTTCTTCCTGCTACACTATTGACCTACTTTCTGAGCTCCTCTGCTCTGCCTCTTTTTCATGACTCCTCCACCCACCCACCCCTACTGTTTGCAAAGCATCTAAAAAACACCTTTTTATCCCTTTACTAAATTAACAGATCAGAGAGCAACCTGTCCCCCACTGATTTTATAACACTTTCTCTGCCAAAGAGATGATTCAAAAATAGCTAGAGAAAACTGATATGAATAAAACAGAAATAAAGTAGAATCTGAAAATCTGAGGAATCTTCAATTCTACTTCTAAATCATGAAAAAAAGTCCAGAAATGTACATTAAAATTTAGGATCAGAGTGGCTTGCCTGAATTGGATTATCTTCTCTGAAGATACTTAAACTGATAACTAATATTAGCTATATGTAAGCATAGTGTGCTAATAGAAGGACTTGTAGCTGCTACACAGAATAAACATGCAGTTGTGAATAGGACATGCACCTTAAACTCCAGAGTGAGCTCAAATACCATTCAGTTTACTCATTTGTGAATAAAAAGAGCTGTTAAACTTGAACAGAAGTATCAGATTATAGCCCTGAATAAATGTGAAACTGATTTTGAAGACATACTCTCATTTAATTAGTGCTGTAACAGTCAAGTAGATTTATCTGCTCTTTTCAGCTAAGGAAAGTAGACACAATATTATGGGTAACCTTTACACTTGTTGCGTCATATTTACCTTCCATCACAATGGATGCTAGGACATCTAGATTACACAAAAGTGAAGCCAGGGATAGAAGAATGGGGGCTTGCTTAATTGTATTAATGATTTCTAAATAAAACAATCATAATTATTAAAGCCAGGAATGAAAGAATGGGGGCTTGCTTAATCACTTTAAAATAGATATTACTGAGTGTCTTTGCTTATTACCACGCAAATTAACCGAAACAAGGAGTCTCGGGGCCCCTCACAGAAGATGTTTCCTGACAAAAATGGGGAACCTTTCTCAAAAACCAGCTGAGACTGACCTTGTGGTTTGGACAAGAGCCAAGGAGCAGCTGAGTCTGTACAAAGGCTGGGGGTCAGCTAGTGGTGATGAAGAGGAGTTATCGGACTTCATCCCCACGACCCCCTGATGACCACCACCAGAAGGCACTGTGCAGGCACAGATGGGAGGAGTTTATGGAAATGACTTCTTGGAGCTAATTTTAATACAGAGCAGGGCTGTGTTACGAATATGTATAGGTGTATTAGGAAACTTCATGTATATGTAACTTTTTACTGCATATAACCAAAGCAAGTTGCCACGTTAAGTTGCGCATGCCTTTGGGAGCTATCCCGCATGCACCCGGTGCCAAAATAAACCACACACCTACTTTATAACTTATTTGCTTGAGTTATGGAGTTCTTCCACGAATCAAAAGAACCTTGGCAGCATTTGGTCTTGAGAAAAGCCTTTATGCTATCAGAACCTTTTCAGTCAGAATAACACAAGGAGCCAAAGTATAAATGAAAAAATGTCTCAGCACAGCACTTTCCAAGACAGGATCCTTCTCTATGCAAATGCTATTTATGAAACATTGTCTGTACCTATGGAAAGGCAGCTAGCTTCACTATTTCTATTTTATCAGTATATAAGTGTGGAATAAACAGACGAGAAGAAGCCTTGATGGTACTGCTTGCTGGAGTAATGCCATATGACTTTTTTTTGTATGTTAGGAAAAAGACTGGTTATATTTTAAGATGAAGTGTTGCCATTTCTTCTAGGAATACTTAATATTATAGTTGAAATGTTAGTAATGAAACTTAGAGTACATGTTCACACTACAAAAATAAATAAAATGCTATCTTCAGTTATGATGTTTACTGATAGTTTCCCCAGACCATCCTTTCTTTCTCATTCCAATTAGCATGCTTAAAAACAGATTGACAGCAAAAAAGCTAATGGCTATAAATTACTGTTACAAGTGCAAATGAATTCCTTATTACATGATAGGTGTTTCACAAATGCCAACAGAAGATCAAGGTCAGGAAAAAAAAGTTAGCACTTATTCATACAGACAGAAACTGAAAAGATAAGTGACAAAAATTAGATGGTATTTTGAAGTAGCTAAAAGTAAGGGCTTAAGTGGTCATTAGTAATACTTTCTACATGTTCCATGACCTATTGGAAGGAGTGCTTTTAAGATTAGTACTTTTTCAGTAATTAATCACTTTTGAGGTGGGGGATAGCTCTTTAATCAAATTATTCTCTGTTTCCTTGAAATAGTAATTGGCCAGATTTATCTCTGGTACGATTCGTTTGACGTCTGGAAAGCTATACCAGAGATGAATTATTGCTTTGATCTTTGTACCTCTGACATTAAGACAGCAATCTACTATTCTACTCTTGCAAATGAAGAAGAAATAACATCCATTAGGTCTTTCTTGGATTCCTTTAAGTAAAACAACAAACAAGTAGAGCTGTAAACTAAAATAACTATATGGCTAACTTTTAAAGTTACTGTAAATTGTCTTTGGAAAAAATGATAGTAAGAACCAGACTAAAAGCAGAAATGAGGAGTGTCAAAAGTTTGGAGTTCAATTTCCAGCTCAACTTCAAGCTTGCCAAAGAATTATGATCAGTGTGTAGAAGCAGATTTTCAAGTATCTGTTTACAGAATTTATGATTTTCATTAGTTGATCAACAGTTCCCATTTTAACATCCAGAGTGTTTTATTGGGTTTACATGGCAACGTTTTGGTAACAGGGGGCTGTAGCGGTGGCCTCTTTGAGAAGAATCCAGTCCTATGATAGGTAAGGGCCAGTTTCAGCTAGCTCCAAAGGGACTCACTGCTGGCTAGAACCAAGACAGTAAATGATGTTGTTTGCACCTCTGTGAGAGCAGATTTTAGGAAAAAAAAAAAAAAAACAAATAAACAAACAAAAACCAAACCAAAACAAAAAAACCTGCTGGGAGAGAGGGGTGAGAGCCAGCCCTGCAGCCCCCAAGGGCAGTGCAGCAGGAGGGCAGGAGGTGCTCCAGGCACACAGCAGCAGTTCCCCTGCGGCCTGTGGAGAGGCCCCTGGTGGAGCAGGCTGTCCCCCTGCAGCCCATGGGTCCCACACGGAGCAGATCTCCACGCTGCAGCCCGTGGAGGAGCCCCCGGTGGAGCAGGTGGATGTGGCCTGGAGGAGGCTGCGGCCCATGGAGAGCCCCCGCAGGAGCAGGCCCCGGGCCGGAGCTGCAGCCCGTGGAGAGGAGCCCACGCAGGAGCAGGGGGTCTGGGGGGAGCTGCCGCCAGTGGGGGACCCATGCTGGAGCAGTTTGCTCCTGGGGGATGGATGGACCCCGTGGTACGGAGCCATGTGGGAGCAGTTCTTGAAGAGCTGCTGCCTGTGGGCAGCCCCCGCAGGCTCAGTTCGGGAAGGACGGCATCCCGTGGGAGGGACCCCACGGGGAGCAGGGGCACAGTGTGACCGTGAAGGAGCAGCGGAGATGATGTACTATAGACTGACTGAAGCCCCCATTCACTGTTCCCCTGCACCACTTGGGGGCAGGAGGGAGAAGAGGATAGGTGGAGGAAGGTGTTTGTGGTTTAAATTTCTCACTGCTCTAGCCTGTTAGTAATAGGTAATAAATTACATTAATCTCCCTACACTGAGTCTGTTTTGCCTGTTATGATACTTGTTGCGTGATCTCTCTCTGTTCTTATCTCAACCCTTGAGCCCTTTCCATTGTATTTTCAGCCCTTTTCCCTTGGGGGGGGGGGGGGTGTGAGAAGGCGGTTGTGATGGAGCTTAGACGCCCAGCTGGGTAAAACCATCACAAGCGCGTAAAATCTTACTACCTAAGAATCTTCTCAAAGCTGAACTACTTACAGTTTCCAGTCTCCCAAGACTGAATCCTTACTTTGTTCTTTAGCACAACTAAGTTTTTAATTAGTTGTATTTCTTCTACATGTTAGGTGTATTTCTTCTACCTAGTCTTTATTTTACTATTATTTCAGCTTTAGGTGCAGAGGCTTAGTGTGCACAGTATGAATGTAAAAGAAACTTCAAAAACATGCAGGGCATTTTCTGTACACTGCATAGGAAATCTAAGCTCTCTACTAGGATTCCTATCATGGCAAAAGAAAAAATTTACAGAAATGGTTATTGGCTTTCAGGTCCGTGCTGTAACTTCTTTCCCAACATATATATATTTTTTTTGGATAGCACATGGTCAGATCTATTTGGAAGTGAATGAAGTGAATACTCAAATATTTTGCCTTAAGTAGTAAAACCTAGCTTTTAGATCACTTGGCACTCCACCCTGCCTTCCTTACAGAAAGCCAATCAAGCTGTGTAAAATATTTTTGTCACTACAAACATCAGTAATGAGCATAAACCATTGTCGATGTAAAATGTAAAGCTCTTTTGTGCATGTCTATTGAGCAGGGTCTATTGAAGCAGCAAGGACAATAGGGATTAGAAATATTAATTGCATATTATAAGAGAAATAAATGTATCTACCTTTATACTAAACCTTGTTCAGCTTCTACTCGTAATATGCTGAAAGCCACCAGCTTCTCTGGCAGAGTTTCCAGAGGAGACAAATCTGCCTGCACTTTCCTTTTCTCTTTTTATATTTTTTTTTTTAGAAAACACACATACTAGCTGTGAGAAAGTACAATATCACGGTCTGCCTCTTTTTTGTCTGCTCTTCTTAAAGTGACTTGGGAAGTTTCTCCTCTTATCCTACTGTTTGAAAACCCTGTACTGCAAAGCATTTTTGCACATTGGTTGAGATCACACACTAGTGTGATCTCATACTACCCTATTTGTTTCAGATGCCTTTACTAAATACTGATCTGTCATAATCATGTTAATGAACTTTAAACACTAGCCTGTCTTACAAAGAGCGCAAGTTTCAAGCTAGTGAAGTAAATGCTTTTTTTCTTAAGTACGAATTTGGAGACAGTTCTGAAATAAGAAATGACTAGAACAGTTGTGTTTTAGCAAGTGGACAGCAAGTGTTTTTTTTTGTTTTGTTTTGTTTTTGTTTTTGATTTCTGACAATTTTTAGGTTGATAGCTCAGACCTCCATTTCAGTGTTACTTAGCCTTGGGAGTTTCCGGAGTCCATTTCTCATACTCAGGATGAAAGCTCTTCCCTTTCTTTCATGATTCTTTTTTTCCCCTTCCTTGCTCCTTATTCCAAAGGGAAGACAAAAAGCTCTTAACCAAAGACAGCTATTAAGACTTTTGTTACTTTCCCCGCAGTAGTTTCAGTCTCTCCCAATTACCTTTTAATAAAATGAAACCTAGTAATTGCTTGGGTTTGTCAGTCCTAAATGGCAAATGAAACATTTGTTGCATACTTGGTAGAATGATAACACTTCTTATCTATCTTAAGAAAATCCACCATAACCTGGTCACTGGTAAGAGACCATACAAAATCACGGTAATAAATACAGATGACAGATTTAGCATTACAGTGTTCTAACATTCTGGTTTTAAGCAATCCTGCCCTCAAAGAAACAACTATCTGAGCAGATTCAGCTGGACTACCTACGGAGTAAAAGGACATCAAACAACAAATAACAGCAAAGAATTGAAGAAGTGTGTATTGCTTTGCCTTTTTCATATCTTTGCTAAACTACAGAGATCCTCACCCTCAGTGACGAACAGCAACAACATATTATGTATGCATGCTTACTTTATACCAAAGTACATGGACTGAACTAATACAGCACTTTGGCCTTCCACAAAATAAGGAATGATAGTGTAATACAGTGCAGCAGATGTTATCAGAAGCTGCAACCTCCCACTGAAAGCAGTAACTTTCTGAAGCATCCTGGAAGTTTCAAAAGTGATATGGTATTCTCCAATACTCACATAGGTAGTGCATCCAAACAGTGGTAAATATGACTTGTCTACTCTGACTATATTTTCAAATCTCCTCTTGAGCAGTGGTCTCTGAAGTGGGTGAGTGCATGCACACCACGGGGTATGCAAGACAATCTGCTGAATACATGAAGAAAATATTATAACTTCAGTTATACATATGTATAATTTGTAAATAAACAAGCATACAGATATTGGGTATATACATGCTAAAAAAAAAATAAAATTACTGATAGCACTGCATGATAAAAAAATGTTTGGAGACCACTGCTCTAGAAAATGGAAATGATATTATTCAACCCTGCACCATCACCCCGAAAAGATCTCCAGATATGGGTATATCTAGAGAAGCCCCTTAATATGCATTAAAAACTGCAGAAGTACCATAGCATGACGTTATTCTATGCTTAAACGTCTCTAGCTTAGAAAATGAGCCCTGGGAATAGAAAATCTAAGAACTGCGCATTATGCCAGGCAGAAGTAAAAGGTAGTTAGGGCAAGCCATGAAAAAAGTCACATGAAAGTCACATGAAAAACATGAAAAAACAATCCACCTAAACCAGGTTCATTAAATAAGATCTTTTACCAATGATTATCTAGCCTTGTAAATTATATGAAATGCCAACTGTACAAAACAAAAAACTGTACAATGCCAAACATTTCACGTCTCTCCTAATTCCTTTCTGTCTTCTTACCTGCCACCAACACTGAAGATGCAACAATAATATCTTCATCCAACTCTCCACATTGGAAAGTCAAAAAAAGTTGATTATTTTCAAAATCTTTACTCGATTAGATCTGGCTAGCTCATGTTGGCAACCAGGAATTCATACTTTTTTTTTTCTTCTTTTTTTTTTTTTTCTTTTCTCAATAAGAAAGGAGGGCAGATGTTTAAAGGAAATGTTTGCCATTACAAATGTCTAAGGTGTCTACTGGAAGCACATTAATCTATCCCGTATCTGTACATTGTCCAAAATCTGTAAGATTTTAATATTCTAATTACTGTAACAAGAAGTAGGAAAAGACACATTTCACATTGGTTTAGTCAACATTTTCACAACTAATTGCTTAAAGTGGTTAGTAAAACTGATTGAGCAAAATAGCTCAGAAGGCTTTCTTGGCTTTTCCCTACTTCTTGGGAACAATGCTAACTACAGAATCACAAACCCACAGGATAATTTAGAAATGGAGGGACTGCTCTAGGTCAGCTGGTCCAACTGACTTCTCAAAACACATCTAAGAGATCAAGACGCTCAGGATTGTGCCCAGTTTAGTCTTTAACATCTCCAAGAATGGAGATCTCACAGTATCTCTGGACAAACTGCTCCAGTATCTGATCAACTTATGCTTAAGAAATGAAGCAAACAGACAACCATGCAAAAAACTCCTTATAGTTAGCAAGAGTTTCCCACAATTCAACTTGCACCAGTCACCTCTTGCCCTACTACTGTGCATATCTGAGAAGAGTCTAGCTGTGTCTTCTCTCTGTCCTTCTATCTGGTAGTTGCAGAAAAGAGTCTTCTCTTCCTCAGTTTCTCTCATGTGCTTAGTGCTCCAGTCCCCCGCCTGTCTCCATGGACTCCCTTGAACATACTCCAGTATGTCAGTGTCTGTGCTTTACTGGAGATCCCAAAACTGGACAATGGACTCCCGGTGTGGTCTTACCCATGCTGAACTTGTGTACCTAGAGCAGTGGCACCATGCCTGTGAGTGGGTATACAACAAAATTCCCTGGTCCAAAGATGATTCTTCACACCTCGTATTTTGTCTTGTACAAATGCACGATTGGTGGGCTTGATAGCAGTAAGAGATGAGAAACTGTATGACATGATTGTTATACAAATAAGAAATGGTGTGAATGAAGTAGATGACCGCCTTCATGAGAGACTGTGTAATCCAATAAGGAATGAAAGAAAGGGCACTTAAAATCACTCTGCTCTTGTGAGTTGTATCCACATGCAGTTGCACTCTACTCTGAAATGAGGCTGTAAGGTTCACATGAGCCCAACACTCTGAACACAAAAGCAAAGACAAGGTAAGTGACCGAATTTCAGTGAACTGGGGAGGTGACAGTTCTCAAATATGCAGTAATGCCCACAACAGTCAACAGGAAAAGAAGTCACAAGTGCATAAGAATCACTGATTGTTTTTCAAGTGAGCACAACTCACTTTTTGTTTGTTTGTTTGTTTCTACTTCTGTTATAACCTTCCAGTGATATATCATTTCCACTTTGCTACTCTAATCTTAAAAACTGTAAATTGTCTAAAATAAAGATTTATCTGAAAAATTAAGACTCCTTTCATTTTATTTGAAACATAGCATAGACACAAATACAACATATTATTGCAACCAACAATTTCTACTGTTGGGCATGGCTAAAGCTAATCTGTGACATTGTTAGGGCACACATCACAGGCACCATGACGGGGTCCTGCAAGGCATTTTGGAATCTAAGGACTGATTTGCAGAAAGCCAGTCACGCCAAGACTCCTAAACTACTGTTGATTTATTATTCACTCGTGTACTTATTTTGACTAATGACACAAGACACAAAAATTTCAGAAGAGTAAAATGATGTAAAATGAAAATAGTTTGTCTTCCAAATAAGTCTGAAAGGTACCTTCTTCATGTACCCTAAAATAAGGTATGCAAGTAAATGCAATCCATGCAAAATTCTCTCTTTTGATTAACAGAATAAAAAGTATTTCCTGCTTCTCCAAATAGATAATCTAGATGTATTTTACTTTCCAGAAAGTGAGAAGCTTAGAGGAGGACTGACTGACAATTCAAACATGGTGATGGGAGACCACCCTATTTTTATGATACTTGAAACATGTATAAGAAGCGCTGATTTTAAGGCAAGAAAATCCTATTAAGTGCCCGGGCAAGTCTAATATCTAGAGCAAAAATCACTCCTAAACCTGCAGAAACAAAGCAAGAGAAATGCAACCAACCAAAAAATAGCACTTTTTTTTTTTTTCTCCACATAGTAGACCATGGGGGAAAATAAAGCTGTAACTGCTCAGCAATGGTAATTTGTGACCAAGGAATGATCTAGCACAGAGGGCAAGAAAGTTTGGTTGCAGGAGGGGTTAAACTGGGGGAGCAGGGACACCAGAGACAGAAGGACTCTATGTCAGCGAGTGAGATTTCCCTAGCTGAGGAGGTAAGACAGGGCTGGGGCTTTGTGTTGTAGCAATGGTGCAATGTGATTGCTCAGGAACCACCCCTGGGCAGTGGGGCTGGGGATGAACCCAGCAGGGGGCTAAGGTGCCCCGTGCCAACGCTTATGGGACTGATGATGGGACAAGCGTGTGTAAGGGGCCAGAGCATGACATATCTCTGCAGACTCATAGGACTCTGTACAATGCATTGTTCATTAGCCCTCTTTGTATTTAAGCACAGATGTGTGTTTAATTCATCTCAAAGGGTACAATAAAAATGCCCCAACAAGACCATCTCCATTTACGCACAAGAACTGAATACATGCTAATTCCCAGAATTGTCATCTTCTTTGCAAATCTCTAAGGAGACAACATGTAAATACCTGTATGCAGTGCAAGTGGGATTTTAGGGACCCAGCAAGATTCATGGTGCTTCATAAAGAGAAGTGACAGCGAGTGGTTTTATAAGGACAAGAGGGGGATTGAGTCAGCATAGTTATTACAATATTAGTGGACTCACTATTTAGCTTGGACAGATCAAACAGTTCAATTAAGTTCCTATTAAAAGAAAAGAAATCTCCTTCCTGAGCGATACAGCCATATTTCTTGTGTTTCCCTACTATTAACATTTTGATGACTCTACCTCCTACCAGTGAGCACAAGGCAGAGTCAATGAACTTATTTTTTGTCGGGGTTTTCTTACACCTTCATTATTATTTGGTATATTTGCAAACCCAGTACAGTGGTGAAGCATTGTTGATGAATTGTCACTACTGATAACAATAGTCAAATTCAAAAGAAAAAATGCATTTCTTTTAAAAAAAAGATATAGATAGTCCATTTATCAATAGAAGCTCTATAAATACAGATATATAATTGAGTATGCATACACATACACATGAAAATGGGGATCAGATAAGACCCACCTTGACAGAAGTGTACAACTCCTTATCACATATTTCTTTGCTGACAAATTTAATATCTTTGTAAATCAGTTCTTAGGCCATACAGATTATGGCCTTATGTTTTGTCAGGTTCCAGTGACATTGTTTTCATATTTTCAGGTTATAAATTTGAAATCGTTGCACTATTAAATGCTGCAGCTCATCTGAATTCCTTTTGAATTTATAAAACTACCTTACAACTTCTCAGCATTGTCCTTTATTAGCTGAAGGTTGTGCTTGTCACTGATATGCTAGTTTATAAACACTACTAGGACTAATTATACTTTCTGAGGGAGCTTGGAGACTATTCTCCATAAATGCTTCTAACTACTTTTCCTCCTGCAAGAAATAGCACAGACTGCTCTTTCATAAAATGGCAACTCACCTGAATCAAACATTCTTCAGCATAAGACTAGGATAAGTAAATGTTTTAAAAGCATATTTTGAAATCCTAGAACATTATTTTTAAAATTTATGTGCATGATTTTCTTGATTAAACAAAAAACAAAACAAAACAAAACAAAAACCCTGAAAATCGGAATAAAACAAACAATAACATTTCAGCATCTAGTCCTGACACAAGAGGCCAAAATTTGGGATTATTGTGAACATATTTGAATTATTAGAAAATAATTTCTGTGGCTGGGGACTGAAAATGCTTGGGTACATGACAAACAGGTCATGACATATTGAGTACTAACGATTTGTTAACACAGAAGGGAAAGTTTATGAAGTTCAATACAGACAACAAGAATAACAACCAACACCAGCTGAGATGTTACAGCAAACATGAATAAGATCCCTTATGGAAGAACGGTCACAAGTGAAAAAATTAACAGAAACTTACCAGGTTGAAACTGCTCATTGCTCGCACTTTTGGTGGTAGTATTCCACCACTTCCCTGCTCCAGACTGTTATCTTCATATCAACCTGAGTAAACCAACAGCAACAAAAAATTAAAAATAAAACAATAACAACTGAACAAATAAAATAAAATAAAATAAAAAAATAAATGGTGGCTTTCAAGTCTTTGGATAAAATAATTTGATTAACAGGGTCAGAAACGTTTCAGCAGATCATGTTCTCCATTCATTATATTTGGGTTTCAAGATTAAGTGCACAGCAAATCAAAAACTGCCATTAAGCATTCACAAAAAAACAGCAGCAACAACAACAAAAAACCAAAACACTGCAGTGTAGTCTGTTACATAACATGTCTCCTAAGTTTCCCTTTACTTATGACTTTCAGTGAATAATGGAAGCTTTAGAGCTCTTGTAGTCACAGGCAGCAGGAGGTAAATCCTGACATTCAGTCATATAGATTGTATGAGTAGATGGAGTCTTGGATGTCTCAGTTATTTGCCAAAGCCTACTTGCTATTTTTGCAGGCTTGTATTATCTGGGGAAGAACTTAAAAACCACTGTAACAGATTATGCATTAATAAAACAAAAATTAAAAACTTGGCCTTTGTATTTAGTTAAAAGGAAGCAGACAACATTGGAGAGCTAAATTCTACCATTTAGTGATTCTTCATTAAAAATCCTCTTCCTTCTGGTTATATAACCAGCTATAGTATCATTCTTCAAGTAAATAAAAGAGCTAAACTAATGCTTCAGATACTTAGTTTAGGAAATTAAAATAAGCATCCATATTTTCCACCTAGGCCAGGGTTTGGTCTCAGAAATAACGATTTATTACCAAGATACATATTTTTAAAATAAGATAACAGTGTTTTGGCTTCCCCTCTTGAAACGATCTCAACCCTTCGGTGTTACACAGAAGCACTGTGATGTACAAAATTAGAATGGGTCACCAAAAAGTAATATATCTAACTGACAAGACATTTAAGAAGGTCTGAGCTTATATTTTTTTTTTCTTCCTGGAATCATGAAATTCGCTCATCACATTAAAGGGACGGGCTTAGATTAGTTAAGATTTAGAATTTAGAGATGTTAGAGAAGTCAAGGAGGAAGTTGTTTTTTTTGTTGTTGTTTTTTTCTTTTCAGAAGCTTTTTTGTATAATCCCCGGAAAATCATGTAAACTGAGAGTATAAACCGTATAAAGATGGAGTAAAGTTAATAAAAATAACGTAAGTATTGCTACATTTTGCTCCATGTGCACTCTTAGGTACCTGTGTACTCTCAAGCTGTAGATTTGCTGAAAAAAAAATAGTCTGAGGGGCTTAAGTATCACACAACTCACTTATAATATTCTGAAGTTTCTTTCTACAAGTAATCCTAAATCTAGCTCTCGCCTCTCTGTCCTTAAGACCTCAGTCAAGACAACTGCTTTTATCAGAGGACCCTTTGCTCCTTACACTCAGCTGTCCTACAGCTTTTTAAAGCCAAAGAATTGTGACAGTTTCACAACTGGACCTGTGGTATCAGGCCTTTTAAATTTTTTCTGTGAAGAATAATGCAGTCACGGAATAACTGGTTGGAAGGGACCTGAGGAGGTCCAACATCACTTGCGTGCAGGGTCAGCACTTGAATTCAGACCGCATTGCTCACTGATTGGTTGAGCTGAGTATTGAAAAACACGCTCCCTGTTGACAAGTATGCTCCCATGATACATTTTGTTAAAAAAAATAATTTGAGAGCGAGCATTTAAGTAACTTCATTCAGTTTACACTAATTTATCGGGGCAACTCAGCCCTGTATTTATATACTTTGAATTCCTCCTTAAGAATAAATAGTCTCATATGCTATTCTCTTACCTCACTGCTGTCTCTAAGGTAATATAAATTCAAACATGAAGGAGGAGAGACACCTCAGTCACAATCTTGCTATTCATGACATGAAACGTTTTGGATACCCATCCATTTTTAGATATGATTGTTTCTATATCTGGACAGAACAATTCAGTTAAAATTTGCCAAAGTCCAAATTTATGTAACAGAATGGCTTTTCCTGCCAAACTATTTTTAAAGCCAGCAAAATAGCCACTTCGTCCTTATTATAATGACTGATATTTACTAGGTCAATGGATAATTTGATGTTGTAAGAATATCTATTTTTAATAATATCTATTTAGAAGGTATCAATGCTAAGAGAACAATTCTTGTGTTTCATGACTAGTTTTGGAGAATGTTCTATTACCGGTATAAATATGGGATACTAGGCAATTTCCTCATTATTCTATTTCCAGAATTCACTGTTTTAAATAATGTTCCTTGCAGTGTATTATGATGAGTTATGTTGTGTGATGAGTGATAGTTACTGGTACTCTAATATTAGCCAGCATTACATACACATAACATGTTGTTGAGAAGGACTGTAAGAACACCAACTTAACTTGTGAAATATTTTGTAGAATATTGACAAAAGCCAGGGAATATAGAGTAAATTCAGCAATAATGAAGATGAAAAGGCAGTCAAGGTGACCTCAGGAGGCAAATAGTAATTACCTACATTTATACCCTTTTTTTCTTTGAGGAGGGGGAGTGAGTGGTTGTGGTGGAGTTCAGCAGACCAGCAGGGTAAACCCACCACAGCTCTTTGAGTTTAAGGCAATAAAACTCATATATAACTTGATAGGAGCTGAAAGAAAAGAACAGAGAAGGAAGGAAATCCTTTCATGCTATGCCATTTTGTTACTGTTTGTATTAATTACTGAGAACCACCTGGGACTTTGCTGTTATGTTCTTTACTGTTATTTAGGACATTTCAAATTTTCTTTGTAAGTTTAGGATTAAGTCTAAAAAGTGCCCAAATTCCTCAACAGAAACACTGTCTTGTGAGATATGCAACCTATTTTCTGAGCTATTCTACTTTTTCAGCATAAATCTCCGTAAATGTGAAAACATGAAATAGCATTTTCTGACGGGAAGATAAATTGACAGCTTCTGAAATCTTTGTCTACTTTCTGTCTCCCAGCATAACTAAACAATGATAGCCTTATGTAAAAACTTAATGTCTGAATGCATGTTAGTTCTGAAAGTCATCAGGAATTTTCAGCTAATAGCAAAAGTTTACTTATTTATTTATTAAAATAAATAAATAAACAAGAGTAAAATAAATAAATAAACAAGATATTTTAAAAATTTGGAAGAAGTGAGAAAATGAAATTCACAACCCCAGAGTCAAAACCAAAATGAATGCAGCCTGGATGCATTATAACTCTTCTACTTGTCTTTTAGGATTTGGGAATTAGGCAGACAATATCTTTCATACTTATTCCTAAAATATTTATGCATCTCTAAGGATTAATCATTTGAACTTTTTTGAATTCTGAACTATTCATACAGGACTACTAAAATAAACTTCAGAACTTGATCTGCAAGACATAAGATTTAACACCTTTGTCTAGTTGCTTCCTTTTGCCTGAATTCTTTCTTCCAATTTACATTTCCTTTTAGTTGTTATAATTGGATAATTAAAAATTATTCTCAGACTGGTATTTGAAAACATAACCTGCATCTGCCAGCATTACTTAGCTTTATTCTGAAAGAAGTTCCACTGATTTGAGAGGACCAAACAGGGGCTTGTATATATTCTTACACAACAAATAGGAGAAAAAGCAGTAAAAGCGTCTAAGGAAAATGCACAACTTCGGACTGAACAATACTGCTCAAACATCTACTTATCATCCTCCATTCTTTCATTCTTAAAAATCAGGGACAAGAAATAAAAAGAGTTCTGGCTTCATTACACATTTGTTGACATTGGAGTAGGATCAACCATAAATTATTGCATTACTGGAAAAGGGAAAGAAACAGAGACACTGAGTTATAGTTCTTTACTGAGGATAATCTAGTCAAGACAGCAGGTCAACTTGTCCTTCTTCATTCCCTGATCTTGGGAGAGTATCTATGCAGAAAGGGCTATTCACAAAAATGCATTTCAAAAAATGCAACTATATCCTGGAAACAGAGTACAGCAAACAAACAAACAAACAAACAAACACACAAACAAACAAAAACACGAAAGGAAAGGAAAGGAGAGGAGAGGAGAGGAGGGGAGGGGAGGGGAGGGGAGGGGAGGGGAGGGGAGGGGAGGGGAGGGGAGGGGAGGGGAGGGGAGGGGAAGGGGAAGGGAAGGGAAGGGAAGGGAAGGGAAGGGAAGGGAAGGGAAGGGAAGGGAAGGAAGGGAAGGGAAGGGAAGGGAAGGGAAGGGAAGGGAAGGGAAGGGAAGGGAAGGGAAGGGAAGGGAAGGGAAGGGAAGGGAAGGGAAGGGAAGGGAAGGGAAGGGAAGGGAAGGGAAGGGAAGGGAAGGGAAGGGAAGGGAAGGGAAGGGAAGGGAAGGGAAGGGAAGGGAAGGGAAGGGAAGGGAAGGGAAGGGAAGGAAAGGAAAGGAAAGGAAAGGAAAGGAAAGGAAAGGAAAGGAAAGGAAAGGAAAGGAAAGGAAAGGAAAGGAAAGGAAAGGAAAGGAGAAGAGAGAAGAGGAGAGGAGAGGAGAGGAGACTCGAGGAGAGGAGACTCGAGGAGAGGAGACTCGAGGAGAGGAGAGGAGACTCGAGGAGAGGAGACTCGAGGAGAGGAGACTCGAGGAGACTCGAGGAGACTCGAGGAGACTCGAGGAGACTCGAGGAGAGAAGAGAAGAGAAGAGAAGAGAAGAGAAGAGAAGAGAAGAGAAGAGAAGAGAAGAGAAGAGAAGAGAAGAGAAGAGAAGAGAAGAGAAGAGAAGAGAAGAGAAGAGAAGAGAAGAGAAGAGAAGAGAAGAAGAGAAGAGAAAAAAAGAAAAGAAAAGAAAGAAAGAAAAGAAAAGAAAAGAAAAGAAAAGAAAAGAAAAGAAAAGAAAAGAAAAGAAAAGAAAAGAAAAGAAAAGAAAAGAAAAGAAAAGAAAAGAAAAGAAAAGAAAAGAAAAGAAAAGAAAAGAAAAGAAAAGAAAAGAAAAGAAAAGAAAAGAAAAAGAAAAGAAAAAAGGACATCATAGAAACCTGTCTCAAGGTCAAGAAGACCTGTGTGCTCTTTCACAGTAAGCACCTATTCAAAGACACACACTATCTGGCATCATATTTTCCTGGTGGACTAACAGACTATACTGGAAAGAACCTTCTCCAGTCCTCATGTCTGGGCAATCATGTTACACAGTCGTCTATCTAAATATTAACTCAGATGTCTCCAGACAAATGGGACTAATGGAAACACTGCTCCAGAATCATGGTTTTCTCTTGTTAGATATCTAATTTCCAGTTTACATGTGTCTGAGGCCAATTAATATTCATTTGTTCTTAAACAGACTTACCACAAGTCTTCCAAATAGAAAAGGATCCAAATCTTTTTTTGTAATATGTGACTGGAATTTAGCAGATTTAGAGAAGAGCCATGGTATGATCAGAAAGTAATTAAATAAAAGTGAAAAAGAACTCAGAGCCAAAAAAGGCAGCAGAGCGAAAAGACAGTAGCATAGACTGCAATTACTTAAAAAACATCTGTACACAATCATTTCAGAAAGATGTGTAGCAGTATAGCTCTGATGTTATTCATGATACAGAATAGAGTTTTCGGTATCTTAAGTGACTGAGGGTATAAACTATCACTACAAGAACTTTTTTGTTTGTTTAAAACATAAAACATAGCAGCACAGATCCCCAGTAGCAAATGATACTTCAGACTTATATAAAGATGTAAAGTCTTGACTGGTTAAGGACCAGGATAGTTGCTTATGAACAAGGATCAAATAACCAAACACAGACATCATTTGACTGTGCAAATGGCTATAAAATCAACATTAATTAAACATACTAGTGACATTCAGCTCAGGTCTTTAAATTGTCAGTCCTGGAAGCTAGGAGGGTTTACCAAGACACTGCTCACTGCATACATATATCCTAACTTTCTCTTAGCAATGCTGGGAACAGAGTACTGTTGAGATTACTGTTGAGGTCTGAGCAAATAAAGAAATTCTCATGGTGAAAATCACATTTTTGCTAAGTAATTTAGGCGCCTTCCCAGCTAAGAAGTCAGCAATATCTTACAATTGAGCAACATGGCAAGACAGCTGAGGAATCAAAAACCAGAATTTGAAATTTTGAGGATTTTATTTTTTTTTTATGCTGTGATACATATACATCCTATTGCAACCAGAAATGTTTAGAGCTAATCTGCTATCTTACTCACTGAACAGCACCTATTCATTTCTAAGGGACTATTTATAGACAAACTTAGCTTCTCAGTGTAATCAAAGAATGTGGAGGCTTGATTTTAATTGTGTGCCACAGAGAAAATGAGATGGTACCTGCAGAAAGAGAAGCTATCACCAGGAGATCTACTATGAAGCTATTAACCGGTTAACAGATCTGTTGCCTGACATCCGTGGAGTCTTACCAGTAGCTGAAAATAAATGTCTTAATTGATTTGTCAGTATATATGGAGCACACTTCTACCTAACACAATCAGTTTGATTACATTAAATGTAGGTGGTACACTTTCTTGCAGGATGCTATGCACATATACATATTTCAGCTGAAAGGACAAGAGGCTGTCTCTAGCCGCAACTGAAGTGCAAAACCAAGTTATGGCTTGGTCAAGACAACGGATGGATCCTAAGGGCAGTGGGCTTGGAAACTGATTATTTTCTTAAACTGACTGCATGTAGGCACCCACTGAATTTTTAACAGAAGAATCAGGTGGCATATAGGTGCTGGGTGTCATAAAACATGATCTTTTTGAATATATAGGAAAGTTACAAACTCCAGTTTGAAAACAGTCAACAAACAAACAAACAACAACACAGGATTTAGGATTTCCTCTCAGCAGAAATCAGGCTTTACTTATTACCAGTGACCATATTTTCATTATTCCTCAATTCAGAAACACTGTAACTCCTTATCTGAAATTTCCTATTCTAAAAAGTCAGTTGCTATATGATATGGCAATGATATTGTTAGAAACAAACTTCAAGAATATGGTCAATGGAATTAATGCTTCAGATGTAAGGATTTCTGTTCCTGAAAGTGTATTAATAGTGTTTGAAAGTGACACATGCTACTGGATTTTTAGACAGCTGTATGTATTTAACAAAAATGCTTTTTTTATCACTCTAATGGATAACATTCTTATGCCATAAGAATGCTTCTTGAAACTCACATCTGCATGGCAACATACTATCTGTTGATAAAGTGTGTTTTTGTGTACTACAGGCATTTTGAAAAGAGCTTTTGGATAAAACAAATGAGCTCCAGTGTAAATAAAGAAACGACAAACCTGAGAAATATCAGCAGGCACTCAATGAGGAATAGGTGTGCCAGACAGACAGATGCAGCCTGAATCTGCAACTGAAGTATTACATTAAGTAAGAGTTCTAATAAAAGAAGCTACGTTACAGAGCTTGCATGTTAAATGAAATTTGTATTCGATCTCACCTATAAGCTTTTACCATTATTGGCACTGGGCTGAGGAGACTGGTGGGAAGAAAAACAGTACACCTAGAATTCTTCTTAGTGATGCCACTAATGCTGCAACCATGTTAAATCTGCACTTTCTAGTTTGATCAGTGTTAGAGAAGAAATTACACTTGTATTTTACATGTTGTCTGTCTTTATAAATGATTTAATAAAATGTTAAATCAGGACTTACCACAGCCCTTTTCAGACTTCAGCATTAATGCCCGTGATGGGGCTACCTCCCATCTACACTGCTCATTTACTAAACAAGTGCATTGTCTGTATACCGAGAGACAGTTTCTGCACCTTTACTTGGGAAAATGCAAAGGGAAAGCACAAATGCCAACTGAATCTCTGACTCAGTGAAGTGTGAGGTGTTTACTGGAGGCACTCATGAGTAGGTACTTTTGTGTTCAGAGGAAAAATGTAGATGGAACAAGAGAGAGAAATTTCTTTTGCATTCACAACTCATACTGCCAAATCGTTCACTGATCAAAGTAAGTTTACTTTGCATTTACGGTTCATATTTTTCATGTTTGCTTCTCTGATATTTCTCACAGTGACAACTCTGAAAGACACCAGAGAATTTTTGCAAAACCTCTTCCTCAGGGATATCTTTGAATTTCAACTGGCTTAAGCTGTGCAACAATGATTTTCTGAGCATAGTCCTTATCTTTTAGTAGTCGCTGCAGTCAGTGTAGCAGTTGTGCCTACATTTAATGTACAGAGAAATATGATAAATTTATCATATTTAACTAAAAAAACTACAGATGGTTGCAGATAGAGTTGTAGTCTCAGATTCCTAATTATTTTACATACATAAGTCCATGGGCCCTGATGGGATGCACACACAAGTGCTGAGGGAGATGGAAGATGTTATTACAGGGCCACTTTTGATACACTCTGATAAATCATGGCAATTTGAAGAACTGCCTAAAGACTGACAAAGCAAATGCCACTCCTATCTTCACAAAGGGAAAGAAGGAGGACACAAGCAACTACAGGCTGGTCAACCTCACCTGGCCTCCTGGCAAAGTGATGGAGTACCTAATCATGAAAACAATTTCCAGGCATGTGAAAAACAAGAAAATCACCATGGGGAGTCAGCGTGGATTCTCTAAAGAGAGAAACATCTGCAACAAAATGATTAATCTGATAGATGAGGGGAGAGCACTGGGTATTGTCTACCCAGGCTCCAGTAGGGTCTCTCACACTGTCTCCCATATGAGCCTCATAGGCAAGTTGTTGATGTATGGGCTAGATCAGCAGACTCTGAACTGAAAACTGACTGAACAGAGGGTAGTGGTCAGTGTAACTAAATCTAGTTGGAAGCCAGTAACCAGCAAGGTACCCCAGCGGTCAATATTGGGTCCAGTTCTGTTTAGCAACTTCATTAATGATCTGGGTGATGGGGCAACATCTCCTCAGCAAGCTCCAACTTGACATTCAGCTTGGTGACAACTTCAGACAGATTATATATTCAGTATAGGTCTTACATTAATATTTAAAAATACTTCATTTCCAGGTCGGTTCCACTCTGTTTTTCATGTGCCTAAATTTTCTCTAATAACCAGAGTTAGAAATACTTCTGTATATTTTTGATATATTTACATTGTATTTTAAATATTGTTACCCATTTTACATAATTGTGAATATTTACATTTACAATATTTTTGTTACACATTACTATACACTGAAAGCTGATATCTAAGAAATGCTAAATTCTCAAGAAAAATATACACAAGCTACGGATAATTTAAGAGAGAAACAAGAATCACGAAAGGTTAGGAAATGCGATCTACAAATAAAGGCTGTGATAAGTACATTGGATTGTTCAGCAGTTGAGACAACGGAGGTAGTACATAACTTGACACTAGAAGAATAATGATTAACTGCTTTCAAGTTCCACTGCAAACCAGACAAGAAATGTTGATACAACTTGCAGAAACGAATTATTTGGCAGATAAATACAGATGCTGCCTGCAATATAGAGGACTTCAACCTCAAATAAATTTAGCCTCTTAGACACAAATTTGTCAGGAATGACCTAGCTATAACGAAGTCTTAGGATCTTGGACTCTTTCAAACCCCCCTCTTCACATTTCTTAGTAACAAAAGTCTACAGAGAAACCCTACATCTCCCTCTAGATCAAGTTGCTCAAAGCTTCATCCAACCTGACCTTGAACACCTCCAGGGATGGGGCATCCACAGCTTCTCTGGGCAACCTGTTCCAGTGCCTCACCGCCCTCAGAGTAAAGAATTTTTTCCTTATATCTAATTTAAATCTCCCCTCTTTTGGTTTAATGCCATTACTCCTTGCCCTATCACCACATTTCCTGACAAAGAGTCCCTCCCCAGCTTCCCGGTATGCCGCCTTTAGGTACTGGAAGGCCGCTGTAAGGTCTCCCTGGAGGCTTCTCTTCTCCAGGCTGAACAACACCAATTTTCTCAGCCTGCCTTCATAGGAGAGGTGCTCCAGTCCCTTGATCATCCTCCTGGCCCTTCTCTGGGCGCATTCTTATACTTCCACGTCCTTCTTGTGCTGGGGCCCCCAGAACTGAATGCAGTGCTCCAGGTGGGGTCTCACAAGAGCAACAGTGAGGGGGAGAATCACCTCCCTTGTCCTGCTGGCCATGCTTCTTTTGATGCAGCCCAGGATATGGTTGGCTTTCTGGGCTGCAAGTGCACATTGCCAGCTCATGTTGAGCTTCTTGTCAACCAGCACGCCCAAGTCCTTCTGCTCAGAGCTGCTCTCAGTCCATTTCATGCTCTAGATTAGGCCCGGAGGTACTGACATTTTGTTACAGATCCTCTTAGAGTGGCATAGAGAAGGTGTTTTTATAATGCCCACAAATAAGTGCCAGAAAATCGCAAGAATTCAAACTTCTCTGAGTGTAACCAACCAAACAACACAGATTTTTTGATTGCTTATTATTATCTTACACAGAAGACCTACTGACCTACCTAATAATGCCAAATCTGTTCCCTCAAGAGGAAAAAAATAGAGGAAAGATTTCATTTGCAATTTTGAATATCTCTCATCACTCATTTCTGATTACTTTATGGAATTTTCTTCTAGATGAAGGTCCTATGCTGGATCAAAACCTTGAGACCTTCCTTGAGTATTTGTATTCTTCAAGTTCTAGCAAAAACCTGGTAGTTACCAGTAACAAATTACAGAATCCGGCACTGAAGGACATTTTAGATAAATACATAGTGAGCACTAATAAATTACAGATCCCCCAGCAAGAGTTCTTAATCTGTAGACTACCTCAAAATAGTCTGCAAAGGTTAAGTGTTATCACCTCCTACAGTCAGGATGTTAAATCATTTCATATCGTGCAAGTTTTGACCAAACATTTCAGTGCATGCTAACTCATTTTCAGATTCATTCTCAATGTGATTTTTGAATTAAATTATTTTGTTTCTCTCTATGCCTTGCTACAAGACTTCCAGTTTTAATCTAGCAGAATACCTGCATTTCAAGAAATTAGAAGCTAAATCAAGGATCACTAATGAAGGAGCGTTTTCACTGGTAGTGTACCCAGCTATGCATTGGAACTTTATTAACACCTACAAAGGAAGAGAAATGCAGAATGTTCCACAATTCTGCATACTGATGGACAGTCCTCAATTTTACAAGTTGAAGTCCAGAGCTACAGCTGACCATCTGCTTTGTGAAGTCAGGATTGCAGGTTGCCTTTATAGAGGCCAAAATATATTTCACAAGTAAAAATTAATTAAACAAATAACTCCTGCAGTACGAAATTTTATTATTCTATACAATGCAACACAGCAATAAACACAGCAGTAAAAAGACCATAATGTACAACTATAGCTTTTTAGTGCCATAAAAATGTACTTTCAAGACAGTAGCACATTACAGTTTAAGTGAAGCTCTTCATTAGATAGAATGAGAAAATGAGGCATGAAAGGAAGATAGAAAAGCCTTCTTAATAGTTCCTGTGCAGATAATATAGGCCAAAGACAATCAATAGCCATGCCTCATTTATTTTATGTTTTTGAACACTTAACAGCAAAATGTTAGTATTTGCTGTACTGTTGGGCTTCACAGACCTGCATCCATAATGACAAAATGGATTTGCATATTATGATGTAATTTATATGAATTTATATTCAAATGGCAGTTGTTATTGTTAGCTAATATGAAAGGTAACATCTATTCCATTAGACTGGACACATTAAAAATCATGTTGGTCTACTAATTTGGTTACTCATCAAAATGACCCAAACAATCAATCCAATGGTTCATAAACACATTTTTAAATCTCATAAAATGCATGTCAATAACTTAAAAGTCACATTAAATACCTGAATAAATCAGACTAACAGTGTTCAGTCAGTGCAGCTACTCCTGATTGAAAAATGAGACTGAAAAACATGGTTTTCAATGCATTTTTTATTACGTTTTAACAATTGTTTTCTAATTCTTTAAATATAATTTTGTGTGACAGTCATACAAAAATGTTTCAAATCCTATTACCTCAATCAGATCCATTTCTTTATATTAATAATGAATCAAACTTTTAAGCTGTACTTGAAACAAAACAGGGAGAACCAATATATCAGAAATGAAAAAGGTGTGCTGGAACAAATGCAGCATTTCATAAAGTTCTAAATTTATATATTCTATTATATTCAAAGTCTCTCACAAGAGTTGAAACATGAACTAGTTAGTCTTTCTATGTACAAAGTCTAGCTAATGTTAATAGCCTAATTGAAAAAGTAAAACTTTTTGAAAAATTCAAGAGAAATAAAATACGGCTTTGACTTCCGCAGCGTTCTCCATGCATATTTTCCCAACATATTTAGAAAACCAGGTGGCAGGAAACAAGTATGATCCAATAAACCTTCACATGAATAACTTACTGGCTTCATTGCTGTAAGCTGCTCAGCAGTGCCGTTATTTTTACAATTCCCAAAGGAAAATAGTTACCGAATGTATACACCCCAGTAATCAAACTTAAGGATAAAGTTTGACCCATTGTTTACAGTGAGTTTCACTACTGCACAAGAACCAGGCTATACTACTAATACATGTGTTTAATATTATAGTCTAGTGATTTTCTAAGCTTGTGTAGGAAACGAGTGCTAAAAATAATTAAATTAAATTGTGTTTTACTTGTGCTTAACCTCTTTTATGAACAGTGTTAAATCAACAAAGAAAAGCTGCTACTTCACAGCAGGGCAAATCCTACTTACAGAATACAGTGGTTGCACCAAGTATACCACACACAGAATTGAATAAAGAGACCATCTGTAACAGATAAACACCTCCAGGCATGTGCACAGGGGAACAATAAGCACCACAGCCAGCGGACTGTAAGAATTTCAGATGTATACAGTTTTGAGGCTGATGCAATTCTGTTGGTCAAACCTAAAACCTGAAGTTTTTTTTTTTTTTTATCTACCATCCACAGCAGAGATATAAATCTTGGCCAAAATACCTATTTTTAAAATATACTTTCTCATAATACTTTCTACCAAGTGTACACACATTAACTTTTAGAATTTTCCCAGATTTGCAATCACAGACAGAGGGGAAGTGAATTAGGCTTTTCCACTTCAGTACACTAGATGCAGAAACCTGAAGTACTTTTTGAGACTGCTTTTACTGAATCTAGTTGCACTAAAATTCTTGTGGTAATCAATAATAAACTGTGGTAGAGTTGCTACCACTGACATTTTAATTTAAGGTTTAGGAGTCACAAAATTTTGCAAGGTTAAAAATAACTTTCCAATGATCATTTATTGAAAGCCTTGCAATTTCAATAAACAGAAATATTTGTTTGCGTGAGTGGAATGTCTTACAGTACTTGCCATTAACAGAGTGCTGTGGCTCACAGGTTTAAAACAGTTATTTTTTTAGAGTATAGCATCTCATAACTGC
This sequence comes from Anser anser, assembly GCF_964211835.1. Classification (NCBI taxonomy): domain Eukaryota; kingdom Metazoa; phylum Chordata; class Aves; order Anseriformes; family Anatidae; genus Anser; species Anser anser. Next base: position 14,828,405 of record NC_139723.1, read on the forward strand.
AGCTTCTTCTACATCAAAACCAAACTTCATTTAACATCTAACTCGAGAATCCTTGGCTGTCAGGGCCCCAGAAGTCCATTCAGAGAAATGGATGCTATAGAACACATTTTTCTGTTTCATACAAAATGCTGGAGAACTTGTATGCTTAGGCAGAAAGAAAGTACCCAACTCAAGACTGAGTGTGTGGGCTTAAGCAAGATTTTGGAATTGCATCCAATGGTTACCAGAGTCTAATACCGAAATGGAAGGATAGTGTCTTACAAATGGCCTACCAGACAAATGAATTTGATACAGCTCATTAAAAAAATCTAGAGATAATCAAAGTCACGCCCCCCCTACTTGTTTACATGTTACTGCTAGTCCTTTCCTAAATTATGGTTCTGAAAGTAATGGAATGGATAACAATATGCTTCCAATGATAGAATATGAATACTACAGAAAGAAAGAGAAAGAAAGCAAAAGAGAAAGAGAGTGAGAAAGAAAGAACCAGTAGTACCTCATAACTGTACACTGGTGGTACAGGCAAGGGACATAACTAATTTCCCTGGAAAATCCTTTTGCAATGCCAGATAATATTTAGCAGTATAGTCACTCTGCAAGGTACTATGGGATAAAAGTAGCCTAGGCACAATAAAAAATAATGGCCACCAACTTTAAATCTAATATATTATTATTTTTTTGTGCATTTGCAAAGAATTTACAGCTAATGGAACCAACCTGTTTTAATCATAAAATCCTCAGTAGCTTTTATTAATTCTAAGATAAATGATTGGAAGGGAAAAAGAGGACCTTGTAAGAATATTGAGCTTTCAGTATTTACAGAATCTTTTCTCCTTAATTCTCATTAATAAAATTTTCATATAGAGGAAGGAGGAAGGTTTTGTGTTCTCACAAAGTGAGAACAGGAAATAAAAGATGCAGGAGCAAATGGTATCGGGAAGATTTTAAAATTATTAAAGAAAGTGATGCTAACTGATTTTTATTTATTTTTTCTTGTTCTTAAGTCCCTAACAATTGTGCCAGTAAAATCTATCTTGGCATTTTTAACTAAATGCCATAAATAAATAATATAAGTTGATGTTTATAAGCAAATTTCAAAGAAACTGGAAAACATGTTGGTTACAATGCTAACATATGAATGGCATTTGATTTCCTCTCTGCAGCTCTGGGATTTTCATTTGGACTCAATCCCACTCTTTCGTACTGTTTTTACATTAAGTGGTGAAACAGGATCTTTGTTGTCCCAACATTTCACTCCTTCCATTATACAGTTCCCTACCATAGTCTGGTCTGTGAGTGTAAAATAAGCACAAATCCCAAAGCAAGTTTTTAACATTTTTAATCCCAAAGCAAGTTGCTATTTTAGCAACCAAATCTGGAAGGACAGCAATAGCCCACTTTTTAGAAATTTTAAGCTGAATTCCTTCTTTAGTTCTCTTAGTTTTCAGCTCTCAGCTTTCATGGTGATTAATGCACAAATGTATAATTACTGCCTTAAACATAAGGATGGAGGAATGACAAAATAATTATTTTACTGGCCAACACAAGAATTCCTAATGTGCCTTTATTTAATCCCTTTGATCTCCTGGAAATTATTTTTAACAGCAGCAGGAAAAAGCTCTAATCTATTATGAATATAGGCATAGAAGGATTTAATATTAAGTAAACAGCAGAGACTGAAATAACCTGCTTAACCGAGTTATTTTTACACCTGTTCATCCAGGTCATCAGAGAAGCTAAGATGTATACCAATTCCATGTGGTACTTCAAGGCTTATTTGAGAGAGATTCCTTAAGTATATTATTGCCATTCATTTCAGTTATCATACTCAGGTGTACAGAACAAGAATGAAATGAATTAAAAATATTCTTGTCCTTGAATGAGAATTCTTACATTACACAGTGTTGTTTTACCAAAGAGGGGTGACAGAGACAGGGATGACAGATACTCATTCAATGACAGAATGATCATCAGTCTCTGCAACTCCATTAACACGGCATAACTCTTTGCCATAAGCCATTATCTCTGGTGGAAACAATGTCTTGAGGTAACATAAGCCATCAAAGACTCTATGAAAAAAAATCATGGAAGGGCATGTAGTTAACCTCACCATCTGTCGGTATGTCTCAGAATCCTTAACATCTTAGTTTTCTGTCTATTATTTAAACTCTGTCTGTCTAAACACATTTTGTAGTCCGTTGTAACACATGCTTAGCAGAGCCTGAAATTTGATAGAGCACATAGGCTTTAATGAACTGCATGGATTTTAGCAGTAAGTAGGAAGCTCAGGTATGAAGTTTAAAGCACTCATCGTTAAACTCTGTTCATAGAAAAGAAAAGAATGTGAGCTTTTGCCGTGAGTTTAAGAGAAATAGAACAAAGCAATTTATATATATATGTATATACACATATATATATATTATTTTGTCAAAATAATCAAGATATCAAGACTGATTGAAGGTCTCTGATTTAAGCAAAATAATTTGTCAGTGAGGTGAGAGACATATTTCAGGGGGACAGCGCCAGCACTGTATTTCAAGAGGGTTAGTTCACTGAGGTCTGCATATTGTTAGACATTCATATTAACAGTGCAAGAGAAGAACCCACGCCTGCAGAAAACATCAACAAGAATATGTTGCTTCCTTTCACAAAAGATGTTCATATTTTTCTTTGTGTGGACTGCTTAACTTAATGAAACACTATAATCCCTTTCCTTGGCAAATTCCTGACTGAGATCCCCGTTAATCATCATGACCAATAACCTTTATTTTGATTAAATATATATATATATATATATATATACATATATATGTATAAATTGTGGTAAGGCACCACAAAAAAAGCTGAGTTACTAGAAATCCTCTCATGCTTAACACTACCTTCAACCTTTCTTGATGCCTTTTAAAAATGAGCTTTGATTGTACTTGCTATAAAATACAATTTAAACATTCTAAGAATCACCATGGAATAGATACAACTGTGCATTACTTTAATTTTCTGATGACCTAGATTGTAGTACTGCTCAATTGCTCACCTGCAGTTTATGTTTTCTTACACCTGATACTACAGGATTCTGGCTTACTCATGCCTTCTGTTTCATCACACATTTTCTTACATACTGCCTGAATTTTTTGAGGTCTGTCTCTCTTTCTAATACCCCTCTGTTCTTTCTCAAGTGATATGTTATATATGTTGACTGTGCAGCACTCCCCCAGGACAGAGGAAATCAAGGTTCAAGCTTGTGTTACTCACCCGCACAGCTGGGAACTGAACAACTTTTCCTAAACAGGAGTGCTCTATTAATTGAACTACTGACTCTCATTATTAAAAGTCTTCTGATCATTAAAGGGATAAAGGGATGTTTCTATATCTTCTGGTTTAGTAGAACAGATACTTCTCTGTGGTCAAGGAGGATGGTGGAATTCCAGCACATAAGACTATTTTGCTACTTGGGATCAAATTGGTAACTCAAAGACCAGTAGCTGAGGTTTGTCAGTACAGCTGTCATCAAGTATTAAGTCTGGAGTGTCTGACTGTCAAAGGCATCTGGGAAAAACATGCTGTCTGCCTCTGCTTATACATGCTGTCTAATATATTCTTTCATCATATTAACAGGTCTAATTGATTCTACTACTGAAATATTTTTCAGCTATATCAGCTCTTTAAAAAAAGGTAAGAGCTTGTTCCCTTTTTTTATGTTATCTACTATCTTATATTAGACTCTACACTGTCATTTCAATTGTGATTAGCAATTTCTCCTACTATTACTGAGTACCATGCTTTAACCAATAATACTCTACCCTAACATTTTTATCCTCTGCTTTTTAATGCTTCAGAAAATACATCACCATTCCCAAGTGGTTCAGTTTATATACCAATGTCACTTATGGACAATCTGATCATCTTAAGTCCTTCAGCTCAACTCCAGCTTCATTTAAGAACTAGCATTGAAAGAAATGGCTAAAATAATCAGATGATTATGCAAAACCTTTCTCCTTTGCCCCTCCATCTCCACAACTTCCAGGAAAGCTTCTGTTTCATTGGAATATTACAATCTTCCTTTATGCCAAACTGATCATCTCCAGTCTATTTTGAGTAGTTTAAAGAAATAAATGAGTCCCTTCACCTTGCTCATAATTCTCAAAGAGCATTTAAACAAAAATATTAATGACCAGGTTTTCTGTGAAGAATGAGCAACACTGAAGGGAGAAATCTAAATAATTCACTGATTAAAAAAGAAACTAATAACTGTCTACGCACGCTTGCTTCGATTATTACTTGAACTGTATAGCCTAAGACTAGAAAGAAAAGTTGAAGAATACTGTCTTTGCTGCATTAAGTGCCATTTTAAAACATGCATATATTTTCTGAAACACAACAGGAGAATTTCTATAGTCATTCTGAAGTGTGATGCAGAAGTTGTCAACTTATTAACAACCTGAAAAAAAAAGAAGCATAAAAAAGCCCAGCATCGCAGTGAATGTTCCTAAAGTACTTTGGAAGGACAGATATTTCAGCTCTAGTGCCATTCAGTAGTGCTTATGAAAACTGGAATAAATACATTAAGAATCAAGCACAAAGAAATTTGATCAAAAAGTAGTATCCATTTTTCTGCACAACAAAAAGTTTCAAGTAGTACTATTGGTCTGAAAAGTAATTGAAGGTGGCTTTACAATTAGTTGGGGAACCTGTTATAGCAGCTTCAATCTAAACAGCAAGAGATAGATGGAAGGGAAGGAAAAATTACTGCATTACTTCTTAAGAATTTGAAGATTTTATTTTTTTATAATTTCATATATATGAGGTGTCCTAATTATAAAGTTTTATTTAAACAAGATTGAGATACTCTCAATGGAACAGCATATTCTACCTTCAGTTACTTGAAGCTGTGCAGCCTGAATGGAGCCACAGAGAAATGTTAAAATACACTTAAAATGAACTGCACCAAAATGGCGGTATATTACAGAGACTGTCTCAGTCAACTGACGCATTTCATAATAGAATTTTTACATTTTCTTAGTTAAATTCCTGTTTTGGTCTGTAGGGTAGCATTCGTCAAGATCTGTATAAATCTACTTTATATCCTTTAAAATTTGGTAGTAAGTTATATGCTGAGCATCAAACTTGTTTAAAATAGCTTTTTAGTAAAGCTCCACAGACAGTAGCTCTGACAGGATCTATAAACACTTTTTTGAGTTTTGTACTTAATTTTAAGAAAATGCAAGCTTTTCATTATGGATAATAAGTTTTCTCATACAGCTGGAGGGCAAAAAATTACAAGGAAAACAATGAAAGTAAGAACTGGACTCTTTAAGTAGGAAATACTGCTTTGGATAAACTGACACGCTATATACGTAACAGAGTAAAGAATATGACCTTGGAACTTCAAGACCAGATTTAGTTCATTGTACTACAGCTCACAAAATGCCATTACTGCATGTGTTACCATATGTTGTTTCAGTATCTTAGCATATAGAATTGGATTACTGAATGACTTTCTGAATATTTCCCCTAAATGCAATTTCTTCCTAGGCATACAAAATCCAGATGCTGTGATTTGGCATGCACAAGGAGGTCTTGCTATGAAACTTGAGTTCTGAGAGAATTACATTGGCTTCCTGTTCAACACTGAATTGATTTTGAAATTGCTATATGATAACTTACAGTATAAAGCTCTACACAATTTGGAATCTCCGTTTTTATCTACCCTATTATCTTTAAGAGTCTAGAGGTTGTTGAGACTATCCGAAGTTGGCCATTTCAAAGCAATGCACATACTTTCAGTTGTTATGCTTGTCAATTTGAAATCCATTTCCAGCTGGGGTCTAGAACACAGATTCAGATTCATATAAACATAAACTTTTATGTTTTCAGTCTGACATTTCCATCAACTGAGCTCTTGTGCTTTGTATTTCATAGAGTCGGAAGTACAAAAATAAACAAACAGAAAATTACTTGGCATCAAAAGAGTTTTTGTATGTCTGTCTTTGTGCTGTAAATAAATCTGACGCTGTTGCTAAATACTTAAGATTGCTTTCCAATAAATACCACGGTTTGACTATTTATAGCAAAAAGGTATGTATCAATTGTTCTTTCATTACAGTATTCTGGGATCATATTTACTAAATTAATTACTATTAAGAATGGAGATAAACATTAAATGCTTTTCTGCCAGTAAACAGAGGACTGGCTTAATCTGATCAGAGCAAAGATCCATCTGCCCAAAGGCAGGTTCTAATGGAAGAGTGTAAGGATGGGGCAAACATTTCTGTGTTATTGTAGTAGTTTCATTTTCTCACCCAGTTTATAGCAAGCCAGTGCTCAGGGACATCTGAAGCACATGTGGTACCTTTAGCTCTAGCAGTCTTGTGTGGATATTCCTTCCAGGTCTTTTGTGAAGATATTTAGTCATACATACAGTTTAACAGTTTACATTTTGTGAAATAAACTTAAAGTTCTATTGCTAACGAAGTGAATTTATTAGACATTTACAAAAAATAGATGCATTCTGGTATTAGTTGGCTATAATAACAATGATCATCTTCTGTCCAGAAAAATGGGCAGAATGCTTACGTGTTCAAAATGTAATACCAAAGATACCACTTCAGTAGTTATTTGTCCAAACCTGCCAGAAATATCTAGATCTCCATATTCTCCAATAAACATGACCTTTCAGACACTAACAACTAACATCCTCACTCTTAGGATGAAAATTTTGAAATTTACTGAAACATCCCTGGAGGTGTCTAAAGAAAGGTTGGACATGGCACTTAGCGATGTGGTTTAGTGGGTGATATTGGTGGTATGGGAATGGTTGGACCAGATGATCTTGGCGGCCTTTTCCAACCTTAATGATTCAATGATTCTATGATTTTTAAAAGCAAGTAATATTGCAGAGAAATTACAATAATTTTCAGTGATTTTTTTTTTTAATTAAACTCTTACATTAAAAAGATCTTTTTAGTAGACTTGGCTTTATACAGGATTCTCAAAAGGAGAAATATTACCTATTTTTCTGGTATTTTTTTCCTTTACAGGAGTTTATTACATCAAGACTCACATAGCTTTTGCTACCATAAGGTGGCAGCATATAACACATATTTATTTTGCTTAATTTGTATTCAGTAGGTATCTATTTTCTGTGTGCTTTAATTTACATTGTCACAATTAACACATGTGCACTTGGAGATCACTAACAAAATTTTTCAAATTATCCCAACAGGAAGAGTGTTCTTGAAAATCTGTATTCATCTGAAACTGTTGCCAAAAGATAAATTTTCCCAAAGTCAGTGAAAACTGAGGTGCTATACTTGATACAAACATCCCTGTAACTACATATATATATATATAGGCTGCAAACATAGAAACTAATATTTCTGAAGCAACCTTGAAAATAACAAATTGCTTACAGCTACATTTTAGTAGATGATCATCTATAAATGTGACAGAATACTAATAGCAGTGCTTCTTTCATTCCTTCCAATGTCTGTTATTCAAAATTGCCATTGAAGCATTGTAATTTACATAAAAATAACAAAAGACTGCTTTAATACAGTTGTAGTTTTATATGTTTTCATATCTTATTTTCAATGATCAGTGTTTATAAACATGCAGACGTGCACACACAATCAAATTAAACAGGTTTCTATTGAGATTGTAACATTAAAGACAATGTGGCCAGCTTATAAAATGATTGCTAGAGATACTGATTGGGACCTGGAATAATCTGTTTCTGAGGTACTCCTTGCATTGGGAGAAAAGTGAAGGAATTCAAAATGGGCAAAATGAAAACTACTCTTCACAGTAAGAGTGGTTCAGAATTGGAGTAGTTTATGTAGAAGTGCTGTGGAATCACAATCTTTTTACATTCCCAAAACTTTCCAAAATTTTTCACAAAGTTCTCACTACCATTAGCACTGGAACTCATCTATTTTACAGAAGGGAACAGTTTATACAGCCCTCTGTTCTGCAACTCCTGTAAAACATCTTTGGAAACATCTAGAGGTTCCTGCTCACTCCTGCAGTACATTCAAGAGTGTTCAATCCAAACGCATTAAAACACAGCCTTAGACTGTTAGACTGAAGACTCTACCAAAGCAAACAAAACAGACAATAAAAAAATAACCTGTCAATCTCTTGCCTCCACTACATTCAGTTTACCAGCTGTGTCTGGCTTTTTACATTTGCTGGGAGGATTTTTCACTTCCAAAACTGTTAGCTTTTCAAGCATATCCAAACCTTATCTCTGGCTGCAATAAGCAAAGCCTGGGTGGGGAAGAGTCCAGGAAGTTCATAAATCAGTTTCTGAGGGAAAACTACATTTGTTGTCGGGCCTGCCTGTTCAAATTAGGGTCTTCAAAGCAGGCCACTGTGGACACCTGAGTTATTGCACACTGATCTGGGGCTTAAGAGGTAGTCCCGTTAGCCATGTGTTCAACACACATAGCTGCATGCCTTGCTCATGCTTCTTGCTGGGCTGCTTGGTGCTTGTTGACCACTTTGAATCACTGGAGCAACTGGACACAACTCTGGAGAATTTCAGCAAAGTAGAACACAAAAATGAATCTCCGGGATTTTTCACATTGTAACTGCCAGTTTGGGGACAAACAATGCGAATGTTTCAAGGCTCCATCTCAGCTTTGAGGCATATGTCTGCCTATGGCAAATTTCTACAGGTCATTTAAAGAACCCTCAAATATTGATGTTTTTAATATGAGTGCCAGGACAGCTTTTACCATGGGACAACGTTGTGTAGGGGAGAGCCAGAAGACTCAAAATTTAGACACAATATCTGATAAAAATACACGCTGGAGCTTGAAAAGAAATGAAGGGTCACAGCAATGTAACTTGACAGGACTGCTGGAAATTCTGTTTTTATTTCCCTCCTTTCAACAGTTTTAAAGAAATGTCCAAACAAATTTGTCCCAAACAAAACACAAGATAGTACTACCATACTCATCCTTAGGAGACTGCTGAGAAAGACAGAAAATCATCTTTAATGTAGCCTTATGATCTGACATTCACGCTGATGCTGGAAATAAAGCTAATTGTAGCATTTCTACCTGAATGTGACAAAAAAGAGAAAAGAATGGGGATATATCACCCTATCACCCTTCAGGAGCAGTCCAGACAGCAGAAAGGAAACCTTTGGTACAGTGGTCAGAAATTTGACTTTTCAAATCACGCTATCCTTAAAAAAAATTTTTTTTTTTTAAACCAGTGTTTTTTTTTCCTCCAGTTTTTTTGTTTTGTTTTTCTTAAATGAACAAACAAACAAAAAAAACTAAATCAAGTCATTGTTCACGTTATGTACCATGAAGATACTTTGCTTTCTGTTGTGGATATTGCTTAATAGGTGTAAGGCTGTACGCCTCTATTTTTCTATTCAGAATATTCTCTCCTCCCAAACAGGCAGAGAATGCCATGCTCTGGTTATGTGTCTCCTGTCTCTGGATCATCAGTCCTTAGCGAAGTGCCTCAGTAACTGACCTTATTTTCAGGTGCTGAGCCCCTGGCAGCTTCCTTTAAAGTAAATTAAAGTTGCTAGAGGCTGAGCATTTCAGAAATCAGGGCACTTACATTTGTTGCCTATCTCTGGATTTAAAAATCTGGCTTGAGGTTCTCTTTTTTACATTTTTATTTTATTTTTTTAACTTTGCTCTATAATCCATCATCAAGGGAAAAATAATGATAGCAGACCTGACTACAAGAAAGAAGGGTTCCAGCTTTGGAATGCCTTTTCTATAAGTTGGAGTTAATTATTAAAGAGACAGTCTCAGCTAAAATAATTTCTGTTAATTCAAGTATTGCTTTCTAATCTATCTGTTACAGCTACAAATAGCAATTAAGATTATGCAGCTACAAAGATTTCTTCATTTTCTCCAGCTTGTTAACTTTATGGTTTTGATAAGAGTGTACAAACCTGACATTCGCTCAGCCTTGGCCAGGTTTATCTGAAATATTTTGAACAATGACAAGCCTTTCACTTTGAATCATTTCAAAGCCTGCCAGATATTAAGTAGGCAGTAAACTACTTTCTTATTAGGCTAAAAACAAAACAGAAAGCCATACTTACAGCAGTGATACTGTAGCTTGATACAGACCACAGATATTAGTGAAGCAAGGTCATCTCATGAAACAGGTACTTGCATTAAAGCAACGAATATAGCTGGAAAACAAACAAAATAATAATTAGTCTCTTTACTCACACATTGCTCTAATAACATTATGCTTTCTTATGGCTGTTACTCTCCTCTATTTTGGACTAGGGTTCTACAGTTGAGTGGTTTATGACAGGACTTTTGATTTGGCCTGTGGTGAAATCATGTACTGAGACCTGAACAGAGGAAGACGTGCTTTTTGGGCCTCAGTTAGGGGAACTGAGACAGTTACTACAGCCAAAACCAGGCTATTCCCTTGTTTGAAAAGAGGCAAATAAGCAGTCCTAAATTTCATTTCTTCATGAAATATTTCCAGGAGTGTCATACTTTACCCTGCATTTAAAATCATATAATTTCCACTCTCTCTATTAAAAAGAAAAGAGATGTGTGTGATACAAGCTGATGAAATAGGTACCAAATCCCCAAGCCATCCTAATAGAATAAACATTATAAGGTTTTTTAATCAGAAATCTAATACATTAATACATAGTAAATACCCAGGCAAGCAGGAGGTAAAACCCACCAATAATCATCATTCTGATGCTTATTTGGACTCTAATGATATATGGAAAAAGCAAGAGTGAAAAAAATAAATATCAGGAAAAGTTATAATCCATCTCTCACACACTTCTGGAGTACATGCAATAATCAACAAAATATCACAGGTATTTCTGACAGTGGTGAATGACTGTATAGTGCTTAGAATTTGTGTGAACCATGAAGAGCAGATGTTCATTGATGTGACTCTTCTCATGGGCAACTTCCACCTGCAGATCTTCTGCTTAACCTAACTGCATCCTTGAAAAATCCTTAGAGGGTACCACTGCCTCAGAAGTAACACACTCTCTTGTTCTCTGCAGTTAAGTATTTGTGTTCAGACATTGCTTTATTTACATCTTTTTGTGAATAAGCCACTGTAAAGCTACAGAGCTAACACATCCAATTCTAAGCAGTTAGAAGCATCAGACTCCAGTGATAGTCAAGTCATGAAAATAGTTTTAAAATATTGTAGTTTCAAGAATTATTTTTTACTCCTGTTATTTATTCCTCATATTAAATCTTCAAGGACTTTTTAAAGGATTTTTAGTTTATTTCTACATCTCCTAAATTAGAAACTTTTAAAAATGAAAACTAGGATTCTGAAGTAGATTTTCAGCAGGAATTAAAAACTAAACAAAACAAAATGTGCAGTATTTGACATAATGCACAGCAACAAAAATGGCACAACCTTGTCTTAAATAGGCCTGAGCAGTGGGGCACAGAGACTGGATAGACTTTATTACCGTGACCATAGATATTAGAAAATCGCAGGGAATTTTAGAGACACAGAAATATCAAACAGTTAGGAGGTCTTTCTCAGGAATAATTTCAGTACATGGAGATTATACATGTGAGACAAATTTCTACTCCATTTGTCAGAAAGAACTGGAACAATTTCAACAAATTGGAGAAAATTACATAACAGTTAGAGAAAGCTAACTGGCCCAAATAACCATTAGATGCTTGTCTTATTCTTCATGCTAAAACAGGGCAATCTGGGTGTCATGCAGTTCATATTTAGGCATCTACATGTAGCTGTCTAAGCTCCTATTAATAGTTAACTGATATATGTCAATACAGTCAGCAGAGCCTAGAGACTAGACTGGCAACTAATATTTTTGTTTTATGATACGAGTTTTTCTCCAGACATCACTAACTGTGTCAGCTAGATCTGACAACAGTAGTTTTTGGTTCATTTGTACATCCTTCATGAAGATGTTTATCATGTAAGGATACACAAGGCTTGCTTAATGCTGTAGCTCTCTAATCTCTGAGACCACATAGCTCTTCTTGTGACCAGGGCTGGTCTCTGAAATTCTAGCTTTCGTATTAACATGACAGCAAAAGCAAATCCCATCACACTCTTGTACCTTTAGGTTTAATTATTCAATTTTCTGTAAGTCTAACACAGCCAAAGAGACAACCTAGGCAAGCAGGACACCTTTTCCCTCTTTGTGGAGATGCTAAGCTCAGGTCCAACCTTGTTCTTCCCATAGCTAAGGAACTGTGGCTTTCCCAGGCAGCTCTGCCATATTTCCTATAGTGGCAGCACTGGATTCCCATACAAGGAGCCATGTACTCTTCCCACTGACCTCCGTATTCTGCCACTTTCAAGGGGCTCTTCTGTTACAAAAATGAAGTCTGTGGAGTTGGGGAAGGAAGCAGGTGAAGAGGACCACTTGCCTCAGTCAGAGCACCATGTTCATGGTGCAGCCAATATAAGGCTGCAAGGGCATGGGGGCCTTTCTTCTTCCACAACTATCATCAGTGCTGCCACTCCTCTCCACCCACGTTATGGTGGGAGAAAAATCCTATAGGTTTTGCTCATCTGAGTGATGGAGTAGAAGGTGCCAAGTCAAACAGAAACATCTTGTGAGCACAGTCCAGCTTATGGATTGTCAAATAATTTGTGATAAACAGTACATGATAAGGTAAGGCAGCCTAAATTCACTAAAAAGTGTATTTTACTCAGGGAAAAACGCAAACAACTTTATATTACAGCTGGTTGTCTATTGCCATGTTCTAGAAGAAATCAGTTACAGCTCCCTGAAAGCAAATATGTAACAGTAGCAATTTACATCCATTCAATTTATACTTGTTTTGCACTGTAATGCGAGGACCTACAACATATAGGAGATCCTATAAATACAGAGATATAGGAGATCCTATAAATACGGCCACATTCTATAAATGTTAAAAAAAATTGTAATGCAACAAAAATTATGAGGTCCCATGCAAAACTCAGATCTATCTTTTGCACTCTGTCATCTGGACTAAGCAAGTTACCAGAATACATGATGCGTAAGAAACATTTTAGAGACTGCAGAGAATTTTAGTATAAGCTATGATCCTTGTGAACACCAGCAATGACAGAAGAGACAGTGTAGTTTGGGCTTATGAATTATTTGCTATGTAGCATGCTAACTAACTCATCTTGAAAATATTCCTGAACCGGTTACCTGGCAAGAAAAGAGGGGACATGGAATTGTGCTGGCCTCACCATTTAAGATTGATTTTCTGAGGAACTGACTATCTTACATGTATGCAGGTTGGTCTTTTTGGTATTCACAATGAAAATAAATGAACTGGAGATACAGGAAATATTCACTGGGCTTTGAGTTTGCCAGCCAATACATTACAAATTACAAGTAGATGACTGAAACTTCAGGTAATGCTTTAATTAGCCAAACTTTTTGCTGTATTAGAAACATGAAGTAGGTGCCCTAAATGAAGATAAAAGAGCTTCTTTCTTACTATGAAAATCTACAGATTTCACAATTTCCTTCTAGAAAAATTAACAATTACCAAGGAAACAGTATCACAAGATCCCAAAAATTATGGTGATTCTTCCACTAGAAATGCTATTTGAAAGGTACTGTCTTGCGGCTAAAGTATGATTATAAAGTATGATTATTCAATTCAAGCAGGCATTTTTCCTTCACCCCCCCCCCCCCCCCACGTGTGGTCAGTAGTTTGACTGCAACTTAAATGCATTTTGATAACTAACAAAAAATCATTAGAAGGATTATGGATTTGGGACATGTTGCTGACATACATCAATCTACTTTGTCTTCTCCATTGTATGTGAAAATTCAGTTGATTTTCCTGGGAATTTACTTGACAGATTTATAAAATAATCACAATTCTTTCAACTGTCTTTCATTCACATAGTAACATGAAATAGTATAGATCTACATTTGACAAAAGAATTAAGAAAGCTGAAGATCTGCCCATCTCAGTTTTTAGAAACTGACTAATTTGTTTGAGTTAAGCATCATTTGAAATGGCTGCACAGGAGATCCATATTGCTTGCAATTAAGTGGTTAGTTTTTCAGCCTTAACTACAGAGACAAGGGAGTCTGTCTAACCATAAATCTTAAGAAAATTTCAGTGTCCCACTTCATTTGGACAATTTATTCAATCTCTATATTCTAGTGAGCTATGTCACTGTATTTCAATGTTCCGATGTTCTTTATACTTTAGGTAAAATGAAACCAAGGAACCAACCAAAAAAATCCCCCAATAACAAAACAACAACAACAACAAAACCTTAATATTCCTATTAAGTAAACATCTTTCAAGAAAAAAAAAAAGCTAACAAAACATTCTTAGTTGTTATTAACAGATCATATTGAATCTAAAGAATATGCATCTTTTATTTATTTTTCCTCATCCTGTGTCATGATGACCTCATTTTTCATGGAAGAAAAATACAAAATACAAATCAATTAGATAATAGTTCCTTTGATGTCTTCTCCCAGTGGAGAAGCAAAAGCTCTCAGGCAAATATTTTAGGAATTGGCATGATGTAATAATAGTGGAAATCATCCTCTAAAAAAATACACAGAAGGAAAAAAGTTTTGCAGGATAGAAAGAGGATCAGAAAATAATGATGGAAAACTAATTGAAACGACAGTGAAAATGGTAACAGTAATTGCAATCTGAAATAGTATTTTAGAACAAACTTTCTAGTCAGATTTAATAGTAGTTTACTCTAGTTTTGTTGTTCAACAAATCTCTTGCTGGCTGAGTGGATTCTACCTGTCTCCTCTACTTACGGCTACAGGCTAGCCTTTTGCTAGCCTTCTAGCAGCAAAAAAAGTGCACAAAATAGAAGTAAGATATGTTTCATACCATATGGATCAGCTAAATCACAGTTAAGTTTTCATTGTCAGTCACAGTTATATTAATAAAAGACAGGTAGCAATGGATCCTGCATAATACACAAGCATGGGCACTATGATTAAAAGACATGCTAGGAATAGCAGCTCTCTTTTTAATAGATTTATGTAGGTTCTAGGAAAAAAACAACAACAACAAAACAACAAAAAAACAACAACAACGTAGGTGTCTCTTAATTTTGATGGGATTCTCATTTTCAAATATCTTTTCTCCTGAGGGGAATGTCCTAATGATTAGACAAGACATGAGATGGCTGGAAACTCAGAAACCTGGATGGCTGCCTTCCCCCAGCTTTTTTTTTTTTTTTTTTTAAAGCCAGTGTATGCCTTTAAAAAAAAACAAAAACAAAAACATACACTCCACAAAACACATCACATATCTCTGGGAGGAAGACAAAAATAGAAAGGAATGAACATGTCTGGATTTTGACTTGTGCTTCACCTATGCAAGATGGTCCCTTTGCACTAGCCATTCTTGCCCTCTGCATCAGTCTCTGACTTACACCGAACAGGCATGAAAATAAACCATTATGGAGTGACTGGGACAGTGACTTGTTTTAAAACAGATCTGCTGGCTTGCAAACGGGCGTACATGATTTTGCGTGAAAAACATGTCTTCATCTTCTGCAGAACACTCGTCTGATGGAGTCAGGAAATGTATGGAGAAAAGATATGTAATTTGTAAATAACTGAGTCCAACATTTGGAAACTTTCACCACGAGCAGCCAGACAGAACAACCCTGTCAGAATTATTCAATTTGTTTGCTAAATTATGGGGACTGGAGCTCATACCAATAAAACTCTTGTACAGTATT
This sequence comes from Anser anser, assembly GCF_964211835.1. Lineage (NCBI taxonomy): Eukaryota > Metazoa > Chordata > Aves > Anseriformes > Anatidae > Anser > Anser anser. The sequence goes on from NC_139723.1 coordinate 14,844,101, forward strand.
GTCTATACTCTCAGCTTGGCTAATTTAATAATGGCACAGGGTGAATGAATGTATTACTTCTGTTGTCTAGCTTACTCTTTAATATTGAAGGGACAAGGTGATCTTCAAATGCTCTTTTCAGCCTGACTGTGTTGCTGTTTTATCTGCATTTGTCAACAGCATCTGGTAAGCATATACTGTGAATTGCTAATTTATCTCTTAGCTCTAAAATTAGTCCAAGTTCATGAAAGAGCATAAGAGTAGTTAATGAAACAATGCATTTGAGTAGTTTGATCACCTGAATATATCTTGGAACTATTCCTCACTCAAAACAACTTGTGCTGCTTGCTACTACTAATTTCTGCGTGAAGTCTGAAGTAGTTAAAGTTTGAAGTGAAGAACTGACTTAACATCCTAAGAAAAAAGAGCCAAGGTAAGTATGGAGCTAAAACAGTAATTCAGTTCGAAATTCAAACTAAATTCAGATCTAGTTTAAAACTGGAAAAGAGTATTAAAGATATTATTATACTAAATCCATGAAGCCCAGGCAGTAGTGCCGTAAGAAAACAATATTTGCCTAAATCAGATTGCCTGCCCTAGTACCTACGTCCAGTAACATGTAGCAGTGAGTGAAGGGAAGGATTTTTCTGAACTAGGAAAAGCCTAAAGTTAATCTCTTGCCTTACTATCTGCCCAGCTTCTGACAATCAGAAGTGTCTAGACACTACATCTTTTTCTCTGCATTTAAGAGTGACCTGTAATTCTTCATGAATTTACCTGTCACTTTTATGGAGGACCCTGCTCTGGGGTCCACATATCCTTGGATAAATGACTTCCACAGCTTATCAGTACCCACAGTACACTGTGGGAAATAATAAAATATTTTCTTCCATTTTAGACCTGCTGCCTGTACATATGCAGCAGTTGTCACATGCCTTATGCTTGGTAGCATCCACAACAATGCACAAGCTCATTCTGAGGTGTTGCTGACTCCACTTATTGAAAGACATGCTGCTCAGTGAGCGTTTGTTTACGCTGGTAGCATTTACATCCAAGCAGGTCACTGCAACACAGGGGGAACACAAAAGCTTCTGGACCAAGATGATTTACAGGTGGAATAATGGGAAATAAAAGCACTGGAAATAGGACAACTGTTCCTGGTTTAAAAATACCAGCAGTAAAAACTGCTTTCAGTTTTGTCTTTCCTGACTTCTCTAATGCTAAGGAGACTTGAATGTTTTTTTAAGACTTGGATAAATTTGACTAACACGTAAAAAAAGTTTTTAAACTCAGTAATTGTTAAATGTTATTGTTCTTTCATTCTCTGTTGCTTAACACCCTGAAAAAGTCCAGACCATTTTTCTTCTACAGAGCAAAAAGTGTTCTATGCACTTGCAACTTGTCACATTTTAAACACAAACAATTTCTAATGGAATTGCATTAGGACTATCAGGAACAGTTTATGCTTATGCATTGTATTAGCTAAAATGGTACTTTTGGTACTTTCAACTGCTAAAAATAAAAAAGCATCTCAGTTAAAAAAAAAGAAATGCAAAAGGTCAGTTTTATCATGATTCCACTGTGAACAAAAAATGCATATTTAGGTGAAAGCAGTAGATAACTGAAAGTATGAATTGGAAATATTTGATTGTTTGTTTGGAAATAAAATATACATAGGTATTACTATACATTTTAAGAAGACTACACCCAGGTGAAGTCTGCTTCTGTCTTTATACACAGGAAAAATAGCAAAGAAGAAAAGAATCAACTTTCAGGACATCCCCATCATCATTCATTTACTGCATGGCAAAGTAAGGTAAAGCAGACTGTGCAAAATCCACCCCTCCCTGGAAGAGGGAATTGGATGTAATTCTCTTCATGGCTCCTAAGAACAGTATACTTATGATCTCTTTTTATCCCCACGGAAAACTTAGAAAACCTAGCAGTGATAATTTGTGGTACTTAGTGGTTAAAAATTCATTGTGAACTCCTTTGAAAGTAGCAGTTTTAATCCTTAACTAGCTGTGTTTTGAGTAAAACCACTCTTAGAAGACTAAACTACAAAGAATTATAAATCTACTGTAAAATTGACCTTTGACATATGTCACAAAGGCAAAGTAACGAAACAGTCATTCCTGAGCAATTTAAGGCTACAGGGAGATTATAAGAGAATTCAGTCCAGGTAAAAATACACCAACAAGGATACCATAATTAAGATCACATATGCTGCTAAACAGAGACTAGAATTTCCTAGTTCTTTCAAGTTACCTAACAGAAATTTTCCAGAACCCGACTGAGATTACCCAATACTTTGCAGGAGAAGAGTGTGTTATTTTGAACACATGCCCGCTGGCATTTGGAAAAAAAAAAAAAAAAGAGACAGCTTTAGGTTTACAGTGAATTGTCAATTAATTATTTAAAGTACCATGTTCAGGTAGAATGGAAGCATTAATATAGGAGACATTTACCACTTGTCCTTTCACCATTTCTAGTGAATTGCTTAGCAATAGTATTTCAGTATCCAAAGGCAAAGCTGCACAAGAAACACTGTATTAAAAACTAATTTACTACTAATTAAATACTACATTACACTTTTATATCTAGATTTACCAGAAGAGTGCTTTACTGCTTTCTTACCATAGGAACAGCTCAGGAAAGGAGCCATATCCGTGAGGGAAAGTTGACTCTATCTGTCAAGGCGAAACATCAGAAATACGCTCTCGTGACTTCTTTTTGTTCCTGTTGTCTCCTCTGTTCTGGCTCAGTGAGGCTGAATGGTTCAAAGCACCACCACTACTTCTTCCCACCCACCCATACAGGCGAAATTAAGGCCTATCACCTTGACCAGGTGGATCACCTGGTTAGCCACCTTCATGCTGAGTGGAAATCGTCACCCTTCTGGGATTGTGGAGAGTCATACAAAGTAGGTATGTTAAATTTCTAAAGGATTCATTTTAAGAAAAAGAGTTATTAATTGTATTTAAAGAAGAAAACATATTGGGGGCAATTTTGTGATAGAATAGGAAAATTCTCTTTAAAATTGGCAGCCAAATGCTATCAAAAGAAGGAATCTTTCCTTGAGGCATTAAGAAATCTCTCTGGCTAAACTTGTTTTTGTCTGGGTTACCTACAGATAGAAAAATATATGTTTTAAATTTATTTGTTTAATCTTTCAGTTTTATTATTTTTTCCCCCGTTTTAATTCCTTTTAAGCTCTTCCCTCATTAACATTTTTGTCTCCCACCCACCCCAGTGACTGTATAAATCCCAACAAAGGCTGACCCCGTCTCCTGGCAGTTCTGTTCCTCCAAGGCTCTGGTGCTGGGCTCTAGCCCTGCTTCTGACCCCACCACCTGCAGGCCCATGTCCTGGCCTTGCCTCACCTGCTCCCATCCCCAGGGAGGTGTCTGCTGCTTGCCTTGGCTGCCTCACTCCCTGATGGGGACACGGGATGGTTCTGGGCTGCCAGCCCACACCATGCACCCCTGGAACAGCCCCAGTGCTCCCCAGGCCCCAGCAGCCCCTGGCAGCCTGGCATCTATTTTGGAAAATTCAACCCGGAAGACAGAGGAGAGATGTAAACTGGCACATCTCCTGTTGCTCTTTTAACAATTAAGCAACAGAGTGTCCCAAAAGAGTGGTTTATAGGGCAGAGGAGGTTTGTTTGTTTGTTTTATTTGTTTTCCACCATGCAGAACATCAGGCAGAAGGAACAGGAGAGACCATTTCTGAGTGAGAAACGGCCTCAATGTGAATGGTGCTCCTTGGATAGCGGAAATCTCCTCTAAGAGCACACCCTGTCCAGTGGTCAGATCTGGAGCTCTCTTCTCTCATTACATACCACCAACCCCAAACCCAGCTGTGCTGTGTGTGAATGGCAGGGTTTTGGTAACAGGGGAGGTTGCAGGGGTGGTTTCTATGGGTGCAATGGCCACTTCCAACAGACCCACTGTAGGACACAGCTGAGCCTGGCAGTGAAGATGCTGGCACCTCTGAGAAGAACACACTTCAGAAAGGATAGAAAACACTACAAAGGCAGAAGAGCAAACAAAAAGTGTAAGAAACAGCAGCATGAGCACCAGGGTCATTGAAGGACATGCTAGAGCAGAGATTCCCCTGCAGCCCGTGGAGAGGCCCATGGTGGAGGACAGAAAAGCAGGAAGGAGCTGCAGAGATATGCTGTTACGGACTGCCTGCAGCCACCCATTCCCCATTTACTCAGGGGGACTAGGGAGGGCTGGAAGGGCAGCTGGGTATGAGGACAAGGGCTGAGGGGAAGGAGGTGGCAGATGAATTTCTCTTTTTGTTTTTTTTACTGATGGTTGAACTTGATGATCTTGAAGGTTTTTTACAACCTAGATGTTTCTATGGTTCTATGATCCTATCCAAGTCTATTTCAAATTACAATAAATTTAATTAATTTTCCTTAAGCCTATCATGTCTATTTTCAGCCTGTGGTAATTGGTAGGTGATTTGGTAAGTGATCTCCCTGCTCAACCCATGAATTTTTTCATCCTCTTTTCTCCCCTGCCCTGCTGAGGGGGGACAGTGAGAGAGCAGCTGGGAGTCATGTGGCTCTTAGCCAAAACAGATCCACTACAATAGGTAATGATTCCTCATTCCTGTTGTATTACGCTTGGGAGAAGTAAAGGTGGGGTACTGTATGTATTAGTATTACTTTTCTGTGAAGTATTTTAATATATCATAACCTGTATTTTTTTTTTTTTTTTACTGCATTCAGTAAGAACCAATAACCTTCTTCTTGAGCTTAATCCTTCCCTCTTCCTCTGCCCGTGAAATGAAGCCGAGCCTCCTAGCAGCTCCCACCAAACTTTATTACATTAACCACCTTTTGGAGGATGTGATTAACTTACTGTGGTCCTTGAAGGCTCTTCTAAGCCTTTTCAGTTTTTTAAGCTGAAAACCTAGAAAGGCTTTTCTTTTCCACAAGGTAACTCATAAATCTAAAGGCTAGAGTCTTCCATTAGTAACTGTGACCCTCATAACCTTAAACTGCTGTTTTAGTTTAATATATCTAAACTGACTGCAAAGTGTTCCTGCTTAGACAAGAATTCATTTCATAGGCTCAATGACTGGACAGTAAGAAGAAATTGACACTGTTATGCTTTGTTTCCATGAAGAGCTTAAAATGGAAACAGAAATACCGGTATTTCAAAGAATCCATAATTTGTTGAAAAAATTAAAGCAATTAGCATTTGAGAAAAAACAAACAAACAAATAAACCACCAAACAAAAACCTACCAACTAACCTACCAAGCTAAAACAACAACAAAACCCACACTTCTACAATGGAATTCAAAGAAAAAATTTCGTCCAGAAAATATTTATACATCACTCTCTTCAAAAAAGGGCTGTTGATCCATATCGAAAAGGTTTTGTTTTGTTTTGTTTTCTACTAGAGTGGGATGCCCCTACTTAATAAGAACAGGTAACTGCATTCAAAAAGAGGAGAGAAATAAGAATATCAAGTGCCTTTGCTGTACCTGAATGACATCCAATCGCCTATGTGAGAAGAGCTAAAGAGGATGGCTATACACTTGGCTGTTCTGAAACTCTATAAAACGAGAATTTACTCAGAAAGAAGGTAAGTATTTTTGCAAAACCACTGGTTGTACCTTCCTACCATATAGAGGAAAGTTAATGCTCTTAGTTACGGTCTTTTGAAAATCTCAAACACAAAGTTATATGAAAATTTCTTATATGTCTCCTTCACAAAGACCTTTTGAGTCAGTGAGCTACAATTTTGGGAAACGAACTCTCTTTGAAGAAGTACTTTTTCATCTTCTGTTTTACAACAGCTCACATCAGAGTCCAAATCAATTTTGTCTCCTGAAAATCCCAGGACTTCCCCAGTAATTGCAGCTAGTATCCCACCAAACTGCAAGGACCAGTTAGCTGGTTAGTATTGTTGGTTTTTTTTGCCAATTCTGGCACAAAATTTCTTGTGGCTCACCTGAGCTCCTTAGTAAAACAGCAGGCAGGAAAAGGTGAGCCCTGGTTTTAAGGTAAACTTGGTTTACAGTCACAGATAGTCATCAGAGACCCCCATTCTTTTCTTCAATGCAATTTTTTTTTTTTTTTTTAAGAATATTTTTCACTGGAAAACATTTGAACCACTCAGTTTGTCCTGTAAGACACTCATGGTACAAAATTCTGTTTAGTTCAGAATTTCTCTGTAAGCTCCCCATACTGAGCATGTAACAGATTTTCCTGTAGACCACACCAGCACGTGCTAGCAGAAAGCCAGGTGGAGTTTCCTCATTCTCTGTTTCTCATCCACCCTGGGCCAGGAGCCAGATTGTGAGTGTATATTCAACAGCTGCAATTCTACTTATGAAATGGGTAAGAAGCATAAAAGGGCAATTTAAGGCACCTGAAGCATGCAGAAATTCTGCATCTGTCGGCTGCAAAACTAACTAGCAGATGTCCTCTGGTGATTGTAAATGGGTCTTTCCATCCTTGTCAAAGTTCCCAGCAAAAACTGCTGAAAAAAGTTCCTCTTAGGGGGTAAGTTGTTGCTAACATAGGAAGGTGTAATTTCAATTTCCACCTCTCTGCACGAGCTTTATTGACTTCTTCTCCTGTACCCAGATGGATTAACATTAAACAGTTCTGGAGTAATCTCAAAGAAAATCAGCAGGCTGCCAGAATGATTTGAAATTGCAATCTATATTCATAGCACAATGATATATGAAAACTGCTTATGTGTGCTTTTCACGAAGATCTTTTTGGTTAATGAGCTAAATGTATGGGGAAGAAAACTCTCTCTTTAAAGATACTTGTGCCTATTCTGTTTTGCAACAGTCAACATCAGTCTTGCTTCCAAACAAATAAACAAAAGAGTGTGCAATGGCATCTCATCTCATGTGAGTAAGACAGTATTAATATAAGCTGCCTTCAGCTCTGAATATCAGAGCTAGGAATAGTGTAAAGCCTATTAATAAATGTTATCTATTCAGCCCCCAAGTTGATTAAGCCAATTCTATTTTTTTTTCCTGAGGTATATTAATCTTTCAAAGTTTCTCACTACACTAATTTTCTCATATATCATAACTTTGCAATAAACACCAAACAAACTGAGTAAAGGTGAATCTACAAATTCTGGGCATAATTTTGTCATCTTTACACTGTGCTAAGCTCCATAGACCTTACCAGGTTTGACAGATTCACGTCAGTCAGACCATAAGATAGGCTCTGTCCCTAAAGATGCATTCCCCATACTAGGAGCATCTTTGATTTATGGGCAGAGTTGCCTGCATTTTTACTATGCAGCATATCAATAACATACATAATAGGAATTGCACATATGGTGAAATTGCAGAATACATTGGATTTACTGTTCAGGCATCAGTTGTGTATAGATGGCATATGCCACAGAATCAATGCTTCTGAGACATCAGTCTCACTGCATACATAATCTACTGATACATGCTGGCACAGTGAGTCAGTGTAATGTGCCTTGAAAGTGTCAGAAATATTGCGCAAGTACATTGACTGCACTACTTTCAAAAAGAATGAGGCCCTGAATATAGTTGCTGTAAATGGTCAGTAGGTCTCACTGGGATGATTTCTGGAAGTGTCATTTTTTTTATAAACTATTAGATTTTATTTGATGAAATTTTCAGTTGACAGGAAAAAAGAACAATGTTTTCAAAAGAGCAGAACTAATTAGTCCCATGGAAGACAACATGTGGTGACTTCAGGGATAAAATTCAGCGGCTTTTTTTTTTTTTTTTTTTGCAGCACTCAACAATACTGTCCCCTGGCTTATATTTGAACAGCAAAGGAAAAAAGTTTTCCATTACTAACTGATGTTAATAGGGAAGTTATTCTGAAGCTTTGATATTATCAAAAAGACTAGGTGACTTACTCTTGTTAACAAGTCAGACATTAAAGGAGATGACTGGGCAGCATTTTCATAGCTTTCTCAGAAGAAGCACAATAAAGTAACACATAATTATCTACGGGTATTGTAAATGTACATTCCAGTTTTTATTCCATGTACAAAGGGGAAAAGAAAAAAAGGACTAATTTAAACTAATGTGCATTTGTCACAATGCTATCCTAAAGAATTGTCCATTCTGTCCGGCCTTCTGACTTGTAGAAATACCACCCTCTGAAGTTTTGAAAGAAAGTACTCTATAGTTGACGATCTATTTGTTTCCTTTCTTCCCTTATTCTATCTCCACTAGTATTTTTCCAAAATATGTCTTTGACTACTCTTTTAATTGGGAAGTTTTTTAATTTTTATGTTATGCTAGGATTGTAATTAAATCTGCTTACATCACTGTAATTGCATGCTGGCAAATATGAAACATTTATGAATTATTTAGGCAATGGCTGCTCACATGAATTACAAAATCAGAGTAGGAAAAAAATTCACAGCAACACAAACCACAGTGTAAGACCATTAATTATTATTATTATTATTATTTTAATTTACCCCTTTCTGAACCTAATAATAATAGTAATAATAATAATTTTCCCTAATGATATTCTTAAGACATCAATGGAAACTAAGCAAGTACTCTGTTCATTGTAGTCTACTTGTGCTGGTTATTAAAAATATTCTGATAATATTTACTGGCAGTAGCAATCAAATGAAAACTGTTCTGTGATAAACTGTGCAGTGATATCCATTTCTAGGATGCTTGCATAGTAGCAGGAAGCCTGCTGAGTGCTCTGGATTGTCTTTCTCTCACAATGTCAAAACACAGGGGGGAAATGTTTTGCTCAATGAGCACATAATTATCCAGATGTGAGCAGTATTTACTCTTCTTTGCTGACAATAGATCTGGCCTTCACATTGAATTATCATTTGGCTTTTGCCTGTTTCTCATTTGTGAAGTGTAAGACTGAGTTATTTTTTATGATTGCTCTGATAAACCATTCTTAAATTGAAATATATGGCTCAAATCTGTGGGTCTGTATTTCAGGAGTTAAATATTCTCAGTTGGGATTTACCACTCCTGTCAAATTAAAAATGTTTTATGCTTTCAAGGATACATGTACACATTGACAGAATAAATTGTGCCATATATATGCAACATTTAATTTCTTTGTAAAGAAACAATACCTTCAAATTACTCTCCATATAAATATGGAGACACACACATACACAAACATGTTTTAATGTTAATAAAAGCATTGTTGAATACATGGTAGTTGGGTTTACCAAACATTTTCTGCAGTTTCCATGGTTCTAGCTAAGACAGTCAAAGAATCAGGTACCTGACTGTCAGTGGGCTTTGCTGATTCCACTATCAAGTTCAGAGAAGTGCCAAAACCAACTGAAAATACTTCTATGATCCTCCAAATCTGACTGGCAGTTGCTAGCTAATTCATTTCAGTGTGCCAAAGTAATTAGCAAAAAACTGGCATATAAAAGAAATTCTACATGGAACATCTAAGATACATGTATTTTGCCAAAACAAAGGTTGTATCTGTATTGCATACTTCAGATGCACACACCTTTAGGTATGCAGACACAAATACACGTATATACTCTATATATGTGTATGTCTGTCTGTCTTTCAAGAAGAAACTGGGCATGTCTTCATAATCCTACTCAGCAAGGTACACAATTCCCTGATACCTCCCGCAACAGCTGTTGACAGGCAATACCCAATGTGAACTATGATACCTATGTACATGCTTCAGATTTCAAGATTAGCTCAGTTGTACCTGCTTAAGACATCTCTACATCTGCTCCATTTCATGGCATAAAAGTACAAACTGATTCAATTAGGATAAAAATTTAAACACAGTACCATTTAAATAAAGCTGTCTTCTCCCTTAGTCTTCTGCCAGTCTGTCTAAAGAATTCCTAATTTTACAGTGTTTTTTTTTTTCTTCCCCATCTGTCCTTATACTACATTAACAGCACTCTAAAAAACATCATAGGTGATTAGTCATATGCTTGCATGGTATATAACTGCATAAAGAAGTGTAGCTACTATAATAGGTTTGTGTTTCTTAAGAATGAAGCAATGAAAAACAAGTTTAGAGGAAAATTCAACATTTTGTTTCTGAATTAGTCATATTTACCTCATTCCTCTACTACAGAAACTTAAGCTTTGGACTACCATTTAAGAGGACAGTCTCTATAACAAAAGGCTTGTACATTAGTTTTAAAAGACACCATGTATTTATTCTTTCATTTCTTTTGAGTCATTGAGGGTTTAAACACTCTTAAGGATTGAGTTCTAAAAATCAGACTTTGGTGAAACAGTTGAAGTGCTTTTTCTCTGCAAATGTAGTTAAAAAGATAACGATACTGTGGGAGTTCAGACACCTATGAGAGGGGGAACGTTTGATCTACACTTTTTTTTTTTATTATTACTTATTTAAAAAGACAGAAAAATAGTGATTTTGGCAGTGTTTTTCATAGACCGTTTTGCTCAATGATTCACACCAAATTATTTTTAATAACTACTTAGTCTGTATATCTCCTTCACTTTTGAGAGGATGTTGCCTTGTGTCTGTGTTTCTTAAGGAACCCTAGCAGAAAGTGATTGTGAGATGGCGTCTTAGCAAGAAGTTGTGGGGACAAAGTCTGTGGCCAAGATTCCCTCACTTGCTTATCTGATGGATCAAAATACCCAGTACTGGGTATGTCCTCCCTTTTTTTCATGCAACTTTGGGTATTTCAAACTCCATGACTTTGTCTGCAAAATCATTCTTTCTGATGAACGATTTACCACACAGCTTCAAGAAACAAAGATTAAAAGAAGTGAAATTTTTCCAAATAAATATCAGATACACATAGCCAAAGAGAAAAAAAAAAAAAAGGAAAAAAAAAAGATAATAGTTATTTGTATTACACTTGTAACTAATATAACTATCACAGAATGGAAAGCTGAGGAAAAAAGTTTTTTCAATGACTCAGTCACTGGATAGATACCCAGGCCAAGGGAGATCCTATGGAAAGTCTGGGGGAGAGGACAGACTCAGCTTGGGCTTCTTGCCAGTCTGTCAGCAGACTGCAATTTCTAGAACAGCAATTTTTTCATAAAGATTTTTTTTTTTTCATCTGATGGATCAAGAGTGGGAATCTTCAGCTCTCAGCACTAAAATTTTATTTTGTATTGCTTTACCTCTTTCCAAAAATTAACTTCAAAAAACATGTTGCATTCTTGCTGGTAAAAGCAGATGGGCAGGGAACATAATATTACTGCCTGAACAGCTCTAGCATAAACAAAGTGGTCACTTTCCTTTCAATGCAAACTCCTTGTAATTCATTGTAATATCTTATCTCTCCATCTCTTCATCAAAGAGAAAGAGGCATTCATACATGCATAGTATTATTAGCAATAAGACTCTAATGAGACATTATTTTATAAAGACTTAAATTGAAAACTGTCTATGACTTCTGATTAATAGCTCTAACAGTCACAATCATCCATACATTTGTAAAATCAAGTTACCCATTTATATATATTTCATTTTTAGCATGTGCCGTACTGAAGTTAAACAATATTGTTTGCTAAATGCTGCATTTGCTTTCTATTGATCCAGTTTCAAGAGCGCCTTGAGGTTATTCTGCAGCAAGCATAATATACATACCTGTTATTATAATCAAAATTGACTACAGTTCAGTGGTATTCAGTGGTCATTTACTAGCAATGCGTAAGGTTTTTTTTCCAGTGATTTCTACAGTTTACACATACTACCGATTTTTATGTTCTGCTATTTCATTTTAATACAGCCATTATCAGGAATATCATACCCAAGACTCTTTTTTATGAATAATATTTTTCTTTCCTTAGATAAAAATGTTGAAAGGATGCGATGACCAGTATGTTATGAGCCAGCCATAAATGTGAAAACTGTAAATGAAATAAGGAACTACTGTTTAGAATGAAAACACATAAAAGGATACTTTTATATCTCCACTCCACTGTCAGGATGAATTTATCCAGAGATTTCTCTGGTTTTCTACAATGATGGCAAATACTTGAGAGCTGAAGGTGGAAATAGAAGTTGTTAAACTAAAGGTAATTCACATAAAGTGGGCAGATACACAGTCTGCTGCCTATCTGTGTAGCCTCACCAAGAGCCAAGAAAGACTCCTCAACAGGTGCTCTCATCCTTGACCGTGGATGCCCCACTGAACCAGCCAAGCAGGTTGTTGCATTCTCAGTCTAGTCTCAAAATGATAAGTGAATTTTTAACTTTTTGCTTCTTTCTGTAGGAATGACACCAACAAAGAAAAACTTAAAAAGACTATTCAGTAATGCTTTTCAGGCACAGAGGATTTGAGAGGCGTGCTGGCTAGACGTAGTACAAAAAGGAGCCATACAGAGTCACACACATCACTGGGCCATTGACTGTAACAGTGTGTATTCTGTGAAGAACAATTACCCTTTAGTGAGCACACAACTCGTGCCCCAGAAAACTGTGGCTCATATTTTTAAATGGCATATCCAACTGAAACATATCTGTATGACTGGCAAGAAGGAAGCAGATTAGGATCTCTCTCTTATGCTTTTTGGGAACTTGCTCGTTTTACTACTAATAAGAATGACTCCACTGCTCAGCTCTATGACATCTCACTTTGTATCACCCTTAGTGGGATTAGAAAAAAACATGCTTTTGGTGCATCTACAGACTCATCCCAATGCATGTATGAGACCTGGAGCCATGCAAGGTTACAAAAAACTTGGAGACAGTTAGAGAAGCAAAGCTTCATAACCTTTATCATTTATTTGAATCACGTGTGTGTGCATAACAGTGTAGGGGAAGCTATCTGCAGAAGTGAGGCCTTGGAAACCCTTCTGTAAGATAACCTAATGTCAAGACTGAATGTTCACTGGTTAACAACAAACATAAAGCAAGATACCGTTGATTCATAAATGGCATTTTTCTGGTACCACAGTAGTCATCACCATTAAAAAGTCAGTTACTACCAAATCACTGGACGATAGTCAGAGATGACAATTGTTGCTCTGCGTGTTGGAAACAGGAAGTAAACCTGATGGTTTTGCAGGTCAAAACCCAAAAATAAAACTTGGCATTTTGTGCAAATAGCATGTCTTTACATATTTAAGTGCAGTGCCTTGTTTGAAGAAACAGCAGGATCCAACCTGGTTGCCAGAGGCCAGAACTGACAGGGCACAGTCTGGGACGCACTGTGCCAGCAGCAGGTTTGGAGTCTGGCACACTCACTGAGCGCCATCCTACTGTTTGGCAGTCATGTACCTGGCAGCTCCAGCGGGATGTGCAAAGGGTGCTGGCTAAGATGCTCGTCTCTGGTGTTGGCCGCTGCTTGCCCAGGTAGTGAAGGTAATGCAGCAGTTTCAATCCAGAAGCACAGAGGTGCTCTGGCTGGAATATTTATCTCTGGCAAAAAGAGACAGGGAAAAGAGTCTCTGCTGCTGCCAGAGGCTCTTTATTTACATTTTGCTGACCAAAGATAGCTATAATGTCGCCCGAACATTACTATAATCCTCCATCTGAATCATTACACATATTTTCTTTTCCTTGGAAACTTGTGGCTATCCCTTCGCACTCTGCAACTCAGTCCTGTATATGTAGTATCTGGGAGTTCTATCAATCAATAGTGAAATGTTTCACTGCTCCCACAGAAAAACAGTGACTTCTATTTAGGACACTCCGTGTGCAAGTTTCAAAATTAAATTCTTGCTTTCAGTTTTCTATATATAATTTCCATGACGTACTGCAAAGGCTCACAGTTTTATTCTACATTGGAATGAAAGCAAGACTTGCAATCAAAGCATGTTCACAAGCACAGTTTTATTCTAGATCATAATGGTTGTCCAGTTTAGTCATTCCTGTACGTTCAGTCCCACTGATCTCTTAGTAAGCATTCAAATCATAACCACTCCTGGCAAGAAGACAAGAGCATAAATGGGATCAGAAAGCAAATTCCTTCTCTCCCCTGTGTTGTATTTGCCCAGGCTGGAGCTGAATTAGGCAGAGAACCATTCTGTGTTATGCCAAACCAGGTTGCTGCCACCTACGTTGCACATTATCACTTACTTGCCAGTTCCTGTTGGCCAGTTCTTTGCCAACCACTCTCCCAAAAAGTCCTTCTCTGACAATACCAAATAGAAAGTACATTATCTGAAAATTGGCTTGCACTATACATACATACAGGTCCCCTCTTGCATTTGAAAAGCCAGGTGTTCTACACATGTGGAGGCAAAGACTGGATGTAGTGGATAGCTAACATCAAGCTATTACAGCAGCAAGACCTTTAGGTGGCTATAGCGTCATTAATGTCTGCACTAACATGTATGATGGAGAAAGATGTAATGTGGGCATGAAACAGGCTTCATTGCAATAGGGGAATGGAGACTGGGGACTGCTGCAATTGCACACCATGCTTCAGAATTGAGTTGAATATCTGGAACATCTGTGACCAAAGACATTTCCATCTAGATAGATGCAGTACACAGAGCAACTTTTTACTTCACTCCATGGAAGGAGCCTCTATGAGAGTCTTTGTGATAGGGTGTCTGAACAGCAGTTTTAAGGTGAAATATTTCAGTCCCCTTGAACACTGGATGTTGTTTTCCTACTGTAAAGTAGCCCTGGTGTTGTCAGCTTTGACAATTTTATTCTGATGGTTGGTGTATTTTTAAAGTCTCAGCTGCAGTAATTTTGTCTCATTTGAGAATTAAGCCTCCATATAAAACAGAACTCATAGATTTTTGTTCTTCTGGCTGCAGAGTATGTATGCATATATTTGACCCTTATGAGATCTAATTGGACCAGTAAAGAAGACTAATAAAAGTTCTATCTACTAAAGTGTATCATGGTTTTTGAATGTTCAGATCTGAACAGTCTGATATTCATCCTTGTATAGCCAATTAGTCCAAAGTTTGTAGCTCTTAAATCCAGTAAGTAGGACAGAAATATTCTTTTGTACTGGTTCCCCATGGCAAGAAAGTGAGAAATATTATGGTGATACCTAACATAAAAGCTGTATTACTACAATACCTAATCAGTCACACACAGGAAAGAACCTCAAAGGTTATACCAACTGCAACAGAAATGTGAATGAATGAAAGAATAAGCAAAGCCTCCTGCAGCCTTCTGAGATTTTCTGCTTGTGAAAACCCATGTGGATTTAACAGCTGGACTTACTGTTAAGCTTGATTATGCTATGTTCAACATATAATGAAAGAGAGGTATTGAATAGAGAGCAATGAGAAACTTACACTTTGACACGACTTGTGTGCCAAAATGATCACCCTTCAGCTGTGAAAATTGCTTTTGTTTTCATCAACAATTTCATTCAACAAAGCAAAAAGACTGACGTAAAAACAAAAAAAAATGCCACCCTGTTTAACTTTTCCTCAGAAGAACGGAAAACAGGATTATTATTATTATTATTATTACCATTTTTTTTCTTTAATGTAGTTGATATTTTTTTCTATATGTGAATGAATCTGGGACTGATACTTAATTGCTTTGTAAGAAGTGCCTTACTAAACGGGCCGCATCTTCACTTCTTGGATGCACAGGGTCACATGCTGAAGGGACCTGGCTGTCCATGGTCCAGCTGCTTCTCATAGTCCTTCAAGTCATTCACTTGAAGAGCAAGTTCAAACTCAAGCCTTTTTGACTCAGAGAGGTAAATATATTGTGGCACCCCAGCTACACAGGTGGCCACATGAAAGCTTTCAAGAGAGAGCATTCCCTGACCTGTCATCCCATCTAAAAGAAACAAGCTCAGATTCTCCACCAGCAGTAGATTCAACCTGGAAATTTCCAGCACAAGGACTTGTTCTGAGGCTCTGCAAGTCAGGCTCAGCACCCGCAAGCTCAGTGCAGTGCCCAGGTGGAGAGGTGCTCTCCAGTGCCATTCTGCATCTGCATCTGTTGCCAGGAGTCACTACTGCCTGCTCCACCATGCCCCTGCAAAACATTTCACTCTACCCTACTGCAAGTGAAGTAGCAGGGGGAAGAGTCCCTGGACTGAAAGGTTTGTTGTTTTCAAGCCCAGAAAACTTCTTTCTGGTCTGTCTTCATTTAACAATGGAGAATCAGTCAGGGTGTCCCTCCTACCAGGGCTATGCCACTGTCCCTAACCTTTTTCTGTATTATTAGACTATATTATGGGGCAAAGAGGCTGAGGCAATTGCAACAAATATATAAGTACATACTAAGATTTTCTTTATCTTTTACACCCAGGTATCCATAAAAGGCACCTGTTCTATGGAGAGTGATATTAACTTGGAATGACTAGAAATCTTCACTGCTGGGTCCTGCATTCCCTTTTGAGGGTGTTCTCCCCACTGCAGCTGAATGTCCTTGAATTCACAAACTGCAAAGTGATATACAATGTTATTGGTAAAAAAGTATGTGCAGGCCATGGTTATCACTGCAGGACACGAGTTGCACCGAGATGAAGACAGTCTTTTCTACTTCCCAGTTTGAGAGGACAGTATTGCCCCCCCCCCCCCTTTTTTTTTTTAAGTATCATTCTTTCATTGGTTTCTTCTTCTGTGCAACTGCATTAACCCAAAGCACATCAGAATTTCATTCTCTTACTATTTTCAACACAACATTATTTCAAAACAAAACAAACATTATTTAACTTCTATCAAGCGACTTCAGGTGGTATAAGGGATGACATACTACTGCATATGCCCTTTCATGAGGAAATGCATATTAGAAAAGTACATGGCATATTTTGGCTCCAGTTAGGATGCTTTAGATGAGTTTTCTTGGAAGGAAGCTAAGGAAGTAGAAAATATAAACTGACAGTTTTGTGGTACTGATACAATTCCGTTGAAGAATGTTTCTTGGACATTACATTAAGCCTGAAAACTGCTTCCTTGCCAACAGAAGTGACAGCTTTAGAGAAGAATTAACTGTAAGCAGTTATCCTTCTCTTTTCATTGTTATATAACTATTAACAAAGACATTGAAACAAACTATGAGATGCTGTCATTCACAAGTGTTTGCACAATGTTCCTCAGCGTCTAATTTCACTTTTACAGAACTCAGTGTTGAGCTCTTAATTACAACCATGTGACTGCCAAGACACGATTTAGCAAAAATCACTACCACTAACAAGAACAGAATACAAAGTAGGAGAGATTATGCACTTCAGTGTGTATGGATGGATTGACACTCCTGTTTATACCATAGGTATTCCCCCACTTTAAAAAGCAAGTTTTTCATCAGATACGTTAATAATTGAAATGAGGAGAAAAAAAAAAAAAAAAAAAGGCCCCAAGTTTTCTTGTAAACTTCAGGAAAATCTAACAACCCCCCCCAAAAAGCCTAGAATAGATTAAAAAATTCACAAATTTCACACCACTAGTAATTTTTTAAGTACTGCAAGCTCAAAGGACTATCTGCATTTTGAAAACTAAGTATCAGTGCTAAGTATGAATCATAACATCACTTTGTCTCTGTCTCTCTCTCCTTTCCTTTTAAAAAGGCAATAAATGGTTAGAATTCTAGATTTCATAGTATATATTTTATATTATGGCCACTGGAAGTTGACTAAGAAATTTTCCCTCCACCATATTGATTCTCAGCATTGAAATGAACCTTTCAATAATGAACAATAATAATAATAAAAAAACACAAACAAACAAACAAACAAAAAAACCCACTGAATTATCTCTTCACTTCTTCTTCTATTCTTTTTGCTAGAAATGGTTATCTTTCGGCAACAGCCTCCTTGATGTAGGCAAATGACACCTTCAGCTTTATACTGAGACATGAAACTGGTTCATGCAGATTCTTGCTTTCACAAAGTTTAGTTCCTCTTCATGGTCACTAAAAAGGACCATTTTATGGACATGTCTGCATGAAGGTATTTATGCAAGTCAAGGTGAAGAAAATGGCTGCCGAATCAAGCCATTTTAAAGAAATTTGAGATGTGAAACTGGAAATAAGTTTTCATTTTCTTTCTATACTTTTATTAGACTTTATGCATGTGTTTATACATCTGGGATGAATAAATACCAATGAAATTAAGGGAAGATTAAAAAATATCAATTATTTCCCAGTCTCAAAATAAAGATTATCAGACCTCTGTGAATATCTGGAGGGCTGGGCAGAAAAGGCTCCAAAGATGTCTCAGTGTCCCAGACTTAAAACAGGGTCTGACCCTCATTTTTGAGAACTGCTCCCCACCAAGTTGAGCTGTGAGCTACAGAAGACTTAGTAGGTCCTTAGTAGGTGAAAGGTTATACACATAATCAGACACAAACTGAGGTGTTTTAAATGTCAATTTTCTAGCTTTATGGTTTCTCCAAAATACTCTTCTCTTCACAACACCCGATGAAGAGATCAAATGGCCAGATGACCTGTAAAATAAAATCGACCTTGTTTTGCTGAGTTCTTGAAGTGTGAATTGTCTGCCTTGTCACTACTTCATTGTACATGATTATTTATTTATTTCAGACTATAGCTAGACTAGCTGCAAGCTATGATTAATCCGCCTGCAAACAGCTTAAATGCACACAACAGAATCTTCACTTTGGAATATTAACGTGTAGCACAAATCTTCACAGTTCAGTTTAAGGAATGGGACTTACTTTCCTTGTAACAACATAATTTGTTACTATAATCATGGAAAATTATCAATTAGTCTAAACTGTTGGCAAGTCATAATGTTGTCTGTACCTGCAAACCTCAAGTTATGTTACTTTAAATAACAAAATTTAAATTCCCTGTTGCTGCTCTCAAAAGGAAACAAGGCCAGACTTTTAAAACACTTCCCTTCATGGCAATGATCCCACTGAAACCAGTCTGACAGGAAGCAGGATCAAGCCTCAAGAAAATTGCTGAAACTATCCATAATTTCACTGTAGTTCAGTGTGACTGAGATGATCAAAACCCTCATACCCAGTCAAACGTGTTTCTTTCAAAACTTTTTTGCACTTAGCTTTGTTCCGTTGGGTCACAGGTTCCAACTGCCAACATTATGGTCCTACCAGAAATCCCCTTCACTACCCTGTTAGCACAGGAAGGCTGTAAAGTGTGTGTGTGTGTGGTTTTTTTTCTTAACATATGAAAATTTTCAAATTTATCACCATTTACATAATACAGTGTTTTAAACTTTACCAAATGAGCATGGGCAAATCTTACTTGAAAGAACTGGAACTTTGAATCACTTAGCAAGAGGGCTTGTATATGAAAGGTAATTGTGTGTCTATGAAGACAGCTTGAAAGCCTATTCATTGGTCAACACACTTTTAAAATGTGTTTGCAGTATATTACTTGTGGTTAACTTCCTTCTGTTTTGCATGTCTGAATGGTATTTTAGGAACTGTATAGTATAGAACCATAAAACACAAAATGAACAAAGTAGTGTGTATATAGCAAAACAAGAAGAAAAAAGAAATTAAACCTTATTTCTGGGGCCTGCAGAATGCTGAACCCAGACTGTAATGAAAGAAGACAAGCTAATAGCTAAATAAATTTCCTAAGTAAGCAAGAATACATTATTATTCCTAATAAGGAGTTCTTTATGAAATGTCTTTTCTTCTTTTAAAATCATTATTTATTTATTTTTAATACTTGTGAAGACAAAAAAGGTAGGAGTGGGAGGTTGTGTGGTTTGGGGTTATGTTCTTTTTTTTGTTTGTCTTTAAGATTTGCAGAAGAAATCCACTCCTTTGATAGGGCTTGGGAATTTAGCACAATTTGGACTCTCATTTGCTTTCACCTTTGTGGTACTATCTTCGTGACATTCCCCCAGAAATTCAAAGCAGGTTTGAAAAACTGAAGTGGAACAGGGAGATAAGACATTAAATAACATTTCATGTTATTTAGCACTTTCCTGAATGGTGAATCAGGTATCAGTTCCTTTGCTTTGAGCATCATTACATACTACTGCTGAACCAAGGAATGTTCCCACTCCCAGGAAAAAGAGATATTTCTTCCCCACAGAAAAGCTTCAGTGAAAGTCTGTGTCTCAGATCTTCTTTCCTTTCATTTACTTACACATCCATAGATGGGAGAAGTAGCAGAGAGGAACATCAGTTACAAACCTCATGATAACATCAATTTGTGTACCTTAAAGTACAATCAACATAATAAAGACTTGTTACTGTTCAGGAACAACCTCAAATCAGCCTGAAGACTACAAATAAGTGTATCTTTATAGTTATTTTATGGAGAACTGATATATCCCCTGAAGAAATATGATGCATCTTTCCAGGCAAATATTAATACTGTTTCATACAACATCCACTTTACTTGATACTTTAATTGCTATTTTTATGGTGTTTATAAAGGTTTAAAGCTCATAGCACAAGAAATACAATTAATGGTGTTGCAGATGCATGTAAGTCTTGGAAAGGATAAATTAAAATTGCAAAGTAAACTGAAATTAATGGGACAGAAGCTAAATGCCTGGAAGCAAAGAGGTATAGTTACATTAGAAGACTATCCACTCAAATGTTGGAGCAAATAGCCCTCTTGATGAAGCCTTATTGCTTCCCTGGCATGATACAATGCCATGCTTATATAAATATATAAAATCCCTACTTCTCCAAAAATCAGTGGGTGAGCTGAGGCTGGGCCAGTTGCAGTTACTTGGTTTTGCATAGGTAGAAACCTGAAGAAAGATAAAAGATTTACCTTTCAGAACTGCAGAAGGGATTAATTTTTTTATTTTTTATTTTATTTTATTTTTATCTACATATGGGTTTCTGAGAAAGGATCTGCTAAATCCCGTATGTCCTCAGGGACAGATAATATATTCCCTTTTTTCTATCCTCCCCTTTCATTCAATCAAATTTTGTTTTATCTGCTGCTTGAGTTTAAATTCCCTTCTGAAAGGCTGCAGACAAACAGGCTGTATGTGACCAAGCAAGCCTTGCTTCCTCTGCTTACTACAACTGAGGGTGATTGTACTGTTGTTACGCTCCTCTTCATCTGCCAACAAAAAGGCAGCATCTTTCTCACCTCACCTGGGTGAAGTGAATGTCTTCCAAAAAAAGGTGATGCCAGTCAGTGCCCAACAGCAGGGGAGTACACTGTTGCTAAGCTAAAGTCGAAAGGGAGCTGTATAAACTTGTTTTTCTTAGTAACAGCCTTGGTCTTAGCTGGACATGCCTTAGTTTGGCCTGAGGGAATAACTCCTAAGAAACAGGAAATTCAAATAACAGCAACTTCCTCATCGAACAAGACACCCGGGGAGACTCAAACAGCAAAGAGCCTGCAGCATTATCTTTGCCCTTAGCTAAAAGGAAAATCATACAGAGACCTAAGTTTCTTTTCCTTGTCCATTCTTGTTTGAAAAATGTTGGTGGACTTATGAGACCAGAGTTAAACATGGGGTCTCAGTGAGTAAGAGGAAAACAAAAACAAAACAGTAAAACAAAACAGTAAATCCATTAGCCTGAAGCAATATTATTCTGAACTGTGATCTATACTTGCCCTACAGGAAAATAGAAAGCTGGAGATTTTCTTCTTGCTTAATGACCTTGCCTGGCATCTTGCAACTTTGAAAAACAACAAGGAAAGCAAATTCATCAAGAAAATAACAGATTTGTCCTGCAAAGCTGCATGAACTGTCAGACTTAAAAGCGTTCTCTAGATCCATTTTTCTCTTCTGCATTTATTCCATTTAGTGACTCCCTCACTGCAGCTGTAAACCCTGTTGCCAGGAAATTCAGGAGCTGAGGACTCCCCAGAGATTGTACACAAATGAGGAATGCAGACGATACACGGGGTACATCAATACCTTGTCATATCCCACAAGCTTGTTCATACCTGGTAAGTCTATTCTGATATGATAACATGATAAAACATAGTGAATAATCTACACCTGTTTACAGATGCGAGGGCAGATGACTGAATACTTTCCAGAAGCACTGCCTTCAGTTAATTTATTCATCTTTTATCACTGTCATATCTTTCTTTGATCTATACAGGCTTAATATACAGGAGTGGAGAAAATACTGTAATTTGGATATGAAATATCTCCCTTGAGTGATCTATGTAACAAGTTGCACCCTTAAAACATCTTCTTTCCTATAGATTATTTCTGCAGAAATATTTTTCATATTTCCTTATAAAAAGAATGCTAGTAGAAGAATTCAGGTTATTTAGAGATAGAATAAAGAAACTAGGGCTAAGAAAGCATCTTTCTGGAATACTTTTGACCTTTCTCATTGAATCTTTATTCTTAAAAATACTTTCCTTCCATGTATTTCAAAATTTGCATAAAGAAAATCCATTTCATACAACACTTGACATGTTCTTCTCTCTTCTTCTCTCAAAGCTCAGTCACTTTCTCAAAAAATGCTGTTATTCCTCTTATCAGCTGCTACACCTCCTGACACTTTGCAAGCAGTGGTACTTTTCTAACAAAATGTTCCAAGTAGCTTGCCTGTAAATGGCAAGGGAGCCTATCAGCTGAGAAAGGCTCCCCAGCTGAGATCTTTCATGTGAAATTGTGCTGCCTGAGAGGTTCTGGTGGTTAAGCTTAAAGGGAGGTAACCCATCTCTGGTGTTCCCCTAAGCACTTACCTGCCCTTTGTGGTTGCACACAATTCCTTAATCAATTGTTTTACCAGAACCTGCTTGGTACTGCTCTATGCAATAATCACCATTGACATGGTGATGGACTACTAACCAATGCAGAGAAAATGGAAAAATGTCATTGCCACAACTGAGCTTGCAATTTACAGGTAATAATCCAAAGCTGACTGCAAAGGAGCTAGCAAAGCATAGTAGGTTATCTAGTGGAAGCATTCTAAATTAATTCTGTATATTTTGCCACACTTTTGTTGTTGTTGTTGTTGTTTTTTGTTTGTTTTTTCTTTAGTATTAACAAAAGATTCATTGAAAGTATTTGAACAATTTTACTCACACAGTTTTACATTAGAAACTTTCTCAAGATTTTAGTTTGTTCTCATTTCTGAGAACTTTATTTTGAAATGTCAGAACTGTGGGGAGTACAGAAGGTCATTTTCTCAACTAACACCATGAACCCATCATTCAGATTTCCTCTCATTTTTGGCAAAGGGGAGAAAAGATCTGTCCTTGGTGGCAGACAATGAAGACTAAAACAGGTCCTACATATACTGCTCTTCTCTTGATGGTCTGACAGACTCTTAAGAGAAGGACACTAAAAATCCACTCCCTGGCTCTGAACAATGACAAAGACTGCCACTGATATAATAGATAGAAAAATGCTTTGAATGTTTGAACTATCTGTTAAAAAGGAACATAATTCCTTTTATTTTGTGACCATCAATAAAGAAATTCAAAATCACAGAATCACAGAATTGTAGGGGTTGGAAGGGACCTTGAGAGGTCATTGGGTCCAAACCCCTTGCCAAAGCAAGTTCCATATAGCAGGTTGCACAGGTAGGCGTTGAGATGGGTCTTGAATATCTCTAGAGAAGGAGACTCCACAACATCCATGGGCAGCCTGTTCCAGTGCTCCGTCACCTTCACTGTGAAGAAATTCTTTCACATGTTGGTGCGGAACTTCCTGTGCTCCATTTTGTGGCCATTGCCCCTTGTCCTGTCCCCACAAACCACGGAAAAGAGGCCATATCCCGTTGTCTCCCACACTTCATGTATTTATAAACATTGATGAGATCCCCCCTCAGTCTTCTGTTCTCAAGGCTGAACAGGCCTAGGTCTCTCAGCCTTTTCTCATACAGAAGATGCTCCAGGCCCTGTAGCATCTTTTTGCCCCTATGCTGGACTCTCTCCAGGTGATCCCTGTATTTTTTTTTGTACCGTAGAGCCCAGAACTGGATACAGTACTCCAGGTGATGCCTGACCAGGGCAGAGTAGAGGGGGAGGATCACCTCCCGTGACCTGCTGGCCATGTTCCTTTTAATGAACACCAGGATCCCGTTGGTCTTCTTGGCTACCAGGTGCTACAGCCTGTGGAGAGGAGCCCACGCAGGAGCAGGGGGTCTGGGGGGAGCTGCCGCCAGTGGGGGACCCGTGCTGGAGCAGTTTGCTCCTGGGGGATGGATGGACCCTGTGGCACGGAGCCATGAGGGAGCAGTTCTTGAAGAGCTGCTGCCTGTGGGCAGCCCCCGCAGGCTCAGTTCGGGAAGGACGGCATCCCAGGGGAGGGACCCTGCGTGGAGCAGGGGCAGAGAGATGATAAGACAGCCTTCTGGAGTATAAACCATTCCTTTCATTCCTATGTTGCTACTAGTTGCTGGCCTCCCAAGAGATGTCCTGTGTCTGATCCCCACTCTCTTAGCACGCTTGTTCAACCAAGTTGCAACCCACTTAATGGTAAATCAAGGTGAAAAAGAATAAAGAAAAAAGACACATCAAAACACCAACACAACCCAACAGTCTTTGTAACATGTGGGGCAAAGTGCTACAGGCCCTGTTGGGGCAGATGGCCCATGGTGACATCACTGAGCGATGGGCTGTGACCTCGCAGCCCTCGCTGCTTATCTTGGGGCGCCAGCAGAGGCCACGTCAGCCTAGCTCGTGGCTTGACTCCTGCTGAGCGTGTGTGCGAGGCTTGGAGCACCGAGCGAGGATTTGGTAGAGCCGTGCTGTGGGGCCACCGGCAGCTGTTTCAGTGCCTGTCCCCACAGTCATTGCCTGTGTTTCCCCGGCCCTGCCTGGCTCAGGCAGCCGGGGCCCCGTGGGACGCGTTCGCAGCAGTGCAGGTGAGCTGTGCGGGGACACGTGCCCTGGGGCAGCCCACAGGGGGCACGGGACGGCCCAGCCGTGGGGCTGGGGGATTTGTGCTGAGGTGCCAGGGGGGCATTGCCTCTGCTCACCCTGGCACAATGAGTGACCTTGGCCTCTCTCCCTTGTGCAGGTTCAGACAGCCTCTGGCAGCTGCAGCGCCGGGGCAGGGGAGCAGCTTCTTCACCTCAGCTCTCCCCAGCCCACTGTATAGCCCGGTGGCCATGGATGTGTCATCGGACTGGACCTGCCCAGCCTGTGGGGACAGTCGGGACGATGTCGCCTACATGACCCCCTGTCTCCACCGGCTGTGCTATGGCTGTGCCCTGCGGTGGGCAATGAAGAATCCATGGTGCCCCTTCTGCAGGGAGACAATCAAGACCCTAAAGTACTCGGTGAGGTCAGACGACGATTACCTGGAGTGTGCCGTCCCAGAGCCCGCAGAGCACTTCGCTGACAGCCAGCAGGATGAGCAGGAGGCTGTGGAGCCAGTGCCCAGGGCTCCTGACCTCAGCTTCCCACCCGAGGTCTGGGCAGCCTTCTTCCGCGAGCACCCGGAAAACGTCGAGCCCCTGCTTGCGTGGCTGCAGCAGGAGCTGGAGATGATCTCCGGCTCCGAGTGGTGGGAGGTGGCTGCGGGCCTGAGCACGGTGATCGGCTACCTGTGCGTCTACGGTCTCGACGAGGAGGGCTTGGTGCGGGCACTGCAGCCTTGCCTCAAAAACCAGACGCTGCCTTTCGTGGTGCGGCTCATCACTGCCGCTGTGGAGCTGTGCAGCACAGAGATCCGCCGGCAGCGTGACCGCCAGGACGCCCACGCTGCAGGGAGCCAGGAGGACAGCCCCGCAGCTGCCCACAGCCACGCCACCTCTCCAGGGGGGACTCGTGCCCCTGCCACCACAGAAGAGGAGGAGGCACCTGAGGAGCCAGGGCAGGCGGCAGCAGGTCCCTCTGCCCAGGGCAGGGACTGCTTGCCTGGGGGGCGCCGGCGCGCCCCGAAGAGGAGGGCCAGCAGCAGCCTGCAGGACTCTCCCCAGCCCCGCAAGAGGCCGCCCCGACGGCGGCACTAGGCGGGCACCCCACGCCTGGCAGCATAATTTATGAAAATAAAGAAATGTTACTACAAGAATCTCTCTCTTATTGACAGTGCAGACATTGCTGCTGTCCATACCCATGTTGGTTTCACAGAATGACAGAATCACAGAATTGTAGGGGTTGGAAGGGACCTTGAGAGGTCATTGGGTCCAAACCCCTTGCCAAAGAAAGTTCCATATAGCAGGTTGCACAGGTAGGCGTTGAGATGGGTCTTGAATATCTCCAGAGAAGGAGACTCCACAACCTCCCTGGGCAGCCTGTTCCAGTGCTCCGTCACCTTCACTGTGAAGAAATTCTTTCACATGTTGGTGCAGAACTTCCTGTGCTCCATTTTGTGGCCTTTGCCCCTTGTCCTGTCCCCACAAACCACGGAAAAGAGGCCATATCCCGTTGTCTCCCACACTTCATGTATTTATAAACATTGATGAGATCCCCCCTCAGTCTTCTGTTCTCAAGGCTGAACAGGTCTCTCAGCTTCTCCTCACAGGGGAGATGCTCCAGGCCCTGTATCATCTTAGTCAGCAACTTCAGATAGGGTTGCCTGAATAATGGATTTCCAAATGTATTCAAACAAACCAATGAATTAATTAACTAAGTATATTTAGAAATATTATATGGATGTATTTATGAATTTGAATGAATGCCGTGCTGGGTTACTCTGTGGCAAGGAAAAAAAGAACAGCAACATTTCAGGACCAGCAAAGTATATTGAGTTATCCTAGAAACCCATTTTGCTTCTCTTTAAGATCGTTTCATTTTTCCTTTGTATATCCATTTTGAAACAATAACAGTTGTTTTGAAATAAAAAATCAAAATGTTTAGATTTACTGAATTTTTTTCTGCCTTGTCTGGACAAACCTTATCTGGCAATTTCCAATAAAACGAAAATGGAAGATGATAACTCAAAAGAACTTTAGTTTGATTTGGAAGCAATAAATAGAATCAGCTCTGAGCAAATCACTCAAACAAGTCAGAAAATGCCTTATTAAAAACTTATTAAAAACTTCATGAACTGTTATACTTCTATTACCTATAACAGAATGGTTACAGAAATTCACATTCCCACTTGGATTCTACTTTGATAGCTATTTTAAGAACATGGAAAAATATCCAACCCACACAATAATCTAAACAAGCTTGGGTCAAGATTTATCTTAGTTAAAAAGGAAATATGGAAATGAATAAACCCCTAATTACTATGTTTAAAGGAGATGGGGTAACATTTCAAACCTCTGTGAATGTGGAAAAACAAGGCTTCTAAGCAATCAGGTGCTTTCAGGAATATTATCACATCTCTCTCTTTTCTCTCTCTCTCTCTCTCTTTTTTTTTTTTCTTTCTTTTTTTTTTAATTGCTATCAATGTATCAGTGGTAAAACCTCAATAGGTTTCAGTGTGGACAGGATCTGACTGTCAAAGCTGGAACAAAAGATATCTGTATCATTGTCTTTCAGGTTTGTCTTGCAACAGACATTCAGTGATAACATACAACTAACTCCACCACTCATTTCTCATTCTCATTTGATTTCTAAAAAAAAGAACTGAGAAAATGAAGGCCTTCCCTGGAGACTTGACCTGTCATTTGGTAGTCAAGAGGAAGGGCTGAAATGAATTGCAGAATTTATTAAAGAAATACTAACACAGTATCAGACATAAAAATCGTGTACACTATATATGGCTATACTGCAGCAACTAAGACTGAAGTATCCTGCAGTGAAGTAGCAGAAGCTGACAGAGGCTAATTTGAAAATTTTCTCTCCAAAATGTTATCTAGGTAAGACTGAGAATACCATGGAGAATGCTTTAAGTGAAGCAGGAATCAGAATCCTCATCTCAAGGGGACATCTAGAATAAAAAAAGGATTGAAACAAATGTAAAATAAAAAAGATAATTTTTCAGACAGTGAAAAACTTGTCTACACAGCTTTTATCAGACTAGTTTTGAGATAAATTATTTACCAATACCATAAATTTTATTGTGTGGAGAACACAAACATTTAATTTACCTTTCAGACTAAAAGAGATTTGGAAGGCGAATTCAATAAAATCCATTGGGAAGAGAAAGTGAAAATCCCCTGATGAAAAGCTGCAAGCAATGTTTCTGAGATGAAGGTGACCTGGAATTTCACTTGCTTTAAAGAAATTTAGCTATAATAACTAGTGACTTTGCTGTTATAAAGAAAAATTTAGATATATTTGCTTCTGTATGAATATTGTGACATATATACTGGACATTACAGTCCCATACACAGGAAAAGACACTGCTTGGATAATTGTAAATTAGGAATTTTTACACAGATAAGAAACTGATGGACATTTATTACTGAGAGTAAGCTGACAGTCCATGGTGTTTCATTCTGTTAGATTTACACTGGAAATGCACTTTTTCTTTTCACCATCAAGTCATCAAGAATAAACACGCACACAAACGTGTATTTAATTTTTCATTCATGCTTATCCAATAAGCAATGACAAGTAGAGTCCCATAAAATTTGAGAATAGTCTTATTCATTCTGATTTATTATTCCTAAACCATCTGTTATGGTAGAAAAGCGTAATATCTTCATATTCTCCATAGCAGTAGGGCCTTTTCAGGAAGGTAAACTAACATCACTCTTAGAATTAATAGGTTTGCAGTCAGCTGTCTTTTTCCTTTCTCCAGTTTCAAACATTATTATTACAAATAGTGCTTTCTTTATGCAAATAAATAAATAAATAAATAAATTACAATGGCTTATAGTGTTTACTACTATTGCATGCAAATCCACATAAAACCATGGAATCAGAATTGCAGAGTTGTTGAGGTTGAATGGGATTTCTGCAGGTCATCAGGTCTAACACCCTGCTCAGGTAGGGCCACCTACAACAAATTGGTCAGGACCACTTCCAGGTGGCTTTGAAGATCTCCAAGGAAGGGGGCTCCACAACATCCCTGGGCAACCTGTGCCAGTGCTCAGTCACCCACACAGTAAGGAAGTGCTTCCTGATGTTCAGAGGGAACCTCTCTTGTTCTGATTTATGCCCATTGCCTCTTGTCCTGGTACTGGGCACCACTGGAAAGAGCCTGGCTCCATCCTCTTTGCAACCTTCCTTCAGGTACTTTTAGACATCGATAAGATGCTCTCTGAGCCTTCTCTTCTCCAGACTGAACACAGTCTCAGCTCTCTCAGACTTTCCTTATAGGACAGATGTGCTAGTCCTTTAATTGTAACCCTTCATTGGACTCTGTCCAGTAGCTCCACATCTCTCTTGTACTGGGGAGCCCAGAACCAGACACAGTACTCCAGGTGTTGCTTCACCAGTACTTTTTTTCTGGGCAAGTCTATCATTTTATTAATATCTAATCTTGATTTAATCCCAAGTAATTAAAGTATAATTTGGATTTCAGGAATAATACAAATATATATATACATATTTAGAGTAGTGGAAAATCTATATACTACTCATGTGTTTACTATTTTCTTACTGCAAAAGGAAGACAAAATATTTTTAAAATTTATACCACTAGATTTCCAACTAATCCAATAAAGAGTACTTTTCAACTTAATTTGTTCATTTTTTTTTTTATCCATTAAAACACTGGTTAGAGGGACTATTGTTTTGTTTTTACAAGTTTTATGTTTTACTGCTGTTATTTACATTTGTACACATGTCTGAGTACCTTTTTAATTTATTCCTGTTTATATTTTCCCTCCTTTATGTTTTAACTATGATTAAGAAAAGCGTGACAATTTATGAGTATACTGCCCTTACAATTTTATTGTGTTATTCTTTCTAATTCTGCATCAAAATAATTATAACTACATGAAAATTGTCTGCATGCTGGCTCTTGTTACCTGTGTTTTGGAGCATATAATAGGTCTAGGCAATTTCTGTTCTATTTCTAACATGTGCTTAGAAGTATAATAACATTTTACTATAAAATAGTTTTCTATATACTTAATAAAAGCCATTGTGCTTTTGAATGCCTGAGCCTTCATAAGCAGATCTTGCATGCTCAACTAGAGAAAGCTATTTGTAGCATTTCTATTGAGTGCAAAAAAGACAATAACAGCAACCTGTTCCATAAAGAAACACAGAATATTCATGCCCATTTTGTACCTGAGAACCATTTGATTGAAATATTTTAAGCTGTTATAGAAAATAGTCTTTCATACATCTGCTGCTCTTAGCATGACATCTCCAAGTTGCCTTTCGAAGAAAAGCTTCAGTATGGTAATGAACATCATCTGACTCTCCACAGCTGAAGTTCCCAGTTGAATTTCATTGTGCACAAATTATTCTATTTTTAAATGTCTAAATGTTCCTGGTAGGTGAAGCACTGGCAAATTCTCCAGCCATGGTGGTCCAACTCGCCCCTCCTTCCGCACAGTGAATCTTTTAAGTCCTATTGCCTTAGCTCGTTCACTGCTGGGCATTTCCCTGTGCTTACATTATTTTTCAGATGATTTATGAATAATTGCCTTCCTAGCAAGACCTTTTGAAGCTACAAATGAGGGATGGAAGCTACTTCTTCTAATTCTTGCTGCACTCATGCACCCTCATGAGGCTTTAGGTTAGTGGGGTATAAACTGAGACAACGCTCCCATTTCCAGCAGGTTCTACAGAAGTAGCTGGACCAGAAAAAAAAATGCCTTTCCACCAACCTAGGCAGGTGACGCATCTCTTGTCTGGATACTAGCTATCTCAGGACATTTCTTTTAGCATGGAGCAGCCTACGGTTTTCTGGGAGACTCAGCAGAGTTCCTTCACAACACGCCAGGTACCACAGCCCTCTGCAGGGGACTGGTACCCCCATTTTCAGGCTGTTCACATGGCTGGATGACTGACCTGTGCCCAACAGCGAGGACTGAAGGGCAGTGATTGTCAGGGCCCTGGCACGTACCAGTTGTACAGCTGAAGCACAGCAGAAACACAGCTGTACTTCTCACTCCGCCTATTTCCAGTTCTGTCTCCTGCTTTTCCTACTTCCTCACCTCTTGGCCTGTTCTCCTTTGCAAAGCTGCCCAACAGTTGCTGCTCCCTGAGGGGGATGGGAGTGCTCAGTCACTCCCAAGACCAAAACCGAGCTGGTTTACTCTCCCTAGGGACAGGAAATATGAGTCAATGGAAAGTGGTTTATTTATTGTACAGCAAAGGGACACTAAACAATGCTGAATAGATAGAATATAGCATCTTAATGAAGTAGACTACCTTCAACTCCCTTGTGCCTTTTTCTGAACACATTTCTTCCCAACTTCATTTATATACGAGATCAGTTATTTATAAATAAATTTAGTTGTGAGAAGTAGTCCCTGAAAGACTCAGGCTTACAGTGAGAGGAGGAATAACTGAAGTCTCTTTTAACTGAAGGTATGTATTTCCTAAAGCCACAAATCATTTACTGGGACCAGTTTCACTTTCAATTTACCTTGTTCACCTTGTGGACAAAATTAGAGAATTTGTCTCCAAATACAATTTGGGCAACATAATATTATCAATCAGACCTTATATTCTGACAATTTTCACAAAAATAAAGTAACTTAAGATTTCAATAGAGATTTTCAGGGAAAGAACACTAGGGAATATTTCTGTAAACTCTTTTCTGTCCCAGATGTTTCAGGTTAACATCCATGCATGGTTACACTGGAATTCAAGTTGGAGGACAAATACAAGATTTGCATCATTTGTATTATCAGCCTATTGCACTTCCTCTGTATGGTTGGCAATTGCATTGTTTCCCATATCACGTGCTTAGTAATTTTGGAGCTCTTGATGCAGGTCTGGTCAGCTCAATCAATGCTAGTGTCTAATGAAAGATTCTGATTTCTGCATGCTATTGGCTTGTGTAATTGACTGCTTGATGCCATCTCCCAATTTCTGATGGATTGCTATGTCTTTTTTGTTTTTTTAATATATATACATACCTTTTCACATTGCTATATTGTCATTTTTGAAAAGTATTTTCACATTCATCTCAGGGGCAGTTTGTTTTTGTTAGTGTGTTTTTGCTGTAGTCTGTGAGGCCTGGTAGTTCTGCAATGTATGATCTTCAAAAGATTTAAATTTCCTTGTTCATGTCACCACCATTGATAGGAACTTCAGATTTATTTTGCTTCTGTTAAGTTTTGTTGAACACTATTGGACTGGCACTCTATACTGCTTAGGTTTCTTCCAATACTTTTGATACAGAGTCCAACACATGATGAAGGTTTTCAGAGTGGCTGATGCTGTCTGGCTACACTACCATATAGACTCATTAAGGTTGGAAAAGACCTCCAAGATCATCTGGTCCAACCATCCCCTACCACCACTATCACCCACTAATCCATGTCCTTAAATATGATGTTCCACCTTTCCCCCAGGCATGATGACTCCACCACCTCCATGGGCAACCTGTTCTAATGCCTAACCACTCTTCCTGAGAAGAAATGTCTCCTTATTTCCAAACTGAGCCTCCCCTCGTGCAACTTGAGGCCATTCCCTCTAGTCCTATCACTAGTTATCTGTGAGAAGGGGCCGACCCCCAGCTCCCCACAACTTCCTTTCAGGTAGCTGCAGAGAGCAATAATGTCTCCCCTGAACCTCCTCTTCTCCAGACTAAACAACCCCAGCTTCCTCAGCCCCTTCTCACAGGACTTGTGTTCCAGGCCCTTTACCAGCCTCGTAGCCCTTCTTCGGACATGCTCCGGGGCCTCGATGTCCTTCTTGTAGTGAGGTGCCCAAAACTGAACACAGTACTCAAGGTGTGGCCTCACCAGAGCAGAGTACAGGGGATGATCACCTCCCTGGTCCTGCTGGCTACACTATTCCTGATACAAGCCAGGATGCTGTTGGCCTTCTTGGCCACCTGGGCACACTGCCAGCTCATGTTCAGGTGAGCATCAACCAACACAAACAGATCCTTTTCCTCTGCACAGCATATGCTCCCTTTTCTAACTTAGTTTCTCTGTTCTTAATCCAAATGGTTGTAAAATACTCTGTTTCAGTGCAGTTTACCTTTTTTGTTGTTGTTGTTGCGACATTGTGTGGTTTTCAAATAGCAAGCACTGCAGATACTGATAGTACAAAAGGAAACAGTCATACTAAAAGAGAAGAGATATAGGTTAAATATTACGAGGAAATTCTTTACTGTGAGGATGTTGAGGCACTGGAACAGGTTGCCCAGAGAAGCTGTGGATGCCCCATCCCTGGAAATGTTCAAGGCCAGGTTGGAAGGGGCTTTGGGCAACCTGTTCTAGTGGCACCGGGTTGGAATTAGATGATCCTTGAGGTCCCTTCCAAACCAAATCAAACCAAATCAAACCAAACCAAACCAAACCAAACCAAACCAAACCAAACCAAACCAAACCAAACCAAACCAAACCAAACCAAACCAAACCAAACCAAACCAAACCAAACCAAACCAAACCAAACCAATTTTATGATCTGTGATTCATGGTTTTGGAGCTTCTGCACCTCATTTGTACCAGGTTGCTACTCTACTTTGCTATTATTAATTTTAGTATTTCTAGCTATCATTTTATCTCCTCTGTAGATAAATCTAGTATAAAGCACAATTTTGCTTTTCTGTTCTATTCTGTTTTCTAAGCTACTGTCAGTTCACTGGGAGTACTGAAACACTTTTGACACATAAGGCACATCTTCCATCTACATCGTCTTTAGCTGTCATCTCAGTGCTTTTTAGATTATATAGTCTGTCACAAAAGCAGGGCATATACTGTATTGTGTTGAGACTATCTTACACTCTTGGTAGGAAGATCCGTCGGTGTTTTAAGATAGGGAATTATTTTGGTCCTGGTGATTTGAGGGGCAATGCCTCTTCTTCAGCTGATGGTTCTTGAATCTGAATAGCAGACATTTTAGTCACCTGGATGTTTTCAGCAGTGGCCTTTTCATGTTGCTTCTGAAGCTCATGATCAAAACTCACTGAGGTACAAAGCAGATTTACCTTGTGATGATTTCATTACAAAGAGCACAGCTAGTAGCTTCTTTTCTGTATGTTCATACTCTTCCACTGAGTTTTTAAACGCTTTTTATCAATTGCACTGAACTGTTGCCTTTCTGATACTAGATCTCCCTGGATAAATCAAGCAGTATGTTCTCAGTTGTTGGGAAGACGTAGCAACTTCCTTATTAGGTGCTATTCTTCAGCTTTGGATCTTTTTGGAAAGAGCAGCTAGTTGCCAAGAATGTGATGTCATAAAAACAAAAAAAAAAAACAAAGCAAAACAAAACAAAACATTTTCTTCATTGAAACAAAACTATTAGGATTTTCTTTTTCATGAACAAAGAAGTGAATATAATAGCCCCAGATTAATCAACATGACCAAGATTAGGATAGTAGTATGATACTAGTATGTTCTAATAACCAGGTTATAGACACAGTTTTACAAATTTTCCTGTTAGGGCTCTTGCATTTCGTATTATGCTCATCTGCCTCAAAATGACATAAGTGTCAACTGCAATAAAGTCTAAGTCATGTCCCCTTTTGTTTCTTGAGGTTTTAAAACTATTCTTGCTTTTCCCTATAAACAGGTCTCATAACAAGCACAAAGTCAGATTGCTCCAGTCCATTTCTGCCCCTCAGCACTGCCAGTACTGAATTACAGATGTCTTCCTAATCCCCACGTGATTTAACTGTTGTTGATTTAACAACACAGTGGCAAATTTGGCTGTTGTACGACTGACAGCCTTTTCATGCATTATGTGCACATTGAGAGTCATAAAATCTGTTAAAGCCATACTCCAGACAGTCTTCTTAACATTACAAGGATTTAGTCCTCAGTCACGCTCATATTACTGCTCTTCCTGGGGGAACCCACTTCTTTGGAATGTAAAATGTGTATGCATCTTATCCCCCATAGTCTACAAGTCTGCTGCTTGTCTTTGTGCTTATTGTGTTGCTTTCATGATGAATTCTTTGAACCATTCATGGTGCCTACAATTTTAATTCTTTCTCTAACTCACCTCCCACGTTTCTTTGGATACACTACTTTTGTGAACTGCAATTGTGAACGCTGTTAAGACTGGCCTAAGATGATGGGCACAATTTACCTACAGGCATTTCTGTAGGGGAGGGCTGGTCTTCTCAGCTTCTTCTCCAGTAAACTTAAGTAATGTGTGCAATTATCTGTTATTGTGCAGTGTCAAAGACAGGATATTGGGCTAGAAGGACCTGTACTCTGTCCCATTGCAGTCACACTCATATTCTTAATAAAATTAAGATTTCTTTGACATCAAACCAACAAAGCATTTTTCTTTTCTTTGCAAAAATGATCTACAGAAGTTTCCTAACAAATGGATAAAAATGGAAATGATTTTTTTTTTTTCACGTGTGCAGATGTGAAGATTACGTAGCCAAAAAAGGGTGTAGGTTAGTAATCTCTGTAATATATTTTCACTTTCTTAGTGAATATGCTGCCACCATTAACAATGCTATTAACATAGCCTATAAGAATGGCAGAACAGGATCAAATAAAACACTTATTTCAGAAAGCACTTCTGCCCCTATCCTGCATAAAAGCATCTATATCTTTGCATGTAATATCAACCATTTTCCTGATGCCTACATTTAGGGCACATTGTCCTGCAGTGGTCTGCAGCTGAGGAAATTCTATAAGGAAAAAAAAAATGAAAAACTATAAACAATGTCCAGGCTCGAGACACTACCAGTTGCTTGAGACATAAAAGTTATGAGAGACAGCTATTTAATGCAATAATGTTTCTTTCACAGAAAGTAAGGAACACCATTCTTTGTTTGCAGCAAAAGTAATAATTAAAGTAGTCTTAGGTAACTGTGGTTTTGTTCACAGCTCCATACCCATTGCAGTAAACAGTTCATTGAAAACTTACATTATCAACTCTTCTGCCTATCAATGCAATCTCAGGACCTGGCTAGTTAAATAAACCACCTTGCAGTAAGGAATGACAGTCTTTCATGTCTTACTCTGCCTTTGCCTTGATTTAGGTCATTGCCATACAAATTTGTTTTCTGGACTTGATCAGCATAGGAATATGGGTCTAGATGGAGCTGTGGTTGGACACAGCAGAGTTCGGTGACAACAGAACTGCTTGGCAACTGCAAAGGAAAGATGAAATCACTCTTGATTTTCTGAACACCTCTTCTGCGGTTATGACATTTTTACGAGTTCTTTAGATAGAGTTATTCCAATTCTCAGCTCTGGAATATGACTTTCACTATTTTTGGATGACTCGATAAAAAGACATAGGTAAGAAAATGAAAGTATTGAAAGTGAGATGGAAAAGGAACCAGTCATTAGTAAGGGATAATCAAAGCCAATGGTGTAAAGGATTCAATACTGTCAGGCTTAATAATAACATCTTCTTGTGTGTCAAATAACGGCTGATAACATTTCAACAGCCCCTTCTTTGAATACCTTAAGACACTTTTATACATTTTATTGCACCACCATCCAATATATATTATCATCTGCCCTTCTCAGATTGTGCACTTAGATGCAGTGCACTCTTCCCTGACAGATGCAAAGAAATATTTATTTCCTTTACTGGCCACCAGTGGCGGTAGTTGGCTCTGGGAACTTCCATCTCCAAGGATAAACCTCCGCTGCCATATTTAACTCCAGCAACCACAATGTCTGTCATCCTTCTGTGACTCAGCCACATGCCTGGAGGCATGAGAAGAAAAGAACAGATAATCCCCTGGGCCCCTTTCACACTGAGCTAACTTTGAAGGTAATCATCAGAAAACAGATAATGTACACCTCCTTCAAAGTCACATTCTTTGGGAAATTCTTAAGGAAAGAGAATACCGCAAGTATGAGATTTCTTTTTCAGTTTTTAGTGTTTTGGTAACCACGTATTGTTCATTGATTTGCCTGCTTATTGAGGTATCAAAAGAGTAATACATTTGGGTTTCTGGAGTTAGCCTTCAATGTAGGGATGAGTCATGATGCTGCCTATAGCTTTATACCGGCAGCAAAGTGAAACATTTCCTGTTGAACTGATACTCCATTCTTCTTCCTGAATCAGTTTCTTATGATATTATTCTATAAGTAGGGTCACAGAACAGACCTGTTCTGGAAAGTGCCTTTGGGGATTTCTAGTCCAACCCCACATGCAGAGCAGCTCAGGCAGTGTTTTTATCAGCTTCTCCTCTCATGGCATTGCCATGCCAAGAGGGAAACCTGGCTGACATGGATGCCCTGGGTCCCATTTCTTTGCATTTTCTCCAGAGAGTGTTACACTGCAACATCTGTCCCAGGGTGCGGGGAGGAAACTGAGCCAAGGGTACTGCCACTCCAGTCCTGTTCCTGGCCTAGGAACAGGAGATGGGAGGCTGGATGGGACTTCAACTGACCGTAGTGAAGGTTTAAGAGAAAGGAAAAATTCCAGTGACTGAAATCCAAAAGACCAAATAAAAAGCAAACAGGAAGAAAAAAAAATGCATCTATTTTTCTGTCTACACACAGTTTTAGTATGTCTTTTTTTGATACGTGCATTTCATGTATATGATCCAGATCTTCTGTGTTGACCAATCTGTGACTGAAACAGGACACCTTACTTTATGTACCCACTGAGAACAGCCAGTCTTGCCCTAATCCTACCTTATTTGTAAATAGTGGCAATTTCAGCTTTGACCGAAGCTGTACATGACATCTCCTGCTGCCAGTGATTCCAAGAATCAAGGAGGAGGGATCCCCCTGTTATACTCTTAGTGTGACCTGAAAGAAGAGATTCTGATATCAAGAGCATCTCTGTGTAAAAGTATTGATAGTCACAACTGTCTGTTTTAGATGCTGCTGTCTTCCAGATTAGTGAAAGAGACACAGGAAGGAAGTAGATCCTGAGGTTATGAAGGTTTTTTTTTCTTTTTTCTTTTATTTCTTTTCTATGATGTCATATTCTGTCATAACTAAATTACTTACAGTTAATTAAAGTTAAAAAATTCTTCAGACAAAATATTTCAGAATTAAAGTTTATTCTCAAGTTTAATGATTTATGTACTATCTATGTTTAGTACACCTCTTAATTAAAGCAATTTTCCATTAGTAGATAAACAAACTTATTAGGTAAACAAGGAAAACTGGCCTGGACGCATTTATTGCAAATATGCAGATGAAAGATAAAATCCATGCTGCTTCCCCCCCGTCCTCCACCAATATATTTCAGATGTATATTTATATCAACTTTTTTTGTAATAGATCAAGAAGTAATAGTGCTCTGCCTCTCTGCGTAGTTTGGTGACCACCTAAGAGCTAAACAATGAAAACCCTGTCCCTTAAGAATATGGAGCTGTATAATAACATTGTTGAGTAGCTTGATATTGTAAACAGGTTTCATATAACAAACTTATGAAATCCAAAAGCTTTCCACTAGCTATTTCTTGCTTTTCCATTTTCAAACTGAAGACAATTTGGCTATGAAAAACAGCAGATGTAATTGCCTGTGTCCTGCTGGTGCTGACTAGCTGTCCAGAGGCATGTGGTAATGGTCACCAGTGGCTGTTCAAATTGCCGGAATCACCTTTTGGAATGTGCTGGCCACAGTCACTTACAGGAAAGGGGTAAATCTGTGTCAGGATGGTGGAAAGAAATCACTTGTCTTCATTCAGCAGTAACACTGATAACTCCTTGCAACTCCCACTGCATGAAAACAGCACTACAGAAGTCTTGAAACTTGACCTGGGTTCACTAACCTTGAGCATGACTGAGTCAACTTGGAGATGACTCCTAGCCAAATCTTAGGAAACTCATACAGGCACTGATGGCCTCAGATCAAAGTCACAAGGAAACGGAGCTGTTTCTACGTTCATTTACATCTAAAACTCAAGAGGATGAAACTTACATGAAATGAAATAGACCAAATATTTTAATTAACCCTTCTGGGAACTGCTGCAGAACTTCACACATCTCTGCAAGTAAAAACAGAGAATATGAATAAGTGATGAGTCCAAGCTATCATGAGAAAACAATGTGAACTGCCCATTCCCTCCAAGGATATTCAGGTTAGGTGAAACTTAACCTTAAACTTAAGGTGAGACTTAGCGGAAGTCTATTTATACTACTGTGTATGAGAGCCTACATATATCTGCATACACAAACCTAATTGTGACAGCAGTATTTACACATCCTGTAAGTACCTGTACTGAACACAGCCTATATGACTGAGTATAGTTCTGCCTGTGTCTGTGTGGTACTACTTGATGAATAAAGACAACACATATTTATAAAACTCTATATTAACAGCTTAGATATTTAGTATACTTGCTGTTCTACATCAAGATCTTAAATGAAACCTTTACCATTTTATGGACATCAAGGGCTGTCTGCATAATCTGAAAGTGCAGAGATACTATAGCCATCCATCAGCAGTAGACCAGGGGCTCCAAAGGGGCCATGTCTAGGTAGAAAGGGTACGCAGAGATTTCATAGGACTTTCAGCATTCAGGAGTAGAAAACAGGCATTAAAAAGGGACAATGTAGTTCTTACTTGTTTTCACTGGAGTGATAGTGATGGTAGATGCACTTCTATCTGAGATGAAGCAGTGGGAATTCATTAAGTAGTCTGCTCCACAGGGACTCCCGTTACTACTGTTCTAACTGCATGGCTAACGTCCACTCACAGATTCCTCCCAAAAAGTGTGAATTGATGGAGAGGATTAGTATAGCAAAAGACCATCCTGAAGTCCTTACAGTTTCATCCCTGGTTGTCATTCGTGGCAGATACAACCCTTCCCACTATCATACCAGTTAGTTAGCAATTTGTTAAAAGATTCTGATACCTGCCCAGTACTTTCTATCTTCAAGTTAGGGCACAGCCATGTGATTCTTTGGTGGAGAAAAAAGATCCTCTTAAATTCAAAAGGCTTGCAAGCTTTGGAACATTTTATTTTTCAAAAGACGTGATTTTGGGAAGGCGTGGCCCTCACATTAGTGGATATTCTTGCATTCTAATAATCTCCACACTATAATTCCCAAAGGACTATCCAACCATTTCATTTGTATCTTCTGTCTTTCTGGGCCATCCAAATTGTTCTCCTAAATGTTAAGTAGGAAAATAAAAAGTTTTCATAATGTATTCCTAACAATGCAACTCAGAAAATGACTGACAGTAAGTTACAGTAAAATAGCAGTACATTCTTCTTTTGTTAAACCAAGGATTGTTCAGGAGAAGAAAGAATGGGGGAAAAAAAACCACACAGATGTTAAGTTATCCTCATAATAAATACATGGGTTGAGGTGTCATAAACTGTTCTGTTTGTGAAGGGAAGTATACTGCAACTTCTTTATCCTGACCATATAACTTCAACCATTTTTCATGTATTTATAGCAAAAAGATGAATCTTTTAGTCGTTTTACAGGTTTTGCTTCACAAGCTTCTGATTAAAATGTAGTATTTTGCATGGGAACAGTTCAAAAAATACCAGAAAACGCAGAGCTGCACTGCTTGCACAGTCCTGAAGAGTTCATACAATATGCAGTAACGAGTAAAAAAAGGATGCCAAAGAGATTTTGTGGAGCAAAAATGAACTGGTTCTCTATGATCTGGATCATGTGTTATTAAATCAGGAGACCAGGGAATGAAATAGGTCACAGGGGGTTGGCTTGGATGCAGTTCCTGCTACGTGCTTGTTCTGTGTCAGGTACACCAGAGCAGAGGTGTCTAAGTGTTACTACAGGCTAAACTCAACATGTCACCGGTCAGCATCAGAGCCCAGACATAATAAAAGAGTACAGGCTCACCAAAACACACTACACTTTATTTATACAGCCCTTTCTTAATACAGCTAGACCTTTATATGCATTGCTTTTACATCACCTCCAGCAGGGACTCAAATTTTTCCACTCAAAACTTGACAATTCTTGCATATTTCAAGTATGTTTTCCTAAAAACTTATCATGTAGTGCTTTCTAATGCATCTCAGATTTGGCCTGGCCAGGGAAGCTGAAGGATTATCTGTTATTAGGAGCTTTTTGCATTCTAGTCGTACTGGCACTGTGCCATAAATATTAACCTCCCATGTGAGGTTAATAATCCATAATCTGCATACCATGGATGTGAAGAAAACTTCTTATGTTGATCCAGTCACATTACTGCTGAGGCCTAAAATTTGATTACAAAAAGGCTAGAAATTGGCCTCAACAGAACTTAGCGGAGTTCATGGACAAAGGTGTTTCCCTTTGGATTTGTGGCTGATGGAGAATTTTTAAGCAAGTTTATGCTAAACCAGATAATCATTTTATGAACTTCATTGTTATTCAGATGTTGAATTTCAGAGATAAATGTTCACGTTTCAGTACGTAAAGATTAGCTCCTGTTCATGATGAATACATCAATATTACTATTGATTTCAGTGGAAGTAGAAGTTGGGTTTCAAAGTAGAAAACTGTGACCTCAGTTTGCCTTACAATATTCAGCAAAAAGAAATCACTTGCTGACCTAAACTGAATCTCAGAAATAAGACAGGGTCATGTTACAGACATGCTTTGAAAAGAAAAAAATAGACAAAAGAATGAAGGACAACACAAATAAAAACTTAAATTTATTGACAAAAGGAAAGCTTGAGAATTAGAGACAGACGCAAAGTAAATCACTGCAAATGTGAACACACTTCACTTGGTCTGGGGCCGATCTCCATTTATGACATAACAAAATACCTGTGCACCTAAACTGAATTAAAATAAAAGATCTAGTTTAACCTGTGTGGGATAAACCTAGCAAAATATGACTTTCAGATCATTTCTAGAGAGTATGAATAGCTTGTGAAATGTGTCATAACTTTGGGGCATGGCATGAGATACTGTTTCTGCCTTGTAGATCTATGCTTGTGATGGAAACAGTATTCAATATATAAAGTTAATAGCTGTCTACACATTAGATATTTTGAAGAATACATTTTTTGTTTTCAAATGAAGTGGGAAAGGTGCCACTCTGAAGAGGTTTCTTTAGAATACCAGAAGTAAAAAAGGACAACTTTATTTATGTGGAGTAGAATGTTTAGGTTGCCTTCCCTCAGCTGCACATTAGCCTAAGAAATTGCAAAAGGAATTACAAAAGATACATTTTTTCCCCCATATCACTAATTTCTGCCTTACTTCAGGCATTGCTAAAACATCCAGCTTAGGAACTAACCCCCAGAAACTCTGTGAACTCCGTACCACTTGCAAAATTTAAGTCCAATCAATTTGTCTCTGAGGGATCTGATACCGCTTTCCACATCTGCCACACAGGATTTTATTTTTATTCATCAGTATACTTACTTTTCTTTCTCTTTTCATTTGTTTTTGAATCAATGTATTAACCCAGACTACTCAAAAGGGAAAGTAAAAAAAAAAAAAAAAAAAAACAAGAATGAGAAAATTCCTTTATTAAGTTCTAGGCTGTGTTTGGTTAAACACATACATGTTCATGCACACATACACACACACACACACACAAGAAAGAACATCACAGTTCATTGGCAGTTAGCAAAAATGTTAGAAAATCACTGCTTAAAATGTATTCACTTAAGAATAGTCATACTTCTTGGCATGAAAC
The DNA here is from genome assembly GCF_964211835.1 of Anser anser. NCBI lineage: Eukaryota > Metazoa > Chordata > Aves > Anseriformes > Anatidae > Anser > Anser anser. The sequence goes on from NC_139723.1 coordinate 14,886,317, forward strand.
TGGAATACAGCCTAGTATCTCAATTAGTCCATCTAGCCCTTTTTCCTTTTAATCTTAACTGAGTTCTCTCACTACATCACTTCTATCTCCAAATTCAACACATCAAAAGGAAAAAGGGTGCTTTTAGAGAAGCAGCAGCGAAATCATCATTCTCAGATGATGAATAATTAGTATCAGGAGGGAAATACATTATATTTCACAGCATCAAAGACCATAAAATCTTCTCAAAGACTGCATTCTTCTGGATAGAGCAGAATAATCAGTATTTACTCAGAAAACAGTCATATCAGATTCACGAGATGATTTTCTTTAACTGTAGCAGGAGTAGGAAGTTCTTTTCTTCACATCTAGGTAAATGAGACAACCATGGAACAGATATGAAGGAGATGATGATTAAAGATTTATATCTTCCGCAAATTTAATAGTCATTACTGTTGTTTTTCATTGTATTGTAGTAGTTTATAAATTTTCCTAAACAGCAAACTCACTAATATACAGTAGTCAGACTGCTGATTCTGTTTTAATGAAGGAACAGACTACTCAAATCTGAACAATTGCCATAAATTTGTGCTTTCCATTTGTGGCTCTATTATTACAAACATTTCACAGCTGGACTCTGAGTTAGGGAGGAGCTGACTGCCTTAAATGTGGAAGCAGAATAGAAATGAAAATGGAAAAATAAATCATGCAATCATAGAATCATAGAATATCCTGAGTTGGAAGGGAACCACGAGGATCATTGGGTCCAACTCCTGGGTCCCCAAAAGACTACCCCAAAAATGATGCCAACCACCTGGGGGTCACCTAACTAGTTAAATAAAACAAGCCAGACCCTTGATCATCCTTATAGCACTTCTCTGGACTCATTTTAACAGGTCCATGTCCTTCTTGTGATGGGAGCTCCAGAGCTGGGTGCAGCACTCCAGGTGGGGTCTCATGAGAGCAGGGCGGGGGGGGGGAATTACCTCCCTTGACCTTCTGGCCACAGTGCTTTTGATGTAGCCCAGGAGTAGGCTAATTTTGCATGAAACTGTTCTGGGAAATGCTCTAACAAAGATTAGAATGAGATGGCATTACAGTGTCTTTCTAACACTTTTTTTCTTCTTCTTAATTTTTTTTTTATTATTTTTTTTTAGCAATAGTATTATTTATCTGTTATTTACTACTTTTGAACCTTCTCAGAATTTTTTGTTTAAGCTTAGTAGAGCACCATGTTTATTGATGGCCCCAGATCACATTGGCAGTGCAATGACTGACACCATTACATGTCCTTCCTAAAGTTAGCCAGCTCTGTACTCTTTTGCAGCTTGTATGTAAAGAGCGTGCCTTATTCATGCAATTGTTGCTGATGACTAATTATGTTACCTGTATGCACTTCCCCTTAGAAGGCTATAGAAAGGCAGCAATTTTTGCTTTTTTTTTTTTTTTTTTTTTCTGTGAGTATTTATTTCTGGTGTGCAAAATCTAAAGATACTGACACAACTGGAGAACTAACAAGAGAAGAGACAGGGAACCAATCTTATCACACTATATCTAAATATCAAATAATTTTAATGTCTTGTGGGAAATTGGTAGTTTATTAAAGAGAAATGCTACATGAAGATTTTCATCAGGCTGAAGTGTGCACTTGATTCTACATCAACAGGCTTGACCTTAAAAGACTAACTTACAAATAAGAGAACGAAAAACTTCTGAATAAGTGCCAGGTTAATTTTACCTGTCTGTCTTTTTTTGTTGTTGTTGTTTATTTGTTTGTTTGTTTATTATTATTATTAATTTACATGTTGCTTCTACAAAAAAAAAGTGTTGTTTTGCACTTAGTACTAGCAGTGTATAACAAATCTGAGTGGATCATTTACACCCAGTTTTCATGTACGCCATTTGTTATTAATCGCCTATTATTTCAACTAGTAAGGTTTCTGTGAGGGGAATTAACAGAAAAAACAATCAAAGTAAAAGACTCAAATTCACAGGTGTTTTTGTTTGTTTGTTTTTGTATTTATGAATTTCCTGTTACCAAGGATGTGTGTTTTAAATGACCTGTGTCTAACACAGTATTGTGAACCTGGACTATTACCAGTCAGGAAGCCATTCGATAATCAAACGTTTCCAGGAGGAAATATCCATTCATTGAAAATGCAGGCAAGGGGCTATTTTCTTAAATATCTTGACTTCTCATGGGGGTGGGTTAAGAAGAGGGCAATGAAGTATGTCATTTTGACATACTGTTTTTGTATTTCTATTTTAAAATCTCTTAAGTATAAAGGTGATGCGTTCTATGCCTACTGAATCACTACATTTTTTAACTTTTAGTTAAATTTGCACATCATGATTTTGGTGAAGTGATTAAAAAAACAACAACAAAAACAACATAAAATATTCTTAAGGCAATAAGTAAGTTATTTCTTGGCTATGTCTAATTTTCTCTGGATATAATAGCATATTGGAGAGGGAAGAGAGATTCTCTCTGTAGTCTAGGTCAAATTTTTCCCCTAGGAAAGTCAAGGCAAATATGTTAGTGATCTTCCTTAGATGAGAAACTACCCATTTAACACAGGTTATTTATTTATGATTATTTGACTGGTAATTGATTTAATGAAACAGCTTTGAACTATATATGGTTTTGTACCCAAATTCCAATTTCATACTCCTGAGAAAACAAAACATTGCATCTTTATTATTTATTGCTCCAGAAGCATACACAGTGTGATGATACAAAGGCAAAAGCACACTGAAAACCCAGTCTCAGACAAATGATACATATTAAACAAACAAACAAACAAAAACAACCACAAAACAATAAGCATGCAGAAAAGAAAAATAAAGTTTACTAATAGGAAATATCAAGGGATGTCTATATCATATATGTGCATCTTGTGTTAATACAACAAAAGTTGGAATCATTTTCTACAATAAAACCTGGTATAATACTGAAATGATTATTTCCCACTTTAAAATACTGTCACCAGTTCAAAACAAAGCCACAGCAGCAACATTACTGTATGATCACAGAATCACAGAATGGGCAGGGTTGGAAGGGACCACTGAAGATCATCTAGTCCCAACCCCCCTGCCTCAGGTGTTCCTTCAACAATGGAAGTTACAGGCGTAGGACCTATCCTTGAAACAGATTTAAAGAGGCTACACTATTCCTGACAAAAGCCAGGATGCCATTGGCCTTCTCGGCCACCTGGGCACACTGCTGGCTCATGTTCAGGTGACCATCAACCAGCACCCCCAGATCCTTTTCCTCTGCACAGCTTTCCAGCCACCCTGCTCCAAGCCTGTAGCGCTGCATGGGGCTGTTGTGGCCAAAGTGCAGGACCCGTCACTTAGCCATGTTGAACCTCATCCCATTGGCCTCTGAATATTGACCCAAACTGTCCAGGTCCCTTTGCAGGGCCTTCCTACCCTCCTGCAAATCGACACATCCCCCCAGCTTGGTGTCGTCTGCAAATTTACAGAGGATGCACTCAGTAAATTATGAAATTTGAGAAATTATGAAAGGAAATACAGGTGACAAAGAGCATGTCCTCACTGACTTCTCCTGTGCTTTAAACATTTAGACATTTCTTCTCAGAAAGAGCAGTCAGGCGTTGGAACAGGTTGCCCAGGGAGGTGGTGGAGTGCAAGGTTAGAGTGTGATTTATCTGGAAACTTGCTCATTACGTCTTAAGGAAAACAAAACAAAACAAACAAACAAACAAAAAAAACCAGCAAAGTTGGAAATGCTTGTAAGACTGCAAAATTTTTTCTACTATTAATGATTCTTACCATATACACTATTAGAAGTTAAAGCCTTCCTTTAATTAGAAGTCTCGCAGTAGCTTGCTAATGAAACAGTAAGCAGTAACCCTAAAATCAGTTTGCAAGATGACATAGTAGCCACCAGCAACAAACCTTCAGTGCCTACAGCAACACTTTTTCCAAGGAAATACCCACTTGCCTAAAGCAAATGTTACCACGTGCTAGGCTGGCCAGGCACGAAGAGGCCACAGGCATAGGTCTTCTGTATCTGAAGGACATACCAGAGGCAATGCTGACAACGAAACTGGGACCCACGAAGTAGCTTCATAAGAAACAATCCTGTTAGTGCTGATAGCATATCATATTACTTATTCCTAACTGGAATGGTATGCATTTATTACAGCTCTGTATATACTTACTAGACACGTATTTTGTAACTGGAATGTTTCTGCTCTAAAAATTCTGACCTTGATAGCAGCTTTTCCTTGACACTTCTCAGATTCAGTTGCATGAGGTCATGTAAAGCAAGTTATTAGCTCAGAATCAAGTTATTTCAGAATGAGTTCAGACCTGCTAAAGTGTTTATTCTTCCCTGGCTATTCAATCCACAATTACATTTCCAAAACCGATTGCCTAAATGTCTGAGCAAATAAAGAATAGACATAAGAAATAAACAAACACAGACACACAAGGCACCTCATGAAATAAATAAAAACTGAAATCAGTTCTGAAGCTTCAGATCATTGTGCAGAAGGTATCTTCCCAGAACATGCTTATGTTGTTTAGCTATTAAATAGAGAGCTGGTAGAGAGCTGGGTTAGGATCGGGGGGGGGGGGGAGGGGGGGAGAGAAGACAGGGGAAAGGAAGAGTAGGGGAGGGAGGTTTTTTTCAGCACACTGATAAGTAATCTTAGAAAATTTGTTTCCCTTCCTCTCAACATCACTTACATATCTGTATAGCTTAACTTTTTTGGTCTAGATTTTTTTTTCCTTCATGAGAAAAAAGAAGAAAAAACACCTGAATGCAAAAGTCAGTTCTTACAACCTCGTTACCCCTCATCAGTGCATTTCACTTATTTATTTTTAGTAACAACCATAACTATTTCATGGCCAGCCAACACTGCATACAGCTAAGCAAGTCAGAAACCTGAATGCATGAATAACATCGGATATGGGATCCCCTGAGGTTTTCAGACTGAATTATGCCCAAACGGTAAGTCCCGCTGCCTAAAGCTACACCTGACCCACTTCATTTAATACCAAGACAATCTGAAGTGATGCTTTCTGAGGTGATGAGTAATGTCTGAGCTCCCCCTGCCACTGTCCACCCCGGGGCACCTCTTTGCATGCCCGCCCTGCCCCTGCACCACCCATACGGCTGCGCTGCTTCTGGGCCGAGATGCAGCATGGACCACCGGGTGGTAGCAATGGCTGGACCCCGGGACGTCTCCAAGCCAGGCATTCAGCTATTCCTGCCCTGTCTGCATGCTGGTTGTACAAGCAGCCATGAACAAAAAAGTTTTTTTTTTTCTTTTTTTTTTTTTTTCTCTGCTATTTGCAGGTAGCTCCTGTAATTAATAAGAAGATGGGTCTGAAATCCACGCTTAAGATTTAATTATGAAAAAATGACCCTACCCACTTTTTGATCCGTACGTACAATGTAGATTGCAACACGTGCAGACTCCACAGTTGTGGGAAACAGGTCTCAGATCTGGGGTGCCATCCCCGGTCAGCCCCTACCACAAAAGAAGGATGAGCATGCCCTTCTCAGACCTGAAGCAGAAAAACAACCAAGCAAGCAAAAAATCACAGATACTATAGTCTGCTGTTTCCCTCCTGACACTTCCTTGCAGCAGGTGCCCCGGGCTGCTCTGTCAGGCCAGAAGAGGACTTTGGGTTCAGAGTGCCCCCAAAAGTTGAGATTTGGCCTTGCTAATATGAAGACGTAGCTAAAATGCACAAACCTGACCCCAAATTATGTGTGGCATTGCGCTGGAATAAATCTTCAGTAAGGACGTGTGAAAACTTTTAAGCAAGGTGATCTTCATTCACTTATTGATTGCTTTTTGGAGATCAGCAGAAGCCAAACTTTGTCCATTCATTCACCATGCATCACTACTTCATTGTTTTTCACGCAACTTTAGATAAGCCTGAGTAGAAAATCCAATCCTACATCTCGTTCTTAACTAGGCAAGGTCAAATAGGATTTGCTTATCATTTTACGGCAGAAAAGCAGGTCATTACCCATTTCAATGACACAATGATTTTATCAAGTTATTAATTAAAAAAAAGAAAGAATCTGTAGTAGTTTTTTAAAAAAATAAGAAAGAATATAATTTTGAAAAATGGATATGTAAACCCAAGGTAGGTGGGAAGTGATTTTAGGCTAACATGACTGGTTATTTTATAAGTATTCACATAAACTTTAGACACTTGGGAAATTATGTCCCTAGAAAAAGTCAGGCCATTCTTAAAGTAACACTTCAAAGTGTTATTTGACTTAATTTCATTACATTAGAGGAAAGGTGGATGAAAGAAATCCATCTAAAATTAGTGCATACTCTCATTTCAGCACTGACCCTCAAATAACAAGTTATTAGTTTGCTCTTCATTTTAAAATTTTACTGCATCTTTAAGCACAACCTTGCCAGCATTTTATTGAAGTTAGAAAAGTAAATGTCTATGTCTATGTCTATGTGGCAAACATATTTATGTTTTACATTTCGAAAAATAATTTATAAATGCAAAGCCAATGTTTTCTTTTTTTTCTAACCTGTGTAAATTTTATGTACTTATCAACACCACATTTTCCATGAATATGATTCTCGACAGAATTCATTGCTGAGATATGGTTGGGACTTTGCTTTACAGAAGGTATGGGGTATACCTCAAAAACAAACAACCAAGCAATCAAAACAAAACAACACAAAAGAATTCCTAGCATTGTAACACTAGACTCGCAGTGATGAAACCAATTGACCATTGAGATATTCCAGCACTACTGAGGAACAGTACCAAAAGCCCACAGGTAAGCACATGCTATGTTCCCCTACAAACACTTTCAGCAATCAGAAATTGATGGGTGTTCCAGGTCAGGTGTTACATAATTTTGACAGGTATTAGAAATCTTCAGTTCCATTACACATTCCTGTTATGTTCTTCAACCTAATTATAAATTTTCTGTCAAAAATTCCAGGAATTATTAGTTTAATATATTTTCCATCTTACAAAAATAAATTTTTTTTGAGCTTTCGTTTCTTGAATATAACTTTGTTTGTCCCTGTACTAATAGCAAATGATGATTTGTTCCTATTGACACTCTCTTGTATTGAGTTGTATTGAGTCTCTCCCGAGCCTCCTCTTCTGTAGGCTGAACAGCCCAACCTCTCTCAGCCTTTCTGTGCAGAAGAGGTGCTCCAGCCCTCTGATCAGCTTTGTGGCCCTCCTCTGGACCTGCACTAACAGATCAACATCTTTCTTGTGCTGGAAAGATGCCCCAGAACTGGACTCAGGACTCCATGTGGGGCCTCACAAGGGCAAAGCAGAAGGGCACAATCACCTTCCTCGACCTGCTGGCCACTCTTCTCTTGATGCAGCCCAGGTGCAGTCAGCCTTCTGGGCTGCAAGCATGCACACCTGGAAGTAATAGATATTAATGTTTACACTAAAAGATTAAGGAAAGCAAGTGTCCATGTATGGGCAAAAGCGAGAAGGATATATTTCTCTACTATTCTAAGGCAAATTCAATGTCTGCTCTTTTTAGCAGGAGCCACTGTCAGGGTTTGAAGGAAGCACACGGCAGCACTAACTGCCTCTGCTGCTAAAAAATCGCCAGCAAACCTAGATAATGGGTGACTGGCATTCCAGAATTGTTGAAGGTAAAACAATTTCCCAATTGAGCACCAACAAAGATCTATATTGGATTCCACTCTTTCACACTTAAAATGTTTTGTCACTGTATGACATGGCTACTCAAGAGCAGGGTAGCAAAAAGTCCATTAAGTGACCCTGAAGATCTAAGCTAAGTTATACATTAACAAATGATGAAGGACAAAGAAGCACCACCATCTATTATTACTTGTTTAAAAAAAGGAAGCAAATATACTGCATGGAGAATGCTCTTTTTACCTGTTCAAAAACTGCCCAAAAATATTTTCTGCAGTCCAGCAAGGACTCCCTCATTAGCCAGAAATGATCAGTGATACTTAATTAAGGACACTACAAAAGACATTTTCAATTGTTCATGAATTTTGAATCATATCTTTTAAATATTTTACATCATATCTTTTAAATCTTTTGTATTCTATTTAGAAAAAGAAAAAAAGAGAAGATGCTATTACAGTAAAAACTCTTTAAAAGAATGTGAGATGGGTAGGGAAAGTAGAAAAAGGATAGTAGGAAAATGAACAAAAAAAAATACCTTCACCATTTAGAATAATGAATAGAATAATGAACCCAAATAAAATACTAACCACTAGGGGAGGAATACAATTGAGACTCCCCCCCCTGCCCCGAGGATTAGTATTTCAGAACACTATAAATTAAAATAATTTATCTTTTAGAAAACGTAACAACCATAGTTTATTCAGGATTCAAAAGAAAAGTGGAGTGGGGAAATTCTGAAGTTTTTCTATATCCTCAGAGTGAACTTTCTATATACTTAGAGAAGTATTTCTCTGTGTGCACAGCCACAGCACTCTGCAAAAACCCTATACCTGCCTAGTCCTGCATGTCCAGTAAAGCACAGCTACTATGATAGAAAGCCTTCGCCTCTCAGCAGACTCAATTTCACCTGAAAATAAATCTTACATGCATGGAATTAAATCATATATTCAGATACACTTCTGTAATCAAAAACTGTCTGGATTTTTTTGTGTTTGTTTTTAACATTACTGATCTATACACTTAAGAAGTTAGAATTAACTCAAAAAGCAGGATAAATTATTTGAAAAATAAAATATATTCAAAAGTACAATATGCTTACTTTAGGAGACCTCCGTAAAACATTATCTTCAAAGGCAAAATTATCTAAGTACTATATTTCCTCAGGTATTCATTCAAAATTCAGTGCTCTGCTAAATACTTTTATTTGAGAAATCACAGAAGTTTCAGTCTGATTCCAGTCTTGAGCCTTTGTTGTTGTTTTGTTTTCTTCTCAATTATTTTGAATATTCTGTTTTTAAATCCCAATGCTAATTTGAGGGCAAAGACAAAAATTCCAGCAATTCAAGGTGAAATATGCCATTAGCAGATTGCATAAGGCAAGCAGGGTACTGAGTGTGAAATAGGGCACTGGACAGTGCAGTAAACGGAGGACGCACAGTACCGTCAGCACCACCAAATTAATATATGTGGGTTTTCCTTTGAAGCAGCCAGCCTTTTTTCTTCATGCAGCCACCTGCAGAGTAAGACAGAGTTTGGAAAGTGAAAACCTCATCTGACTGAAAAGGAAAAGCCTTTCCTCTGACAGCTGAAGATGGAAAAAATTCTTGCCCGGGAGCATGCAGTGTCCAAAGCACTGCCCCCTGTTGCTCTCAAAGGAATCCCAGCTACATCCAGGGGTGCTCATAAACCTGGGGGGACAGGTCTGAAACTGTTATTATTTATATAACTGAAGGGAAAGAAATGAAAGACAGAAGCGGACAGCCCTTGGAGCATCCCTCCACCCGACACACATGCTGACCGCTCTCCAAGACTGCTGAAGGGGTTGTGGACTCAAGGGAAAAGCTGGAATTCATGTAGCAGGGGAGCATCCCAGAGTATGCTCACTGCATAACAGAAGAATAAAGCTTTCCTGACTGCTGAAAATGGTGGTTAGAGGAACAGACTCTGCTGTTTTTATTCTGAGAACTAGTACCTCCAATGCACTTTCACTATAAATCTTCCTGCATTCAATTATTACTGTACTTGAACTGACAGAGCTAACTATTTAGTGACCCAGAAAATGTGTCACTCTCCACAGGATGCAGTTCTGCTAACCATTATCCATCTACCTGCTGTTACTCATGAAATGCACATTTTGCTGACTACAGCAACTATAACCACTTTATTCTATTTCATTTCTGCACATCGAATACCATCTTCCCAAAATGAATTCCTGTAATTAAGATGCTCAGCAGAGCTGAGGAGCTCTATAATATGGTTAAATGAGGCTGGAATATTATCACATTATGTAATTTACAGCTTACAAAGTGTAAGCACTCCAGGCCCAGAATACAGAATAGCCTTCACAGGTTTACAGTCCAAAACTTGGGAAGAAATTCTGAGCTGCCAAGATCAGAATCTTAATTGAAATGGGTCAGACATCTTAATTACAGTGGTTTCCAATCAAAGTTCAAGTCTTCTGCCTCCTTGGAGATTTACTCTACCCTTCTCCTCAGATCCATATATTAGTCCCTGGTTCATCTGTCTGTCATCTTGGCCAGTTTTGCCAAAACTGACACTCACTGGAACCCCACTCGCACTTCTTTTGTACTGCAATTCATTTCCTCTGTATGCTGTCTCCACTGTATTACCTCTGCTTTCAAAACCCTGATCACTGTCACCTTCACTGGCATGATTCTCATCTTCTGGGATGCCATACTGCTTAACTGCTCTTCTTTAGCCCCTCCACCCAGCTATGCAAAAAGTACTTTTGTTTCCCTGCATTGTCCAAGCATATAAGTAATTTTATCACTCAACATTTTTTTTTCCCTGGTCTGCATTAAGTTACTGTTGCTTTGCATGCATGCATGCAGATTGTAGCGTATAGTACAGGTCTAACCCTTTTTTCAGACCGCACAGGTTTGTTGAAAAATCCTGAGTAAAACTATAAATCACAGAATCACAGAATCGAAGGGGTTGGAAGGGACCTCGAAAGATCATCGGGTCCAACCCCCCTGCCAAAGCAGGCTCCTTAGAGCAGGCTGCCCAGGTAGGCGTCCAGACGGGCCTTGAATATCCCCAGAGAGGGAGACTCCACAACCTCCCTGGGCAGCCTGTTCCAGTGCTCCGACACCCTCACTGTGAAGAAGTTATTTCGCATGCTGGTGCAGAACTTCCTGTGCTCCATCTTGTGGCCATTGCCCCTTGTCCTATCCCCACAAACCACTGAGAAGAGGTTGGCCAAATCCCTCTGTCTCCCATACCTCAGGTATTTATACACATTGGTAAGATCCTCTCTCAGTCTTCTCTTCTTTAGGCTGAACAGACCCAGGTCTCGCAGCCTTTCCTCATAGGGAAGATGGTCCAGGCCCTGTATCATCTTTGTTGCCCTCCACTGGACTCTTTCCAGGAGTTCCCTGTCTTTTTTGTACCGGGGAGACCAGAACTGGACACAGTACTCCAGGCGAGGCCTGACGAGGGCAGAATAGAGGGGGAGGATCACCTCCCTTGACCTGCTGGCCACGCTCCTTTTAATGCATGCCAGGATCCCATTGGCCTTCTTGGCCACGAGGGCACAGTGCTGGCTCATGGTCAACCTGTCGTCCACCAGGACCCCCAGGTCCTTCTCCTCAGAGCTTCTCTCCAGCAGGTCGTCCCCCAGACTGTACTGATACATCCGGTTGTTCCTTCCCAGATGCAGGACTCTACACTTGCCCTTATTAAACCTCATTTGGTTTATTCCTGCCCATCTCTCCAGCCAGTCCAGGTCTCACTGAATGGCAGCACAACCTCCTGGCGTGTCAGCCACTCCTCCCAGCTTCGTGTCATCGGCGTACTTGCTGAGGGCAGACACTATTCCCTCACCAAGGTCGTCAATGAAGATGTTGAGCAAGACCAGACCCAGCACCGACCCCTGGGGAACGCCGCTAGTCACAGGTCTCCAGCCGGACTCTGCACCACCGACCACCACCGTCTGAGCTTGGCCAGTCAGTCAATTCTCAACCCACCTAACTGTCCACTCCTCTATCCCACACTTTCTCAGCTTTGCTATCAGGATGTCATGGGAGACAGTATCGAAAGTCTTGCTAAAGTCAAGGTAGATGGCATCCACTGATCTGCCCCCATCTACCCAGCTGGTGATGTCATCATAGAAGGCAACGAGGTTGGTTGAGCACGACTTTCCCTTTGGTAAATCCTGACTACTCCTCGTAACATTCTTCTCCTCCAATTGCTTGGAGATGACATCCAGAACAAGCTGTTCCAACACCTTTCCAGGGACAGAGGTGAGACTGACTGGCCTGTAGTTTCCTGGATCCTCCTTCTTGCCCTTCTTGAAGACCGGAGTGACATTGGCTATCCTCCAGTCTTCAGGCACCTCTCCTGTTCTCCAGGACCTTTCAAAGATGATAGAGAGCAGTTCGGCGATCACCTCTGCCAATTCCCTTAGCACACGTGGATGTGTCCCATTGGGACCCATGGATTTGTGTGTGTTGAGCCCACTCAGGCACTCCCCAACTACCCTTGGGTCAACCACGAGGGAGACCTCCATTTCCCAGCCCCTTTCTCCCCCCACCAGGGTCGAGGAGTCCCGGGGGGGAGTCCTTGAAGCAAAGTCTGAAGCAAAGAAAGCATTCAGTATCTCCGCCTTCTTGGCATCTCCCGTTACCAGGACACCCCCCTCGTACAGCAAGGGACCCACAATATCCCTAGTCTTCCTTTTACTGTTTACATACTTAAAAAAAAAAAACCTTCTTATTATCTTTTATCTCTTTTGCAAGCCTCATCTCTAGGTGGGCATTAGCCTTCCTCATCGCATCCCTGCAGGCCCTGACAACACTTCTATGCTCTTCCCAAGAGGACAGGCCCTTTTTCCACATTTCATAGACCTTCCTCTTCCTTTTGATCTTATCGATTAGCTCCTTGCTCATCCACACAGGTTTCCTGCCCCACTTCCCCGATTTCCTACTCTTAGGGATGCACTGATCCTGAGCTTGAAAGAAGTGCTGTTTAAATGTAGCCCAGCTCTCACAAGCACTCTTGCCTTCTAGCAACCTAGCCCAGGAGATACTTCCAAGCAGGTCCTGGAAGAGGTCAAAGTTGGCTCTTCGAAAGTCCAGGGTAGCAATCCTGCTTTTAGCCTTACTTCTTCCACCAAATTCCATCTTGAACTCCACCATCTCGTGGTTTCTGCATCCCAGGCTGCCCCCAACCTTCACATCCCTAACAAGCCCATCCCTGTTGGTAAGGACAAGGTCCAGAAGCACCCCCCGCCTCGTCGGCTCCTCCACCACCTGCGTCAGAAAATTGTCTTCAACACATTGTAGGAACCGTTTGGACTGCGCGTGCCTGGCCGAGTTGCTTACCCAACAGATGTCTGGGTAATTGAAGTCCCCCATGAGAACCAGTGCCCCGGATCGTGAGGCTACTACCAGCTGTTTGTAGAAGGCCTAATCGACCACGTCCTCCTGATCTGGTGACCTGCAGTACACCCCCACAACAGTGTCCCCCATACCAGCCCATGCCTTAATTCTTACCCACAAGCTCTCCACTTGTCCTTCACCCTCTCCCAGGTGGAGCTGGGTACACTCTAATTGCTTCCTCACATAAAAGGCAACCCCACCCCCTCGCTTCCCCAGCCTGTCTTTCCTAAATAGGACATAGCCCTCCATGACAGCGTTCCAGTCATGCGAGCTGTCCCACCACGTCTCTGTGATTGCAACAAGATCGTGGCCCTGCGACCGAATGCAGATCTCGAGCTCATCCTGTTTATTTCCCTGTTTATTTATTATATCACCCTGTTTACTTATTATATTATTTATAATAATCCTGTTTATTTATTATATTACTTATAATAATAATTTATTGATTAGTATTAAATACTACAGTACTGTTTTTATAAGAAGCAGCCATGCTTCCCAGGGGTGTTCCTGTCTAATCATGAAGAGATACATGATACTATGGGGTGGCTCAAGAATGAAGGGAAAGGAAAAGTAAAAAGAAGGATGCTCTGTAAATAACATATGCAAATCACTAGGCAGATAAATCTGGGCATGATCAGTTGTGATATTTTGAGAAGAAACAAGAAAAGTTCACTGTTAATAATAAAATCTCCATAAAAATGAAAGTGGTCTCCAAACTCAAGTGAGCAAAATAAGTACAAAAATCATGCTATATGTAATCCATTTATGCATTTGGAGAAGTATGAAAACAATAATGTTGTGAGAGTGGTTTTAGAAAAAAGCATGACCAGTAACTTTATTGGCCTAGGTATTAACAATGATTTTAGCATTACCCAGGCACTCTGGTGCTGACAGGATCTAGTGAACTAACTTGCCTTAATTCATTATTATAAAATAAAACAACAAACACCCCAACTATTGAACACATACCCCTCAATATTTAAAAGCAATGCTCTGAGTTGTTAAAGAAACATACAGGCATGAGGTGCTTAAGGACATTCAAATTGAAGGTCCTTACATCCAATTGTAAGCACTCAGGGGTTCTTCCATGAAGACGAACAACTTCAGCACACTGAAGTGCTGAACTGAGTGACGGACAACTTCAGCACGCAAAAAACTTTGGTGTTTTTTTTTTTCTTTTTTTAAAATGATTTAATTAGCTGTTTAGCAGCCTATGAATACTGTGAATATCATTTTTAAAGTAGGAACAACATAGCTGTTAGATTTATTTCTTTCTCTCTCTTCTAACGTTTGTTAAATAATTACTTATTTGCTAAGGAAGCATAGGCGATCCTAATATTTCATAACTGAAATTAAAATAGATGGATTTTTGGCTCCTGGATACCATCTGTAGGCACACTGCTTTAATTGTTCTTGCTGCATATAACAAACTTCTGCCAAATTTCAATATCTAGTATTTTTTTTAGACAGAACAAAAATTAATTTAACAACATATGTTACAGAAAAAAAAGTAAACATTTTTACTTTGAAAATGTTCAGATGAATAAACTCATAAATTTCCACCAACTTTTTCATCAAAAATATTTTGAAATGTTTCTCCCATGAGTTTCACAATAGAGTAAGTAGAAGTTCCAAAATAGGTCAAAGGGCTATAGTAATTTCTTCTGAGTTAGGATAACTCCAGTGATACCATGTTTTGCATTAGCCTAGGATATGGCCTTTAATTTTTTGTGCCAAATAACATGAATTAGACCTTGATGAAAATCGAAAGGAGAGGGAAATGCATTAGGAATGGCAGGGTTTTATATAAGCATAAATACTGCAGAAATAGCCTACTGCCTCCCATAATGCTGCGTTTTTGACTTTGAAAAGCATCCCTGTTCTTCTAATGTCCAAACTAAAGCTAAAATCATACAGTTCTTCATTCATTCCCTTTTATCCATTCCCTCCCTCTTCTGAATCGACCTTTATGTCTGACTGAGGCACTGATCTTCCTGTCTGACAAGACATCATGAAACTGAAATGGTGGCTGCTTTCTGCTGAATTTATACGAATATTTTTAGAGTGAATTTGAATAAATGGTACCAGAGAGCTCTTTTTTTTTTTTTTTGGTAGTAAATGAAGGTGACCAGAAGCTATTTTAAACCTTCCAATTAAAACTACTCTGCTTTTGTGTAACTGTAGCAAAATCATCTTCCCCATTAGAAGGCCAGATTTTGAAGGAGAATGATTCCTGAAAGATTCCAAATCTATGCTCACAGTTGCACAGGCAGAAACAACCATCTGTGGAAAAAGATGGATTTTGCACAGATTTATTCTGCCTACTGGCTGCACTGAGAGAGTCTGAGTAACAGCCTTCGAAGCTGCATCAATATTCTTCAGAGACAGAGCACCAGGCTCTGCACAGGGCTCTACGTGAGCAAAGGGAAAAGCAATCTCAATGACTCTCTGGGAAATTTGGAAGACTATTCTTTTTCTCAGGCTGCTATCTATATGCAAAGTGAGGAGCACGCTGCTTCAATACCTTCAGATTTATCATTAAAATATTCATATTCTACAGAGGTGAGATATTCTAATTATTCTACATTCACTCCTCAGCCTTCATGCTTTTGCCTTTAAGAACATGACAGTAGCATCTACTCTTCTGATACAGTTAATAATATCCACATTGACAGAAACCACTTTGGAAGAACTATTTGCAGGAAAATATCACTTTCTACCTTTGGGGTACCCATAGCTCCTTTTCACTATTTCAGGAAAGCACATGCACTGTGTGCCTCTCCACTTGAGTGCTTTCTCAAGACGTGTCAAAATTAATATTTGATCAACCTATAGATGTGTCACTTATTCACATAAACTGGTGACCTGTTCTTCTTTGCACATTCTAGGGCTTTTTTATAGATGTGAGACAGGGCTCTCTCAGGGAATCGATGGGGCTCCTCTTCATCAAGTACCTGGCCATAGCTTTCCAGCGTCCCCATATTTCATGGCCTTTCAGGCCTGGGGCCTCACCTGCTTCAAAATCCCCTGCCTGGCAGTAAAGTTCCTCTGTCTACCAGAGTGGAATGAGGGAGAACACAGTGGCCTGCGTGATTAAACTTAAGCATTTAGCGAGCCTGAAAATGATCTTCTTGTCTAAGGATGATTTAATTCACAGTGAGGCAGTAAACACACTTTGAGTCAAGCTCAGAAACTTGTTATTCAAGAATGAGATGTGACATTTGTGTCAAAAGCTTCCATACAATTTCTAGTGGTACTGACATATTTTACACCAGAAATCACAGCTGTATTAAAAATACAGATTATGTAAAAGAATTCAAGGTGTTAAGCTGTGATCATCTATATATTTATTAAAAAATGGTATCCCATCAGTCTCCTGCTACATAACAGATTTTTCTGTGTTCCTTTTTTTTTTCCAGTCAGGAACTGAAAAACACTTTTAGGCATGTAAATTCTTCTTCCAACATCGAAATAAACCGACGTATTCTATTCAGTTTTCGATAGTAACATCCAGCTATTTCTTGATAAAATCTCCTTTTACCTTTACTAGTGTAGCTCGTGTCACAATTGTATTGACAATAATAATATACAAAGTTATTCCTTTTGTTTCCTGTTCATATACCTTCTGATTAATTAAATGTACCACAGTTTTTTACTATGATAAGCTCTCATTGCAAAATTCCATACCAAAGATCAGGGAGCAATGATGAAAATGCAAAAATGAAAGATTTAAGGATGCAAAAATGAGGTTGTGAGCGAGGCATGAAGGAAAGTCAAGGGCTGATTCCATTATTTCAAGGAAGATGCATAATCTAAAATGGTACATTCCCTGTGACAGAAAATGGAAGCTTTTTGGTGTTGATACTAAAAGGAGACAACAGGTCTTGTAAGTTTGTTTAAGGTGTCTTTATCCTCGGCAAACTGTAGGGAGTGGCTGCAGAGTAGCTGTATGTGATGTTTCTTCAATGAAAGAAATCTCCCTTTTACTTGTGAATTACAATTTCCCTTTTTCTGGCAAATTATTTTCCTAAAATAGTATTCAGCTCTGATTGACATTATTGTTTTTCCAAACCAAAAAATAGTGAGGTTAAGTTTATCATTTCCAAACAGTAATTCTATCTCCCTTTAAATGAAAACTTCATTCGATGCTTAGGGAAAGCCAGAGAGCAAACTGGAATGTCTTCACTGAATGAACTGCATGTCTCTCTAAATTATGGTCCTGTTTGCTCTGCATCAGGTTTAAACATGTTTTGACGTGTTGATTCCTAAAAAGTCCAAAAATTTTAGTTTATTCTGGAAGTTTTAAGAATCAGCAGGTCGAGTGGCTCTAGCAAAAGCAAAGAGTTCTCTAAATGATTTTACTGCTGTGAACTTTGAATTTAGAAGAAGCCTGAATTTCATAAAAGGAGTAGTCAGAATTTACTGAAAATCACATTCCTTCATGCTGTAAAATCTAAGTACCCACAGTCACCTCTTACTTTTGAAGATACTATTTTGAATAATCAGATAAGAGTCAAGCACATGAATTATATGCTTTAAATCTGTGGGGATCTACTCTCTTTATTTACATATCACATTGTATACATTTCTACTCATTCCAACACAACTATTCAAATCTTCCTTTTTAGTTTGAAGAACAGTAGCTTCTGGTCTCAAAAGCATAGCAGTTATGATAGCCTTTACTCATTTTCAGGCAGCCAGAGCTGATAAAAATACAAGATCTGACAAATCCTAATTAATTACACTACCAAACCTCTGGATAAGACTTTTTAATCAAGAATAACAGATTAAAAAGCAGGAGTATCACTAAGAAGAGGGGGTGTAGGGGAGGAGGAGGAATGCTGTCATCCATAATTTTTTGATTTTCTCCTCTAGGAATGTTCACGAGATGGTCTTTTTTTTTTTTTCCCCCTCAATATACAGGTGCTACTCCATCAAATTCAGTGAAGTTACACATTAAATATAGCTGTTTAAAGACAATAAATTAGAGTCCGTATAGAAGGCAGTGGCAAGACTAGGTAATTATTTCTAGACGTGTTGCATGGATAGGAAGTTTGGTTTTATCTGATGATACAAAAAATATCTCTCTCCATAGAAAGCTGAAACTAGGGGTAACTGCCGTAGTGAAAATAACTTCACATAGCATTGCTGCACATTTGGGGAAGGAAACTAAGTTAGTCTGGCTACATGAACACAGCATCAGCAACAGCCAATGTCACAGCATGGAAAACCTTCACATTGTTTGTATTCATTTGAATGAACAGACTGTTCATAGAATCACAGAATCTCCTGATTTGAAGGGGCCCAAAAGGATCCTTAAGTCCAACTTCTGGCTCCAGACAGGACCACCCAAAAACCAGACCCTACGTCTGAGAGCGTGTTCCAAGTTCTTCTTGAACTCTGTCAGCTTGGTGCCATGACCACGTCCCTGGAGAGCCTCTCCCAGTGCCCGACCCCCCTCTGGGTGCAGAACCTTTCCCTAACACCCAGCCTGACCCTCCCCTGTCCCAGCTCCATGCCGTTCCCTCGGGTCCTGTCGCTGTCCCCAGAGAGCAGAGCTCAGCGCCTGCCCCTCCGCTCCCCTCGTGAGGGAGCTGCAGGCCGCCATGAGGCCTCCCCTCGGCCTGCTCTGCTCTACGCTGTTGACTGCAGATACTCAAAATAAAAGCACAACTCTATAGCACCTTCAAAGGGTTCTCTTTACAATGGCTGTTTATTGAAGAAAAAGGGGAGAACAGTTCATCAGTAAGAGTCTTGCAAAACATACTTAGAAGATTTCTGGTCCAATAGCATTTACTGATCAAGGATTAAAGGATTATATAAAACACTGAGAAAGAGAATTCCCATACACAGAAGCCAGATGTGAGTTCACAATCATCCAGGAAGAAAAATGATCTTAAATCTACCCTTTTTTTAAAAAAAAAAAAACAAAACAACAGCAGGGACATTAGGTTACAGAAGACCACCACAAAGTGTGGTGTCTTCTCTATTCACATCTATTCATCAATATTTTCTTGTTTTTCATTTTATTCTCCCAAGCACAAATATGTAATTTCTGCTCATGCAGAAAATTTCCTCTTACAGAATGCTGAGATCTTTTCTCTTTAGAAAATTAATACATATATATGGACATAGATGGTGACACTCCGAAGTAATACCTTCTTTTTTTTTTTTTTTTTAACTGCGGAAACAGAAATAGTAATTACACCTTTATTGTCTTACATTAGTAGTTAATACTTTCTAGGTTATTAAGTGCAGACATTTTTGAGATGCCTAATAACTATTCAGGGGTTTGGGATGTTTTTGTTAGTACTCTAATACTAAATCAAAAGTACAGAGAAAACTTTCACAATATCAGCTTATGCAAATCTGCAGATGTGAAGTACTATGCATTCCAAATTCACAGCAAGAATGCTAGGAAAACAAGTTAAGTAGGCGGTAATGAATCTTTTCAGAAGGAGGAAGACAAAAGGTAGAATGAAAGACAATTTGGTTCAAAATAATTCCCCAAACCTTTTTAAAAATAGAATTATCATATTGCAACTCTGAACCTCCCCTTTTTGCTGATTAAAAACATCTCATTACTGCACACAGGATCATCATCATAAGACATATTACTCTATTCTCACTGACAGTGACTTATTGCCAACTCCAAATTGAGTATTGATGTTTTGCTATTAAAATGTCAATGCCAAAAATTACTCATAGCTCTCTAGAATCAATGGCACCTCCAGATTTAACTATACCTCTAACCAAAAGAAGTTCAGTACTGGCTATTTCAGCTAAAAAGTCTGTACACTAGCTTTTTAGAACACAACTAAATGCTGTTTGTCCATTCTGTTTAAAAACATTTCGGGTGAGGGGTAGGCAGCATCTATTATCTTGCATGAGAAACTGATCCATCATACATTATGGAGAAAGACCAACACTTGCCTATATGCTTTGATAATTTTACTCATTGTCTTCACTGTCACTTCTTCAGCTGCCAAGAGCCTAATATATCTAAATTCAACAAGTGTTGAAGTACGTGCTTAAACCTTCATTAAACATGACGCAACTTAATCACAAAACAATGTATTTAAGCTCTTGTAAAAATTATGGCTGTGGCCATTGGGCTGTTGAATGCTAGTGTTTTCCCAGATTCTGCTGGTTTTGCAATCTCACAATAGACAAGGCCTATGTAACATAACACAAAGTCTTTGAAGTTGTACCAGCACCCCTTTGAAAATCAGTGTCACCCACACTTTTCTAACCAGTCCTATTGTTCAAAGCATAACAATCTATATGGAAAATAATGTGTTTGGGCTTCTCATTACAACAGGAATTTTTCTACTGTTTCTAGAAGCTGACAGAGAGTTGGTAAAAATGGACACCCTTTTTCAGTATTTACAAATGGCTTCCATCCTCAGAAGGTGACTAGAAGGAAACGCTGCTACTTTTCTTTTTACAATCACCACCCACATCTCATAGCAGGGTATCACTCACAGTAAAGACTGATTCACCCTTTTTTCTCTGTATACTAAAGAAATACAATACATTAAAATGCACAGCCTTGGATTTCAGCTTGTTAAATAAATGCTGAAGAGTAGAATATTCACTCCCCCGTCTTAGGTGCTGGGAAGGCTGCTGATTTTATTTTTCAAAAGGGCCAATTTTCCACCTTGAATATACAGCTCACAGTGGCACTTCTGTCAAGAGGGGGTAATTCTTCAGCTCAGCACTCCGTTTAAAAGCATGAATTTGGAGCAGCTTTTGCATAGCTTCTGGTTTGACTCTTTGTAATACATAATAAAAAAGCTTTTGAAAACCTTTTTTCACCATGTGTAAAAGAGCTAGTTTCAATGGCAGAAAGATTCAGAGGAATGTTCTTTCCTACAGACAACTAACACAACTTCAAAGATGAAATTCAGAGGTGAATAAAGTCTCGAAGGAAAGAGAAAATATTAAGCCTAGACCAAAGCTGAGGAAGGTATTCAGGGATTTAGTTTTCTTGGTAGAAGCAGCACTGTCTCTCAGGGTAACAAAATTAATTATCAAAACAAGCTAGTTTCCCTGAGGTATTTTCAAACTTTTGAAAACAAAATTTTCGAAATACTTCATATGACTACCTTTCAAATATAAATCAAATATCATATTATAGAATACTGTAATATAAAATGCTATGAAGAAGTATGTGTAAAACCTGGTATAAGAATGTCTCACTTTAAAAACTGTACAGCAATAAGGATCATGAACCATAGCCATGTACATCTGAAAGATCACTTTTAGTCTCCCATCTAATAAAATTGTCAAGAAACACAAAATTACCAATAAGCACAGAAGACACAAAATATATCTTGATAGAAAAATGTGTTCATATTCAGATTTAAATCTTCAGGCTCAACTTATTTGTTTGTCCACTCAGATCAATGGAAATATAGGAACAATAACACAGAAACTCACAAAAACAATAGATCATGGCATCATCTTCCTTCTTCCTGAAAATGTACTTGCTAATCAATCCAAAGCAAACTCACTGTATTTATTTCAAGGTGTACGACTACAATTCATTGCTAAAAGTGTAGATGAAACAATAAACAAGGGTATTTTATTCAACAACTAGAGTTATACAACTAGTATATTCAACAACTAGTATTATAAGGTCATTTTAGGCACTGGAAACTGTAGAACAATACACTATTGTAGTCAGTTAAAATGGAACATTTACCTTGCAAAATCCACAATCCATGGATACAGGCAGAAAAGACAAAGAGTTTACAGCCAAGTTTTCCACCTCTGCTGCTCGCTTACTAGAAAACAAGAAGAAGAAAATACATTTAGACTTGTCCATTGTACCAAGGTTTTTTAAATGGCAATATTCTTAGGGAATTTTCTTGAGATGGTTTAGGATCATATGCAGCTCCTATCCACAAAGGAACAGAACATATGTCAGCACCGTAAATGTGTCTCCTGAAGTAAATAGCAGAGGCATGTGAAAGCTCCCAATAATACCAAATAATACTGTGTACTCACTGGCACTCATAGGGAGCAGGCGACTGCATTAACTGCCATAGCTTAGAAAGCAGTTTACTAAGGGATCTGAAGGTGAAACTGACACAAGTATTAAACCAAGAATGGACACAGTGGGGAAAAAAAATAAAAAAAGTCTTTTCAACATCAGGATAAACTTTCTCTGCTGGTGATGGAAATTGGCACCTCTACAGCCTTTTCCATACATGTCTCCAACTCCATAGACAAAGAAAGGAGCATTTCTGAGCTTTGGTATCCTCTTGCCGTATTGAACTGAAATTGGAACATTACATTCATGTTTATGGAACATATGATAAAAACTGTCTTCAACAGCAAAGGTAAGGGAGTTAAGAAAAGTTCTTGTATGTTTGCCAGGACCAGAATAAGTCCTGACAGAGCAAAAGAACTATAGATTAGACAATAATACAAACTACACTGATAACAAAGACTTTGAAGGACTCTGCTATTTCTGAAAATTATTCTGAAATAAATGCCATGGGCTCTTCTGATCAACATGACCCCCTATGACTTTCAGAAAGCAAGCCAAACGAACAAAATGCTTTGGATCCTGCTATGCAGAAATGACCTTTATGAGACCTTTTGAATTGCCTGAAAAAGACTCTACACCTCTTCATAAGACACATTATGATCTGGGAAAGATTGTTTTGAGAAGTGAAATAATGAGATATAAAAAGAAAGAAACAAATACACTTAAAATTTTAAAATATACTTAAGATATTATATAAAAATTAAACTGTAATTATAGGAAAGGCCAGGTATTTTAAGTAAATACATATTTCACGATGAAACATAATGTTGTACCTAATTCTTACTCAACTAATTTTCTGAGGTACACAAACAGGTGAGTTAATTCAATCATTGTATACTATATGGTTGATCATGGATAAGATAACAGGTCAAAAAAATGATTTGTTGAGGGAATCTGTAACATAAGGAAGTTATGCAATTTGCAGAAGAAGACTTGGAAGGCAGCAAAGAGCTGCTAGCGCTGCAAGTAGTCTAGAACTCTACCTCTTTGGTTTACGTGGAAGTGTTTGGTAGCAGGGGGACCGTAGGGATGGCCTCTGTGAGCAGAGCCCAGCAGCTGCCCCATGTCAGGGCAGAGCCAGCTCCAGCTGCTCCAAAAGGGACCCACGGCTAGACAGAGCTGAGCCGTGAGCGATGCTGGGTGGGCCTCTGGGAGAGCAGAGTTAAGGAAGGGAAAGAAGTGCTGGGCAACAGCAGCTGGGAGAGAGGGGTGAGAGCCAGCCCTGCAGCCCCCAAGGGCAGTGCAGCAGGAGGGCAGGAGGTGCTCCACAAGTTCCCCTGCGGCCTGTGGAGAGGGCCCTGGAGGAGCAGGGCGAAAAAGTGTTAAGAAGGAGTGACAGACTTGAAGTGTTTGGAATTGAGAGCACCACCATTCCTCATCAACCTGCACTGCTAAGGGTTGGGGCAGGAAGAAGAGGAGATAGGAATGAAGGAGTGACGTTAAAAGCATGGGAAGCAAGGGTTGGGGGAAGGTGTTTGTAGTTTTTTTTTTTTTTATCATCCTACTCTATTTTTAACTGCCAGTAAATAAAAAGAATCTTCCCCAAGTCGAGTCTGTTTTGCCCATGATGGTAATTGGTAAGGGATCACCCTGTCCTTATTCCAACCCTCAAGCTTTTTTAGGTCTTATTTTCTACCAGTGTCCTGTTGAGGAGTGAGAGAGTGTCTGGGTGAGGATCTGTCAGCCAGCCACAGTCAATTCACCTCTGTTTCTCTACATGTTCCTGCCAATTCTTGATTATGAAAGACAGACAAAGGTGTCTACTACTAATGAGTGATGCTGCCACTCAAGCCCCCATTATGAGGACAAATCAGAAAAAGCAACACTATTTCAGTGCTGTTCTGTGGTAAAGTTTACAACAGAACCACACTGCTTTGGTAAGAGCATATAGTTGGTTATTCAGTGCATGTGCTGTTATACTGATTAGGTCAACTCTTGTAGAAGGCAAAGGGTAAACAAGTTGTTCCACCATTGCAGTATCTAACATCATTATTTTTGGGCCACTTTATTTGTTTCATTTTAAGAACAGTAATCTTTTCATAGTGCTCTCCCACAGAAGCAGCAGTTCTTTCACAGCACACTGGAAGAGCAGTCTAAATATATATTTCACTATACCATTCTACACCATATTGAATTCCTGTATTTATTATGTACTATTATATTAACTAAAGAGCAAGCTTTGCTTTCACTACTGTGTAGGTTATAGTATATTCAAAGCTAACTTATCTGGTGATTTTAATGGAGAAGGGGAGGAGCTTTACTTGAACTCACGGTAATATATGTTTTTTCAGGTTTTCACTTCCTAGGGGCTATTGCAACTATTTTTGAATCTTGCCTTTTGTTAGTTTAGGTTCTTCTCAGACTAAATACAGAATAAAAATAGAACAACAACAACAAAAACATAAAAATAAGCAAACCCCCTGTACGTCTAAAAGTTTATTTATTTATTTATTTATTTTCTGAAACAAATGGGAAGTGTTTTAAATATTGTAGGCATTTCCTTTTACCTTTGGTTGCAGACATAGCAGATTTAGAATGAAGATCAGCCTGAGTCTTTGGAAGCCAGGGAGAATTTAACTCTGAACTGTGCGTTATATTATATCAAACCTTCAAAGGACTTTTAAATATATAGATTCCCATCCTACCCAAAACAGTGGGAGAAATCTCATGCATGGGAGAAATACAGAAATCATACTCCCAAATGGTGAAAATATCTCTGTCTCAACAGTCTCAACAGTGCTTTATTTCTGAAGACAAAACCCAGGTGGTAGTAGGAGACTAAAGGACTGTCCTGACAGATTGCAACAGGCGTTCAACGGGTCTGTCACAAAAGGGTCGTAGAGAAACTGTTTCTCTAGGACAAGAGAAGAGATACTCATACAGACAAGTGACTGTCTAAAATCTGAGAGACAGAGGAATTGATTTCCCTTGCAGTGGGGTGTCACCAGTGTCTCATCTTAGAGTGAGCTGCCCTTGGTCCCAAGCTGCTCTCTGAGTGGTACCAAGATGAAACTGTAGAACTGCACACTTGCTAAACAAGTGTAGAAAAGTAAAGGAAATTCAGAGTTGCTGAGTGACACACGTGGAAAAAAAAAAATCCGTCTCAGTACATAAAAAGTAGTGGACTCTTATCTCAGTACCACCCCTCAGAACTAAGACTTGGAAGACTTAGAAAGCAGGTCAGAGAGGATGTCAGCTTACAAATCAAGAAAGCAAACCAAAATGATAAGAATTTTTGTGAATAGAGGAAAAATTTGAAAAGTTTTGAGAGACAGATGGGGGGTGGTTACCACAATTTTCTATGAAACCATTAGTGGCGCAGATAGTAGTCACTATAAGAACTGGTGGGAACAATATGAAATTCAGTGGAAGAAAAGTTGAAAACAAACAAAAAAATGCACTTCATTCATGAATTGTGCAGGGAAGACACAGAACATTTTGCCCAGGTGCTGAGGTTAGTCAAATTTTAGGGAAAAATCATCTGTGGCAACCAACCATTAGTAGCTCTGGAACACTTCAAATTTAAATGTCTGTATTACAGTGGCATAAATACAATCTCAGTCTAGCTGTTGCTTGAAGGAAAAGGGCAACTGTCACAAAAATTGGATATCTGGGAGTATCACTACATCAAAACAGGAAGTCACCAAAATACACAACTCAGGGACAGTCTGGAGATACCACAGAGATTTTACTTGGATTTTTTGAGCCACACACCAGACATATGTGAAATGAATGAAGATAGTTTTGGCCTAAAAGCACAAAATAAACACAAGCATTAAAAAAGTAAGTTATATATTCTATATAACCTAAGATATGGCAAACATTGAAGGCCACAGAGCTAAAATGTGGAGATGCAACACAACCAAAAAAGCTTACTGCTTTAACTGTCAAATAATAATTATTTCAGATTTTGAGAAGGTTTCAAAATTCTATTAATAATGCTGAAGATCCTCCAGTTCTGTATCTTGACACTATAGTTAATTGGTTTTATGTATAATGTATGGCAGGGTTTCAGGCATAAAATAATGAATTGTTTTGGCAATACATTTTTGTAAGGCTAGTAGTCATGTTTTCCTTCATATAAAATCACTGACTTTTTTTCAAAGATTTCCAAAAAGACGTTATGCAGGATTCATTGAGGAGAGCAGTTGTTTGTTTCGTAAGTCTGTCTTAGTTCAAAACATACTCTTAAAATGCATGTTTCTTGTCAGGCATTAAAGAATTGAACAAATAAAAAATCCCATATAAGCCTAGTGAAGTAATTTTTTTTATTTTTTATTTTTTTTAGCAGATGCATTAGGTTGTTTGGAATATATATTTAGTTCAGAAACATTTTTTTTAAAACATAGATGAACTAGCTAACATAAAAGTAAACCTTATTGGATGCAAATACTTTCTCCAAATGTATATCTCAAAGACTTGGTATTAAAGAAATACAGTTAAGAAAATCTTCTGCACACTGAGGTCTCTAAATACAAATGTTCACAGTCAACTCTAAGAATATATTGCAAAAAAACACTTTACTGCCCTTAGCAGAGTTGCTAAGTTGTGCCAGATCACTGCAATCAAAAGGCTGAGGTACTTAATGAATTCATTACCTCAGTCTTTAGTAGTAAAACCAGTTGTTCTTTGGAGGGCAAAAATGAAGCTCTCATAATCCAAGAGGAAATGTTTAGCGACCTGCTACACGACTTAGATGTACAGAAGTCTACAGAGACAGATTGATTCCACCCAACGGTAATGAAGGAGCTGGTGGAAGCAGTCACCAAGCCACTTTCCATCATTTATCATCAGTCCTGGCTATCAGGGGAGGTCTCAGTTGATTGGAGGCTATCAGATGTGACACCTATCTACCAGTAAGGTCAGAAGGAGGACCTGGAGAACTACAGGCCTGTCAGTCTGACTTTGGTGGTGGGGAAGGTTAAGAAGCAGGTCATCTTGAGTGTCATTGTGTAACACATACAGGGTGACCAGGTGATCAGGCCCAGTCAGCAGGAGTTTATCAAAGGCAGGTCCTGCTTGATGAACCTGATCTCCTTCTATGACAAGGAGATGTGCTTAGTGGATGTGGGAAAGGCAGTGGGTGTTGTCTACTGAGACTTTAGTAAAGCTTCAGCATTCTGGAGAAACTGGCTGCTTGTGGCTTTGGATGGGCATATGCTTCACGAGGTAAAAAACTGGCTGGGGGGCTGAGCCCAAAGAATTATGGTGAATGGAGTTAAATCCAGGTGGAGTCTGGTCACAAGTGGTGTCCCCGAAAGTTCAGTACTGCGGCCAGTTCTCTTTAATATCTTTATCAATGATCTGAACGAGGGGATCAAGTGCACCCTCAGTAAGTTTGCAGATGACAGCAAATAAGTGTTGATCTGCTCGAGGGTAGAAGGACTCTGCAGAGGGATCTGGACAGGCAGGACTCATGGGCTGAGGCCAAGTGTATGAAGCTCAACAAGTCAAAGTGCTGGATCCTGCACCTGGGGCACAACAACACTATGCAACACTACGGGCTGGGGGAAGAGTGGCTGGAAAGTTGCCCAGTGGAAAGGGACCTGGGGGTATTGCTTGACAGCTGGCTGAATATGAGCCAGCAGTGTGCTCAGGTGGCCAAGAAGGCCAACAGCATCCTGGCTTGTTTCAGAAATAGCATGGCCAACAGGACAAGGGAAGTGATTGTCCCACTGTACTCGGCTCTGGTGAGGCCACACCTTGAATACAGCGTTCAGTTTTGGGCCCCTCAGTACAAGAAACACATCAAAGTGCTGGATTGTGTCCAAAGAACGGCAATGAAACTGGTAAATGGTCTGTGAGGAGTGGTTGTGGGAGCTAGGGTTGTTTAGCCTAGAGAAAAGGAGGCTCAAGGGAGACCTTATTGCACTCTACAACTACTTTGAAGGAGGTTGTAGTGGAGTGGCGTTTCGTCTCTTCTCCCAAGCAACAAGCAATAGTACAAGAGGAAATGGCCTTAAGCTGCACCACGGGAGGTTCATCAGGTTGGATATTAGGAAAAAATTTTTCACTGAAAGGGTTGTGAGGCATTGGAAAAGGTTGCCCAAGGAAGTAGTTGAGTCACCATCCTTGGAGGTATTCAAAAGATGCATCAATATGGAGCTTAGCGACATGGTTTAGTGGTAGACTTGGCAGTGCTAGGTTAGTGGTTGGACTTGATGATCTTAGAGATCTTTTTCAGTCTAAATGATTCTATAATTCTTCTCCTGACTGCATTCCGTTCTCCTTATCTAAGGGAGTTTCACAGTAACACAGTGAAAGTGTAGCTTTGTAAGAGGAGGCATTACACTCAAACGTCCACTGCTTCCTATTCAGTTATGGGACACACTGGGCTCTGTGTACATGTAATTGCATTTTAGCATTTCAGACTCTGCACAGGAAAATTCTGGAAAATAAATGAAACAAAACAAAACAAAACAAGGACAGATATTAAAGTGGGTGCAACTGGAACTAGTGAGTTTACATTGCTGAAAAAAAAAATAAAAAATTAAACTTCCTCTGGGGAAAAATCTTCCTAATTCTAAGGATAGTTTGTCTGTACTGACTATGGCAGCTGTGGGACCTCCAGTACTACTGTCATTATTAAACTCAGATAAACATATCAGAAATGACATGTATATATCTAGATCACTACTGCAGGAGAAGGATGGGTCATATGATCTTGGTGACCTATCAGACCTATCTTCCATGATTGTGTTTATAATGTCTAGCATTTTAACAACAGCAACTGGATATAGGCTTGGTATATACATCTCTCATTAGTTTATTTCAATTACCACAAGTGACCAAAATTCAGCTGTGGCAGTATTTTCAGGTTTATAACCACAAGGATGCTCAAACTATTTGTTCAAGTTTCCCTTTTTAAATGTCCTCAAAAGTTATACGTTCTTCACTTCCTATAATTTCTTTTTAATCAGGAAGCCATTATGTATAAGTTTTGGAAACTAATAAGTTTCAGATTTCTGAAGCCAAAGTACATATTATCTCATTGGCTTTGCAGAAAACCCATGGACATTCATTGATGCTTTTGTTGAAAGTCAGATACTGAGGCATTCTGCAAAAAGAGAATTAAATTCTATCTTTCTCTTCATTTTTCATCATCATATAACCTTCAGTTAAAATGAATGCTAAGTTTAATGTTTAAGAACTACTACAGACAAAAGTGATGTGTAGAGGCATATGTCTTTGTAAAAATGATATAAATTCCCATCAAAGCCCTTACTTCTTATCACTCTCAAAAATTTGCTCATTTTTCAATAAAAGTCACAATAATTGTCACTATGCAATAGTATCAATATGCCACAAAGTGCAAAATAAGAATAACAAGGAAACAAGAGCAAAAGCGGTAAGAGAGAAAATACTGGAATCCAGGATAAATGTAGAAGTGACAGCCAATGAAATCATCATCATCTGTCTCTCTTCAGTGTTTGTTCTACACTAACCAGTTATTTACCCACCAGTTATTTATCCACCAACAGAATTCCTCCATAAAGACTACACAATTGTTGGATTCATTCTTCTACATACTGCTCAAATGCTGCCAAAGTTTACAGCCCTCTACCAAAATCAAATGACATATATCCTGAAAACCAGACAGCAGTGGTGTTTATGCCTCGAAAACATATATATATTCTCTGTAGGTATTTATTTCTTCTGTGTCATTCCGAACTGAAAGTAAGAAATATCCATGTATGCCTCCTATTCAAAGATCTCAGCCATCCCATCCCATCCCATCCCATCCCATCCCATCCCATCCCATCCCATCCCATCCCATCCCATCCCATCCCATCCCATCCCATCCCATCCCATCCCATCCCATGTCCTTGCATGGTGGGTGAAATACTGTTTGGTGTGTTACATATGAGCAGGTTATAGCTATTAAGAATTGCCTAATGATCAACAAATATTCTGAGTATTTCTTGCAAAGAGCAACATCAATTCTGGTAATCTGTGACAACACCACATGGCTCCACATGGCTCCACAGCACCACAGGTTTTCTTACAATTATGAAATATCCGATGGTCAAGCAGTTTTCTGGAAAACACTCTTGATTTAACTTTGTTTAAAATTTTGAAGGCTTGTATGAGTGAGTGATTATAATAGCTGAAACTATTAGGTCAACTATCTCTATTTATGAGATATTTTCATCATTTATATCAGGGAGACAGTCTTTTATGAACCAAACACTTGACAAAACTGTATTAAATGCCAATTCAACACTACCATTCAAAAATAATAATAATAATTAAAAAAAAAAAAAAAGAAAAAGTTAGGGGCACAGTTTAAACATGTCACACTGAACTGGACAAACTAAATATGAACATCTAAAATTCCCAATATCCACTTGTAACATTTGACATTCAGTCATTGCTATTAATTGTAGGCTTCATTAGTCTTGGCAGACAGATTTATTTTGCTGCATGATAATTAGTACAACGAAATCACCCATTGACAGAAAAAAATAGGAGTTAACACTAAGATTGTATAATATAATATTAAACTGCTGCAACACTCCATTTTATAATCTCTTCTCCTCAGGTCAGCAAATAGAATTTGTCATGAGAAAAAGTGAAGGAATAAGACCTTTATTCAGGAATGTTTCCCATTTCAGTTAGATAGGTGCAGAGGCAAGAAGAGATGAGAAGTTACAAGAACAGGAATTAAGAAAGCATTTATCTGTCTGAGCATAAGCCTCTTGTATTCTTCAGTACTCTTGTATTTCTTATAGTTGCATATTGGCTTTGTTCTTCAGGTGTCTTCCACCTCTGTAGTTTGCCTGTCTCTATTATCTGCAATAGCAACATTGTTTTCCATGACATAATGCTAATTTCTTGTGTAAAAATGAATATTTACTTTAGGGCTATTCAAAACTAGGCATAACTTACTTTCAGATCTTAATGACAAATTCATGACAAAAACAAACAGTATGTGTAATTTCAGCAACGCCTAAAAGTAGGCCTTGTGCCCAATTACAATAGTCAATGCAAGTCAGGGCAAATCCTTCAGTCAAGCTGCTGTTTGTTAGCCTGCATGGGTAAGCATATTTAATCTTTTATTTGTTATTCAGAGTGGACCTGCATCTCCTCTAGGTCAGAGAAAAGTATGAAATACATGTAATAATTCCATGGATGCTATTTACTTTAGCCAGGGGTACACAAACTGAGCAATTTGAGAGCCGCTGGTATGGCTTAACGATATCACAAAGTGCTGCTAAAATCCATGGGAATTACCAATGACAGAAGAACTAATCAAGGGCTTACTTTGCTTACCACTTCTCTGGCATACTATGAAACAAAGAAATTTGAGTTACCTTTGAGATTTCCTCTTTTGTCTTCCACACTCAGGATTTCTCCTTATCCATAGTCATACATGCAAGTGCCTGAATTTAAAAAGTTACACTTATAAAATAAGGCATCATGCATACGTAAGATGCACTTCATTTTATAGCTGTAATCTACCTGTAATGTAATTGATATCTTTTAGCAATATAAAACAGAATATAGAACTGTCACTATAACTAAATCAACTTTATATGAATGTTCTTATACTAAAGCAAAATGTTATTTGACCTTGCACTTTTAAGATGATGGATGATTCAAGTGCAGAACTGATTCATTTTAGCAGGCTGTGTTTATAAAACACATGACATTTGTCTTCAGATTGGGGAACTGAGCTCTTGCCCCTGAGGTTTGAAGTAATCTTAGTAGAATAGTAGTCTGGAAGAGAGTACCAATACATTTATGCTTTCCTTACCCTTTGGCAACATTAGTTTCAGGGTAAGAGCTCTAGCAGCAAATATTTTGTTTCACAGTCAAGAGCTTGGTGCAGCTAGTCAAGCAAATCAAAACACTCTAAACTCCAGACGCTTCATTTCATGAATTCACCCCAAAGCAAACAGATTACCATCTGGGCATATGAAACAGAAAGATAAAATATACACTTAAACTAGTCTGTGTTTGTGAATATAGTGTGTATAGTTTGAGTTTAGTATATCAGTATAGGAATAACATTATTTTAAGAGCTAACATACTTTGAATTACAAGTGTTTTCTGCCTGAATGGTATTTGAGATATTACTCAGATTGTGAGCTGAGATTTTGGATAAAATATAATATGCTTTAATTCAGATGATAAATACTCCCAGAATATCAAAAACTTTTACCAAATGTCATTGATAACATCTGGACTAGTGATTTATTTTTCCAATTATTGTTCTTCAATTCAGATATTCAGGGAATATATAGAGGCTATTTAAAGCATATTACTTCTGAGAATGAACTGTATCTGCCACCCAAAATTGAACTCATATTCCTGGGAGGCTTTTACAAAACCTTCCTCTCATCTATGTACAGGTTAAAAGCTCACGCTACAAATATGTACAAAGCAGATCATAAACTGTTCCTGCACAACTTTTACTTATATGCACTTCATTCTTTATAAACAGCTGAAGTTTTTTCACATGGTTTTGAATAAATACCTATTATGAAATTTTGAACCCACAGAAGATCATAGAGAAGAACTTCCACCGATTCTAGCTGGGCTCATACTTCACCTTTTTGAGTCCTTTGCCACAGAAAAGTATTTCTTTGCAGACTAAAGCATGTGGAATAATGTAGGCTCATTTTTTCACAACATTTTGCACTATGGAAGTACTTAATGTCTGTACCACAGGGCAAATGCAGCAGCAAAACATTATCTGAGGACTTAGCTGAATTTGGGGGACAAGATAGCCACTTTTTTCCTGCACTCAAAAACTACCTGCAAAAGCAATCTCTGTGGAGGTATTTCTCCACAGTCTTGCCAGAAAAAGGAATCATGGGAATCATGGTGCCGTGAGGAGAAAGACTTCAAACAGAGTCACTTTGGAGTTCATGGACTTACTACTGATGGTAAACAGGGCTTGAGCTGATTCCTCTGGTTCCCCCTCTGGAACCAGTGCTCCAGGCACAGTATTAGGAGAGGCTTCTTCCGTCTAGGAAATGCAGACCCCATTCCTATCCCTACTCCATTTACAATAACACAGCTCCTGCAAATTCCCTGATGGTTATGGTGCAAACATACATTACTGCAAGAGACTGTCACAGGTTTATTTTGTTCATCTGAACAGTGACTTCAGATCATATCCATTACCTTTAATATAAACCAGCATGAATCACTGTGAGCCTGAAAATGTGATCTTAGCATGGGTTTATTTCTTTTGGTTATTTATAAGCGCAGCATATATCCTAACTAACTATACTGGAAAATTAGGTACAAAGTGCTTTATATGGTATTTAGCCCTGTAGACGTATGAAACAAGTATTAATAGGAATTTGCATTCATTCCATTGTGCAAATTGTCATAGATCTTTCAGTGGATTTTTTTCAGTGGTGCTGGTATTATTAGGGAACACAAGGCAAGATGTACCATGCATTAAAGGCAAGTGCTGTTATCAAAGCTACTGTCATATGTCTAAGGCAATATTTAACTAAAAAGACTCTGGATTGAAGAAAGAGATACACACTGCAAAAGACAAAAACAAAACAAGACAAAACAAAACAAAACAAAAAAACCACCACAACAACAAAACAGGAAGAAAAACAGTACTGTTAATAATGGAAAAATTGCTATGATTGTGTGATGAAAACAATACAGTGAGCTTTTCTGTGCGTATGAATTTTCTCCAAATGTTAACAACCAGTTAATAAACAGTCCAAGAGATCTCTTAGGAGGTCATATAATCTTGATATCTGATTGGGGTTGGGAAGAATGGCTTAAACTTTTCTCATGCTTTATTTAGGCATATACTCTAGCTCTGATTCCTGGGGATGCTTAAATATGCACACAAGTCTAATTCTACTGAACTCAGGTACTCAGGATGCTGAAGTTTCTATTCAATGCTAATCTGAGAACTCTTATCCAGTCTTTTTTAATACTAATATGAGAACGTTAGAGATTATCTGCTTGAGAAATTTTTCATCTGGTTTTCAGCAAGTCCTCAACAATTATAGTCTCCTTTGAAGTTACAAATGAAATAGATTCATGGAACAAATCTGGAAAAGCCTACAGTTTTCAAGCCCAGAGGAAACGCAATTAGTACACCAAATCTACAAGTTTTCTCCTTGACCTTGGAAAGAATGTATTAAAGGCTCTGAAGTTTAGCTCACAATCTGAGACAGATCTGCAGAGTTTTAATGACACTGACTGGTACAGGAGAAGGTTTGCATGTTATAGATCTTGTCATACTGTGAAAATTATATTCTCATATGCCTCTAACGATCATTTGAGAGCTGGTTGTTGTCATATATAGTCTGAAGTTTGCAACTCCATAGTTAAACTATCTGCTTTCTTCCAGCTTTTAATGAAAAACGGCAAAGCAGAAGATCAGCATGACATATTGAAAAGGGATTTGGAAGCAGATGAAAGTTCTACCCAAATGTGTCAGCAACTAGAAGAAACTGAATGAACTTTGCAGTAGTTGAAGGTTATTTTTCATTATCTCAGCTGAAGAAAATTCTCATACATGGCTTCTCAAATTTTTTTTTTTTAATTTTTGTTGTTGTTGTTAAATATATGTTCCAAAGACTCTATCAGGAAATTTGATGAGTCTTTTGTTGTTTCACTATATGCAATCCAAACAAAAAGATGTAACTCTTGCCAAATTAGTATGTTTTCTTTCAGGTCATCAGTATCACCTAACAGTTGTGAATTAAATAATATATTTTTTTTTCTTTTCCTTAAACATTGCACTGGGTTCTTAGTGTTCTATTGATCCTGTCTGGCATACTTTTAAATGTGAAAAACATTTGACAATGGGAAAAACATCCTCCATCAGCTGCTCAGAGCTATTTAATTCCTCCAGTGAAAACAATTTACACGGAGGCAAGTCCTATTCCAAAGAGCAGCCTTTTTACTTCTGGAACACAACATAATCAGAACTGGACCTGCTTCCCCTATCCAGCACTGCACTTGTAGTGGGAAATACAAACTACCACCTAAATAAGTCCAAAAAAATCACTTTCATTTCTATTCAGTGAATGAAAATGTTCCAATTCCAGATGAAATGACTGAAAATAAATCTTTAATAATCTTTAATAATCTATAAATATTATGTAAAATATTGAATCTATAAAAACAAAACAAAACAAAACAAAAACTCACACATATTAGCAACCAAGAAGCTATTGCTTGGAATACTACATTCATTCTTTTTACTAGAATCTCATACTCAACAAAACATTTCTATCTCCTTAAAAATTTGATTTAGTGAAAAGAGGAGAAAATTCTCAATGATATAAATAAAGATGACTTGTCAGTAAATGCATAGAGAACACATTTGATCTTTTCTCCCTTTTCTCCTCTGAGGCAGGCAATATTGTCTCCTCTCTGAGGAGACAATATTTTCCAAAAGACTTTTGTGAAGTTTGACACTGATTTTTTATTATTAATATTATTTTAGAGATATAACAAAACCAACAATTTTTCTTAAGAAGAGGGAAAAAATAAGGTGGAAAGATCCGCATTTATTGAGAGCTAAAAGTTAATAAGGTTTCGGGAGAATTTAAGTCAGTAACTGTGAAACTCAGACTTGACAACCAGGATATGTAACCTCTGAAATGCTTGTCTTCTGCCTATCTGTGCTCCACAGCTTCAAACCGTTTCCCTTCTCTCTATCAGAAAGGATTTAGTATAGCAACTTTAGATGTAGGAGAAAAGACAGGATCCCTCTTCCCCTCGCCTAGAAATAGGCACAGAATTACTTCAATTGCAGAAGAATAACAGCAGCTATAGGATTTAGAATTGCTGAAGGAAGATATCTATATACCACAATTATTTTTTGACTATGTTTATTGGCAAAGGTATGTGTTCAGATGAAAGTGTAAATTATTTCTTATACAATCTGGTATGTTGAGTCACAAGTGTAAAATGCTCAAAATATGCCTCCAAATGCATCATAGATTTTAAAGGAAATAACAAACTGTAAGTGAGTAGAATTACAGAAAGAAACTAGTCTGACACACTGAATAAACTTTAGTATGTACCAAAAAATAAGTTTTAATCACTTGGTATCATTGAGAAATTACATGGCAGTCCATAAATACCAACGCTAACAGTCTGAATTTAGCACTTCACGATCATCTTGGGGAGTAGTTACAGACTACTGGGTAGCCCTAAATTAAGAACTCTTCCCCTTAGGTGATACTGCTTCCTTGATCTGTACACACCACATTCTTTATGCTGTTTAACTTTGCTAAGGTTGTTTTCAAACTATGTGAACACTTGCTTCCATTGAATTGAACCCTCAGCAGGGTGAAGTCTAGTCTGAAATAACAGCATGAACAGCTAGGCTCAGAATGAGGCATTTTAATGGAAGATACAGTGGATGGTATTCCAAGTTAATGCTAGCTTTGAATTTAGCCATTTGATTTCTTTTGTATAAAAGGAAGTAAGTAAACCAGGTGATATTTTAGAGAAACCATGCTACAGAAAAATAACCACGGGGAGAATGGGTATGTGTAAACAAGGTCTTCATTTTCAAAGAGCTTGAATATTATGGCTGTATAAGAACAGGTTGAAAAAAGGAAAAAACAAACAAACAAAAAACAAACAAACAAAAAAAACATTGTTTAAAGAAGAGTTTGGTGGCTGCTGCCAGGATATAGAAAAGTAGTGATTCCCTTAAAATATATTAAGTACTTTAGTTAAATTGCTGTAACAAAACATGCAGCTGTAAGAGATTACTTATTATGTCTATTTACATGGCCAAGAAATTTTGCAAAGCTAACACATTTTTTGCCTCTTTTGCTTGCAAAGATGCATTGAAGCTTCTTGGATACTTGTAAAGTTCTGGAAGGAACAGGGTTGGTATTCTCCACACGTCATATCTGGATCCTGAGGGACAAACTTTGAGCCCATGCAAAGACGATAAAAGATTGATCCCTTTCAATATCCATGATCAATTTGACTCGGAAACAAAAATGTAAGTAAAACACTGTTAACTGGTATTCTTATATACAAATAAATAAGTAGTTTCTAGCGTATTCCTATACAACCAATATTTTTGATTGCTTTACCTCCAAAAAACTCTGGGTAAAGGACACTTGTTGTAATGCAGTTATGTTTCTGAAACTAAAGATCACTGCATAACTAAGAAGAGTATTATAGTAAGAACACTGTTTTATTAATATAATTTGTGCACAAATGTCACTTCTTGTAGAGTGTGAAAATGCAGGATGAAACATGTATGAGCAGCACCATGACAAAAACAGGAAACAATAATCCGTCACAGAGTAGAAGGCAAACCATATGCTTAATGTTTGTATAAGTAAAAATAAGTGGTTTTATGTTGCTGCTGTTTTTTTGTTGTTACTCTTTTTATCTTTTTATTTTTTTTATCTCTGTATCTAAGAAGCTAATATTACTGTGAGTGTAAATCAGATGTCTAACAGTGTTTAAAACACAATGAACAATTTTTCAAAATATCATTATATGTTGTCTTCCCTATGACAAATAAATGTGATTTTATCAAATTCAAATGATTTGGGTAAACCATAGGCATCCCCTTTGTGGTATATTTTTACTTGATAGCAAAGGCTACAAAATGAATTAGTCTTCCCTGCATTGCCTAGGAGAACCAGAAATGAAGTGAAATTCATTGACTGACACTGTTAAGAGTATCTTTCTATTACTAATAAACTGTAACAAGCAATGCTTTTGCTGTTCTGTTGCTGATTCCTATCAACTGTAAAAAATGACTAACTTTCCAGTCAAGGTTATACTTTTCAGAGACACAATGTAACTAGACATTTCAGTAGCTTATTTAGGAATATATGAATGACTCAGATTTTTAGGCACATAAAAATACGAAAGCCCATTTAAGCATATTCATTTAACATTGAAAAAAGTATAAAATACAATAAAGCAGAGACTTACTGACTTTTGCCAAATCTTAATTATAGAGTTCTATTATTTTCTGTAATTAATTTACAGTTGAATAGTGTCTCTAACAGGACATGAAAATCAGAACTACAATGCTGTGCAGAATTCCAATCATGCTTGAAAGCCCACAATATGCCAAAATAAAGAAACTCTGTTGAAAATGTTTTAATATGAAAAAAAAAAAAAAAAGGTTAAATTCTGACCGCTTGCAAAAAGAACTCAGAGACTCTACTTCCTCTTTTTTTTTTTAAAAAAAAAAAAACAAGTTGCTTTGGCATCTGAACAATTAAAATATCATCCACAAAATTTGTATCTATCACAAATGACTATGTACTTAACTGATTTTGGATCAGAACTGCAATATTTATTGGAGTGAACAAAATAGATGTTTTTAACAAATGCTGTAGTTAACTTACATAGAGAATATACCTGTCTTTGGGTATTCTAAAATGTATGAAAAATATAAGATGTTTCTTTGTGTATAAAGAATGGTGAGACTCACAAATTCCTACTCACAATTCCTTTCCAGGAATTAGTGCCATTTGAATCTGCCATGGGGCTGTTTCATTGCTGAAGATTTAAGAATATAATCTAGAAATTTAAGCAGGATGTAGGCACTTAGAGAGGCCATAACAGAAAGCAACCCCCCAAGTATCCTTCCCAGCTTCTCTATCTGCCTCAAGGAGAGAGAAACTCAAACAAGGATGGGAACTCTCCTTACATCCAACAGAACAAAGGAAGAAGAATAAAGATGACCAGTGGAAGTCCTTTTGTGCAATAATGTTTGAGAGGAATCTCTGCTAAAAAGAGCTTCATAGCAATTAAAAAGTGTGAGAAACGTGAAACTTCATACACAGAAGTGAGTCGACTAGCTATGTTGTACCCGAGCCTGGGGTGAGCATTAGCAATAAGCCAACATCTCCCAGCATTAGGGTCCAAACCCTGGAATGGAAGGAAATGAACACATCTTAAGGTTTTCTGCCAAGTGTAAAATCAGAAAACCTACTTGATGGTCTGATATAAGTTCAGAGACCATGTCTTATTTTTAGCATCATATATATTATTACAAAAGCATGATGAAAAAAAAATCTGTTAGTAGAGCTGTAACAATAAACTACAGTGGCTCTGAAAGAGAGGCACAATGTGAAGTGCAGTAGACTGAACAGCACAGTGAAAAGTGTGGAAGAACAAGGCAAACACCCTGTCGATTAGCTGTGGTACTGGAGAAATTCAAAACATGGTTAAAAGGAGCAGTGAGGAAAAAGGTTGTCAGTGAAAGGAGTAGCCAACAGGCAGCACTCATACTGCCAGGTAAGCTGCACCTAAATCAGGTCTTAATGTCCACCCAGATTTAATCATCTCAGACTGTGAATAATTACTGTAGGATGGGGAGGAAATGAGCTGGACTAGCACTAACCTCTCTACAGGATAACATCATGAAATTGCTATTCGTATAGTTACTCTTGCAGATTCAGTTCTTGCAGCCCTGTGTATCTACCTGCAGTATTTCAGTGTTGTTTTTTTTTTTTTTTCTCCCTCATTGAAATATCACAGGATCAAAGGCACCACTTGAGGTCTCCAGTCTAACACCTTGCCCAGGGCAGGCTCAGCTGTGGGGTTGGACCATGTTGCTCAGGGCTTTATCCTGTCAGGGCTTGAAAGCCTCCAAGGTCTCTAGGTTTCTTCAGCCACCTCCCTTGCTGTATCTTAGATTAATTCAGCTATCTTCGATACAGATATACTGGTACAAAATCTGTTCAAAAAGATTTAATTTCTTTGATTCCATATATACATACCCAAATATCCTCCATTTGCAGTACTCCAAAAAATCTTCTCTAATCTCTGTTTGAATTCTCAGGAACTCTAACTAATTATACACATTCCAACTTTACAAGGTATTTTAGAAAGATTAAGGTAGTAAAATGTGAATAAAAATCAGCACTCAGGACTGATTCACAAACCTACTGAGAAGTTGTGCCTAGCAGAAGCTACCCCTAGAAGAAGGGTATCAAGTTCCTTTTAAAGATCTGGCTGCAGACTTTAATCCACCTGAAGCCATACAGACTACTTTTGATCAAGTTGGGACCTGAAATATGATTTGTGAAGCCCGGCTAGTCTGTCAAAATTCTAACATCCATAATTTATTTTAGCTGTCAAGTAATCCTATTACATAGTTCCTAAAATAACCACAAGAAGCAAAACTTACTTTACCACTTCTCCTCTGAGGTTTATCCTGAGAACTCTTTAGAAGCTAATTTTTGGCTCTTTTAAATTAATGAAAAGGTTCACTCAAACCTTAGTATTGTAGGATTAGGGTCTTGGACTACTAACAATATTTTCATTTATTTTCTCTAACTTGCAATTCTAATTGTGCTCTATGAAGTGCAGAGACTTTGCCTTATGTGTTCTGTGAAGTGCTTTATGCATTTACCATGGACTATAAATAATGAGAATGAAAGGTGGTTATTTCAAGTAAGAAAAGGTGTTTACAATAGAAGGAAAATAGAAGGAAAATATAGTGTTCCTTTATATTCTCTGTGGAACACAAAGCAGAACCATGGTGTCTCCTCACTTTTCAAAACAGCATGAACAAAAAGGTCATAGAGAGAAATAAGGAACAATGCACAGAAGAACCACCAGCAAAACAGAAGAAACGAGACAAACTCCGATTTCAGTTCTCCCCTCAGAAAGAATTATCTACAAGGCAAGTAAAGGCAACTTGCTGTCAGACCTAAATATTTATTACAGCATCTGAAAAACATACCTTTTCCAACCACTGTCTCCTGCTAATCCACCAAGACTCTGGTGAACCTGGCTTGACTGAGATATAAACCACAACAAAGACTAATTATTTTGCTTCAGTCCTCATTGCATGATCATTTTGAAGGAGTATATATAATCTCAATTCACTCTGGCATGAAATGAACATGAGGAGCGTTGGAAATTTTGTCTGATGTTTGACACAGAGAATGCACATCGTGGCATTCAAGTCTGTCTGATATATTACCTGGTCAAAACATAGGTGCTGGGTTCTGGCACGAGGTAAATTAAAATAATGATTTGCCGGTTTCAAGATAAGTTCGTGCTTGCTTTCTAATGACCTCTCAGCTGAAATAGCAATGTCCTTGGTGCAGCAGGTTGTCTCCAAACACATACCAGCTAACCCACAGAGCTGACCAGCAGCTGGTCACCAGACCATGGCTACTTGCAAGGGACAGGCTCACTTTCCACTTCTCTTTTCTTTCTTTCTTGCTCTCCAGCACTCCTGGCTGTATGACCCTGTCACCAGCGTTATTCCAGCTGCAGACCCCGTTAAAAACTTTGATGAATAAACTCAGCCCAGTGGTCCAGCTGGGTTAGTTTTTGGGTGGGTCAGGACACTGTCAGGTTATGGAGGAGTCTAATGACTAGCAGGGCCATAAAAAAAATAAGCCAATAGGAAGATGCACAATGTAAGCATCTGAGCAGGTAGACTGTGAAAGGTAGGAGGAGGGTAGGGGAAGCTTGGGAAGGGGACTGCCCCTTTGTGCAGCTCCAGGTTATTAACGCGGCTTACCCCATTTCATGGAGCTGCACCAACATTCCATCACACTACATGCTTACCATGGGCATAACTTTTCATGTAAATACTCTAGAGCACATGGATATACCAAGTGCAAAAGAATAGAAAGGAAGGCATGTAAAAAGATGACCGTATAATAGTTTACAACAGCTTGTAGAAAAGAAGGACTAAATTTATTTTCAAGAACTTGGCTAGCCCATCAAACACGGTAATGAAAAATAATAGCATTAGCAGTTACAGCACTACCAGACATTACATAAATGAGTCCTCACCATTCTTCTGAGATTAAATAAATAAATAACCTCTCATTCCACAGAGACACATGGAGCAAAGTCTAAAAATATTCAATTATTCAAATTATTATTCAGTCCTTTTTAAAAATCCCCATTGTTTTTATACTATCTGCATTCACTTTCTGCAGATTTCTACTGGCACACAGGAATCATTATCAACAGGAATGACTGCCCTTTCAGCAAATACTGCAGAAGGCAAGTTCTCAATTCATAATTCACATGGGGAGCATGATTCATGGAGCTGCTGTATTCATCCAGACAAGTAACAGAAATATATCATATCGTCCACGGGGCCATAAAAACACGTTTGAGTACAGGATACCTGAAGGAATACTTATAGCAAAGATTGTGGGAGCAATTTATTGTCTGAAATAACCTACTGCATTCATGAAGCAATCGACAATGAGCAGTACAGTATTAGAACTGGAAATAATTTTAGCTATTTTTTTCAATTGATAACAGAACTGTATTTGAACTACTTTGTACACCATACTCTGCTTACATAGTGAAAGAATCCACAACCCTGCAGGAAGCTCCAGACATTTTCATTTCTTTCTTACAACGTTGAGCCTTCATCATATTCACATAGGCAAGAAACACACCATCCTCTTATTTCATATTATGACTGCTAAACATTTTCAGGTCATGAGCAGCTTGTAAACAGATGTTGTATGTTACTGTGAGCATGCATGAACATAAGTGAAAGTTCCTGCATGCTAGTGAGACTGTGTGGAGGTTGAGCTCAAACATGTAAACTCACAAAATTGCGTTGCTTGCTGAAAAGCTATCACTTGGTAGCAGTTGTTCAGCTGCAGTTACAGAAGTTGATTTCAGCATCTTTTTGAGTATAATCTGCAGTGTCAGTGATCTAACACTAAAGGACTTCCCAGAATTCACTAAAGAAATTACAGGTAAAATCTAAAATGGAAGCCAGAAATCTTTCCTCCAAACTCTTTACTGCAACAGTAACATCAAATTCAGAAGGAAATTGAAGTTTGGGACTGTCTGTAAAACAACTCAAACTTCCACTCAAATCAGAAGAGATTTCACACTCCATTAATGCCCCCCTCCCAAAAAAAACCCTAAGGCTGCACAGTTTTTGATACAGTCATTTTGATATAGCTGTTATCTAACTATCTAGTGAGAATATCTACCTGACTGAAATGTTCAAGATTTTCTGAAATGTCTCATCTAAAACAAAAGCACGCAGAAACTGCCAATTTTGTAAGGACAGCTAGGTGACTAGATTGTTTTCTATTGACATTCTCTGACTAAGGCTGGGGATTTAGCTAACAAATAGTCTGACATCCCAAGAAATTGGAATTCTTTTCAGTGACAAAATCAACACTGGACTTCTGTAAATGTCATTTCAAAATGAAAACCCTAAAATTCATAGTTATTAAAGTCTCCAGGATTAAAGATTTAGTAATAATACTTTAGTCCCCAGCTTGGCTGCAAATTGAGCATTAATTCTGTTCATGAGGGCTTCTATATAGGGAAGCTGAATAGGGAAGCATGAAGGTATATATGGAAAAAAATGAGACCGTCATGACAACGACCACAGTTTAAGTTATAAAACCGTTATGACAATGCATATGCGCTTAAACTTATTCACCCAAATTCTGTATAAGAACTTGGAAGTATAAATATTCTATTTTGGAAGAAAGATAAAATAATAAATAAGTTAAATTATGAAAACAAACTACCAGACAGGAGATTACAAATACAACCAGCTACAGAACCTATCAGAAATTCACACAGCAATGATAGGTTGAGACCTTCAAGACTGTTGTCACACAAATATGACAGAATCAGAAGATTATCAGGAAATAGCTGTCAGGATTTATAAACTATAATCAGCTACTCACAATTCGATACTCACTTTGAGTTTACATCTCCAAAAGCTAGCTAATGCTGCCATACACAGTCTGTTACTCAATGTGATGGTGGCATCATGACTTCAGAAGCCATAAGCAATATTGCAGGAAGGGAACAACGTCTCCAGCAGTCTCCCAGTAAGATGGAGGAAACTATATAAAACCCAAATCTGTCCTTGGTGTTAATATGGAATGTATCATTTCTGTGGAAAGATCAAACCTCAGTGACAAAAACTTTGAATCAGAAAAAATGCAGATGAGAGAGGACAACTCGGAGCCTAGTGAAGAGGTGGTAGATAGGCTGGAAAGCAAAGAGTGCAAGGCTATGAAGCAAAAGAGACCTTAGGACCAGTATCACAGGGTGGTAAGTCTCCCACTCCTGGGTATATGCACAACGACAAGTAGGGAAACAAGCAGGAAGAACTAGAGTTTGACATGCAGCCATAGACGAGCCACTGCAGTGGCTAAAGTGTGGTGGAACAGCTTATGTGACTGGGGTAAGCAGAGGACAGGTAAAAACCCTTAAGTATAGATGGACAGGGAAGAGGAAGAGGGAGTGGTTCTCAGTGTGATGGAACAAGGTAGACACACAGGGCCCCTCTATGGGACACGCAACAAGTCAGGTGAGAGCTGGAGGTCAGGTTCAGAAGAAAGAGCAGTGACACAGCAGTGACACTGTGGTGGGGAGCGTGTTACCAACCACCGTGTCAGGGAGCAGGAGCTGACCAACCCCTCGGGTTCAACAACCTGAGAAAATTTCTGGGATTACTGATACTGGTTGTCCCTGGGTGTTTTTACCACCCTGTGATCTCCTGTTTGAGCAGTATGGTGGGACAAAAAAGCTGTCTAGGAGCTTGGGGATAACTGCCTGGTGTAGGTGCTGGGCGGGCCAACCAGCATGATACACAACTGGATCTACTGTCCATTAACAAGTAGGAACTGTCCAGATGAAAGTCACTAGTAC
Organism: Anser anser; assembly: GCF_964211835.1. Lineage (NCBI taxonomy): Eukaryota > Metazoa > Chordata > Aves > Anseriformes > Anatidae > Anser > Anser anser. The sequence goes on from NC_139723.1 coordinate 14,931,023, forward strand.
CTGAGATTGCAGTGGTCATGAAATGAAGAGTGCAAGATCTCTGAGAGAGCGAGGGAGGTCAGTAGCAGAGCACTGACCTGGGGCTTCAGGTAAGCAGATTTTGTGGTACTGAGGGACAAAGTGGAATCCCAGGGGTAGAAACTCTGAAAGGTCAGGTAGCTCAGGGAGCTCGCAGAGCTTTAGGGCAAAGTCTTTGGGGTTATTGGTGGATGAAAAAGTGAATATGAGCCTGCAATGTGCCAACTACATCTCGGGCTGCATCCGAAGTGTAAGTTGAGGGAGGAGATTCTCCTCTCTACTACCCTCTCTTGAGGCCCCACCTGGAGTACTGCATTCAGCTCTGGAGATCCCAGCCAAAGAAAGACAGAGACCTGTTAGAGCAGGTCCAGAGGAGGACTACAAAGATTGTCAGGGGGCTGGAGCACCTCTCCTGTGAAGACAGGCTGAGAGAGCTGGAGTTGTATAGCCTACAGAAGGCTCTGTGAAGACTTTCGCAGCCTTCCAATACTTAAAGGGGCTCCACAGGAAAGATAGAGAGGGATTCAATCAGGAAGTGTAATGACAGGTCAAGGGGTAATAGTTTTAAACTAAAAGAGAGTAGGTTTATATTAGACATGAGGAAAAAATTGTGTACTACGATGGCAGTGAGGCATGGGAAGAAGCTGCCAAGCTGTGGAAGTCCTGTCCCTGGGAAGTGTTTAAGGCCAAGTTGGATGGAGCTATCTGACCTAGTGGGTGGTGTCCCTACCCATGACAGGAAGGAGGTGGGAACTAAAGGATCTTTTAAAGGTCCCTTCCAACCCAAACTGTGACTGCGATTCTATGATCCTACAAGGGCAAGAGTGGGCCATCCGCATACTCAGATAAGCCAGGCTAAACAGAGAATGACTGCTGCTTCAGTCTTCATCAACAAGGCATCAGGGCTGTGCCTAAGGATTGGGTTCAGGGACAAGGAGAATAACTACCAGAGGCTGAGTAAGGGATTACTTTTGAGCTCTCCACAAACCCACGTGCTGCACCCAAATGTACTGAGAGAGTTGAATGCTGTGCTTGCAAGGCTGCTCTGATCGGAATTAAAGGAGCAACACCAGAGTGTCAAAGGCAGCTGCTCAAGACATACTGAGAAGCAGAGGGCAGTAAAAATTGCCAGCCCTAATTCTGCACAGAATTAACTCAGGTCCTTCTCTGAAAGACAGTAATCAGAAGTTGAGATGCTGCTTGGTAAGTTGTTGCTTTTGACTATTACAGAAAAATGAATTTTGTGGATGTGAGAGGAAGCTAAGAAGAATTATGTTCATCTTCTCACCTTATGTTTTTCTTCTGCATCTCCACAGTTCAAGAACTTAAAATTTTTCCTTCACAAGAATTAACTAAAATTCTTTCTACATTACAGCTTATCTGTTATTAAAACAGAAGACAAAGCTGTCAGTATTGGAACATCTGTTCCTTCAAAGGCAATGAGTCAGGTCAGGAGTTATAAGCAGGCAATCTGCAATCTAAGAGGAATTTGGGAGGGAGGTCATGAATTGAATTGCACCTCTGCTTCAGTGTTGGTATGACCCCCGTGCAGAATCACCCCACAAGACCAGACAGGAACAGCAGTAATATAGATCATAACTCCAGGCAAAATGCCAAATTGTTGCAACACTGTACACACCAATCCCTAACACAAAGCCAAAACAACATGTTTAGTACTACAGAAATGAAATTACAGAAGGATCAATGAGACCTGTTCTCAGTGTGACCTGTTGTAATTTGTCATAGAGTTTATCACTGTATTTGCCATACCTGCGTACAGTAGGTACTAGCGTATCGGCCCCAGGCTAGGCATTGTTCAGACAAATACAAAGTGGTTTTGCACTCTGATTATCCTTCTTCTCCGAAGTGAGATCTCCAAGTCTAAAAACATACAAGATTTATCCATTTTGATTGAATTTACACATTATATTTTCTCGTATGAAGTTGGAGCATGGTTTTCTTTCTTAGGTGCGGTTTATAATGGGTTCTTTTATGCTCTGCCTTATAACTGATCATGAACTGATTAATGTCTACTACACATGCTGTGAACTAAATCCCAGCTAAGTGCTCCAACAAATTATAATATTGGCAATCCAATTATTATTATTCAAAGAGTAAGAGATTAGAAAAATACATTTTTGATATAAAAGAATTAGAAAAACACTATCTGTGTGAATGTAAAAATTCAGTTTTAATATCAACTGCACAAATTTGTATATTCATTTCTAATACTTGGTCTAATACAATATTTAATGGCAACTTAGAAAAGAGTAAGACTATTGGTAATAGGGTTTTTCTCATGCATTCGATAAGTTAACAGGGTGCATCCACCCTCCATTTACAGCATCCTAGCTTTGCTTTTCATAAAAGATATAATCCAGCACATTATTTATACTATTTTATGTTTCTACCTATCACGTTTTATAGTAAACCAAGTCACTGTTATTTTGGTGTCTACAAAAAGCAGTGGCAATTTCAGTTCTGGACCATTAAATGTTAAATAAAGGTCATTTTAGAAACTAACCAGATCAATGATTCTGATCTTCCAAATGCAGCAAGTATATTAAGCATGTGCTTAGTTATAAGCATGTATATACATTTACATGCAAGCTGTAAGTGCATGCTTTACTGGAGCGTAGCATGAGATTTAAAGAAAGATAACCCGAGATCCCACTCCTCTAAAAGTGACGTAGGAATAGGCAAAAGAACCTAGGAGAATTTGGAAGAGTGAAAACACCTTTAGCCTAGTATGGAAAAGATGTTCAAATTCCTGCCACTGGGGGCATCAGCAAACAGAGTCACAGTGACAAAGAGATGCCAATTTTTAATTCTTACATAACAACAGAAATATAAGTAATGAGTATACACAGAAAAGGATCATTCATATGCATCATTCATATGCAAAATGAAAGAAGTCTAAGAAAGATTGCAATGGCAACAGATGAATGTTCAAACCTGGGTTACCGTACCAGAACTAGCAACAGTTTTTGACAGAAGTGGCTCATTGCTAAATAAATTGGGAAAAAAACAAAACAAACACGAAAAACCCACACCATAAACAGTGTATTACATGTAGGTTCATGGAACCTGAGCACTTGAATCTCTTTAAGCAGAAATGATATCTAGAAGCAGAGAGAGACCACAATAAGGAAAACCCTAAGCTGAACCTCAAATTGTGACAAAAACCTCAAGGATAATATTTCAGAAATATTTTCACACAGAATTAAGGATACTTGTAAGTAACAAAACAGCAGTCAGGCACTGAGTTCCCTCCAACCTTCTCTAATTCAACGCTGATACATTTCATCTTCTTCCATCTGGCTCTTTTGCAATGAAATATTCTGAATATAATGAATAAGATCTATAGATTCTTTGACATGCTGTGGAAATGCATTAACATATTGAGTGAATAAGCTTCTGCAAACAAATGTGTGGAAAGTGCTTAACTGTATAACTAAGAAGCAACAAAGCAGCTTTGCCAGCATTTATTTGCCCACCAAGTTAACAAAAATCCCTGCTCTCTAACAGTCTGTAGGCAGTTAATGCAAGCTAGTTTGGGTTGACAGATTGGGCACAGAATGGCAGTTTGAAATATGCTTTAGAGGGTATCCAAACAGAGGTGAACAAATGACAGAAGTGCAGCTCATTTCCATGTCTACAGAGCCACATTCCATGGAGGGCCAGCCAAGACCAGACTGCTTATAGACAAAGTACTGCTAGTTTGTAACAAACCAGAAACATTTTTCCAGCACCTTGGCAGAACATTTCAGATATGTCCTGTTTTTGCAGTTATGTCTGCAAAAGCAAACAAACAAACCAAAAAATCGAACTAAAACCTGAAAACACCAAAATAAAAAACAGCATAATATCTCATGCAAACTGAATCAAAACTTCTAATTCTATTCCTGGCCCACTATCTGGTTCATTAGAGAGAGAAAAAAAATCAATAATTTTTTATAGTATGCATATAACTTAATGTTTTCCATTCTGGGCTGCTAAACGAAATACTAATAATTTATCTAACTATTTTTCCAACTTATTGTCTAACTATTTGTCTAACTTATAGAGACATGTGAAGACTGATCAATACCTAAAAATTACAGGGATTCTCCAAATAAGAGCAACAAAAAGGGCAAATTGAGTCTAATTCTTGATGATACTCAGCTTGCACTTTCTCTTTCTCACAGTAGGAAGGTAAAGGATATGTTTAATATTCTGCATCATAAATATTTTCACCCATTACTGCACTTGTCTTTTATTCACAACAGACCTGAGTGTAGATGAAAGATCCAAATCACATCTGTAATGAATTGAAGAATAAACTATAGTATTAGAATATATATGTGTGTATATGACTTTTTGTAGCAACTGATGACTTTAAACAAGCTGCCTTATGTTGAAATGAGAAAACTGTTTAGTAAGACATAGAACAGCATTTGAGGAATGGATCACCCTGGAAACTGGAAGCTATTCAAAGGGACAGATGCAGATTGATGACAGATTCATGGCTGAGGAAGGTGTTAAACCCAGGTGCAAACCCTGAAACGTCTGGCTGCTCTTTTGAGATTCTGGCAGCATGTGAGCCACAAAACTGATTCATACCAACCATTACGATCACCTAAATTAGCCTAATGTAATCTAAACCACTTCTTACCTATCAGAAGGCAGATAGTTTTACTGAGCAACTCCCACTGCAAACCCAGGAACTGCTGGCTGAACCAGGATGTGTTTTCTGGGAAGACTCTCAGCCACCCAGCTCTCATCCTACCTAGTAATGGAGCAGATGCACAATTACAAATAAAAACTCTCTGTAAGAGCTCTACTATCAAGTATTCTTAGCCTTTCAGAATTGCTTTTTTTCATTAAACAGAAACTTAAAAAAAAGAAAGCCATGTAAGATATTGCAAGGCAAGAAGCAGAAGTAAGATATTCATGGGAAATAAATACAGTGCCTGCATTGCAATATGATGTTTAGGTCAGGGTCTGAAAGTACTTTACAGATGCAAAAACTGGGGGGAAAGCTGGCAAGGCTAAAAAATGACTTTGGAACAGCTTATTTGTCTGCCTGTACTGGACATGCAGACAATGATTAGTTTTTCAACATAAAGCCTGTATCTACATTAGCGAGCAGTGCAATGTAACAGGAACAGGCTTGTGGGGCAAAACTTTTGGGTCTGAAGACCTGCAGCTCTGTTTTGGTCTAGCTCTAGACTGTTTGCATGGACTGAATGCGTGTTACTGTTTAGAGCATGCTAGCTGTGTGCTCAAACTGATGTTTTAGCTTTGGTTTAGCTGAAATGAATCCATTTGGTGTATTCTGACACTCCTATGTGATGTGAATCAAAGGGCGGCCCTGACTGGGGTTCACTTCAGAGGGTAGTCCATAAATGCTGACACAAAATGTTAACACACTTTAAAACTTCAAGCTTGTTCTGAAGATTTAGGAAAAAAAAAAAAAAAAAAAAAAAAAGGAAGAGCATGCATACCTGGGGCCCAAAGAGAAACTAGAAAAACAAACCAAAAAATGTCATATTCCTTTATGTTTATTTCACTGTTACATAACCTCGACCAGTCTCTGCAGACAAGATCTGTCAGCCCTCAAAAATACGCATGAATCAAGATCCTGAATCTCTCCTTACTTCCCCAACAACCTCCCCTCACTTGACAGCATGTCCCCAAGCTGCTGCTGGTGTCTGAAGTCATGCTGGACCTGTTGCGAGTGCCAGGCTATGGCTGGTGCCAGGGGGCCCTTCCCTCTGTCCGCAGGTGAGCAGGCAGGTCTGACCTGACGTGACTGGCGCTGGCACAGAGGCACCCTCGGCGCGAAGATTAATTGCTTCAGTGCCTGCACACTGCAGGACACTGCAGTGCGACCGTCCCGTTTGACTGCCAGTATAATGTATGAAGCACCATTGCTATCTGGCGCTCTTTGTCCTTCAGATTTTCCTTCTAAAAATGTCCGAGCAAACTTCTTGTGCCTGTCCAAAGGGAGCATGAACAGGAAACAGGATGAAAAATGATTAGGACTATATATGTTACTGTTAAGGGAAAAGAAGAAATGTGTAGTATCATCCAGACTGAGGATGTCTGTGTGCTACAGGACCATCACAAATCTCTTGTTACCCGTACTATTTTTGTCAGTTGGAAGGAAGCTAGGAAATTAACTTCAACTCTCCTTTGCCAGTGTGGTTATTCATGGTGCATATAGATGAGCAAGCACTTTCAAAAGAGAGCAAGTCTACCTTTTGTCAAGGAGTTCACACTAAAATATAGTGATGTACTCCGAGACACAGAGAAGTCCCTTGCACAGATATCTCTTGAATGGTTTTCAGCAGCTTCATCTACCTGATATCTCTTCAATGTTTATTTGTACGTTGGTAGAAAATGGATGTTTAACATGGTAACAAACTCTGAGTGGAAAAAACAAAACAGCTGCAAACAGTGATTATTTTCTAGCAGAAGAAAATGTAATACCATTCTCATAAAAGGAAAAAAAAAAACAAAAACAACCTAGTAAAGCCAACTTAGTAAAGCATTTCTTAATTATTTTAACATTATTTTGCATTGATAACACATACAGAAATCGGAGACAGAAAAATTATATGATGCTTTGGAAATTTGAAATTCTTAGTTGAAGAGATAAATGGTAGCAAATCTTACTTCTGCAATCTTAGAAAAATGAATTTAAGACAAAATATGCCCATACAAACTAGTGATGGTTAAAAGACCCTAATCCTTTCAATATTTTGTTCAGGAATTTCATGAAGGTATATTAGTCCTGTTCTATTTAAGAAGATATTAATATATCAGATTTTACTTTTTTTCTTGCCACATCAGTTCTTCTGATGTCCCATTTGTACCAACACACTTATTAAGAGTCTAGAGGCATCATTCACAGGTCTCAAGTTGCTATCCTCCACTGAAAGCAGCTAACTTAGTTTTAGCTGTAAAATAATAACATACATAGATTTATTTAAGACTTGAAGAACTGCAAAAGAATTAACACATAATTGAAAATGTCACAAAACATTTATAATTAAAGATAATGAAAAATAAAATATTCAGTATATTATACAGTCCATATGAGCTCAGTACCATTCTGACATTGTAGAATGGTTGATGTAAAAGGACTAAAAGCAAGCACATAGCTATAATGCCCTCTGTATCCTTTCAGATTCCAGAAATCTACAGTTTAGGGAAAGCTTGCATTTAAACTAATAATTGGATCCTTTCATTTAAGAGATCCAACTGGTCATCCTCTTTGCTAAACTGTGAAATCATCCTTTGGCACTATTCATTTTTTAGCTTTTGCAAGATCCTTTGCCTATGACTTCCACAGCTTCAGGAAAACACCTTTCATTCATTCTATAACCCTGGTTAGAAAACAACATCCAACACTTCTTTCTTTCTGTGTTATGAGAATCAGAAAATAATAATCCTCTTCACCTTCGTGACATTCAGCTTGCCACATCTATGTTATATCTCATTCATTACTTTCTTCTAGGCTCGTGAATATCTATCTGTTTAATGTCTTTATAATAACAATGTTTCACAACCCTATTTTTTTTTTTCCTGCCTTCTCTATAGTCTTTATTTGATTTCTACAGTATCCCTTTTGAGAAGAGAAGAAAAGGAGATACTCAGTACTTAAGTGATGAGAGCATATTCTATTTTGTTTTCCTTTCTTTCTTAAGATTCTGCAGCAGCAGTGTTCCTGGCACACTGTAGACAACACTACTAACCAGGATAACTAGGAAGTAATTGAAAAATCTGGCTAAGCAGTGTTCTAGAGAGCAGCCTGGAGTTTACGGTGCAAGGACATTTTAGTATCTTCACAAAATATCCAGCCCGGGCTAAGTCAGTCAATGTCAACCATTTAAGCCCTCCTTATTGGGACAAGCTCAGATCCAGCATGACTCAATAGCTCCTGCTTCATGCAAGCTCTGTAGAATGTGGACTGGCCTGGAGAGCTACTTGGTGTGGCTACATGCTACCTAGAGGCTGTAGAAGGAATATTTATTTGGTAGGTGCAGAGATAACCTCGACTATGATCTTGCCCTTCATGTGTTGTTGGCTTGCATAGTAAGGCCCTGAAATTTGAGATGCTGGGAACAAGCAAGTAGATGATGACTCCAAAAGCTACCTCCTGGGTAGAAGGCCACACACAGAAAACATGCACAGCTGGTTCTGAAAGACCTCGTGCACATCTTCCCAGACTTCCCAGTTTTGAAGGGAAAGGGCTGCAACCTGTTTCACTTTTACCAATAAAAACTGCACACCATATAATCAGTTGGAATGCCAAGGAAATCTCTAATGATAATGCAACAACAGAACAACTCAGAAAATCTGATTTCTGTATCTTCAGGTATGCAGCTGCTCTCTTTTTCCACTTACAAAATGCACAAAATATTTCTAGTGTGCCTCACCAGAGTATTCTGGGGCTTATCTTGATATTCTTGGAGTACTTTTTTAGAGTTTTTTTCTGCTCACACTAATCTCATTAAGTCAGTGAAAACACTGGTGTGCCTGATACAAGGGCAGATGCTATCTTGTCTTTATTTAGACTGGTGCATACTATGTACAGAAGACTACTACTAAGAAAATTCAATCTGCACTGAATTTCAGAAAATAAAACAATAAAGAATTCTATTAAAAACTCTCAAGCAGCTTACATTATCATAACATATCTTCTCTACAGATAATATTCTGTAGTGCATTATACAAGAAAAAGATTAGTGATAAATAAAGGGAGTGACTCGCTCTCTCATCACTATCAGTTTTGTTTCAGAGAATGATTATTGTGTATTTATTTATATTATGCTTTCAATCATCATGTCCATAAGCTTTTTGATCTTAGTAATAATACCAGAGGGGTTTCCAAAAGTGGATGTTGTATTTGCTTTTGAACTTCAGCAGAAAAAAATGAGACAATCCAAATCTGCTGGCCATGCTTGAAAGGTTTCTCAATTTACATTACTATAGTGGCAATATCTACATACACACAAAGATGTGTGTCACCCTCCTCTTTACGAGAGAAGTATGGCAAATCAACTTCTCCAAATAAAATACCTTCTTCCATGTCATGGGTTGTTGTAGAATTACTCCAGTTGAGATCTTCCTCTTGAAGGGGATAAAATCTTTTAACTTCAGCATGACTCAGAGAAAACTTCGTTTCAAAGGGACCTCAGAGAGTCACCCAGTCAACCCCACTACCTTAATCCAAATCAACTCTCCTGATACCTTACTCACCTGGCTGAAGTACTTCACCCAGAAAATCTATTCAAGTACCTCCATACTCTTGCATTAACATTTGATTTTTCAATAAGCTTTCTTAAATTGTACTGTAGTTAAATTTCATTACATATTCTCTAGACTATCAATACACACTATTCTCTACTAAGGTGCAAGGGGTTTTTCTTGTTCCTACAGTCTGCTATAAGGATTTGCCATAGAGTATTTCCTAACACTGAAAAAAATAAATAAACCCTACTTTATTTATACTTGATTGTACTTGTATTTGTACTTGATCACTGGAAAACAAAATTTGGACTACAGTGTTACTATGATGAAGCACAGAGCCAAGGTTCTTCTTGTTAATGAGTTCTCCTTCAAGAAAGAGATTAGACTTGTCCAAACTAACCGGCAAAAAGTCATGAATCTCAAGCTTGATACAGATGAGTGAAATAGGGATCAAACTTTATCAACAAGATATGCTAATTTTTGATAGCCTTAATTCATCCTAGTAGACAGAATCAATACTGAGGATTCTTGTTTTGTTGTTTTTCCTCTCATGTTTCAGTTATACAGTATTCCTTCTCAGGAATCTTATAAAGAAAAGTACCTAGCTGAACTTACAAGGCCTGAAGAAACTATCTATTTCTTGTGCTTTTCTTGAGAATATAATTTTTAATTCCCATCAAGTCTAAGCAGTTCTTCTATCTCCATATGCTTTTTTCTGTGTCTAGCTTATGATCACTGAAAGCAAGTCTGACAGGCTGAGCTCCACTTCCAGTATTATATTTCAGTACATTAAAATTGACAGTCTTCAAAATAATTTCTAGAGGTGAAATCTTGAAATCTTTCTTTTATGAATGCAGTAAGTTTATATGGGCAGAGAATGTTTTTGTCACGTTTTTAGACATTCTGTTCCTTTCACTGAACATGATGCATCATTTTGGTTGCAGAAATTTGGTAAACTGCTGCAGTTATTAAACTGTCTCAAACCCATCACTGCCTGGGTCAAAAACGATGATCACCTTCTGCTGTCTTTCCCATACAACCATACTTACAAAAAATGGTAACATTAGTAATCTACCACAAGGTTATCTTCAGATGAGTCAGGGCTTTAATTCCCTTGTTTCATGCCTACCATTGGATTCAGCCAAATTTTGTCTAATCCACATTTAAACTAATGACCCACTCCCTGGAATGAACTGCGTCTGGTTTCAACAGCTTAAAGTTGTGTAGAATGGCACTTTAGAAAATAAACTACTGTTATCGACCATAAATTTTAAACCTTTATAATCAACATTGAGTGTAAGTTTTCTCACATAGTCAATGAGCAAGAAGTCCAAGGATGGTATGTTGAATGAAATAATTCAGCAAAACAATAAAGAGCTGATACAACTGGTTACTGTTCAAAGATTACTGAAAGCATGTGCTTCTGCAGGCACTCGCAGCAACCATAACAAGGTGCTGGGCTGTATAAGCACAACTCTTCAAATTAACATATTTTTGTCTCTCAGATGATTATATAAATATTTACATTTACATTTGCAACTTACACAGGAAAACTACTAAGCCCAAATACCACATTTTAGTACGAATTATTATTGACAATGGAGTTAATCAAAATGGTGTACCTGTGCAGAAAAGTCACTATGTTCTTCATTTATTTCATGTAATTTTTTAAAGTGAAGACTCACATGTAAATATCTCTGCACCAGACTGAGAGTATTTAGAGATCTGTATACATGTAAAAAGCTCATCAGGAGTGAAGTTCACACAATAATGTCAGTATGATTATGCCAACATTTATTTATTTCCATTGACACAACTCATCTATTGCTATCTTTGTATCTGACAAGATAATTCAATATAATTGAAAAAAAAAAAAAGCCTAAATCAGATTCTTTCTCTCTTCTATGCAATAAAATGTTTTGCATTCAACTATGCATCCAATCAGTATTAATAATGGCCACATGGTTGATCACAGAATCATGTAAAAGATTAATGAAAGTAAATAAATTAAGTGAAGTTAGGTGGACATTTGGTAGGGTAAGCCAAGCATTCTCAACAAATACAAACTGCCAAAATTAACAGACGGCAGCTCATACCTTATTGAGCCATGACAGTAAACATTTATCAAATGAAGGAGAAGAATAAGCCAACTCTACAACAAACTCTTCTTCTAAATTCTCGTTGAACAGTCTGATAAGTCTATCCTAATTAACAGTAAATAACAACAGAGGGCTAGAATACTGACAATAGTTCTATCCAGGCTATCACTAGGATATTGAATGCCCTGAAATACAGACAACCTTAAAATGACTGGATAAACAAATACTACACGAACAAACAGATGGAGAGCTAATAAATCTCAATGAAAGGTTTCAAACTGTGCTGTATCAGGCCAGGCCCTGCTGCTAATACTGATCCTTCAGTACCCTCACAAAAGAAGCAATAATCTGAATCCGTACTGAAGGCAGCAAAATTAATTCCTGATTTTGTCAGGTAAAGGATTACCTCATTTGGAAAGATAAGCCCAAACACTGCAGTATGTTTTGTTAGTGTATAAAATTCTACATCTAGCTTAGACCACAGCAGTGTTAGCTATTACCACAGGCAGAGGTTTGCCACAAAGGGGTATTACAGAACCAGTGAAACTCCTACAGTGACTTTGTAAACAGATTCACAGATGTGGTTATGGATAAATGATGGCCTTTAAATATGGGATGAAAACAGCCCTGAATGGCAATCAGGAAGTGGACCTTGACTGCAGAGCACAGTTCATCACTGTTGATGTTATGGTATGCTGTGGTTACTATCATAATTACCCTAATTTTAAGGCACTGTATATCCGCAGACTCCATTTGCCACACAGACCTTAATAAAACTTGAAGTAACCCACTGCCTAAACACAGGACATGATATAAAATTTTTAAAAAGTAAAAAATCTAATGTTAATGAGAAAATATAATTCAAGTGTTGTTCCTTTTACCCCATTCCCTTGTTACCCTCTACACATACAGCCTTTAATTGCCATAATATGATATTGTCAGATCACGTGACAATCAGATAAAACAATGGAGTTAGTATATGTTGGAATACAGGAACAGGATCCAATGTTCTCTATATTGAAATCTTTTTTTTTTTTTCCAACTTGGCTGTTGTAAGTTTAAAGAGGGAGTCAAATGGGAAGCCAAGGGTGGGGTGCGTTACTCGACATAACTCTGTTCTTTTGTAGTAACCGGTAGGGAGCATATCCATTTCCCTACAGCTTTTATGGCACTCAGGCCATCTAACTTAACAGAGAAAAATGAGATCAGACAAGAATCTGATTGCACGGGACTGAAGCAAAGCTCTTCCTTTACTAGACAAATACCTCCATTATGATTACCCAGGGAAAGCTGCTTTGGGTGCAGTTTATCCAATATCCAAGGCACTACAAATCTGGGCTGTTGCCTAAAGGGTCTATATCTCACCTGCCATCCTGTAACAAGCTCTTGTATGTTGTTTTATCAAATTGCCATAGTTACAGATATTTTCACCAACACTTACAACATATCATAGAGTTCTTACACCATCACATACCTGCGCAGTGGAGATTTTACCAGCTATAACTGAACTTACAGATACAGGCATTATAGAAAACAAAATGGAGTGCAAAAGTGAGATAAAGGCCACTTCTGTTTGCCAACACAGTACAAAAAAAAAAAAAAAAGAAGAAGAAAAAAATCCATCTTGCTTCTGTTTTCCTGGTAACGAATAATCTATATTATTCTTGGGATTGTATGCTGTTATTCTCTTGAACCTGCACAGAATTGTCCTACCACTCACCACGGAGTCGAATGACAAAAGAAGATTTTTGGCAAGTTTCATCAAGTTCTGGTGAAGAGGGACCCCAGGCCAGTGAGCTGCTCCCCCCTTAGCTCACTGCATGAACTCTGCACAAACACCCAACAGGTACTTTCTGCATGCAGAGGTGTATGGAGCTTGTACACAGGTGACGCAAGGAGGGCCAAACACTGTGAGACAAAAGGAGGACTCTTAATTCTGCACAGTGTCAGGCTGCAGTGACTCTATGCCAGGTGCATGTCAAAAGCCACCTTCCAAAGATTTTCTTGGGAGGCCCACACCTATGCCCAGGCATCCTGACGTGCTAAAATGAATTTCTCTTCAAGGAACCAATAAACCAGGACCTGCATCTCTGCTAAGACTTTAGCTACCATCTGCTATATTGCTGTAGCTCCACTTGATAACAGTATTTACTGCTTAGCGGGCAAAGTTCTGGTAAAGTTTCAGCTGAAAAAAATAATAATATTTGATTTAAACAAACAAACAAAATGGTCCAGCAAGATGAACATACTGTAACATATTTCACTCTTCTTTTGAAAACTAGCAAACCTTTTGTGCAGTTCACATATTTAGAAAGCTGTATGTGTTTTTTAGTTGTAGAATAACTGAATAACAAAGCTATATTTTATTTGTTCACGGGAAGATGCACTGCTACTGGAAACTTGTTCTAAAGAACACTTTGGATTGTACAGAACAATGACTTTAATAGATGTCAGACTGCCTTTCAGGATTAGACCAGCCTCTTTGCTAGAACTCTGAATATTTTTTTACACAGAAATTTGCATTCAGAGAATCGCAACAAATACTCTCAGAAGATTTACACTATGCACTGATAACATCTGCCAGAAAATCAGAGCATCAACCAGTGCAAATGCATGTTCTGAAATATCAAAGTTACAGATAACTGGTATAGCTTCTTTACTTTTTAAAAAAGCAGTAAGTTGTGAATAATGTAAATATGACAACCATCTGTTCATACTGAAGTAGGTTAAAGCTACATGTCTCTAATTTTTTGAAAGACAAAGGCCTTTTATGCATTTCTGTGCTGAAATATTCCTTGTTGAGTGTATTATATATAAAGAATTATATCACATACAGCATGATGAAAAGTGAAATAACTGCAGATGGCTGAGAAGAACTTTTCCATGTACCGATGTTGATCTAACAGTGAGCTTCCTACATGAGTATATAATTATATATACCTGCAAAACCAAGAAGTTAGAAAAGCATTTGTGTAGAAGACCATCAAATGAGAATGGCCTTTATAAGCTCTACTTGCATTTAGAAGATTTAGAACAGAAATTAACACATTTGTTTTCCCTGAATAAGCTGGGGCTGAAGTTCTCCTGAGGAGGAGGAGACTGAGGGAAGAGATTACTCATCCACTCATAGCTTAAAAAAACAGGGTCAGGAGGTTCCCTGTCAGATCTTTGTTACCACAGTAAAATCATTAAACCTTGTGTTCTGTGCCAAGCCTCACATCCGCAGAATGGAAAGGGAGAGGACAGGAGAGCAGAAGAGAAGGGAGGGGAGGACTTAGATTATTTATGTACACCATTTTTAAGGCTGCATCCTGCTATGTTTGCAATGTCATGCTTCTTCTGGAGACACCAATTAAAACAAACAAACAAACAAAAAACAACAACAACAAATTAAATAGTGTCTTGTTTTCATAATTTCCAGTTGAGACCTCTTCTAGATGCATAGACCAGTTCTGCTTCCTTTATTATAATCCAGTGCTAGCAAAAATAGAAACAAAAGCCATCATGCTATTACGACCAGTGAAAATATCAGATAATTCTACCAAACTGCTGATAAACACATCTAAACTCAGGATCACTTTATTGGAAATGAACTACATGGGAAATATTTTCTTAATCTTTTATTTCCTTCACAGCAATACAGGAGCATGACATATTCTAATGTGATGACTCATCATCACATTAAAGTATCCTCAGTGCTTTCCATGTGATACAGTTGAGGCAAATGGCAAAAATCCAAGAAGGAATACAGGAGGGGAAGCCAGCAGAAAATACAATTGGAAAGACAATGTAAATTCCCCTGAGGGCTGCACATCAGAGAGTAGTTTGGGAACTGACTGGCAGAAGAAAAACAGCTGCCAGTGCTTTGTGGTATTTCTTTCAAGGACAAGAACATCAGCTCTGTCAGCTGCAAAATGGGAAACTTGCACATCCTGGCCCTCTTGTTAACTTCTTCATCTCTGAGCCTGAGGGTCCGGACATGAATAAGCTGGCGCTTTCTACCTGTTCCCATGTGCTTCTCTCACCTGCTTCTTTTTCACTTAAACACCCTTGCTATTGTGTCGTTTATAGGTGACCTGCAATTGGAGAAGCAGTGAGATGTACCAACCCATCCACCTTGTCCTGCTGATCACTGTGAGAAGTGGTTGTATTTGTGCCAACACAACGCAACTCTGTCTTAACAACTGGGCTATAACAAAAAACAATGTCTACTTCCTGGTGGGCAGCACTTACTCTTGTAGACATAAAAATGGTAATTCAAAAACTGCATAAAAGCAGTTACAGTAGAGGAAACCCTATGCCCACTAGAGATCTCCATTAGTAGCAGCCACTTCCATGTACAAAAATGCTTTTTGAATTTTTATTCTGCCCTTGCCTGCTACTGTTTTCTTAAGCCCTTCACACCAGATACGTAAATACTGGAATAGTGGTGAATTGATGAATAGTATTCGGTTGGTACAATGCTACTTTCTTTATACCATCTGTGATTTATACAAATAAAACAATGCTAGGTCAATATACAAGCACTATATGCCAGTGTACTGAAGTATTACCTAATCTCTATGTAAATAGTATTAAAAATTTTTAAAGAGTTGCCTTATGATTTTGGTCTAACAACTCACAAAAGTACATACACTACTTTTGCCAAGTACTGGCTTTTTCCTAAGAGGTATCACCTCGGTCCCTTACTGCATCTTGTTGTATTGGCATACTCAATTCCACTGTCCCTTTGTCACATAAACAATGATAGACAAAAGTTAAATATTTATTTGATTTTCAAAGTCTTCTGTATCAAACTATGAATCCAAGTAACTGAATGCTACCAACTGAGAATATCTTTCCTTTGTCAGCTGATAGTTAAGAAAGACGTCGTGGTTTTCTTAGTTTCTGTATCATGTATTATTTAGGTGGCTGTCAGAGCAGGGCAATTTCTTTACAGTCCAGTCACAAAGCTGGAATGAACTATTTACAATTCATATTCTGCTGCCAGAGAAAAGGAGTATCAGAATGTCTGTAAAAAGCACACTGCAAAATTAGACTAACCTAGTATGAGTTAAAAGACCCTTAGTCAGCAGCAGTATAGTGGTCAGTATTCATTTAGTCAGCACTTGATCTGATTCACAAGTTTTGGACAAACACCTCATGACTAATTAAAAGCAGCAAGTAGGTTTGAATATTCTTTTTCCACTGAACTAAAAACGTGTCAATTTCAGCAGGCAAAGGTTGTGTTGTTTATGAATTTTTGATATTTAAATTTCTTCTTATTCCTTTTCAGCACACAGTATTATAAAACATTCAGCTCTTATGTAGCTCCAAACCTGCAGTCTCCTTTCCAAATGAGGAATTAACCACCAGCAGACTACAGTAAATAATGTGCCTGATTTCCATATTGCCAATATAGGTAGTAGAGCCACTAGCATACTATGTTTGGGAACCCTGCTTTTTTTTTAGCTACTGTTTGGGGGCAACATTTCTCTCCTTTTCTATCCTTCCTGCTCACCCTCTATCCTTCTTTCTCCATCTCTCATGTACACATACACACCAAGTCAACTGCTATTTATACAGTTAGCATAATTTTAGCATGCACCACAATGAGTAATAAGAAAAAAGGTGTCAAAGCAAGAAGTCCTTATTCTGGAAATCTGACAATACAGTAGCACAGTATAGTACGGACTTACAGTAAACAAGTACTGAATAGCAAAGGGTCATTGTAGACAATTGCTTTATAAAGCTATCACATACAAAATACTAATAACCAACTAATACAGCAGTATGATTAGGTGGACCTACCAGTGCTCTATTAGATTAACAGGTGAAAAAAAAAAAAAAAGGCAGTTTTTCTATTTATCTGTAAGCTAATACCTGATGTGAGTCTTACTAAACAGACTATTTGCCTACTTTACTGATTCAATTGCTGTCTTGTCAAGCAATAAATGTGTGTTGCTGTTTTCACAGTACATTCTTGCCTACTTTGCTAAATGGAAATAATCCAAACCAGGTAGTTAGGCACATAGTATGTGATTTACTGGATGGAAAACTTCGTCTTTTCTGCAAAAAGCTGAAATCGTGTGAGACATCTAGGAGGATGAAAGAAACCAAGGAAAAACATACATGTGAAGTTGAAGTTTTCCTGAGATAACTGCATTAAATCTGTTGCATTAAGTGTTGTCTAAGAGCTTAGTGACTCTCACAAGGACATTCTATACCCTCAGGATGCCACTTGCACCACCTCTGGCACCAGCTCTCACCCCTTGGGTGAGCCAAATTGACCTATAAGATTGACATAAAGCAATTTGCCTCTTTGTCTGGTTAACTCCCTGACAGTTTAGAAAGATTAATCAATCCACTATGCCACCAAATGAGCACCAAAATTACTGAATTACCACAAGGGAAAAACAAAACAAAACAAAACAAAACAACATGACACAGTATGGAGCATGGTGTCAGAAGGCAGTTGATGGTGGATATGAAAGAGAAATTGGAGACCTCTGACAGCAGTGATTTTCTAATCAGCTCTGCCATGTTGTGAAGCCTCACCATTAATTAGGACAGGAAAAATTGCATGAAATAGAGAGGTGCAGCCTTTCAACTTTCCATAGGTCATCTTATAATTTTAGGCTATATGTCATCCTGACAGAGAAAGTATTAAAGTATTATACTCCTGGAAAATGACTGTGTTACACTGTGTATAGATCCTAAAACTCTTAAGAAAGACATTTTTATTTATTTATTTTTTTCCCCAGATGTAAAACCCAAAGCTTTATCTTTATCAATGCTATGATAAAATCTGGAACACATAAAAAGAAAAACAAATGCATTGACATTCTGGTTGAAAAAAAAAGTGATTGCTTTGCAAAAAACAGAGGTTTTTTGTTTGTTTTGCCATCTACCTCCTCCCCAGGTTTGTATATGTTGCTGCCTGGTTGAGGGAAGTGATGGAAAATGGTGTGGGAAGGAGGACAAGGAACAATTTCCCTTACTGATTTCATTTCTGAGTAGCTCCCGCAAATGAAGATCCCATAAGAATCCTAATCCCAATGAAACTAGTACAGTTTCCTCAATTATTTTTTGGTAGACTTCATGAAACAGAAGCAATTTTTTTTCCTGTTTTCTCTACATCTGAAGTGGTGACATGATTGCTTTTTTAATTATGGCAGTCCCAATATACACAAGCACTATGTACTGAGACATCTTTGTAGGTCAGATAAGCTCTTCACCAGCAGAGTATTATGCATTTCAAGAAAGAACATGAAAATATAATTCTAGAAATCTAAGCATGATCATGTTTTACTTAGCAAATAGATTATGATATTCCTGACAGAAAATGTATTTTAGATAGGAATTGCTGAAACCTCACAGTCAAAATTTCTTTTTACATGAGACGAATTTCCATACAGAAGGCATATTTCCATTTATTCAGATTTTGTTATTTCTAGTTGGTTCCATATTCTGCATACGCCCTCAGTAGGTTTAAAGGAACATAGTTACTAAAATTATTGAAAAATATATGTATAAAATATGGAGATTTTTGAGACAAACTTAGAAAAAATGCCTGATCCAAAATCAATCTGAATTCTGATGAAAAGGCCCAGGCTGTACTGCACATCAGCAAGACTTTTCCTTGTGCAACAGTAGCATCTGTCTTTTCTTTTTTTTTTTGCCACTTTATCTTTTTTTTTTTTTAACTTCTCTTGCTTTCCACTTTTTCTTCAAAGTCCAAACCTATAAGCCAAAGAAACCACAACAACCCCACAAAAAACAAAACAAAACAAACAACACTTTCATAGCTAAGGAAATAAAGAATTCATTTTCCTGCCCCATCTGCAGGAGATTTTAGGTCAGAAAGGAATTTAAACCAACCATAAAAACATTATAGAATGCATAAAGTTTTGTTTCTGCCATGAGGCTCCTCTGGCATTGTGCCACAGATGCTGTACATCTAATTTCTTGACCTCTTGGAAAGTCAAACTGTGCTTTTTCATCCCATGTTACCCACGTAGTATATGTATGAGGCCACCACATTTAATGCATCCCTAGTTCTGAATCCTCCATGGAGCATGAGTTTTCTTTTTACAGACTCATAATTTTCTTTTTCATCCCAGAAATTCTTCATGCACCTCCCTTACTTCATGTGGTATTAAACCTTTTCACCTGAGGTGTAGTCATCTAAAGCTGCTTTTCATAGCGGTTCAATCATTCTCAGCCACACGAGCCAGAAAACCCCAAGCCTGGCTGCCATTCCCTACTTACAAGGCTCCTGAGGCTCCTGCTGTGGAGCTTTCTATCACTGCTGCCTGTGGAGAGCTTGGCCTGAAGCCTTCCACCTCTGGCCTTCTTATGCTGGAGGGACAAATTCACAAGTACTGTCCTGATGACAGCATTTCCCACACCTGTCTCATTCCCAGAAGCCAAACTATCATTGAGACCTGTACATTGTAGAAGCAGTCATGATTTCCCATCATCATTTTTGACCTATTATCCATCTCCAGTCATAAACTCAGAGTTGCAAAGTTTTGTCTTTCAGGCAATTTTAAATAGAGAAAAACACCAACAACAACAATAACAACAACAACAAAAACTGCATGAACAGGAAAACACTCCCTTTAGCTATAAAGAGGATTGGGTGATAGAATAAACCAATCTCACAAAAGAGAAGAAGAAACAGAAATGACAAAGACTTGTACTGCCATGCCACTAAGGTATATGTAAGATGTTTTGTACACTTAGAAGTGCTGTCATTGCAATAAAAAAATGCATTTAAGATAACAGCAATCTTAGAGGCTTTCAAGAGAACCTATAATAAAGGTAGAAATAAGATTCATAAGGTAGAGTATTCTTTCAGAGATCGCGTGTGGAAAAATGTTAATGCGTACACTGCAGGACAACTTTCGAAATGGGATCATTTCAAGCCTATGCAACCTTGACAGTGTCCCTCTTTACTGGAAATTAAATTAAATACATCTTCATGCTATTTTTCACAAAAAAGGTAAGCAGTAAAATGGTTGATACAATCATATCTATTCAAAAATAAAAGCTCATCTACCATACAGCTGTGAGTGAACACCTACAGCAGCAGCAAATTGACCATATCACATGGGCTAAACTACCTCTTTGACCAGCAAGAGCAATTGTATTATCCCTGATCCAGATACATATTAAGGCATACAGGAAAAACACCTGCAGAATTCAAATGCATGTAAATTTGCAAAAGTGGTTATTATATTGAAATAGAGAGAAATAGATGACTGATGGAGAAACTAAAGTTATTCATCATACCTTTGAGATTTGAGTGTATTATTAAGGAGTTAGAAGCAACGAAGCAAATATATTTGTTCTAGGACTATACTTGGAAATTTGCAAAAAGTACTATTGCAAGGTCAAAAGTAAATGATCCTTGTATCTGTGTGCAGGTAACACACCCTTCTTTGCATCTAGTAACAAACAGAGGGTTTTGTCTAGCCCCTGGAGATATCTCTTTATACACATACTTGTTCTTACATTTGCCCATGGATACAGGTCCATAAGATGGATTCAGATGGCTCACTGCCACTGAAATGGAAAAAATCGAGCTTTCTCTTTTACTTTCTCTCAACCTCCTGCTTCTCAAAGGGAGGCATTTAGAGCATTTCTGACAAACAGAAAGCCAATTCCTCCCACTGTAACACGAGAAAATTAATCCAGTAAGGAAAAAACAAACAAGCAAGCAAGCAAGCAAACAAACAAACAAACAAACACAGCTTTTTATTTGGTTAATGCTTAAAATGTGTTAACTGTACTATCAGAAGAGTTTAAGAGCTGGGAAGGAGATAGCATGGTGAGGAGTGGGGAAGGTTAGGAATGGTATTAAGTCATTCCCTTTTAGCAGCTTAGAAATTAGCCATGTCCAGAGATGCCTCAGTTGAAATAAAAATAAAAAAGCACTAATTAGCAGCTGGACTGCATGAAACCTCCACTGAAACAAGGCTGCAGTAGTCCTACCTTGGTGGTTTAGATGTATACCTTAACTATTCTGCTCCTAAAAGTTGCCAAACTATGTTAGAGACCTTCTTCAGTTCTCAGAGGAAGCTGTAACAAAATTCAATTTCCTACAGCTTCAGGAAAGGTTACTTCCTCTTGCAGGCATTCTTTTCACTATAAAAGACGCTTGATACTTATATTCTTCCTTTTCTAGTTCTTCTCTTGCTTTCCTATTAGTGACAATTAGTTTCCTAATTTCCTATTTCCTATTAGTTTTTGTCCCCAAAACTTGGTGGTATGGCAGATCATAAACCATCGATGCTTGTACAGCAAAAATTCCTACCTACCACAATTACTTTCTCGCTCATCTCAAACAACCAACATCAGTCACAAAGATCCCTCTCAAATAGGCCTGCATAGAAATGTTTTTCACATTATTACTAGACTCTATCACAAAGTTGCTAGAAGCCAGCATGACTTCCTACATTTTTGGGAAAATCACAACAGCGCTCTTTAGGTAAAAAGTAGGGAAGGGATATTTCTTGGAGTGGCTGGGTGTGAAATTGTTTCAATGGCTACCAACTGAAGGGCCATATTTTAAAATATTTCTAGTAGTCCCTGTCATCAGCAAGAACTGGAATAGTTCATTATGATATCTGAATGTAGACCTGCTTTGTGATTTTGAACTGACATCAGTAGTGTGCATTGCAGTCTTTAAGGTGCGAAGTAAACTGGTACAGAATATTTCCCAGCCTGTGTAAGTGTGTTCACACAGTTAACTAATAAATTCTAATTTTAAAATTATTTAAATTAAGTGTGTTGAGGTTGCTGTATTTCTGCTTTTGATCAGAGTCAGTCACTCTTTTTAGTATCAAAATATATATAGAAAAAAATTTATAATTAGTTAGCTTTTGAGAAACATTTTTATTCTCTTTACACATCAAAATTGTCTTATCATTTTCCTGTTTTTTTTTTTAAATTCTTAAAATGCTCCAAATAAGAAGTATTTTTGTGTAAATATATGGCTTTTTATCTTTTGAAAAATATGATAGAGATTAATCTATTTAAAAAAATGCCCAATTAACAAGGACTCACAATGTTTCTAAACCTTTAAATACAAAATAATTTAGCTTCATTTGCTATAATTGTATTACAACTGTTCCCCCCCCCCCCCCATGGAAGGTAATACTAGCAATGAGTTAATCACATTGGTATAAAAAATCATTGTATTTCTTGAAAATTTAATTTTCATTTAACTGAATGCTGTTTTCTAGATTTAGTAATACAATCCATCTAGTCCACTACTGTCAATATCCTCTTGCCTTAGACAACACTTTTTCATAAATTAAGTTTAATTCACAAATTCTCCATGCTGTAAACAAAGCAATTAAAATTTATTATTTCACAATTTAGTACCCTGTATTAGCCAGCCCTAAGACCATGGCAAGAAGACAGAACTAACATATGTTCCTAACAGAAGAGCTTCCTCCCACCTCTCATGGCCCTGTTCACTGTTTCAGTACTTATTTAGTAACGCACATGATTCATTTAAAGCCTAGGAGTCATTTGCATTTAAATTATATGCCTAAAAAATATTAGGCATTCGCTCATGTGTTCTATGAATACAGAATCTAATTTAGTACTTGCATATGAGAAAGTTAACTTTTGCTGTCAGACTTCTTAGAAACATACACACACACACACACACACACACACAACAACCCAAATCAAACAGTTAAAGGGTAAGAAAAGTATCCTTGTGTATTTGAAAACATGGACTAGAACAGATTACCATGGAAATTTATCAGCTGCTTAGTAATGAACTGTGTTTCTAGCTGTGCATCTTTCAGGAATTCAGAATGGTACTGTTCCAGGGCTGAATCTAACACACCCATTTCACAAGAACATCCATCAAAGTGAATGGTAAGCTGTAATTAACAGCATTCATTGTTTCCTAGTGTCCATTGCTCTTCAGAAACCAGACCTGTGCCCACAACAGAGGCTGTCCCTCTGACTGCTACACCTCATTGGCTTTACCTCGTATTTAGCAACATGCTACTTATTAAGTATTTATATAATCATAGAATCATAGAACCGCAGAGTGGTTTGGGTTGGAAGGGACCTTAAAGTCCATCCAGTTCCAACACCCTGCCATGGGCAGAGACACCTCCCATCAGACCAGGCTGCTCAAAGACCCATCCATCTTGAACACTTCTAGGGATGGGGCATCCACATCTTCCCTAGGAAACCTGGTCTGGTGCCTCTCAACTCTTATGTTAACATGCCTATGTGTTAATAAAAATTGTTTTAATACTGATCACAGTATTTCATATTTTTAACTGAAATAAAATGTCTCTTTAGATTAATGAGTACGTATAGGGAATGGCCACTTGATAGCCCCTCCTCCTATGAAGCCTAATGAAGTCTGAAATATTTCTTTGAAGACCCCTGAAGATGGCAACACTGAAGGATATATATTTTTTTTCCTTAGAAAGAAAGAAAACTGCTGATTATTTTTCTTAAAATATTCACTGTTCTTACAACTCTTGCTGAACGTTATCTAGAGCTGACCTGTTAATGTTTGAATATGTTTGAACTTGAGTGAATCATCAAGACAAAAATCCTATGTATTGCCCCAAATTGCATCCCTATCCCCATAAGATACAGAATCAACATACAAAGAGGGGTAAAGAAAAAAAAAAAAAGAAGTTTTCTTTATGACTCCCTGCATATATTTTTGTAGTGAGCAATGATTAGAAATCACAGTGTCTTATTGCCCATTGAGTTCTTTCAAATGGATCTCAGTCCCAGACATATGCAGAAATGTTGGAGAACACATTTAATTCTTCTTTTCCTCATTACAGAGGAATCCTCTGTGATTCTCTACCTACTAGGTTTCCATGAACTACCAACCAAAAAGCGTATCTCACACTCAGAACAGATGAGATCAAAATGGAGCTGAGGACTGTCACAGCAGTTCTCAGTATCCTCCACATCAGAAAAGTGGCACTGACTGCCTATGATTCTGTACAATGTTTGGCATGGGTGAGGACCTGGAGTTTTATAATAAAGTAGACAAAACTCCTCTCTGCTGCCATGCATTGTAACAGCAAAGCATTTGTGTTTTTCCAAGTTATTTATGTATTTATTTATTTATTATTTTTTATTTTTATTTGGTGCATCTGGCTGGGAAGTCCACATGAGAGCAGTGTAAGTGAAATACCCCACAATATGGATGTCATGAAGATAACTACAGCTCAGGGTAACATGAATTACTGTATCCTGAGTCAAAAAACATTGTATAACTCGAGTTTTGATTGCACACTGAAAACATGGCAGCTTCTCTATTAACCCATTTTATCTTGCAGTGGAAGTGGATTGCTGCCCGTCAGCAACCAGATTAAAAGCTCAAGATCCATCAATCATACATGTACAAGCTTGTCAAAAAGTCCATTAGCTTGCTTTCCTTTTATTCATCAAACCTGTTAAATCAATGTGTAATCTATCATAATATTTCCTTTTCAGGAAGCAAGAGTACCTGAATTATTCTGTACGTCATGTTGCTGAAAATGCACTTCTAAATTTCTGTAAGATTTCTAACAGTTTTCTAATAGCAAACAAGAAAGGATGATACAAGTGCATAGGATGCAATCCTAAAGTACATATTTACCAAGCATACATTTTCATCTAGAAAATAAATAAGCCCATGCAAAATCATATTTTAAAACATGAAGAAGACAAGTAGTTCTGTTACTAGTTTAGCTGACAGAAGAAAGAAAAAAAAAAGACTATGGGAACTGCTGGCTTAGCAAGGAAAACCAATGAGGTGTTGAAATAAATTCTGGGTTTTCTCAGTGTGATTTGTAAAGCTGTTAACCACTCACACTGCTCATGAATTCATTACACTCACATGCAACATTCTCAACATTCTCTAGTAATTCATCTTTTGATGTATTTAGGCAAAATAAGGAAATCGCTAATTATCTAATGCAATGTAATTAGGTAACAGAGAATGTACAAGCAATTATAAGGTTCAAAGTAACTGCAGTCGGGGCAATTTTGAAATATTTTAATTCAGGTTGATGTAAACT
Organism: Anser anser; assembly: GCF_964211835.1. Lineage (NCBI taxonomy): Eukaryota > Metazoa > Chordata > Aves > Anseriformes > Anatidae > Anser > Anser anser. The sequence goes on from NC_139723.1 coordinate 14,956,428, forward strand.
CTTTTGCTTTAAGAGGAGTCTCAGTGAATTCCAACCAGATTAGAGTTGATAAAAAAACAAACAAAAAAAAACAAAAAACAACCAAACAAAAAAATTTATGGAGCTTATGGAACTTATGGAGCACTTAACATGAAGATTAAAGACTAAGAGAAATTGCTTCCAAAAAATCCACATAATTTTTGTAGGTGTACTGTTAACTTAGTAGAAGATTACTGTGACTCTTTCTCAATATAAAGACTTCTATCAATTACAGTTGTAGGACTACGTGTAACTGACCCATGGCCGCCCATAAAAGCAGACACTGAGAGCAGCAGCAGAGCTCATAGTGAGATAAAAATCAAAAGCAGAACATTGGTGCAGGGAATGATGAACCCAGGCAAAAACACAAAAACAGAGCAAATCATATAGCTGCACTTTGATACTTCTCCTGACCTCACCTGTACTACCAACAATTGCAGCTGAATTTGGGAAATCCAAGAATCTAGGGTGCAGTTGGAATTAGTGAGAGCGTTTTGCTGAGAAAAGTTTTATCAGGATGATTTCTAAGATTTCTACCCTTAAAGCTACCCACTTCTGTTAGGTAAGAAGCAAAGATATGTGGATTCCTCTACCCACATACAGAAGACTTCATTCTCCATGTGTATGTAGTGAAAACAGATCTTTTTATAAAACCCCTTCGTTTTGGTTTTATTAATGATTGAGCAGACCCAGCCTACCTGAAACTGAAAAGTACATCTGCATAAAAAAATTGCAATTTACCGTCAATGGCAAGTATTCATAAGTAAGTAACTTAAATAGTTGTTTCTTCCAGTAGCTGGAAAGAACTTTTAAATAATAAAGAACATGGAAGCTTATGATCATTAATTTAGCACTGCATTCATTTTTTTGATTGTTTAAAAGAAAAGGAACAGTTTTACCCAAACCATGAAAAAACTACATTGATGTCCATTGATTAAAACCAGTAGCAGATGACTAAATATCTAAGGCATATAAAAGACTTTTTAAAATGTTTGTCAATGACTTTTTGAAAGGTGAAATTACCTTCTTATTTGTTAAGGATTTCTTGATGTAAATCAGATAAAAAATGTAAATGTAAGTACCAAAATATGTCAAATTGATGCAGAGTACACTGCAATGGCCAACTTGGCCAACTGAAGGAAAGGTTCCTTCAGTTGCAGTTTAGACCTCTACTTTGCCTGTGTTGCTGCACTGTTATACCAATGGCAAGGAAACAAGCTCAACAGTAACTTGTGTAAAATGACTACAAAACAGGGAGAATGTTGCTGTTGTGGAAAGACTGTTCAATCCCTGTTTGAAGCAGAACAGATAAGAAAATAATGAAAACAAATTATCCAGAGGGCTGCATTTCTGTCCTATCAATGTAAATGACAATAAACTGGACCAAAAAAGTCACTGTGAGATATTGCCACTGATACGAGTTAAAAAAAATAAATAAAAAATGGATCCAAATCTATGAAAAACAAATTTTAACAGCCTGAAGCTTTTTTTTCTTTTTCTTTATAATTCTCAAAATATTCCAAATACTAGAGACAAAAACATAAGATGGGCAAAAAGTACTTTCTCTTATGTGTGTTTTTTATCTTGGTACATTTTTCATGTTACTACCTATTATTTTTATTGTACTTCCATAGAGAACAAAATAACAATAGTAACTCTTTTACTGCTCAATTCAGGACTTTCACTCTATTCCGAAACCTACTGTCATCACTGTAGGATTTTGGAATTATAAGAAAAAAAAAGACCTTTTGATATGCAGACTACCTGGTATTCTTCTATTCCTCAGGTAGTTAAATGGCACTACTTACACCTCTTCCTGAAGCAGATAGTTCCATTTTTTCCTCTCTCACTTTCCTATTTGTGTAATTCTTTAGGGAAATAATGCAAAATAACTAAGGGGAATTCAGAAAGAAAAAATAACTTGGCCGGTGATGAAAAAAACAAATAACAATAACAACCACAACAAAAGAATATGTTAAAAATGAAGTAATGAACTGTACTTCTTGCATAAAGATTTTTTTTTCCTATTAAATCACTAACTAGACTTTTTAGTACCTATGAGGTGATACATAATATGACTAAAATCGGGGGGGGGGGGGGGGGAAGCAACACAAAAAGTCTCTTACATTCAAATCTTTTGCATTGGAACCTTATTCATTATTATGAACTCCCCAAATAAGGACACTTGACTGAAACCACATCGAAAGAGAAAGTAAAGATGAGCAATTACAAACGAGCAAAGCTAACATCCATCTTGAACTCAGTAACAGCACTACCTTCTGGCATCCAGAAATTAAGATTAATTAAGTTACCAGCAAGAATCTTGTACTTCTATGTCACCTCCCAGAAGATATGAATAGCTATAAGCCATGTCCCCACACAGCTTTAATTATAACCATTGCTTGAAATTCAACCAAGTCTCTGCTCTTTCTTCACAATATCATCCAATTAGTGTTATAAAATAAAATAAAAAATAAAAATAAACACAAGCTATACATTATCATTTTAAAATCTTCCTTGATTTTTACTTCTCCATTTACTAAATCTCTGAGATGTCTTTTTTTTTTTTTGTGTGTGTGTGTGTGTGTCAGCTATTACTGTTTTTAACCTACCCTTTTGGCTTTCAAATCTAATTGATTAACTTTACATTGCCACAGCCAAAATAATCTGCTACATATTACACTTTTACAGACGAAAATCTCCCCTTACAGTCAATCACACATGAGAATTATTTATGACCAAGAATTATTTGACATGTCATTTTGTTTTAACATCATTCCAGACATATCCCCTAATAAAAAACAAAATCCAACTTGTCAATGGTGTAACTTTTGCTAGTAATGCTTCTACACAAGCTGTATGTATTTACTCTGTACATTGCTTTTAAATGTAGAGATATTTCAAGAGGTGGTGACATTGGTCTCTAGAATCTAACATACACATAAAATCAAACAACAGTTTTGAGATCATGACTGGTCATAACTACCACCACTACTAAAATCATTCAATGATCTCATGGGGCTATCATTTCCTAGCCACTAATAATAACCACTAATTAGTAAATTTTTATTTTAATTTCACCATGCTTCTAGGGACAAATCCATCATTATTAATGGTAATTATAAGACTTCCTGTATTATTGGGCTATGGAAATAGGCTGGTATTGTCTTTTAAAATAATCTTTTTATTTTGATAAATACATTTGTGTTCTCAGAAAATAAGTAATTGCTTTTTACCATTTCTACATTTACTCTTGGAATGGTAAACAGACATTTGTAGGAATCAAATTCTGAATATTTTGATACTACTGTGCTAGATGAGGAGATTAAGATGATTTAGCACTTTCCAGGAATGTCAGATGAACACATGGGTACATACATAATCATATGCTGAGTCATAACAGGTACACAGAACTGATGTGATATAGATTTTACAATAAAAACCAGTAACTAAACGGCTTGATTTAAGCTTTTTAATACTAAAAGCAACTACTAATGTGATTTAGATAGAAGTCTGTATGTGTTGTAAAGTCTACAATCCTTGAGGAAAAAGATTATGTACGACTTAAGAGAAATGCCAAATACCAGGACAGTATAATAAATGCAATAAATGTAGTAAATGGAGAGTGGACAAGAAAGGCCCTTATCTGAGTACCAAATAGGATGTCGAACAAAGGAGGAACATTTTTTTTTCTGAAATACTTCGTTGTCTCTACCAAGTCAGCTAACAGTGTTGAAGAAATAAATAATCTCTTCTTCCAAGATATATTCATTATTCTCATACCTGGGGCTACCACCAGCTTTCTCAGAGAGAAAAAACAAAAACAAACAAAAAAACATAGTAATTAACACAAAAAAATGTGGTTAATCAGCACAACATTATATTTTCATAGATTATTAGATTGTTGCTATGGGAGTATTTGTAATTAACTTCTATTGTCTGAACAAAGATACACCAACCCACAATCCTCAAAGTTTTTGGAACATCAGGTTTTTGTATAATGAGAAAGCCAAACAGTTGAGCTGGTAAAAATATTTAAATTAAATTTCTTTTGTTAAAAGGAAAATATATTTAATGGGCAGACAAAATTAAAGACTTAATGTGCAACCTTTAACAACAATCAATAGCATTTTTGAAAATGAAATAAAAGTGTTTCAATTTAAAACTGTTACTCCATGTTTTGAAAATACTATTTTAGGATTAAGATGTAATTCAAAAATTAAAAATAAGATCTTTCTCTTCTTAAAGATTGAAACCTTTCACAGTCTCAAAGCAAATTTGAAGGGAAATAACATTGGATTTTTCTCCAAATCTACATATTTTCTATTGTCCTCTTCTTTCATAGAAATATTACTTTCTACATACATTTGTTGTGAGTGATGATGATGCCATATGAGACATTTAAGGTTAATTAACATTGAGAATGACTGGTTTGGGAAAAGAAGGAGCAAGTATACCTTCCCTGAGTTTATTATTCCTTCTGTAAACACACTTTTGCAACTGTACTTGTGGAGGTGGAAGGTCTCATAAATAAGCACTGCCTCAGTAGGCAAAAAAAAAAAAAAAAAGCATTTTTTTTTGTAGATCTCTCCTTCGCAAATTTAAATACTGAATTTGTTTAACAACCACAATTTTATAGAGTACTATTTAGGTATCTTTTTGTTTATCCATTGTCCTTGAGAGGCTAGGCTAAACCGTAAGCACTGAATAAATACAGTGAAGAATAATTCATTCAAACAGCAAACTTAACTTCTGCTGAGACAAGTCGGGTAGCCACATATCCTTACCTACACTTTATCACCTACATATTTTTCAGGTAAAAACAGAATATTGTGGGTTCTGGAGATGGGAAGGTAATGAGGGGAAGGAAGGCCTTTTTTACCTTAAAATTAACATGCCATGAATTTCAGTAATCCCCACCACACTTCCTCTGGGGCTAAAACAGTTCGATTATAAGCAAACCCTTTTATTACATTCAGTCATGTGTCTTCAGAAATTAGTTATCAGATGAACTGTCTTTATTTGTAATAGTCATGCATTTCCCCCTACTTTATACGGTGGCACCTCTGCAAGAAAAAAATTAATTACAGCCAATAGTTTTAATTCAAGGGGAATAATTAAAGGCAGTGTGGGGGAGTGAAAGGAAGACGATGCCATTTTCTAGTTAACTGGAGCATTTAAAGATTCACTCTCCTATTCTTTGAGCCTAATTAAATCTATTAAAAATGGTTGTGAAGCCAATATATTCAAGATATGAAAAGTGATTAAGATTTTGTAGCTTTTAAACACAAACACTTTCAGATTTTTTCACAAAGTAACTTAAATTTGTGATTCGGGAAAAAAAAAAGGAAGTGAAATTTTGTGCTCATTTTAAATGACAGTATTGTCAACATCTCTTTGTTGTGATCAGAATCTATTTACAGTAGAACACAGAACTTCAAAGACACAGAAGACAAGCTGCATCTTGAATTTAGGAGATTATCAGCAGTAAAAGACATTTACAATGACTATAGCACCTGCTGGACTGGTCTTTTGACCTGTGATTATTTTTCCTTTTTTTGCTGTCTGACTTTATCTGAACTCAATCTAACACTGTATTCATCTGTGACTACATATAAACGAACACCCTTACTCATCTGTTAGATAATTGTGGCCTTAGAAGCCCTGTTACCTAAACAAATAAATTAAGTATATGTAAATATGGTATATACTATATTAAGTATAGTTTTGAATCCCACCTTAATGATACATATTATCTAAAAAAGGGACATCTAAGAGGTTTTTCCCAGAGACACTTATACAATACATTAGGTTATTTAATGCAGAGACATCCATGTGGCTTGAAAAACCAACCAACCAAACAAACAAAAAAAACAGTTAAAAACATCTGATATGAAGGTGACAGTCATTTCTGTATCAACTTCCTAGTTGACATCTGCCAGATATTTTCTTCTTTTCACTAAATAGTGTAATTTGACTTGTCAAAATGTTGGTGATTTTAGTCTAATGTTAATTAAACATTTTGAACATTTTTTTTGATATGAACATTAAAGCAGAATTATTGACAACCACCATATATGCTATTCCAATTGCTTATTAACAGAGCCATAGTTAGATCACTTTTTCAAACACTGTATTCCTTTGTTTCAGTAGAAACTTTGATTTATCTGTGGATAAAAGTTCACATATCATGAATTATAATTCTATGATTCTATGAATTATCTTGGAGCTTTTGCAATGTGACTTAAGATGTCCAACCATCTGGCAGATCATGTGGAGACATTTCCTGTTATGATTTGCTGTGCACTCCAGTACATTATCTAAATGTAGAGAAGCTATAAGCACATATGAGTGTCTATATGTACAGCAACATACACATTAACCTGCCATGTTTGATAAATGACAAGTATCAGAAGATGATTTGAGGGGATGACATTACAGTTACATATATGGAGAATTTTTATTTTCAGGCTATACTAACATTTAAATTCTGGTTTACTTTACACAACTGATTTATTGTCACTGATCACATTCTAAACCACAAGTAATAGCTTTACTGTTTCAAAAGACTTTCAGGATTTAGGACTTGAGGAAACGGCTTGAAACTGTGACAGGGGAGGGTCAGGCTGGGTGTCAGGAAAAGGTTCTTCACTAAGAGGGTGGTCGGGCACTGGAACAGGATCCCCAGGGATCCTTGGTCACAGCACCAAGCCCGACAGAGTTCAGGAAGAGTTTGGAGAACGTTCTCTGACACATGGTCTGATTTTTTAGGTGGTCCTTTGGGGACCCAGGAGTTGGACTCGATGATGCTTGTGGGTCTCTTCCAATTTGGGATATTCTATGATTCTAAGATTCTAGGATTACAATCAGAGTTTTAGACCGATATCAACACAGGTCAACTTAACGTTCTTCAAAATGCCAGAATATTAACACTTAAAATTTAATAATTAATGGTTGACTAATGTATGATTATAACTCAGAAGTACAAGCATTATGACTAATGCCTAAGTCAGAAATGTATACTCCTAATGTTCATCTAAAAACCTTGTTTCCCTAAATGCTACACTCTTCCATCCAGTCTTATCCACTTGGATAAATTATAAACATGTTGATTTCAGTAGAATTTGTCATTAGTTACAGCTTTCAGTTTGTAAACTGAAAAGAACATGGAGGTAAAGGAGGCTGTCAACAGTTTGAATATATGTTAATGTAAGCCTTAAAAATGATGAAGAGAAATTACATTGTAAGACGTGTTCCAAGGGAAGCCAGCTGTTGTCATCTTTTTGGATTTTAGCAAAGCTTTTGATGATTTTTCTCAAAGTATCCCTCTGGACTATATGTCCAGCATACATCTAGACAAATAAATAAATACTTAACACAGTGGTTGAACAATTGGCTGATGGATCAGGCTCAAAGGGTTATAGTACCATGGGGTTTTATCAGGCTGGTGGCCAGTCACCAGTGGGGTTCCCCAGGACTCCATTTTAGGGCCAGTTCTCTTTAATGTTTTCATAAATGACCCAGATGCAGGACTTGAAGGTATTCTAAGTAAGTTTGCAGATGATACTAAATTGGTAGGGGCTGTTGACTGCCTTGAGGATAGCAAGGCCTTGCAGAGACCTTTACAAATCAGAGGGCTGGGTAATCACTGACCGTATGAAGAATAACAAGATTAAGTGCCAGATTCTACATCTGGCATAGAGAAACCCTGGATATATGTAAAGACTGGGGAATAAGAGGTTGGAGAGCAGCTCCATAGAAATGGATCTGGACGTTTGGGTGGACAGCAAGTTGAACATGAGTCAACATTTTACTCTGGCAGCCAAAAGTGCCAACCGCATCCTAGGGTGCATCAGGCAAAACATGGCTTGCCAGTTGAAGGAAGGGATTGTCCCGCTCTGCTCTGCGCTGGTGCAGCTCCACCTCTAGCACCCTGTGCAGTTTTGGGTGCCACAATATAAGAAAGATGTAAAACTGTTACAGAGTGTCCAAAGGAAGACAACAAGATGGTGAAGGGACTGTAGGGCAAGATGTATGAGGAGCAGCTGAGGTCCCTTGGTTTGCTCAGCCCAGAGCAGAGCAGGCTGAGGGGAGGCCTCATGGCGGCCTGCAGCTCCCTCACGAGGAAAGTGGAGGGGTGGGCGCTGAGCTCTCTGGTGAGAGTGACAGGACTTGAGGGAATGGCACGGCGCTCAGCGAAGGCTCAGGTTCAGTATCAGGAAAAGATTCTTCAACAAGAGGGTACTGGAACAGACCCCAGGGAGCCTGTGGTCATGGCACAATGTGGTCACGGCACCGAGCCCGCCAGAGGTTAAGAAGCATTTGGACAGAGCTGTCAGACACACGGTTTGATTTTTGGGTGGTCCTGCGTGGAGGCAGGAGTTGGACTTGAGGATCCATGCGGATATTCTCTGTGTGGAGAATATCCTTCCAACTCAGGGTATTCTATGATTCTATGACTCTAAGTTTTAGAAAACAGAAAGAAACATTTGCATATTAACAAATTATATTCAGTGCTATTTATTCACCTATCCAGTGGATTTATTTTCTGCAGGAGAAAAATAATGAGTCTTCTTCTTTTTAGGTTAATAAATAAGGGTGAAATTAAGGTCAGTGCATTAGAGTTCTTCTGCACATAGAAAATGTTGCTTTAAAGCACTTGGTATGTGAAATTCTACATCATCTTCAAAGAAATATGACAAACATCAGTCCCTTACTACAAATGATAGTGGCTTTGCACAGAATCTGTTGATTCTCAGCTTTTCTAGGCCATGTGCCTAGAAAATACTGGGTTTCTTTCCCTAGGGATACACAGTGGTCTTTTGCAACAGGGAGTAGAACTCTTCCTAACATCTGGACTTGGATACTGAGCCAGGGTTTGAATCTGCATCACTTTTCGAGTTCAACAAAATGTCCTAAACTTTATTTTTATTTGTGTTCTACTACAGTTGTCTATGGTGTTTTATAAAACATGAATTAAGTTGCTTGCCCAACGTGAGAATTAAAAATAAATAAATACATCCATGGCAAATGCTTCTTCTACTCAAAAAAAAAATAATGTCATTTTATGTAACTTGAGATTACTTCTACTAAAAAAAAAAAAAAAAAGTTAAGCCAACCCGTGTATTTTATAAGACATTAATTTTATGCTAAAAATTTGCCCATCTGATCATAATGTTTATACAACCAGCCAGCTCCTATGCACTTATGATTTAGAGATAAATTTGAGGAATTATTTTCACACATTCCCGTCAGCTTCTAGTTCTGCAGCACTTCCAAGAAATCTATGTGTACATTTAGTGTCTTCCGAGCATTCAGTACCAAAAAAATGAAACCATATTAAGCAAATTGCAAATTTTAGATGACATTAGTAATATTAGAAAATAAACTTAAAACACAATGTTCTTTGCTTCTGAATACCAGCTTTTAAAACTTATTGACCTTCAAACATTTAATGTTTTACATAAACTATTTGATATGGCATAATATTATTTATTGTTGATGATGGATAGTAAGACTACTGATTAGATTCCAAAACAGATACATGTAAAATCACGCTATACTTCCACTCTAAGTAATTATCAGAGTCTGACTTGTATCACTGTGGAACTGTTATCTAGAAAGGGTCAAACAATGCTCCTAAAATAAGCCAATGCCTCTGGCACTGCATGTACAAAAATAGTCAATTTTCTAATATAAAGCTGCTCTTGAGCTGCTCTTGTTTAACAGCAAGTGTTTTTCTTTGTTGTAAAGTTTCTTTTAAATACGTATTTTAAAAAGTATGTGTTTTAAATTCACTGAAGGTGGACTGTTTCTTTTCTGAAAGATGATGAGTATGTCACATTTGGTACTTTCTCCATAATCCTCTGTGTCCCTCCTGACTTCACTCTAGCACTCTTCCAAGAAGTCTTTACCTGCTAATCAGGTCTGTTAGCAACTTCTTAGAAATATATATGAATAAAAATTAAACCATTCATACTGAACTTTATTAAATCAATAAACCCGTCTTTTCCTAATAATGAATTTCATAACATCAGTTGTCTGTGAGTAACCAATGCAATGATGAGGCATATTTATGTAATTGTAAGGTAGAGACAAAGCTTACAACTGATTTGCACATTTATGTCATGGTGGGCTTAGACCAGAATTGTGTTGAAAAAATCTAAAGATCCAAAGATGATACTAGTTCTCTGTGCCTTCTCAGTTCATCCTTTTCTAAGCCTACATTAGCATTTGCAGTCAGTCCTGCAGAGCATTTAAGAAGTTAATGAAGACATTTGCTTTATGTTTAATTCACAGTACTTCTGTTGCTGCTGAAAACACAAGTACAATTAACAGTGACATCATTGAAACTTCTTAATTAACAATAGACTTTAAGATTTATAATAAACAAACCAGGAACTACTGGCCCTCTTGTCTTTGTACTAAGCTGTACTAAACCATGCTCAGCCACCAGCAAAGTCATGAATATGCTGTGAGAAGTGCTATACATGAGATAGAGAATATAATATATACCAGTGCTGATGTCTGTTTCTGTTTCAAGCTCAGACTTCTATTCCTGTCACCCAGCTTTCACAACACATTTCTGAGACAACTCCCTTCTTTGCTACCGGGCAGTTTTCTTCAAATAATACAGACTGGCAACAGCTAGAGAAGGTCAATCAGGATCAAATAAAAATAGTTTGAAATAACTGTGATCAGTATCATATTCATTCCTACTACTTTTTTCTGATTTTCTTTTTTTTTTTTCTGAATAAAATCAGCTACACTCTAGTAGTATTAAAAAAAATAAAAATATATCGAGTTCACCTTTTTAGTCACCATAAATTTGTTTACAGGCTTAATCAATGGAAATTTGAAAAGGCCACAGTGTCTTCTGTTTATTAAAAAGCTAGATAAAACATCTTTACCCTGCTCTCAACTACAGTGCAGAAAGTATATAGATGAAAAAGTCTTGAGACTACCTTTTAAAGTTTCAAGCATATAGGCAAAATGCATTCTGGGTCTTAAAAGCCTGGCTCTGTATGGACAGGGAAGTCATACTTGCCAGCGTACTAGGGATTATGTCCATCCTCATGCTCACATTTTCTCAACACTCCAAACCCAATGGAAGAATTCATAATATTTGAACCTAAACAGTAACACTGCAGCATCAATGAAATGGAAGAGAGTTCCTGACTGCCTCAGTGAATGTTCTGTTTTTTAATGCAGAATTGATCTAACTGAATTATACTTAGATTTTTGGCATACGATGTTTTCCTACAAGATTTTTGTGCAAAACCCCCATTTTTTTATTTTTATTTTTTTTCAATTAATTTTTTCTCCCATGCATTTCTTTTATAACACTGGCAAATAAAGTCTAAATGTATTCACAGGCCTGGAACAGTTAAATTCTCTTTTCATAATGAGAGCTCTGAACAATTTCTCAGCTAACAGGTGAGTATGGCCTTTGTCCATACTGTCTCTGCTGCCAAGTGTCAGGTTAGATCAGTTGACATAAGACAATGGACAAGAAGTGCACATAAGACACATCCCAAAGCTGATAGAGAAAGACCTCAAATGAGAGAGAACGTTATCCTCTTCTGAAATTCAAGGCTTATGTATTCTGTCTTAGAATTGGGTAAGTTTCCCCTGCCACATGCACATGGTCTAGAAACCAAAACCAAGCAGACTCAGTGTGATTTCATATGGATTTTTTTTGGGTGCTAGCATTTGCAGACTGCATCTCACTCCCTGTAATGAAGTAAATTAACCTGAGCAACACAGTTGAGCCAGTAGTAAAATAAATAAAAAAGCTGAATAACCTTAATGCAATCTTATTAAATTAGATGAAGGAGTCAAGATTATTTTCAGCTGAATGTTCAGCAAAGTGCTGTTGATACCAGGATTAGAATGCATAGCAAATAATGGTTTCTGCAAATATTCCCTATGTAAATCTAGTCAATCAGTTAATTACTGCATATGCAGGAGATTCTATAATCTTACCCTTCTCTTCAGGTACTGATAGACTTACATCTTTCAGTGAGCAGTCTCTCTTATCACTATATACACTGCAGGTGTTTTGAATATGGTTGATTGCCTAGAGATCAGCCCATCTGAAAAACTGCAGATGACATAAACAGAGAGTAGAAAATTGCAAGACTCATGGAAGAAAAAAGAAGAGCATAAGAAGCTTCTTACCTTAGCTAAAATCATTTAGAACAAATCCATCTGTAAAACACAACTAAATTTTGTAATCAGAATCAGTTTTACAAATCAGAAGAAAGTACTTCCAAAATATATGGGACAGCCTGAGCATTACCCAGTGTACCAAGTCAGCACAGAGAAATGTGTCTACAGAGACTGAACATAACCACTTAACTCCTATAAATTCTATGAATTCATACCTCTAAACATCAAACTGAGGTAATCATGCTTAATAGGTATTTTGTGCAAAAGGAGCTTGATGTTTCTGTGCTAAAGAGCAACAGGAAGCATCAAAAAGCTTTTAAGAACTCTCTTTAACTCTCTTTATATTTATATATATATATTAAAATAAGTTATTCTGCATTTTATTAGTTAGCTACTACCTTTTACATATCACAAGAGGTAAGCTGTTAAGATCCAAAATGCTCCAGGGTTTCATTTTAGGTTCTAGCTAAACCAAATCTGTAATCACTAGCTATTTCATGCATGTTATACCTTCATCAGCAATATATTTGGGTAATTTCCATAAAAGGCATGTACACTGAAATATTCAAGATATTGTAGTGAGGTCTATAAAGCATGCATCATTCTAGAGCTTCTTGGAGATGTTAATCTTTGTTTAGGCGTATTTTATGCACAGAATGAAATAATACCCTACTTCCCAAATCCTCCCACTATCCAATGGAAATCCTGTATAGAAACCTTCTTCCTTTTCTAGCTTGAGATTCTAAACCCAAATCCCTCTCCCAAGCAAAGCAACACAACATACACAATCTACCATGTTTTACAAGTGATTGTAGCAATGCTCAGTTCCTACAAAGATGGAAGAAGATCTAAGCATTTGTCTGAAACTCTTAAATTGCAGAAAAAACCTTACAGCAACTCAAACATAACAATTAAACTTACTCTTTCCTGAACAGTAGTAAACAGACTACCATACTTCTTTTAAAAGGAGTTAACTCCTTTCCAACAGTATAAGGAGTTGGCATATGATCATGAAGCAGCCATGACTTTGTGTCTTCAGTTAACCACTCCTTACATTCTCTTGGTTTAGACTAATGATGTCACTGGTCTGGAATTAAATTAATATTTACAGAGAGTATTCTGTTTTAAACACCTAAATTAATATTATTAAACTAACCATATATCAAGAAACACAGGTCAAACTATGAAGAAACAGGGTAGTCTGAAACTCCAGAATCTCCATGGAATTAATTTCTTCTTTCAAATCTCATTTGAGAATCATCCATCTTATCTGAATACAACAAAACTCAAAAGTAAGAAGGCATCTGCAGTCCTTGGGAAATGGATCACCAAAATCTCTTAGAGGTTTTTTGGTTTCCGAACTGCATGTCCTGAATCATTTTGAGATCTAGTATGGTAGGATTTGTTGGATTTTTAATCTTGTAAAAGTAGGATTTTCAAATGATTGGAGGTATTGAGGTAGGATTGAATTCTTAAATTTTAGACTTCTTCAGAACTCTGTATTTGTTCATCGTCTGATGACACTAATTTTTCATCTATATACAGCTTTTTGAAACTCACAACTGTTTACTTTCTTTAATTTTACTGGGGGAAAAAGCAAGCAAACAAACAAACAAAAAAACAACAAAAAAACAGTCAAAGGAATTCAGAGGTCAGTTTTATAAACCATGATTCATCTCCAAAAAAAAGTGTTAAACATATGCTATTCATTTATTCACAGTTTGGTCCTGAAGTCAATGAACACAGCAGTGAAACTCATACTACCCTGTATTATAGTACCATTTTTCAGTTTTCCTCGATTTAGTAGCTAAGCACAGTAAGCATTTTATTACGTCAATTCCCAACAACCAATATCTGATATGAAGCAGATTTATCTAACACTCTCATAAAATGTCTAAATGGGAATAAATCAATTTATGCAGAGTCACATTATTTTTCATTTTGCTTTTAAAAACAAATATAAAACTGTAGCCGTATACATGCATAGCCAAACAGTAAAGCAATTCCTATGCAAAACAGTATCATTCTTCAAAACTATATTGCATACAATTTTTGAAGTCACTACTGAAGAAGACCAGAAGCAGGGCAGGAATTGGGAGATACCTGCATTAGATGTTGCTGATACTGTACAAAGAAGATTCCCATTTTGGATGGCATACCCTCTCAACTAAAACAAGATGAGCTTAATTTCTGCAAAGAGTAAATTAAACACAATAAAATGAAACTATTTTTTCCAGGATCATATGTTGATACATGGCAGAGAAACATGGTCTAAGCATCCATCATAGCTTATAATACTGTTCTTTAAGTCACTTGTTGTCCTCCTTATTTTGTTAACTCAAGACATCCACTTCCTTCCACTTAAAGCTTTATTTGGAAAATCACACATTGGAGGGTCCCAGATAAATGCATCTGCTTTCCAGCTGAAGAAATGGGAAGGTTCTTGGCAGCAGTTTTTATAGGATTACAGATTGTTCAACTTGTACTCAACAACTGTGAGTGCCTCTACAAACTCAAAATCTTCAAATTTGCCAAAAATTCTACTCACTCTCCCCCCCCCCCCCCCCGAGGAAGCTGGTTTTGCATTAAAAAAATAGAATACATCTATGCAAAGTGTCTACTTTCAAAAACACTCTGAAATCTCTGAAATCTACTGATTTCTGGCTTTGGAATATCAAATACTGGAAAATATTTGTCTTATTGTTTAACCATATACTATCAAATCTGAAACTTTCTTGTGAAAATATGTAAGAAAGCATTTTTTGCATAAACAGAGAAATATTCTGTAGAAGAGCTGAAAACACTTCCACTAATATACCATAATAAATAAACTACAGATACAGTTTCTGTAACCTAATAGCATTTCACAAAGTATAAATGACAGATAAAAACACAGTGTACATATTTTAATACTCCCAGGAATGTATTCATGACACATCCATGAAGCAGTATTAACCAGGTCTTTGTGGATTCCTAAAGTTCCATTAAAATGCATTTACCTTCACCTCAATTTCCTACATTTTTTCCTATATGTCATCATACAAATGAGCAGAATTGCCTTTGCCCTAAATGCAAAAGTACATTAGTTTTGTCATGTATGGTTGCTACTTAATTTAATTTTGCTTTGTGATACATTATTCAGTACAGATTTTCATCCTGTTAAGAACTGTCCGCAGTATTGAAGACTACAGAACACAACTCACCTGCAGTTATTTGTGTCCTTAGTGTTCTCTATTACAGTGACAATCTCCTAATCTATTTAAATCACTGATACAATTTGCACCCTACAGTAAATGAAGAATGTGAAATTCAACTTCATTTAAATCACTGAAAAGCTAGAACACATTATAACATGATCTCAAATGTCTTCATATAATTGCCACAAATGCTTACTAAAATGATTGCTATTTCCTTGCACAAGAGAGAAAATATGAAAAAAGTTGCATTATAAAAATCTTTCAACATTTTATGCAAATAGGAACACTTCAATAGAGAAGTGATTATGAGGTAGAATAAATTGGATAGATGACTTCTACTTTTGATAATACAGGATTTCTTATTAAACGAAGTGCAACTGGCATGAAAGGAATACTAATTTTCCAGATTTGAAAGCTGGTGTCCTGAAAAGACTCTAGTTTGATCTGGAAGGGAAAACCTTTCTATTACTAGTTTCTTATGGGTACTATGCAGTAAAAGATTAACTCTAAAACTCATTACATTTGTTGGAAAAAATCGTTACCCAACTGTTTAGAAATAGCAATTATATTGAGTCTGCAAAATACAACACTGTTCCTCTGTATTTTATAGGCTACATCAGCAACGTAAAAGAAGCATGTTTCCTAGACTCTAATAATCCAACATTTATTCTGCCCACGGCATGCAGAGTCATTTGTCCTTTTTCACACCAAATTAGCTTATCTAAGGAAATGCAGATGTAACAGAAATGGAAAAGAAATATTATCTGGAGCTCCCTCTTTATATTCATCACATCACCACCTTCCTGCAAAAATGCTTGCAAGATACTACAAAGTCAGGGCTTGACTCTAGTCAGAAGAAGGATTTTATAATTGTAGGAAAGGAGAAAATCAGACTTCTGGAAAACTAACCGTAAAATTCACTTGTGGAAAACACAGAATTGATCACTGCAGTTTCAAGATAGCAAAGAAAAATAAAAAAATAAAGAATCCAAGATGAAACATCCTGACCTCCTGTAAATGTAGTAGAGCTTACAACAATGCAGTAGCTGCAATATTTAACACAGTTATGGAGGCTTCAAAGAGCAGAGATGAAAAAAATTCTAACACTATACACTGTGTCTCAGTAACTCAGAAATTCATCTTGTTTCAATCATTGACCATCTTAGAGAAAGACAAGATTAATATCTATGATCAGTTTGTGAATTAAGAATGCCACATACGTATATTTTCCAAAAAGCACAATTCGATACTATCAGCTCTATCTCCTCCACAGTATTTTCCACTTAGAAAAAAAGCCTCATGATCTACAACAAGGTTAGGTCACAACACTGCCTATAATATACAATTAATTATTAACTAAGGATTTCCCTCATCACAGCCAGATTGGTCTTTTTAATGAGTTTGCTTTCTTTGATATTAG
Organism: Anser anser; assembly: GCF_964211835.1. NCBI lineage: Eukaryota > Metazoa > Chordata > Aves > Anseriformes > Anatidae > Anser > Anser anser. The sequence continues at coordinate 14,973,234 of NC_139723.1, forward strand.
GTCTTGAAGGAATTTAAAGTTGAAATAAACAGCAGTGCAGAGAGATGGGGACTGCTGCTCTCATTGCTCAACTTCTGTAAAAAGCTGTATTGTAATCTTTTCAGACAACAAGGTGAAAATGGAGTGCTTATTTTAGTAATACAAGGATTAATATTGCTGTCAATGTAAGCTAGGTAAAGAAGTCATTGTCTTGTATATGAGCTAGGAGTTAGACTTGCTGAAGAAAGACTGACTTGCTTATGAGTATTACTGCTGTAACATGACGGAAAGACTGGATTTTCATAATTCATATGTCCTTTTCTCCTTCTGAGTTCTGCTTAACACATTGTTAACAGGCATTTCCTTGTAAGACAGAGTAACTTCTTGTAAGACGCAGTCATTCCACTGTTGCTGAATGTTAAGTATGTGATATGCCTGGAGTCTGCATTTTCAATGAGAGCAAATGGAGTGTATAAACCAAGACATTACTGCAGCTCTTGATAAGAAGACTGCTAACCTGAGAGTTACCGTCAACATCTTGCCCTTTACTATCTCTTCCGCAAAGGTTATTGACATCTCTTGGGACTTGTTTCAGCGCAGGTGAACTGCTCGGCAGTTTCTGTAAGCTTAGTCTTTTCTCTTTCAGTACTTCAGTACCTGAGGAAATGACAGGAGAAAGAAATAGCAGAAGCAGCGAAGCCGAATTTTTACTTATGGCCACCAAAGAGCTACTCCTGACCATGAAAATTATGCAGAGAACATGTTAGAAAAATGAGTCTCACTAGAAAGGCAGATATCTATTGAAAGGGAAGTTTCAAAATCAGTATTTTTTAATCTCTGTATATACTGCAACAGAAATAAAAGAAGTATCAATGCTCAACACATATAGTCAATGTTAAGACTAATAAAGTAGTAAGTTTTTTTTTTTTTAAAGTTAATTTAATAAAAACTGTGAGAAAAGCCATTCAATCCCACAGATATTTCTAGTATATATTTTTCTTCTGCTAAATTCAGATAAATTATTTGATAAAAATGGTGTAAATTCATTACGCAAAACTAAAATTTTCAGACAGCCTTTTGGATAAAAAGAAGCACATTTGTTTTTCTAACTTTTAGAAACAGAGACTGCTTGCCTCTGTTTCATGGCTGTGCTACTTCCACAGTCCTTGTAAGAGTAAGAGACCTAGATGGTGATAAATTTTGCTCAGCTGCTGACATTTCTGTTTATGGTGTATGAATGTGTATTCAACTATCTTGTCTTGTCATACTATGAATAAACTATTATAACAACGACAACAAAAACTTATTTTAATCCCTTCTTCCTTTGTCAATTACAATATCAATTTTCATGTATACTTTATGTTGTACTTTTATTACATTTCATTATAAAGTATACATCCAAATACTTTTCTCTCCATATGACCATTTTTGAAATAACAAAACTTTTTAAGGTTAACATCACCACTTTTCTATTTCATCCTTATGTATTTTTAAATAATGTTAGCAACTCTGAAAAAGTTCTTGTCACTGACAGAGCACTATTATTTGGCAAGGCTTGCATAAACAGACAAGCCAGATAAAAGCTTTTTTTTTTTTTTTTTTTTTTTTTTACTTTTGAAGGAAATAAATAAAGGAACAAAATCATTGTATAGTTTGACAAAAGTTAGGAAGAAAAATTTAATTTAATTCCAATAACTAGGCACACCCTGTAACTGCAAGACAGTCAAGTCAGATCTCTTTCCTACAGCACAAAATAGAGAAGAAAAAGAAGCACCTTAATGTTGTTTAAATGCAAAAAGTACTGTGGAATACCATATACTTTTGAGTTTACTGTCTCCAGTTACTAGTGGAAACTATTTATTTTTATCTAAAAGTCTCTAAAAATTACTTTCCCTTTAATAAAGTATATTCAGTTTTGTTGAAAGTCTACAAAGTTCTAAAAATGCTCATTTGTCCTAATAAATGCAATTACAATTCTAATTTTGTGATGCCTACTGGCAATCACTAAACTTTAATCAGAGATCCAAAGTGAACAGCCACAGACCTACATAATGCCGAGGACAGAGTATTATACTTTGTCATGTTTTCATTTTTTTTGCATAGTTTTCACCAAGGACATATCATTGTGTTCTTTATCATTGGAATGACTTCCTGCATAGAGATGCCACATACAGGGTCTGAGAAGCAAAATCACTTAGTTATGGCACAGAACATACTGTTATTTCAGTGGCGATCTTACAAGGACCAAGGATTACACTATTTTCCTCATTATTTCCTGTTTTAGCACCATTAGTCATGTTGCAAGAAAAATTTCCTCTTTTCTTTAGTTAATAAATAAATAAATAAATTACTCTTTGCAAAGTTGAAATAAAAGCTACATTCTTCTCGGGTACTCTGTCTTGTATCTCAGTGCTGTAACTTCAGTACCATTTTCCCAGATTAGAAAAGAATAATGAATATATATATATATACATATTTAATGTCCTAACATAAGCGAACAGCAATAAATTAAATACATTCTACTATGTTTTCCTTGGAAGATGATTTTAACGTCATCTAACACTAATCCAGGATGGTTTTTTGTAACACATTAAGTAATTTGGTCATGTCTAGAGGTTACAATGAATCCAAAGTTTGTCATCAGGTAGTTTTTCATTTGCCTATATGCCACTTTCAGATCTTTTTCATTATGTCAGTCTACTGTAATGACTCCAAATGACAGGTTAGATTCATCTGAAAAGTTCCCAGCAAGCTTCTAAGCATGATTCCTGAAAGAAAATGACTATTTCTGTTTTGTAGCATTTTAAATTTAAACACATATCCAGTCCATCGAGTCTGTGCTGAAACTCAGTGAGGCTCATTAATATCTTGTAAAATAATGTACTTATGTCATCCAGTACCCCCGTAAATAATGTTGAAGACTGTTCTCACTTGACGGTTGATTTCATTTATGTGCATCTAGTTATAGTAAGGTCACCACAAACATTTTTGAATTCTATTGGTAATGTAAAAAGAATATCTGAACATGCTTAAAGATGCAATAAAAAAACAACAGTGTAGATCGTTAAGTTTAGATTTTCCTAGAGAAGGATATACACAATTTTCAGCTTCACATAACAATGAAAGGCAATTTACCCCCTATTGGCAGTGTATAGGATTCTGCCTAGAAATTTGTACCCTGTGATCCGCTTCATACGCAAACAGAGGACTGCAGTGCTCAGATTCTGTATTAACTGAAGATGTCAGTAAGAAGAAATACTGGTAGTATACAAAAAGCATTGCTACCCAGAGATCATGAATATGCAACCATAACGATGACATGTTTTCCAAGACCCGACCTGTAGGGAGCTTTATAGCATCGCTTTTACAGATACTTCATTCATTGAGAGATCACAATCCTTTAACTTGGCTAACAACTAAGAAGGCTGAAACCCGTACGCTTAAATGGCAAAAGTGTCTTTGCTGCAACAATTTACATTTATGAGCCTTGGAAAGGAAATGCTGCCTTCTCAGTGTCAAGTATAAAAGGATCTAAGACTAACTATACTTCAGAGGTTTCTGAGTGAAATCAAGGATCTGCACAAAGAGTTGCTGAATCAATTTGACGTTTTTTTCCTCGTGCCAGGCAGCATTTATTTTTTCAGAGACGGGTAGGTTCTATACTGTACCAGAGAGTCCACCTGGTGCTATAGACTTCAGGGTGTTTCTGTAATCCAAATGAAGTCTTAGAAACAGATATGTTTGGTTCAGGTCCTACAAATTTATTGTAAAACATTTTGCCTTAAAATCCCAATGTCCTGTACTCCAAAGAGCTAGAAGCGTTCTCTGCATTAAACACCAACATCTGCCACTAAAGCACAAACTAATTGTGTGAGTGATGAACATGAGATCTTATTGAGAGTCCTGGTTCAAGCCAGCAATTTGACCACATGATCTCTGGTCTGGCCAAAAGTCCCACTTTCTCTTTCCCATTACCTTTCCAGTATGTGCTGATACACTTTTTGGACATATTAAGCAGTAAAGACCTAAAACATGTACATTTAAATGTTTCAATCCCATACAGAAATTACAGTTTCTGTTCTCTTCCCCTTAAATTTGAAATATGGTAAGGTTTTAATTGATTGAGATAGCAATTTTTTCTTTATGACTACTGAAAAATGTCTATTAATCCATCTACAAGCAACATTTATGTAAATTAGAACAATCTGCAACTGTCCATTTATATGGCCCTACAAAAAGTCTTGAAGGACAACCCATTAATTTATGTCTCTTTACTTACCCACCTGTTCATGTACTCCTTCCTGCAGAGAAAGCTTAGTCTCTTCAATTGCTAGTGACAGAAGCTTTATTTCTCAAGGAAAAGTGAATATAACGCACAACATTCGTTTATTTGAATGTTCATGTGCATCATCTAGGTATTCTCCTTAATTAAGTAACATCACCGTTTTTTTTTTTTAAGCCTTTAATTTTCCTTCACAAATGTTATTAAAATCTTGACTGAAAAGTAGTTATTTACATACACTCTGGTTTCACAGTAGCATACACTATGCAATATGAAAAGACTAAAAGTAAATAATTTGGACATCTTTTATTATTACTGGTTAATACTGAAATTTTACTTTTTCTTTTTTTTTGTATCTCTAATCTAAAATTGTTCCAGTTTCAGACATGTTTGGAAGAAAGAGGATTCAATTTAAATTTAGGCATTAATAATATATCTATGGTATGGTAAAGAGTTTCATTTTATGGCATGTTTTTGTTTTAAAAAAATGAATGTTCACATCATTGTAAGTGATTTAGAGATTATAATGAATTTGCTCTTGCTGCTGCATCATGTTGCTATTCTAATTTTCACTCTTCAATAAGCAGAGAAAAAATGTCTACACAGAGTCTCTTCAAAGACTCCAGAATATCCTCACAATATATACATATTCTTCAAACCATAATCCAGTAACAGTTGCTTAAAAAACAAACAAAAAAACAAAAAAACAATGCTATGGGAAAGTGCGTACAGCACAGGATAGACAGCAAGAGTAGGACCCAACAGATCTAGCCCTGTTCCTCTCTCTAAACTACAGAAAAGCTGTGAACAATTAATTCTTAGTGACACTTTTCCTACTTACATTTACTGCTGATTTTGTGTGGATTTGAATGCATTGCCTCTTACATATTTGCATAAAACAAAACAGAAAGGTCCCTAATGGTGTCTTAGGCCTCCTTGTCACAGAGCAATTCAGTAAACCCACTAAATCTGTGTGCATTCTATAAGTAATAATTTCAGCACCAATTATCATATTACTTCCATTTTCTAAGAGAGCAGAAATGGCTATATCCTAAGATAAAAATGACACCATCAATTAGTTGTAGCATTAATGCAGTAAATGATATGGTGTTTTCTCTTGGTAACTACTATCCAAAAAATAACTGGGCTAAGATATCCATATATTATCACCACATAAAATAAAGGAGAATAACTGCTTTGAAAAATACACACAAATTTCATTGCACATTTTGAAAAAAACAAGAATTTTCTTTTAATTATTGTATCTGTATTGTAAGTGATGAATGCTGATCAGAAAGAGAGCAAGACTGATTTAAACAGTGCCTTTAATGATCTTTTTTTTTCTTTTTTTTCCTTAAATAAACTTTCTGTATGTTCCTGTTCTCAAAGTAAGCTCTTTCCTAAATAACACTGTATCCACGGGATTAGGTTTGAATTTTCATATTCTCTTGATTTCACTGCCTCTAATGCTTTGATTAGAAATTGGGGGAACTCTTCGTATAGAAGTGTAAACTATGCACCATGATTACTGAAGCCAATCTGAAAGAATGTGAAAAGTTTGTTGTACTAGTACTGAAAAAGAAAATGGATGTGTATGGAAGAAAAGAAATGAGGTATTTTCCAGGATTCTTTTTCAAGAAGGCTAAAATTCTTATAAGAAATATGCAAATGACAAATGACATTTTAGAGGGCTGAACACACTTAGACACCAGTTTTGAGAAACCCAAATTTATTTTTGAGTAAGTGCTGGGAAATAAGAAGAACAACGATAGTCAGAACACCAAGTACCAGTAATCTGAAGCCAACCAGAATGAAACAGAAAGCAGTTCTTCTACACAGTAAATTATGTAGGTTTTGGAGATCATTAATATTACTCAAAGGTTAATGCAGACACTAAAAGTTCTTGCACTACTTAGAGAGTATCCATAGAATCATAGAATGGTTTGGGTTGGAAGGGACCTTAAAGATCATCTCGTTCCACCCCCTCCTGCCATGTGCAGGGACACCTCCCTGACCAGGTTGCCCAAAGCCCCATCCAACCCGGCCTTGAACACTTCCAGGGATGGGGCATCCACAACTTCTCTGGGCAGCTTGTGACAGTGCCTCACTGCTCTCAGAGTAAAGAATTTCTTCTTTATATCTAATCTAAATTATACACTGACCTATACTAGACTTAGAATTTTAAACCAAAGATAATCAGAGGAAGTTAATATTATACAAAGCAACATCTGATCAGATATCCAAATACAAAGGATATTTTGAGTCTCATGTTCTTCATTAGAACCCCTTAAAAGAGTATGAAATTTCCCAAAGTTGGCAGCTGGACAGCACTGTTATCAATCGGCTCCTGTTGGCTAGTCACATCTGTCCAGACTCATGGAAAAGCTTTAAGAGATGAAGAGCAGGTGAAATTAAATCTTGAATTAAGCCACATAATTTGTCCTAGGCAGCTGCTGGAACAGGTCAAAATTGTCCCATAACCTTGTGGAGTGCCTTGAAATACCATTCTGGGAAAGCACCCCTAAAAGCTTTCTGCCCCTCTTTTCTTTAACTGCATTCTTCTTCCACAGATCGAAAGGAGGCAACAGCCTGAGCTTCCAGAGTGAATATTTTTATAACATCCAGCATCTAGACATCATCATGACTCAGCTTTACTCCTTTAAAACTGAAAACATTGGTCAATTAATTCAATATAGGTCTTCTCTCATCGCCAGTAATAACCTGTATCTAATTTATTATTTAGAGAGGACTATTCAGTTACCTGAATAACAATCAGCTCTGCAAAACAGATCAGTCTATTTTGAATGCACGCAACACTTAAACTCTCATTCTAGAATATAATTTTCAACATAAAATTCCCAAGTGTGTGGTTCTATCAATGCTGACTTGTTTAACGTCTTTACAGTTTTTGTCATCTTAATGCTCAGTGGACTGCTTCTGTCCTTTCTTTCCACTACCATGATATTTAGTCAAGAAGCAGTAGGACATGCCCTAAAACCTTAGGTAAGATATAAAATGAAATGGCCAGCAGCTTCTGTAAGTGCACACAGCCCTGTTGACCGGCAGCCCATTAACAGCAGGCTGTCCATGTTTTACTGGCTGCAGTACTAACTCCAAGGACCCCGCTGCTCGCACAGCTTTATCTGAATGCACAATGCCAGCACAGGCTGATCTCTTCAGGACTTGACAAGTACCTGGAGAATTCTGCAATTAATATTATTACATACCTTTTGCCAGGAATGCCCTTGAAACTATGAAATGTTCTTTACTGTATCTGGGAAGGAGACAAACAGTAAGGGGACTAGGAAGAAAGAAGAGGTGATTTGGTAACTGGGGCTATCTTAAACTGTGAAAAAGCAAGACCCTTTTGAAAGTAATTGAGCTAGTCATTAGCAGAATTTTAACTACAGCAATTTCAGAGATTTGTGACCAGTGCCTGAAAAAGCAAACAGCCTCGACACATTCCTCTGTGAGATGCAGTGCTGCATTTGCATTCTGAGCAAGGATCTTAATGAGTATCTTGTAATCAACAGTTTGCTACCGCTCTGTCAAGCTGTGAAGGGACAAGTCACATTTTAATCTCTCTTGGTTTGATTATAAGACATGCCTGAGTCCAGTTTAAAGAGGACACCCCTCCACCTGATTCTACTCTATACTTATTCGTGCTGCAGCTGTGAAAAAGCATTTCATGATTCCTTGATGCAAAATGCTGGAGAAACCATCAAAGTTGACCTTCTATGGCGAAATTTGTATAAAGTCCCATTTAAAAGTGAAAAACAAAGCAAAAAACAATTTGAATAAATTTATGCATTTTTCCCTTCCCGTTCAGGGCCAGGCTTTAAAAGTTTTTCATTTTTTGTTAGGGGCAAAGTTAAAATTTAACTTAGTCTTCTGTATTCAATTAATTGTACTAAAAACAAATACATTTAAGTATTTGTAACTTACAGAAAGATTCGGAGCTTTTGGGAGTATTCATAAGAATTACAATATTTCTCATTAATGCTAAAAATACTGAGAACAGAGGTAGAACCAGATGGCTTCACAGGCAAGCAGAAATTTATGTATTGTACTGTATTGTATCAGAACAATGGTTCTGCGAATGGCCAATACCAGCTGCTTTAATGAAAAGTACAATAAACCCAACAGTAGGTTGTTGCTGCTTTTCTTGAATCAGAAACACCATGGAGCCAAGTAATTTTTTTTTTCTTCTCAGCAATTTCTCTGAAATAAACACATTCAGAAACTATAATAACTATTATAAATGGCTGTGCATTTGAGCAAGAAAATTTAATTATTCTTCAGTAATATTTCACATTAGGCTTAGAGATACTCTAATCATCATTAAGTTGCAGAAAAAATGCACCCAAAGGACCCAGGCCTAGTGCCCACATTTTTCACAGGATGCCACAAATCTCTTTGACTATTTAGTTTTTGTGAAAATGTGTTTCTTTACATACTTTTAAAGTATTTGGGGGTCACCAGGGAAAGATAAGGAAGGAGGGAAAATGTCACCTTTCCTCCATTATCTGAAAGCAAAACCATACATTAGCACTAGCTACTGACAATTAAGAGTGGGAGTCAAGGATCAATAGCATTATTTTCCAAGGTGCTGAGCTAGGGAACTAGGAAGGAACTAGGTTCCTTCAACCCACAGGAAAAAAATACTATCATCTTTTTTCTAGAACTGAGTCTTTAAAAAAGACAGGACAGACACAAACCAGCCATCCTCTCTAAGAGAAAACAAAATCATCCTTTGTATCTCCAGGCTGTATGGTCTCCATACGGTTCCATTTCAGAAGACCTGTGAACAGCACCAGTTACTGCATGTCAGTATGAAAACCTGGAGGTGACAAGCAGGTGAGAGCAATACTGTGGTCGGTCTGGCATTTCTGCTGCTCCCCACGACTTCCCTGTTCCTTGCACGCTCTGACTACAGACCTGTCACCACCCTCTTCCTACCAATACCTTCTCCAAACCTAGGTAGACCTAGCAAACTGAATCCGGAGTCCAAATTCCATCCATTTTTACATCATTAATTCTGGTTTAAGTAAGCCTCCCTCCCTGTGTCACTAACGTTTTTCACCATGACACACAACAGGATGTTCGCAGACCCCATAGCCCATCTGCTGAGACGATGCGTGTGCAAGGACAGCTTGCTGCAGGCAGGCTCTCCAGAGGTTCTGCAGTACAGAAGCTCACCCTCCTCACCCTCAAGAGTTTTCTGGGTTTACCAAACCCACAGAAAAAAAGAAAAGAAAAAAAAAAAAGAAAAAAAAAATTTCAATACCACTGAGCTCCCCAGCAGTCACAGAGTAAGCTGTACGACACCTGCTTTGTCAGCACTAAGGGAAGATTCAAGCTAACTTTTAGCCAACAACTGATATTACCAAAACATTATCCATATTGGGTAAACAAACACTTAAGTGACACTTTTTCCAACCTACATTTAAGCTGTATATTGAAGGAAACAGAATGAACTACAGATATACTACATGTATGTGCATGTATATACCATAAACCTTACAGTCTAAGCATTGCAGTACGAGTTCAGAATCTCCCTTCCTGCCCCTGAGGCACACTCTCCAAGTGCAGTATGAAGATGCAGTACCTGGCTGGTGTACAGAACAAGAAAACCTATTCACTAACTTCACTTCTTTGCCATTTTAATGTATTGCTTTTTCACTTTTACATAGTAAAGCCGTCATTCCTTATTTTACCGTCACTTAGATTGCTAAAAATGGGACCTATACCCCAAGACTGAAAAGATGTGTGCGTAGTGGGTTTACGTGGCAAGGTTTTGGTAGCAGGGGGCCATAGGGGTGGCTTCTGTGAGAAGAATCTAGAAGCTGCCCCATGTTAGGTAAGGGCCTTGCTGCTGGCCAGAGCCGAGCCAATAGGCGATGTTGTTTGCGCCTCTGTGAGAGCACATTTCAGAAAGGGAAAAAAAAAAAAAGGCTGCTTTACAGCAGCTGGGAGAGAGAGAGGAGTGAGAAACAGCTTTGCAGGCGCCAAGGTCTGTGAAGGAGGGGGAGAGGTGCTCCAGGTACCGAAGCAGAAGTTCCCCTGTGGCCTGTGGAGAGGCCCCTGGTGGAGCAGGCTGTCCCCCTGCAGCCCATGGGTCCCACACGGAGCAGATCTCCACGCTGCAGCCCGTGGAGGAGCCCCCGGTGGAGCAGGTGGATGTGGCCTGGAGGAGGCTGCGGCCCATGGAGAGCCCCCGCAGGAGCAGGCCCCGGGCCGGAGCTGCAGCCCGTGGAGAGGAGCCCACGCAGGAGCAGGGGGTCTGGGGGGAGCTGCCGCCAGTGGGGGACCCGTGCTGGAGCAGTTTGCTCCTGGGGGATGGATGGACCCCGTGGTACGGAGCCATGTGGGAGCAGTTCTTGAAGAGCTGCTGCCTGTGGGCAGCCCCCGCAGGCTCAGTTTGGGAAGGACGGCATCCCGTGGGAGGGACCCCCACAGCACAGGGGACGAAAGTGACAGAGAAGGAGTGGCGGAGACAAAGCGTTATAGACTGACCACAGCCCCCATTCCCCAGTTCCCCTGCACCGCTTGGGGGGAGGAGGTGGAAGAGGGTGGATGGACGGAAGGCATTTTTGGTTTCTTTCGTTTTTCACTTCGCTAGCTTGTTAGTAATGGGCAATAAATCTTACTATCTCCCTACTCTGAGTTTGTTTTGCCCATCACAATAATTGTTGAGCAATCTCCCCATCCTTATCTCAACTCTTGAGCCCTTTGTGTCGTATTTTCTCTGCCTTCCCCTTTGAGGAGGGGGAGTGAGAGAGCGGCTGAGGTGCAGGTTGGCCACCCACTCAAGTAAAACCACCACAGCTTGTAGCCACAAAAAGGCTTATATGCCTTCTTTCAGAGTCAGCCCAGAAGAAATACATACAACTTCACAGAACTTATGCGAAGAGCCTTACTCATTTTTAGAGGTGTTTCATTATTCAGACAGATGCAAATTACTGTATGTACAAACAAATGACTGCAGGTAAAACTGGTTAAAGGAGATCAAGCTGCTTTAAATTCAATTGTTGCTTCCCTAAACAAGCCTTGTACAACAGTAATGCTATATGCAAATAGTTTTATATATTTGATTGACATGCACCATTGATCTAATACTCAGGAAAGTCTTGATTTACAGTAAGGCAAAGTGAGTTTTCTTTTCCTTATGTTCCTTCAAGTTAGATGTTTACATGTTGTCCAAATAAAGGGGTTTACTTTCTCAAAATCATCTCAAAAAGTTTGCTAGTAAGGAGCAATTATTATTTTATTATTTTTTTTTTTTTTTCTTTTGAGAACTGAAGCTAGGTAGTATCTGCCTAATTTCCGACAGATCATTGCCAACCTGGATTTCCCTTGTCTCTCCACCAAGATTAGGGTATGCATGCATTGATAGTTCCACACAACTCACTAGCCTTTGCAATTTCAATTATATTAGCTTTGGCAGATTAATATTTGAGGAATAATTCAATATACAGTGTACGTAATAGCGGGAACGACTATTCAATTGAAGTTGCATAAATATTTCCAGGGAAATATCTTGTTATCAACTACTTATAACTCGCACTTAACAGGCTGTCACACAAACCCTTGGTCTAGGTCTCATGTTGACAAGTAGAGCAAAATGAATTTGCTCATTACATGTATGAATGCGTGCACACACTCGAGCTCCTCCATCTCGCACATTTGCATTACGATTGTAACTGCAGAGACCTCCTTCTGTGGTGGGCTTTTTCCCACTATTTCAGACACCTGAGCAAGAGCACATAATATTCTGTGTGTCAGAAAAAACAAAACAAAACAAAACAAAACAAAAACCAGAGTCTGAGAAGGGCTGCAAGGTTACCCAGAGGAGTATACTCAACACATCTGTGCTGAGCAGCCTCTGCCAGAAATTGCATGGCACATCACTCACCAGCCACCATCTCGCCGCTGTGTGAGTGATGTATTGCAGTTCTGGGCAGTGGCAGACACGATGAGGAGGCAGGCCCTAGGTGAATGCATCAGACAGGCTTTGTCCAAAGTAACTGTTTCCTTATGCTAGTGAAAACTGTCCTCATTGCTAAGAAAAAGCTTGATGCATATGTGCTGAAAGACACAGAAAGATCTCTTACATATAAAACAGAGAAAAATTAGATGATTAAGTGTTGAGTTTTAATTATTATGAACATAAACACAGTAGCTTCCCCACAGCAATACACATTAGTGAATCAAATATACCTATATTAAGAACAAATAGATTATGCCACTGGAGATAACAGAACATGCAGTTAACATAAAAATAAAAAGATAAGCAAGAAATACTTTCACCACCATGATGAAGAAAAAAAAAAAAAGAAAGAAAAGGTGGGGTAGAGGAAAGATTATTTTTAAAGACGATTTTTCAATTTTACAAAACTCATATCAAACTTATAAAGAAAGAAAAAGCAAGTTGCTCTTGTAAATAACTAGCAAACCACAGATATACCTTTGTGGAAATCCAGTTTATACACATTGCTTTTTAAAGACAACCCTTTCAAAGTGAAGAAGATTGCTTGTATACAGTATGACAGCATAGAGTACTTCATGCACAGATTGCAACTGCTCATCTAATTACCAATTTTCAGTTGTGCTTTTGCTTCTTCTCTCTATGCTGTCCTGGTGAAGGGGCCCAACGTCTCCAGAATTTTTCACAGAACTCAGCATCTCTCCTTAAAGATTTTTTCTCCTTATATATACATTTTTTTAATAATAATACATACACAATACTAGCTTCTGCCCTAAGCTACAATTAGGTACTTCAGCACATCAAGCTTTTTCTTTTCCGCATGACAGTACAGTTTCTTATCAAGTCTAGCTTTAGGAATGTCTAAAACTTGTCCCATTCAGTTAGTCAGTAAATCCACATGGTGAAAAGACACACAAACACACATGCACACACACTCAAGCTCCTCTAAAATAATCCTAATGAACTGAATTCTAGCATTGGTCCATTATTTCTCATTCTGCTTTGAAGCACGAATGCATGAGCATATGCAGCTACTCCCTGATTCTTCCCTGTGGCCAGTGCTGTTCGACTCTGCAAAGTGACTGTGCCATTTACTGGGGCTATGCATCGTGCACAGTGAGTAATGTAAACCCATGTCCTTAAAAAGACACTGCAAGCCTGACTGGGGATGGTTTTTGTTCTAGTTTTGATAGCTTGTTTATGATCAGGGAAATGGGAAGAAAAGGAAAGATGCTTTATGTGTCAGAATAGTGGTTTGCAAATTTCTAGAGGAAAAGCTATATTTTATATATGTTCTGCATTCTCCAGTTAGCTTATTTTAGTTATATATACATATATATATATATGTATATATAACTAAAGTTTAAAATCCCTTTACAGGTCAGAAAAGAATTTAAATATTTTGATTTTGAATATTTTGACTTTATCCAACTGTTATATTTATCCTGATTGTTAATTTTTAAAAGAATGTATTCTCTGTGCTTGCTTTGTGTTTATAATATTTCAGCAATTCAGAAGATGTAAAAGTTTGGAGAAAATTTACAAGTGTTTTTTCACTAAAATTTCCACACTGGTGGAATTAAGATCCATTCTGGAAAATTCTGACTCACTAGATAAACAGGATTTTTTTTTTTTTTTATTCTCTTCTCATACCACATCTGTTTCCTACTGACCTCATTAAAAACCTTCCTCCCTTTCGATGGGGCAGTCCTTATACTAAGGAGGATTTTCTCCCCCTATCAGCATATGATACTTTTCATGAAAAACACAGAATACCTGAACTGCAAGTGGAGAGAAAGTTCAGGGCTTACTTTGCTGGAGGCAAGGTGGGGAGAGGCGGGGAAAGGAAAAGGGAAGGGATGAAGTGAAAAGTTTCAAAATGAGTTTTGGGCAAGAAATTATGTATTTGAAAGACTTGAAAAAGAAAATTGCTCTGTCACTTCTTAGGCATTTTTATGCCGAAGATTCCTCTCAGGGAATGACTTGGGAGGGACCAAACCATGTCCAGTAACCCTTTTCACTGAAGCCAGCTTAGTAGGGGTGGCAGGGTGGGCCACCACCCTCTCTCTCACAAATGCTGAGGTGATGCTCTCACGAAGGGTGAGGGGCTGAGGGCAGCCATTTCAGTGGCAAAACGAGAAGAGGCACGCTGCTGTTAACTGTCCTTGTGGGGAGAGAGAAGGAGACGTTAAATTTTGATGTATGCTCATTCTTTTCATTCTTTCTTTCTTTAGCACTTCAAAAATTGAACAGATAATTTCATCTACAAACATGTCATCCCCTTCTCCTGAAGTTGTGGGTCACCCTGTCAGAGGTATTCAGGGCGGCACGTAGCATTCTCCTGGTCAGTTCTTCATAGACTTTTCATCACTCCCTACACTACCAATTTATACTGGTGTACTCTGATAACCAGAGTACATTGCGAGCAACCCACCCCAATCTCTGGTAGGCATGCTGCATCTGAATTTTACCGTAAGGACAAAAGGAAACAAAACACGTTGGGTAGAAAGTCAGAAACACAGTAAGGCCCCAGCACTCCTCACGTACCAGACTTAGTCACAGGGAATTACGGAAGAAGTAGTCAGAGCAGTAAGCAAAACGTGCTCTGTACTATTTGACAGTTGCAGAGTCTATTGCACGGTGAATCCCAACCCCAGCAGCCTCATGTCCCAGTTCCTAAAGGTTTCATTAACTGTTTTGAGCCCTGTGCTACACAGGAAGGACTCCTACGGCAGGGCAGTACAGATGAACCATCACTGCCTCTAAACACCGCGAGTTACACGCAGTCATCTTCAGACTTCCAACAAAACATATGTTGACGAATACAGCAGGATTTCACTCCTCCTCAATTGGCCAGTAATAAATGCATTGCCTGAATTAATCATGTGCTTGTCAGGCAATGAAAAATCTAGTAGCTCTCACTGAGCTAGGCCCCTGCAGTGCCAGAAACCATGTGCACTTGGGCACTGGGAGCTATCATTGCCATCCCGCTTGGATGAAACACACAGCACTGCTTGAAACTTTTTATGCTTCAAGACAAGTTCTACTCCAACAACAAAAAAAAAATTTGGGGATTCCTTGGCCAGACTGTGACAGATCCAGGGGGAACAGGATGCAACGAAGGGGAGGGATGGAGCAGAACAGATCCCTGGGCTGGCTGCACCGGGTCTCTGTATCGTTCACACACCACTCTACGCTTGATCTTCTGCCTCACTTTGACAGCAATGTGACATCCATAGCTACTGGTGTGTAAATAATAAATTTCTGGATGACAAAAAAAAAAAAAAAAAAAAGGTAAAAAGAATGTAAAATAGCATAAGGTAACATTTAGCATAAATATAAAACTACCACTAACGTACTCCAATTACTGCCCTCCTGTCCTCTACTGGTACCCAATGATGCCACAAGACAGTATAGCAGCAAAAAATCAAAATACTGTAACTGTTTTTTCTAAACAACACTCTCAGAACAGAACATGTGAAGACTCAAGGTGAAAGAGTCATAAATACCCTAGAGTAATACTTCCATTCGCTTATGCTGTTTGACCATAGAGTTTTATCAAACATGCTATATTCCAGTCAAGATTAAAATACTGAAATTAGATGTGTCTCAGGTTGGCTCCTGTAATTTAATTTTCTATTCTCCTAATTAACCAGTAATATAACTAGAAACTGGGTGTCATGATATTTCTTTAGAAGAAATCAAAATACATTTAACATTTGTTTATGATAATCACAATATACTTTACTTTCCAAAGGAGCCAAAATAATCATTGGCAAGTTTGGAACTACTTTATGTTCTTAGTAAAATAAAGTATGCAAAGTCAGAAATCAAATGTCAAAGATGAATTCTTCTCCACAGCACGCATATTCAAATGATAGTTTCTCAAAGGGATTACCAATGTTTAATCCTCTCCAGCAAAAGTGCTCCCCTATTTACTCTTTAATACGCAAACAGACTTTTGATCCTGCTGATATTTCCATAAGAAAGTACATTGAACATTTCTGGCAAATCTTCAGAAATGGTATCACTCAGCTAGGAAATCACAGCTGCTCAATGCCTGTGTAGGACATAGTAGTTCAGCTGAGTTATATGTTCCTACAAAACCATTTAGTCATACTGCTATTTAAATAAAACAGAACTCCCATAATTAAGAAGATCATGGGCTCGTGAGTACGCTCTATGAGGGTTTTGCTGATCACTTGCAATCTTACCAGTCATCTTGCAAACCCATCCTACTAGGCATACTGTTGACTGCTGTGATGAAAATCAATTTCAATTTTCTTGTACTGCTCTAGGGATTAATCATTGTACCAGGTTGTGTCTGTAAAAAAAACACAGAGGAAGCAACAGGAAAGTGATCTATTTAAAAAGAAGCATGGAACTTCGTGCTGATTTGCTTTCCAGAAGGTAAAGAGACTTTTTAAAAATCATGTTTTGTGTAAATACTAGCAAAACATATTATTTAAACTGCTATTCTAAACTACTTGGGAACAGCCTACTTCCTTGGTATCCAGGCACTTCAGAGTTTCTTTTTCCTCTCACTATGCAAACAAATTGTTTTTGGAAAATAAAAAAAAAGACAAGACCACCAAATAATTTTTAAGATCGAAACCACTATCAAAAACACAGTAATAGGATGTTACCTTGCACTGCCAATTGATGGAGATACCTTGTTAGCAGTTATACAACTATTTGTGACTAGTGAAAAAAGCTGCATGTCAGGATTCCTTTTTTTTTTTTTTTTTCTTATAGGGGCATCTGCTATGAGAGGAGGTAAGAGAGTACAGCCCAGTGCATGGATTTTTAGTCTCATTCTGGAATAACGTGAGACATGGAAAATATGTCTCAGATGAAAGACAGTACATGTGTTTATGAAACTTATTCTCAACATACAGTACCAAATTCACATGACAGTAGCCCAAAGATAAAGCACCTGTGTGTCACCCTATTCTGACTTATTTCAGAGAGGGAAGCAATCCTAACTACATTCAGGAAAGACTCTCAGACTCCTTTAAGTCACAGAGCAGCTCTGATCTGACCTGCCATTTTTAATACCCTTTTCAATACCCAAGAACATTTTCTTCTTAAGGACTAATAGAGAAATGTTTGGAAAGCTAATCAATTTTAATTTTTATTTTTTTTCAGAAAGTACTAGGGTTACCCATTCTGTGGAGACTCTAAAGATATAATGCTATTCAGACCATTAGCCCAGTGATTCTTTTTCCCATTATTCTGGGAGCACCTTTGGAAAACCAGATGTTATTAAGGGTGTGAACTCAGTCCAGTGTATGTTCCTCTTCATTAAGGATACTCTTGGGATGCAGTTGTGCAATTTGATTGCATAGATACGACCTGGGGAAACAGAGTTGCCAAGTGCAGTAGTCTCAAGCGTTGCATGACAACTGGAAAGATGCCATGTGAAAGTGTCAAAGATCATAGAATCACAGCATCATAGAATCATAGAATATCCCGAGTTGGAAGGGACCCGTAAGGATCATCACGTCCAACTCCTGGCACTGCACAGGTCTGCCCAAAAGTTTAGACCATGTGACTAAGTGCACAGTCCAAACACTTCTTAAATTCAGACAGGCTTGGTGCAGTGACCACTTCACTGGGGAGCCTGTCCCAGTGTGCGACCACCCTCTAGATCATGTTGTTTCAATAAAACCTTTATTCACATGAATAACTCTCAGGGTTCTCACACTGCTTCAGAGTGTTGTCCAAGACAGAAAATGCAATTATTTTTTATTTTTTTTTTACCCACTTGTGTTTCAGTGTGAATAATGATGCTGCAGAAACATGCAAGGTAATCTGTACAGAAAAGAAATAGTATCAGAGATGAAGTCCTACATTCTCACCCCACTCAACCAATCAAAACACCTTTACCTGGTATAAATGGGAAGCCTCAAACCTACAGGGATATTAACATATTTTTCAGAGCAGCTGAGCTCCAGAGGTGATCTCAGGACACAGCTGACAGTTCTGACATAATAGCCATGTAGCAGCTTTGGCTTACCTCAAACACATCTCCCACTGAGATAAATGATGCTAAATGATGCCAATAATGATACCAAGGAGTATTGCCAACAAAACAAAACAAACAAACAAACAAACAAACAAACAAAAAAAAAAAAACAGAACCCACAAGCCAAAGGCAGTACCTGCCACATGCTGCCAGCCATTCGCTACCACTTTCTGGAACAACCTTCCCTTCCTCACCTCCCCACTTTCATCTTGTTTACCTTCAATGCTTTACCTTTTTACTGCATGTGACTTCACTGTGCAAAGAACATTATCACTTTTCCTTAGAATGCCAATGCATATTCCAGCAACACAAAAGCACCCACATAACAGACCACAGTTTCTTCAGCTTCACATCCTCCATTTTTAGGGAGCCAGCTATAATGAAATGGCGGAGTCAAAACTAGACTGCTGCAGCAGAGTACTACAAATGCAAGTCTGGCCCCAGTCTAGTGTCAGGTAAAGACTTTCTGCAGAAACTGTGACTTCAGACAGTAGACTTTTTGAGGGTTCTCACTAAATGTAAAGAAAAAAATCATTAGCTTTGCTGACATCTATGCACTCAGTGTTTGCACTGCCAATAAGTACTGCACATTTGGTGAGGGCCCTACCTGCCTTCAAGGCACGTATTCTCAGGCTTTTATAGAGTATGTGTTTATTTAAAATGGCATTCAGGAGCCATACGAATGCAATAAATGTGATGTATGAAGTAACCTGTAATTACCGTGAGCTTATGGTCAGTGTAGGCATGAGAAGAACTATTCATCAGCCCTCCAATAAATGCGAACTGAGTGACACACTTATCAAGAGGAAGCTGATTACAGCTAAGTAGTCCACTAAACTGTTGCTGCTGATGAGCGAGCACATTTTGAGAAGCAAAAGTTAACTTCTGCAATACTGTTACTTCTTTTTCAGTTCCTATCTAGAATAACTCTCTGTGACACAGCACCTAAACTAAGCACTTCTATTTTCCAGACTCTCAGACTTCATTAAATTATTTTTGCTAGACTAAACAGCTACTGCAAACTACGAGGTATGGAAGATGCTGGCGTGCAGAGAAGTGTATGCTTTTCATGAAGTTGTTCAAAATCATTTGTATACTTTTCACTTTTGGTAGCAAGATTCACTTTAGGTTTCCTCTGATCACTTAGTAAGAAAGGTGGTTCAAGACAAAAAAGAACATACCCCACACTTTATACCACCTGTGTAACAATACTGTCCACTGAGAAATAACACAGAGGGAGTCTCATTTCCATCTTGCTTCCCAGTAACTTGAATGATCTATTGCAGGCCATGATGACTAGAAAGATGATTTATTTTTTTTTCTCCTTAAAATATAGTTCTTAGTGAACAATCAGTATGTGAATCACAGGCATATACTATTAATTAACAGCCATCTTTATTATTTATCTTTGCTGTCATACTGCAGTAGCAATTATAAGCCTGTTCTTCAGAAAGAAATAAAAATATTAAAAAATAAACACACATGATATTAAGCTTTTACCTAACTGTGTGATATATAAAATAATCATACTGAATCACTGTGTGATAAATGCACATTCAAGTACAATGATTCACAAAGCACATAAATGTGAATGTCTTTCAGTTTAAATATAGGAATTTCATTCAAAATATTCACTTATCATGAGGGAAAATGAGTTCCATGTTGAGTTGACAGCACAAAACATTCAAATATATGGTCTGCTTTTGCTGAAACCAGTGTGAATTTTATTTTATATTTTATGTACAAATGAAGCAAAGAGAAAGAAAGGGGAAAGGAGGGAAAGGAAGGAAGACAGACTGTTGCGTGCAGACGGCTTTATTTCTGAGTATCACAAATAGGAAAAAAAAAAAAAAAAAAGATGGACAAGCTTCTGTCGCAGGGTACTTTAAGTGTGCTTTATCTAGTGTGTGCCAGGAAGATATAAGTCCATAATAGAGTTGCAAGACCTTAATGCTGCTGACTACAAGGATGAATTGGTAATTAGCAATTTGTTTTTCTCATGGACTGTTCATCAGTACTCGTTGGGAAATGTCCTTTTTTAATTGGTAGTCACTCCTGTCCAAGCGTTTTCAACAATGCTATTCATTTCACCTAAACAAATTGTTTTATAGGTTTGTAAATTACTATGAAATCAATTTTTGATATTTGAATACTATCTGTCTCATTTTCGTGTTTTAGCACTAATTATGAGACTACTTTCCCTCAATATAATACCTATTGGACATTAATTCAATTCAGATTTCAGTCTGCCTGAGTTATCAGAGAGGCTTGAAGGAGTTTTGTTTCAGGTCAACAGCGCTCTTGATCCTTCTACTGTTCAGACCCTTTAGCAACATAGTTCCATAAGCTGAAGGCGCAGTTAATTCAGCTGTGGGAGAACAGCCTGTGTTTCTAAGATGTCTAATTCCTGAACAAAATCAGGAATCTTTAATCAAAAATGAAAGAGAGGCAAAGTCATATTCATAAAACATTAACACAATTCAGTTTAAAATAAAACTAAATGATAACAGAAAATTCTGAGGTGATTATTTTGAAATTGTTATCCCACAAAATACTGTTATTTTGAACCTTCCACTCTGGCTTCAAAACAGGCAGTCCAAATTACTCTTTCTTAAAATTTATTTTCAAATAAATTCTGGTGTTTTGCCCTACCATAGAGTACATTTTAATCATTAACAATAAATAAATAAATAAATAAATAAAACATTAAAATATTAGTAAAGGCTGAAAATACAATTTTAAAGATCAGTTATTACCTGTAAGGTAATCATAATGATTCTTTATAATCAGTTTATCAATTTGAATATAAGCAAGCCAGGAATTTAAAATCCTGCTCCTTGGGCCCTGCCAATTTGTTTTTTTTCCTCTGAGTGGTGATTAAAAAGCATAATTACTTCTGTAGTTAGAAACTGAAAATTTTTAAACTAGGATGAGGAAGTGATATAAAACCTAGCAATAAACCAAGTCTCTTAATTATTTAATAGACACCACTGTGTTTCTAAGGGAGACACAAAAACCACACATTCACAGGTGCAGAACAACTTTTGAGATGTCGTCTAGAGCCAGGGTGCCTGACATCCTTTGACATCCCAGTGATTTCTATACTCAGAAATAAATATTGTCAATCTGAGCACTGACAATACAAGTGCTCAGCAGGGGCAGCTAGTTTTTCTCTGGCTGCCATTGAGATGCAACTGGAGTTTTGGTGAGAAGACTGAGAAGTGTACTAGTTGCTTATAAGGCACAGATCAACACATACAGAATCACGTAATGATTCTTCTGCAATACCTCTGGTACATGATTGTAGATGTAATCTACGGAGCAAGTGAATATTAATTTTGCCTATTCAAATATTTTAACAAAAAACACATTTTGCTTGTCATCTTACATAAAAAACTTTCTAAAATAAGCACTCAGAAGTGCATGGTTAAAAACTCATTCTTATGCTAGAAGTTATTCAGTCTATTGTAACCGATCTTTTACCAAGCCTATGAGCTAAAGACAGTGAGAATTCTGAGCTAATAGAAAAGTAATGCAACAGAATGAAGACCGTGACAGAAAGAAACAACCTGTGGTTCAAAATGCATGTTTAACCCTGCTGGGTTAGCCCATAGAAGGATAAGTAGATATAAATGATCCACACACCTCTAAACAGAATTTGGCAACTGCAGTCTTCCAGATACATTGGTCTGGACATTATCTTCTTCTGAGTCACTGACCAGAGAACAGAGACTCGTAGGGAAATAAACAACATGAGCTGGGACTGTGTGCCTTAGCTCAGGTAACATTTTCTTTGCAACTGCCTGCTGTAACAAAAAACTCTGCAGTGGGAGAGAAGCTGGTCTGGGTTCTTTATTGCTGTAGGGTCAGCATGTAACTCCAAGAGACTAGATCTATAAAGACAGATTCATGGAGGAGAGCAACATTAGTAGTTATTATTTCATCAGACTAGGACTCAGCACAGTTGAGTCTAAAGGGATCAAGAAAATTGCAGCAAGAGAGAAAGAAACCTCATTTCATTGCCTGGAGTAGCCATGAAAACAATGAAACCAAACACATTCTGACAGAATGTTCTTCTGCATTTCCTTTCAACTTTCTTTTCACATAAAGAAGAAAGTATCACAGTGGCCAGTCAAGCCATTACTCTTAGATTTCTGTATTCCACCCACCTAGTGCATTGACTTCCCATTTCTCAAAGTTCTCCTAAGAAATAAAGCCAACAATAAGAACAAGTTTTTCCTTGATATCATAGGGAAACTACCGTGCAGGCTAAAAAATACTTCAGTCATACATGGTTCAAAATTTATTAAAACTCCTTTTTTTTTTTTTAAATCTGAAAACTGTGTTGAACTTTCTAGAATTTAAGGCAACCATTTAAAACCTGCAAGTCATGTACGTTGTACACAAGTATAGCTTAGTAAACAGTGTAACTGAAAATGTGGCAGAAGACTGTGCTGTTTTATTAAAGATAAGACACTGAGAATGGCTAAGCCTGAGTACCGGTAAATCAGTGATTTCACCTATCATTACTGTTGAGTGTATCATATGCTTCTAAGAAGCAGGGTAGATGCTGGGTAAAAAGGTGACCACCACATTAAAAACAAACAAACAAACAAAAAAAACCTTATTAAAACAGAAGCTATTACAAAAACTACCACTCAATCTCTCTGATGGATTTTTTTTTTTTTTCTGAAGTAAAAGTGACAGTTAAGAAAGGGCCATTTGTTTTCAGAATCATACACCTCCACGGGTTGAATTTAACTTGACAGATTACTGAAATATAGTTCTAGTGTCCTGCTAAATACGGCACATAAATTCCACATTTTCTAGCTATAGCAACCAAATAATTTTCTAATATTTATAGAACTGAACTGTACAATTATTTCTTGTATTTACTTATATGTCAAGTACTCAACTGAACAAGTCTTCCTACTGTAACAGTTGCAACCCTTATCTTGGAAATCAGCTTAAAACCTACAACTGGCAGTTCCAAAAGAGTGTATTGCCCAGTTAATCCTTCTTTTAAGATATAAAAGGAGGTTAATCTCGATTTCAAAAAGGAAATGGTAAGAATAAATAACTGGCACAATGTCATAAAGAGATTTGAATACAGAAGACTGGCTCTAGCATTTTGGACATAGGTTTTCCACCTACTTAAAAATGTTGGGATCTGGCACTTAGCAGTCTCAGGTATACACATGTACAACTTTTGCAGTATTAACTCTCTGTCCTCTGCCAAGAAGTCAATACATAATCATGATGATGGCCACTATGGACACCCCTGGTGGTTTTAATCTAGCCACAACACAAGAGATTGGACAAAATTAACAGAGAACGCCTGAGATGCAGATCACGAAACAACAAGAATCAGCTTACAGGAGACTAACCAAAAGGCTCTACTGGCTGAGCTGCTGGGGACATTCATATCAGGCTGAGAAGTGTGTGTGTTTTGCAGGGGTACCGGCAGTGCCCTGCAAAGAACAATTAAGTAAACTAAGTTAAGAAGTATTTGCAATTCAACAGCAGGAAATATCTCATTGAGACCCATGCTTTCATCAGCTAGGTGCAGAATGCAAACAGTCTCCAGCCATGGTCTTGTAGCTGACAATGAAAGCAGAGGCTCACACTGCAAACAGTAGAATGAATTTCACGCAAGACTGATGTCAGTAAATCACTCATGGCTGAGTATGTCTTGACCACAATTCAATATAAGACTAAACAGACATTACATTAATGAGTCAACCCTACCATTAGATATGAGGGTGGAAAGAAGAATGCCTAAAGTGTCCTTGCATGAAAGTTTCAGTATTACTGTTTGTTTTAATATAAATAATACATGTTTTGCATACTTATGATTTTGAAAAAAATAATAAGGAAAATCAATTTTAGGAATATCGAGGTAACTTTCCTATTAAGTGTGATGTACTGCTAAGGCACATCATGCCATGAATAAATGTAGTTCATCATATGGAGCATGTTTGAATACAAACAATAAGACAGATCAGCAAAATACGTGTGAAATAAGGTTTGTAGTAGCACATCAACATTTCTCCCATTGTGATGTAACTTGAATGAGACTCTTCTGACAGTCAATCTTGAAATCGTTTTCCCTTCTCAGCTCTGCAGAGTAATTTCATCTATGAGTTCTTCAGACTCTGTTATGTGCAATTTCCAACAGCATGACAAGTTAAAAAAAAATAAATAAAAGGCTCTAAGCCTATAAGTAGACTGGAAGTCATTGCTTTAAAAGAGGAATCCACAGGAATCCTTAGCTATTTTAAAAGGTCAAAATTATACAAGTACTGCTTCCTAGGGACAAACAATTGTGCTTTTCAATCTCTACAAGCACTTGTGTTAACTTAAAAAACTGAAGTAAAAAGTTAGCACATTTTTCACAATATTCCACCACCCTTTTGTTTAATATATCTGCTTTTGCATACGTGAGCAGTTTCCTTTCCTTCTGATTTTTGGTGTGATTTTATAAGATTATTGATTTTTTTTGTTGTTAAATTCATTTAGGGTGTAGATGAGATGGTCAGGTTTTGAGTATGAAAAGCTGGAATTCATACATGGATAATAATAAGAAAAGCTGGATTATCATATCACTTCAATCAGCTATCAATTTATCAAAATCCATTTCAGGAACCAAAAATATATATATATAACTTTCTTCCTTGATGCTCAGTGCTAAACTTATTTTGATGGAAAGTCCCAGTAAAAGTAGCAGCAAAAGTGTATTTTGATACATCTGTATCATGTTTTACATTTACATGAGATTTTCTAATCAGCAGCCACTATAGGCTTTATATATGAAAAAAATATTAAAGCACTAATGAAACCAAAGAAGTTCAGTGTGTACATTGAAGTGCAGAAGTGACAAATATTTCAAAAATCCTCTAGCTATAGCATATTTATTTCTAAATATACTTATCAGCAAAGGTTGTGTAAAAAGCACTAAATCCCAATTAATGTAGAACGAGGGCACCTGCTAGATTTTTTCGCACATGGCTTAGACAGCAGGGTAACCACAGATTACATATTTTGTTAATTATTTTCAGTCAAATAGGAATGTCCATGAGTTACAACCTCACATTTTAGACTCTCAAATCACTTTACAAAAGATGAACATGCAGAGTTACAGATATTTGTCCTTATTTTTCATTTTATTTCCAAAAGACTAGCAAGCTAGAGACCAAAATGTTAGCACAACTTCCTTCCTAGGGGTTTGAATCAGACTTCTCAGTTATCAAGCACCAGCTCTATTTATTTATTTATTTATTTGACATTCCAATGAATGGATTTGGCTATCACAATGCACCACAGACAGAGAGAGAGGGAATAAAAAATCAAGTGCATCATACCTGAAATTACTAAGAAGAAGGAACAGTCTTTAAACAAGATTTTGAGAAGAAAAATAAAAATAAGTCAAGGCGGGGACAGATTAAAAGTTGTCCTGCAAACTGGCTGTGAATAGGTTACTCGAGGATAAGAAAACAGTGACTTCCACTGATGGGACAGGGCAAAATCTGAATCTGAGAGCACAAGTCCAGGGAAACTGGAAAAAGGCTAAGCAGAATTTGAAGCAAAGAGACAAAGCTAAGTAAAGGCGGTGGAATTTACTGATGGGAAGTACGGAAGAAAAAGGACAGACCAGCTAAAATGGTGGCAGAAATCAAGGAGGAGTTGAAGATGAAGAGCTGAAAGAATGAAGTTGAATGGAGTTGAAAGAATGAAGGGACACTGTGGAAGCCTTGAGGACAGAGCAGGCAACATGGCCAAAGAAGAGGAGATAAAGGTACTAGACTTGGTATGAAGATGCAACCTGCAGTCACGTCTCTTCAACTTTGAGTGTGTTTGTGAAGTTCTTGTTCATTAGTTCTTGTGTTAGACCTGGCTGTGCCAATGCATGTGGGTGAGAGAGCTCGGATGCAACAGCCCTGAGAAATACTAAGCAGCAGTTGCTGGTCTGAGTTTCTAAAAGACAATAGTGCTGCTCACTCAGTGAGAGAGCAATTAGTGACAAACCATGAATGGAGAACCATCGTCTGCCGGGTAACAAAGGCACTTCTCAAGACTACTCCGAAGGAGTAAGCACAAAGCTCCAACAGGTGAGATGGCCGAGCACCGATATAAACACATGCATCAAATTCACAGAGACTCTGTATGACTAAACCAATGGAGAAATGAGGAGGAAAAGGTAGAAATGTTGGGACCGGTGACTCACAGAAAAGGGAAATGAAAAGTGGGAAAATGGTGGGAAAGGAAACAAGGCAAGACAGAACACAGCTAAAAGGATTACGTAGCATATTAAGAAAAGTGGAAGTGGAGCTTTGTTAAACTGAGCAAGATAGGGAGTCAGTCCACAATACATTGCCATGGAGGTGAAAGATAGTCGGACAGTGGTGTTTCAAAGGCAAATAGAAAAGGAAAAAAAAAAAAAAAAGGAAATGAATGAATAAATAATCCAAAAACAACAAAACAGAATAAAAGAAGCAAGGGAGAAACCTGCTGCCCAGTCCTTTTGCAGGTAATCAGACTACTCAAATGGCTGTAAATCATTACAGTGGCATTGATGTTAAAGAAACTGACATTGTGTCATCTAAAGCACTAAGCAGCAACTCAGGAAAGCTGGTGCAGCAAGGAGCCTTTGAGAACAATAAGCAAAGTTATGGAAGTAAATGTGGTGTGGAAAGTATTCTGAGTGTTCATACAATACTTGTAATAAATCATAAGACTACTTACTCTTACATGAGAATAGTGCTCAGCTAATAGAGTGGTTATACTTCAGAGGTATACCATGCTGAAGGTCTGGAGAACAAGAATGGAAACATCGTTCTGGTAACAAAGATGTTCACCAAAGTTACCAAACAAGAATGGCAGTTGTACAGAAAGAGGTAACTGGGCTGGGAGCTGAGAAGGATGAATATGTCGAATCAAGCAACGACGCCATAAAACTAAAACCCACCTGCTTATAAAATTGTTTTGAGTTATGGCTTGCTACCAGTTTGTAGTTACCTTATCATGATTTGCTAAAAGTGGGCCTACTCATCCGCTGTGCACACAGTTACTACAAATAAGCTGGTTATATCCAGAAGGTTTGAGGTCTCATCATTGAAATTACAGGATGATTAATCAGATAATCAGATAATGATTAATGATAAACACTTCAAAAAAAACCATCTATTTCTTTCTTCCACATTAGAGAGAGAGAGAGGGCAAATCTCAGGTAAAGTAAGGAGTCTAAGGATTTGACGTGCATCTCATGAAACTGTGGAGCTAGCTTGAAATGCATGGTGAGAGACTGCTTTTGTAACAAGCAGCCTGGAAGCCCTGCTTATGCTTTTCAATCCCAAAATCAAATAGTACAAATAAAGCATTGCAGTGCAAGTAATGCAAGCATATGCATAAAAGGTCACAGTAAATTTCCAGACAAAGTATTATTTTTTAATTGCAAGATTAAATGCTTGCAGAAGCATTTAAAATAAAACATTTTCATTTTATCACAAAGGAAAGGGATTCATACTAAAAATATGTGTTTAAAATGATGTGATGCACACAATACTTTCTTTGAAATTTCACACAGCTCTATAGAAACCCTCAGTGTATCTACAAAATATTTTTCCTTGAGATTACAGAGAAAGTAATTACATGTATGTTAGTATTTCTTAAGTGAAAAGAACTAATAACATAAAAGCATTTTAAAGACAGTTTTCACAGATGTTCTGTTTTGCATGCAGAGTCTACTTCAAAAGTATCAAATTTATTTCCTTTTTCCTATACAGCATTTCTACACAACATAGGGAAATAAACATGCTGATAGTTAAAAGCATGTCAATTATGTGCAATCTACTTTAACCTGTAGCAATCTTTTATTGGACTTCTGATACACAAAAGCAAAAAGAAAATTTTCAAGTGAAAAGCAGACTATTTACCTTTCTCCAAATTTTAAAGATACAGTATTATTACTGGAAGTATCCTACTATGAGAAACATAATGTGTTTAAGCAGTGGACACAGGAATGATGCCAAAAAGTCACTTACAAAATAATATATGATGTGGGACAAAATTTTAATCCCTAACTAATGATTAGTTAAAAAAAAAAAAAGTATACTAAGTTAGAACTGCTAAGTTAAACTGCTTTCTGGCAGTCGTATCAGTACATCAGTACAGACTATCACAGAGAAGACTGTAAGGCACTTCCCATTTTAATACCACCTTACCATTTACTCCTCTAACTTCCTGGATCACTTATTTTTGGGATGAAGCTTCTTCATAGAAAAAATATATCTAATGCTTCTTCTAAGTATGGGTGTTCTTGACAGTCAGTGCATTTCAATAAACCTTGAGTTGTTGCCAGACATTCACATTGAATGGTATCTTTAGAAAAGCAAAACCTAATTTTCTCCCTTTTTGCTCATGATTACGTCAACAGGGAGACAGGTGAGCAGGTGCAGCACCACCTCTCCCTACCTCCCCCAGCCACCAGAGTGCCCCCCCCCTCCCCCCTTGTCCCACAGAGCATTTCAGGATGAGAAGTTGGTATTGTCAATTGACCTTGTTTTTACCCACCACTATTTAAACAATATTTTTAAAATACTGGCCTGTTGCAGAGATCAGATCCAAAGCTCCCTGCACCCCGTGATCATCTCCCATCTACAACAGTTTCATCAAAGCCTTCACAAGTATTCTGAACCTTTTTTTTTTTTTTTTTTAAATAAAATATAAGTCTAAAATTGTGCTCTGATTGGACAATGTTTTGATGGTTTTAAGGGTTTGTGGAAGTTACTGGAATTTTCAAATGCAGAGAAGCCTGAATGAAGCAACTACACCAAAACTTTCATGATACAACTGTTGTATGCAAGCTTACCTTTTCAAAAAACAAAACGTGTAATGTAACATTATCACCACATATTTTAATGAGCTCCTGTTGCTTTCCATGTCACACAACTGAGGAAATGGAGAAAACAGAGCAGAAAACACAGTACAAGCCTGCTCAAGGCAGACTGAAGGTTTTATTAAAAATATTTTTCTATGAAAATTGATTGACCATTAAAAGAATATTCTGAAAAAACAATGCTGCGCAGTTTTGGTTCATAGCAATGGACAACACTACCAAACTCAAGGGAACAAATGCTACTTTAACTTCAACATATGTACTTGATAAACTCAGTAGAATTATGTAAATAATAGATTAAATGCACGTCTTTCAAACAAGGCTAATAGGAAACGATTTGAGACACAAAAAATGGCTTAAACCACTTAATCGAAGTCCTCATACTACGCTTGTTTTTAAGCTTCTTATGTGGAGGAAAGGCTGCAGGGCCAGCTTGAACTACAAAAACAAATAAAATCAACAAATAACCCCTTAAGACCCATACTTTAAAAAGAAAACAAAATACTTATGAGCAGGCATGAATACAGACACACCCTGGAGAACGGAAGAAATGACTTGGTTCAGGGGGAGGCTGTTTTTACATCACTGCCTCACCTCCTTCCATTCTTCACTGATGTTCCTGCCCACAGCAAGTCTAGTTCATCTGCTATTGGAGGAAGGTCTGCTGGGACTGAGATGGGGATCTGTCTTGTCTGTGCTTTCATTTTGCTTTCCTAAGCTGTCCTCTGAATTCAAATACTTGTTAATTGTTGACTTAGAAATACATCTCACCTCTTGAAATCTCTGTGGTCTGTAAGCTCATGTACATGCCACACTATTTTTTAGAAATGAGTTAATTCGTAGGTTCGTAGTAACCTGTTATACAGTGCTGAGAAGAATTTGTCTCATAAATGAAACACTGGCTATTCAAATTATTAAGTAAAATCACAGAACTGTGTCTAATAATCTGCATCATGCTGCTCAGTATTAAAAAACAAATGTACACATTTGTTTAATATACGGGCCAAGGAAAACACTAAAGTTCGGAGAGTACACAGAAAAATATTTGACAATATTCTCATTTTTCTCCAATAGGTTTAGCTTGCTTTGCTAAAAGCTTGGTGGCTTTGGTGAATGCTTTCCTTTGGGAAAAAAAAATAAAAAAAAAAATCAATATTAAGATACTCATATGATTTTATTTTTCCCTGAATGTGATGAAAATGAGAATACCGTAAATCCATAAATCACCACCACAAGCTGTTCTGAGAGTAAGGAATCACAAGAAACACTCAGAAGGGAAAGTAAAAAAAATATATTTTTTTCATTCCCCTATTTACTGACATCCTGCAATGTTTAAAACTGTTTAAACCAGGGACACAAAAGAGAGCAGAGAAATGACACCACAAAAGCAAAGAGCTTTTTCTTAGACTGGCACAGATCATGAAAGTTCGTTTCCACACACAGAAGGAGCAATTGGTATTCAGAAACTGACCCTGACTGTGAAGGACAGGTACTTCCCATGACTTCTGAACTCTGTGGGAGTAGAAGGTCAGAAATAGCTGCTCTGCTTGGAAATGAACTTTGCCTGTAGTCGAGGCAGGAGCTTGGGCTCCCATCTCTTACTGAAAGAAGATCCTGAACTCCCTGTAAACTGGGCACAACAGAAGAGCTGTGATTCAGGACCCAAGAGCTCCTGACTTTTGACCAACAGTATTTATCACTTAAGAAACCAGTTCCCAAGATTTGTCAAGCACCAGCTTCTGATCAGCTCTCTTCCATTTGAATACTTACAGAAACTTAGTGGAATGGGCAATGCTGTATGGATTCTTTAGGGGCTGTAGGTCTCTGTACAGAATATTCGAAAGGTCTCAAAATATTTTAGGTGTGTAATGGCCCACAAAATCCTATGCAGTAACTACTCTCATCTTCATGTAGTGAATCAGAAAACCAAGAAAGGTATTTTAAAACCTGTGCTTCTCAATTCATGTCTAAATTGCTAACATTCATGGACTTGAGAAAGTATAACTGCACACCTCTGCCATCATCAATGAAGCCCAGAACTGTGCAATGAGACTGTAATTTCACAGAAATTTACATAATTAAATACTTAAAGGCTGAAATGCTAGGCTATGATTTAAATGTAAGTAAAATAAATAGTTATACAATGATTAAATTGATCTGTATTTTAAAGAGATTTGAAAATAAATAGAAGACTCAATTAATATGACCGTATCTCATTAGGAACATTTGCCAAAATAAAATAAATTTGCAAATATATATTTTATGTTGAAGCAACGTTTTAGGCATTTAGAATAATTCAGGGAAGAAGCTGTGGCTGACCATATTACCTAATCAAAAACAGAGGCTAGAGAAGAAAAAAGACTTTATTACATCCCCCTAGGAAATGAACTTGCAACCTGATGGTCATAAGGGAGACATGTCAGTTAATTAAATAGCACAACTGGCAAATAGATGGGTTAGTTTGTGAGAACATATGAATCCTTACTCTGAAGGCTAATTTGTTTCATAAGCAATCATGTGAAAGATAAGGCAATCGTTTTGTGGCTGTTATATAAACAGACATTATATTCTAACCCAGAGCATCTGCTAATCAGTTACACAGTATAACAATGTAAATAGTGCCTCTCAAGTAAAATTCTTCTCATTATTTTTTTAATAAAAGAATATGGGAAGGAAGGAGAACTTAGAAGCCTTTACCATAAAACAGACTGGCAAAAATGGATTTGGTATTCTCTCATTATAAATTTCCAGGAAGAATTTTTGTCAGAATCATGAATAACAGAGCTGTAGCACCACAGGCTTTTCTCATTATGATAACAAATCTTTGGTACACAAGTCATTATGTTTGTCTAAAACAGCTAGAAATAATGGATATAGCAACAAATAACGTCAAACAAGATGAGCAAGTAAGAGCAAAGAATTTATTTCTCTTTCATTTCTGTGAACCTGTAACTATAAAAATTGTTGCAAATATAAGTAACTAGTTTGCACAAGGCCTTTTAAATCTATTTAAACAATTTTGGGGAAAAAAAAAAAAGTGTGAACAGACCTAACAAAGTCATGGTCCACTGATGAATATCAGACTTCATATTTTTAATGCCATTGGAAATTCCTTGAGATTTATATGGGAAACATCTTGCATATGTTGCCCACTATCACAACTATAACCAAGTATCCCCACTGCTGCTCGGTAACTGTTAGTTGTGGAGTTAAAAGGAACCCTCTCAGACTGTTGTCCTCTGTCTGCTGGAAATATAACAGAGAAGAAAAATTACCAATAGAGAACAACCCTGTACATTTGCCAATGTATTTACTCTCACATTTACAATAATCTGGTGTGTTCACACATAACAGGCACAACCTTATCTTACGGTGTCTCATCATGACGGGTGAAATGAGAGTATTTTGAATAGCCGAGCATTTTAGAAACATCTAAAAGAACAAAATGAGCATACACTTTATAAAGAGTTTTGTAGGAGAATTCTGTATATGGATTATGGATATATGGATTATTTCTCACAAAGACTGTAATCAAAAGAAGGTGATATTCATTTTCATATGGGGCTCATGATATTGCAGAAAAAGATATAGCAATCTATCATGTTTAAATGCAGATAATTGGCAACAACTTCTACCTCGGGGTTGTATAATTTCAAAAATCAAACCAGTATCTTCGTGGGCTTTCACTTAGAACTTCCCAGTTGTCAAGTACATGGGAAGAAAACACATAACCTAACTCAGCAGCCCCATGGATATCCACTCTTGCTTTCTGGTTCGTGGCAGGAGAACAAATGCTCTTTCCTGCTGGAGATTTCATTCTGCAGAAAAGGGAAATGCTGAATGCATTGCAGTCAGCCATAGAAAAAAACAAACAAACCAACAAAAAAAAACAAAAACAAAAAACAAACAAAGCAAGCAAAAAATAATGCAGTTTAAGATTGTAAATGAAGAAGGGAACTGAATTTCCAACTTGTGGTCCAAAGACTGGATTAGTCCTCTCTGTAAAATATACAAATGATCTTCAAAGCTGTAAAACTTCTCCCATTGCTTTGGACCTCTTTGAGTCCCTCAGCCCCTCGCTTTCACAGCCAGAAACAACAATGCAACAATGGGTAAACAGACCAGGAAATAGGAAATAGGAATACACAGAATAAGGATATATATCCTGGCCTATATTCTGAATAAAAGGTGGGGGGGGGGGGGGGGGGGGGGGAGCATGGTTGCAGCTGTAATGACTTCAGAAAATTGGTACATACTGGTTTAAATTTTTCTGTAGACTCTGTAGTGGAATACAAGCCTAAGATACCTGTGGACATCCACAATAGTTGAGGCCCTAAAGAAACTTCATTCTGAGAAGCTCAGGTATCCACAGATATAAGACATCTCCAGAATTAGGTGGGATGGGACAGGAGGCTTGGGGATCACAGTTATAGAATGAGTTGACTGAACTGCACTTTCTTTAAAAACGAGTCTTTTCCATATCTGAGCCAAATCTGTTAGATCTTTAAGAAAATATTGGTATGAAAGAGGTGGCAAAGACAACAATAACATTTCCTTCAGCCCAATTATTTTGAGAGTATGACCAAAAAAAGCATACCCTCATTTTATTATGTTAAAAAATAATGATAAAAATGTATAAGTAACATTCCTTGGGAGCATAATCATTCTCCCATGCCATGCAACTTTACCCTACAGAAGGCATTCTTTAAAATGTATTGTCAAAGAACTGTAAACTGCATTTAACACATTGCTATACTTACTTTTTCCTCTTGCATTTCAGCAAGAAAGCTGAGACCAAAACATAAAACTTTTTTTTTTTTTTGCTAAAGATATTACTGTCATGGTTTAGGCTGGGACAGTGTTAGTTTTCTTCACAGAGGCTCACACAGTGCTGTGTTTTGGATCTGTGATGAAAAACAGGATTGATAACACACTGATGTTTCAGTTGTTGCAGACCAGTACCTGACCTGAGCCAACGCCTTTCCAGCTCTTCGTGCTGCCCCACCAGTGAGGAGGCTAGAGGTGTACCAGGAGCTGGGAAGGGACACAGCCAGGACAGGTGGCCCAAATGGACCACAGAGATATCCCATACCATGGGATGTCATGGTCAGCAATAAAAGCTGTGGGAAAGAAGGACGAAGGGGGGACATTAGGAATGATGATGTTTGTCTTCCCAGGAAACCTTTACACGTGATGAGCCCTGCTCTCCTGGAAGTGGCTGACATCTGCCTGCCAGTGGGAAGCAGCAAATGGATTCCTTGGTTTGCTTTGCTTGCATGCACAGCTTCTGCTTTACCTGTTGAACTGCCTTTATCCGAATCCACGAGCTCTCACACATTACCTTTGATTCTCTCCCCTATCCTGCTGGGGAGAGTGAGTGAGTGGCTGTGTGGTGCTGAGCTGCCTGCTGGGCCCATACCACAGCGCTTAGAAACATGCAAAATTGTATAGCAGGATGCAGCAGAGCAAAAATATATTAAAGAAAGTAAGAACGTCACACATGGTTAAGGTTCAGCTACAGCAATGCCTCTGGCATCACCTTGCACCAAGGATTCCAAGGACCTGCAGGAGAGAGAAAGGTAGCTCGATCCATCTCCATTTTGTATCAAGGAACTGGACTCAAGGGTATCACGTGACCCAATGTCAGAAGAGACAGAAAAACATGAAATCAAGCACTAACTCTTAACTATTGCCTCCACTGTGCTTGAAAAGCTGTCACTGGATGTGTGATACTACAGATCCAACTTCTGAAGATTTGTGTTCTTCCTGTCAGATCACTTATTTACGAGGAATACATCACATTTGAATCCCTTGTTGCCAAACTACTTGACAAAGTTTTACCTATTTTATAAGAAAGAAAGAAAAAAAAAAGCTAAACTGATTTTGGGTAGACAAAAAAAAAAACAAAACACAGGACCTAAGAAAATTTTCAGCAGGGACAACTTCAAAGGGTAGTCTGGGAGGAGATACAGAGCTGGAAGTTACTGTAGGTAAATGCAAATTCCACTATGCAATCAACTTACAGAAAAAAATGCAAAATCAAAGATGGCAACTCAGCTAACTTTAAAAACATTTATAGTACAACAGTTTTGAATACAATGCAGACTGGATTTAGGGTCCTGCTTATGCTAGACTGTCTTACAACCTCTCTTCTAACAGAAATACGTAATTAATGGCCATTTCAACTTCTCACACCTGAGGAGTTTTCGACTTGGTTCCACAGCTTACAATAACCTGTGTTGCCCTATCTGAGGTTACCTACAAAACTAAATAGAAACTTCTCATGTTTCTTTGAGACTCCATATGCCTGCAAAGCTACTTGATATGTGTCCTTGTTTTGTTGTTGTTGTTGTTGTTGTTGTTTTGTTTTGTTTTGGAAGGATGCCTGTATTTGTCCCAACCTGATCATGGACCACTACTGGAATGCACACACTTCCTTATGAAGTATTCAGGAGCATGTCATGACATGATAACCAGAACTATACAGGACCAGAAACTCTTTGAGATGAGGAAAGGTGACAAAAAGGGAGAGAAAAACTGAAAGAATAAGAACCATCACAATTAAAAGAGTCCCAAGAATCAATGGCACAAAAGACAGAAACTTTAATGTAATTGCTAGGTATTTTCCACAAAAGCCACAGATCTATTTTCCTTACAATTCTTTGTTTCAGTCTTCTTCTTTCCCTTCACCAAACTCTCCCTGACTGTGAAAATAACATATGAAATAGCTGATTACTCCAGACGCTTCCTAGTTCAGACTCAAAGATAAGTTCCCTTTTATTCCTTAATCTCCTTCACAACAATGCTAAAACATTACCTTGCTTCTTATACATTTCTTATGCTTCTGATACTTGCTACCTTTGACATAGATACTCTTATTCTTGTATTTATTTTTTAATCTAAAATGAACACGGAACTTTACATTTATGCACAAGATCAGCACAGGATCATCAGATAATGGAAAACAAAAGAGGATCAAGACAAACCAAAACCAAACCAAACCAAACCAAACCAAACCAAACCAAAACTAACCAACCACCAACAACAAAAAACAAACCCACAGACCTACAGTAGTTTTTCCCTGTCTTCCTCCTCCAGCTGTTATTTACACAGTATCTGAAGTTCCTAATAATTAAAAATTGCACTTCAGCTGCCTCTCCCCCTGAGATTAATTTATAAGCAAGGAAAGATTGATTCCTAGTTTTTAGGTTTTAAGACGACATTTAGAACACTTTTTGAATTTGTTTCTCTGTGTGTTCTTTTTGTTTGCATTTTTTAACGGGAACAAAAGCTCCTGCCTAATCACATGATCCAGATGCCAGGATCAAGGATAAACATCAAATCTCTACACAAATCATGACAGTGAGGAACACAGCTGTGAAAAGGCAACAAAGTGCTTATCTGACAACGTCATTCTTAGTTTGGACAATTAGAAAGTAATAGACAATATTTAGGATGAGTGGGTAGTATGTCTACTGCCTTGACATGTAACAACCCCTTCCCTACTGTCACGACAGCCCCCCCCAGAAGCAGCTGCTGTTTACTCTTCGGCTACCTGTTGGCTAAAGGATGTACTTCTCTCGTGCTTCAGACCCTCTTTATCATCCTGCACTCCTTAGGCAAAAGAGCACCATTACCACAGACTGTTGTAGCCTTTTATCTACACATGCATTGACACATGGAATCCATTGCTAACCAGCCTGCTAAGTGAATAAGAAAAGGTATTTACGGCTTACTAGTATTGGATTTGTGTAATGGAAGGCAGCATCTAAAACGTTTATTTCTTGTACATCCTGATGCTCAGCAACAATGCCTTTTTAACATAATTTTTTTATTTTTTTTTTGAAGCTCAGGTTTCTCCCTCTGGACTCTAAAAGCAGTACACCATACATATAGAGGCACAGAAAAATTACTCTTCTACGAAAGATTAATGCAAAAGCAGCTTTTCAGCACAAGGCAAACATTTTGCTGTGCTGTTCTGACAAACAAAATGTAGCATGCATTTGCATGCAAAATGCAAAATGTGCAAAAATGCAGCCAAGATATACACATGCTCTAGGAAAAGAGAAAATGTCCTGCTAATGGTCACAGAATTCTGCCTCAAGATTCAGTAACGGTTGAGAGGAAGTAGGCAGCAATGTAGACAGAAGGTTTAATTCACAGCTACATTAAGACAGTAAATATTAATAGAAACAATACTTAGGCTCATTGACTATTAAATTAAAAAAAAAAAAGGCATCTGTAACCACCCTTGTCCTTCTCAAAAGAAAATCTCAGGAGAAAGTTCATGCATTTGTGTTTATAAAAATATCCTACTTCTAGTATATATCACCAGCAACACAAAGATTTTACCTTGCTGTTATCATAGCAATTGTTTTCTTCATTAAGTACTACCTGCATATTCCTATGCTTTACAAAATATTGATACATTATAAATTTTGCTCAATTTAAGTAGAACATTTTATAAAACATGGCATTTTGCTATGTAATAATTAATAATCAGTGATTCTAGAGAATTGTGTCTAAATGCATTCCCATGAAATTTTACTGTCTACATCATACAATTACTAATTAACTGGAATTGCAATTTTAATCTGCACAAACAAACATTCAGTGTAAAACAGTCCCTTGTGTGATCTACCTTTAACATGGTGTTAACAGAGTATGGCTCTGATCATGAAAAACATTACTCATATGAGTTAAATCTGCTAGTATGAGTAAGCCTTATGAAGTACAGTCAAGGAAAATCCAGGACAAAGTTTCAAGAAACCTCAGTATTTCTGCTTTCTATTCTATTTTAAGAAGTCTTGTTGCAACTGCAGATTTACATCTGCAATAAACACCACTAATTTAATCAACACATACATACAACATGCCTTATTAATTTCAGTGCTTTGCGGTTTCATCCTACTTGGATTTTTCTGCTTGTGTGAGGCATTTATTACTTCACCTGTTTTATATAAAAGGTGATGTAAATGTAGATTAGCCCCAAACATTTTTAAAAACCATTATTTACATACTCCAAAACTGTAAAATTAAGTAATTATACGATAATTGTCCCCTAAAACTGTTACATTCCTACTTCCACAATGAACAAGAAACATTTTCCTGAAAGCTGACAGTTATTCAGCAGCACATTCCACAAACAGCTGATTTTACATTTTCAAATTAATCTGTGACCTTGCCATTGAATTGATTGGTCTGCAGAACTTAACTTCAGGTTACAATCCCCTTGACTTCAAGTGATACATACCCATGTCATTCAAGTGCTTTTTCCGAATATTAATGTGGCACGAACAGGACACCAGTATATTTCTTTCTTGAGAACAGAAAAGTCAGGAGCTGGCTAGTCAAAATGTCTCAGTATTTAACAAAATTCTACTGATGTACGACTGAAATGTCAGGCAGCTGATGACTATTTCTCAAAACAGGCACACATCAGACAGCATTCAAAGAGTTCATATGCAATCTCATCTCTAACATTGGCCAACTATGCATCTGCAAAAACAAAACAAAACAAAACAAAAAACACTTCAGCAAGTGCAAAATATCTTATTTGATTTTAAAGAAAGATTATTCAGAAAGTATGCTAGAAAGTAAGTTCACAATTTGGCATATGTAAGGAACAGGTTTTTATTTTCTCTTGGTGCAATATAATATTGATTCTAAATTTGGAATCATTTCATATTCATGCAGCACTGTCAAATTGAATATAACTACCTCAACCACACCTTTATTACATGATACTGATGGGTACCTTGCCTTTTGTTTTGCCTTGAAAACAACCATAGCAAAAGACAACCATAGTAAAGACAGTGAGAAACAATGCCAGTGTACTACAAAAAAAAAAAAAAAAGCTATAATAGCTATAATCAGGTGAATAAATATTTAATACCACATACATAAAGACTGAGACATTTTGCACAGGTCACTTTTTACTAGTTTCAAGTAAGTGATTACAATACGAAAGCATAGACATGGCAAAATCACTTGGTCATATGGTGAAGCAGATGAGTTCACCGCTTCGTTCCTTTCTCTTACTTGAATCTGCATAGACTTATATGTCAGAGGTAACAGTAAGTCCACTCTGATGAAAAGCTTGTCTTCTTTTGCCAGGATGGGATTTTAACATTGTTGTAAATCTCACTTCTACCACCTTGCTTTTGCCCTCGTTAGCATTACACTTGACTACTGGCAAATTGAAGTTCCCCCCCATTCTGAAACCAAAAAAATTACTCACCTGGCTTATGAAGAGAGAAATATTTAATAAGAACAACATGCTATGATGGCACATATGTATTTTTAGAATGAAAAGTGTGGAACTGAATAAAATATAATTTTAAACATTATCGACCTCATACAAACTCATGAACAAAGGGGTTCTTGGTTTGCTGGAGGACATTAAGTAGAAGACTTTGCCTGAGCATTTCATAGAATCATAGAATCATTAAGGTTGGAAAAGACCTCCAAGATCATCTAGTCCAACCATCCCCCTACCACCAATATCACCCACTAAACCACGTCCCTAAGCATAATGTCCAACCTTTCCTTAAACACCCCCAGGGATGATGACAGTTTAGGATTCACCTCTATAGTCCTACTATTTACTTACAAATATAAAGAAATCGAGCATAACTTTAAATCTTATTATTATATTAATCACTGTGCTTCAGTATTACCTGCCCTAAATAACTGCTGGATGGTCAGTGGCTGAAGATCAGTGTACATGTGAACAAGTTAAGTTTTTCCTTTCTTGTCACTGAGAAAAACAAAACATTTACAGTTTCTGTCTAAAAAGTTAAAACATAAAAGTATGTTTTTCATGGAATGGAAAAAAAAAAAAGAGAAAAATCTGTGTTTTATGTATAAGTAAATGTTTAACCTGAAAACGAATATATTATAATCTTCCTGCTTTTGCTATACTTCTTCTCAGAACTATCTGTTATGTCTTCCTTTTTTTTTTTTTTTTTGCTATTTTAAGTTCCCAAAATCCAACAGATTCTTCTACTTCAGCCTTAAAAAAGAAGGCATTAAAGCATGTACCTAAATTTTAAGAGAGTATTTTTGATATACTAATTTGCTTAAGTTCTCTGAAAGACTGCGGACATCATGTTCAGTGCAGTTGGAATGAGTCCACAGAGTTGACTATTTCAAAATTTTAACTTACCAGAATTTTTTTCCTGTACTTCAACAAAAGTTAAAAGATACCACCAACCCCTGCAGGACCATGAAGAAAATATGCTTATACTTAGAATCAAAGGCTCATAGAATTGTTAAGGTTGGAAAAGCCCTTCAAGACCATCTGGTCCAGCCATTACCCTACTACCAATGTCACCCACTAAACCACATCCCTAAGCACGTCCAACCTTTCCATGAACAACCCTAGGGACAGTGACTCCACCACCTCCCTGGGCAACCCGTTCCAATGCCTGACTGCTCCTTCTGAGAAGAAATGTCTCCTCATTTCCAACCAGACCCCCACCTGGCACAACTTGAGGCCATTCCCTGTAGTCCTATCACTAGTCACCTGTGAGAAGAGGCCGACCCCCAGCTCCCCACACCTTCCTTTCAGGTAGCTGTAGAGAGCAGTAAGGTCTCCCCTGAGCCTCCTCTTCTCCAGACTACACAACCCCAGTTCCCTCAGCTGCTCCTCACAGGACTTGTGCTCCAGGCCCTTCACCAGCCTCGTAGCCCTTCTCTGGACACGTTCCAGGGCCTAAATTGAAATCCCCCTGAAATGTCCACACAGCATCTTGTGCCCATTACTTAAGCTTGCAGGCACTATGTGAATACAGCTAAAACAATAATCAACTCTTCTGGTGAGATGTTTTTTAATAGTTTTCTGCGTTGAAAAGATTATATTCCAAGATTAAAAAAAAAAAAAAAGAAAAAAAAAAGCTGTGACTTAAAATACAACTACTGTATATTTGGTTTATATTCCATCAGATAACTTAATAAGTCAATTAAAATCTCAGTATAAAGAAAAAAAAAATAAGAATATTCCAGATCCTGAGCATTGCAATGTAGTGGCATAAAGAAAATCACGCTTGTCTACTTAGAGATCTAATACCCAAGAGGGAATGTGGGGTTGTGATTGTGACAATAGATTGGGACTTACAAAATCCAAATTGAATTTGCTGTTCTCTTGTAATCCCCTCTTACAATGTTGTGCAATATGTTCGTTTATCTTCTCTGTTCACTAGTCTCTTTTCTTTCCTTCAGCACATTTAGACTTTTTATTGCTAGAAAGATTGACAGTGGAGAGGAATGACCTGACTGCGTGACTTCTATTTGGTAGAAATGGAAGGTATAAAAATGCACTCTCAGCTTGCATTTACATACATGTGCTAAATAACAGCATTCACCATCTTGTAGAAGTGGTTGGCATGGGAACCACCAGTTCACTAAAACATAGAGTATTTTTCATGGAAAACTTTCAAGGCCTGCATCTTAACTCTCAAAAATAATCATGGTCTTTATGTCTTTTCAAGCGAGTACATTGAAACAGATACAGATATATGGAGTACTTTATAAGGTTATGAAATTGTAAGCCTGATCTGCTAACACAGTCAGTCTGAACTTACCGTGTAACAAACAATTGCATGGAAAAGTGCCAGGTGTTGACTTTTAGTTCAACCACCCCATGGTTTCAAAAACAGACTGAAAATGTAAAAAAGCAACCCCCCTCAAAATAACCC
Source organism: Anser anser (assembly GCF_964211835.1). Taxonomy (NCBI): domain Eukaryota; kingdom Metazoa; phylum Chordata; class Aves; order Anseriformes; family Anatidae; genus Anser; species Anser anser. Next base: position 15,015,102 of record NC_139723.1, read on the forward strand.
ACAGCAGCTGAGATAATAACTCTCAGCAATGCAATTTATAGTTCTTTAGAGCAGAATCCATAGGTTTTGCTGACTTCTAATTGTTACTCAAAAATTTCCTGATTGCCTATTACTTGCTCTACCACCACAGCAACTGCAATTGTGTGCTTGCTTTCCAACAGGTACTGCTGAAGTGGTAACACAGGAAAATTGTTCAAGGCTGTTGTTACAGGGCGAAGCCTACCTGAAAGCCCCACATAGGTAAGTGAGACCTTGAGTACATCTGCCCCCCTCAAATTGTTTAGGAAAAAAACAAAACTAACAAACAAATAACAACAACAAAAACCACAATGGAGATGGAGTTTAACCCCATTATTTATTTATTTATTTATATATAAATATAATATATATATATTGTATATATATATTTATATATATTATTTATATATATTACAGTTATTTAACTGTGGTCAGCTTTATATCCTTATAGCACATTGAGAACAAGGAGTAAATGACTTTATATATGAGAAAGAATACAAAGCAGCCTGTTGCGATATGACTAACAAGGCTCTGGTTGCCTATAATGGCTAAAACACAACAGAAGTGAAAATAGCCCCACGGAGCATTTTCATACAGCCAGATCTGACAGTGTACAGAAGGCTGAGCCTGAGGGGCAGCCGTGGGGCTGTGGCAATGGCAAAGCCACCAGCCAGTATGTCTCAGGCACCTATGGTGGTCCAAGGGAACATCCTCCGTGGGGGCTCTGGTTTGTGTGGATAAGTCCTGTGGCTGCCCTGCAGGACAGAAATCTCAGGAACATTAGAATACAAATCTCTATGCAAACACCCTTCCTGCTTAGCAAATAAATTTAATTTTTTAAGTCACTGAAAGGTGTGATTCTGTTCTTGTAGCTACCCCACCCTAAGTTCCCACATGACATCTGTCTATACCACACGCAGTAACAAAAGAGAGTCAAGGATCTGCAGAATCTGCAATATGTTCACGTATGTGATGCCTTCAAGACTACAGATACAAAATAACTTAAGAAAATAAGAGATTTGCCTTCCTGCTCATAAAGCAGACAGAAGACAATTTTCACAAGGCTCAAGAGTAAAGTGACTCAGAATTGACAGATGTATGAAAGTAGGTTTGCTCATTAAACTGAACAAACATTACAGAATTTTGAAAATGTCTTTAATGCATGTAGCATAATAAAGGGGCATTTTGTATTTGTTTTAGTCAAATGATTTCATTTCTAGGAGAAACCAATCTTCTGACTCAGTAAATTTTTGGTAGGATGGAACACTGTTAATACTGCTTTTTTTATCTCAGCATAGCAAGCCTTAGTCTAGGACCTCCTGGCTGTCACTATGGAAAAACAGAAATATGACTTTCATGGAAACTTAATCATGTTAAAATCTGTATTGAGAAATATAAGAAGTTTTTTTTTTTTTTTTCCCCACTACTTTCAGTATCAAAACACCAGCAAGTTCAAAACCTTTTCAACTTGGTTGCTCAAATGAAAATTAAACATGTTTGTACATATAAAGCAATAATTCCACAACAGAAGGAAACATATGCACGTATGCCTACCATATCACTGAACAGGACTAACAGAGGTTCAGTTTTTGTAGAGTTGCTTTGAAATCAACACTTTGAAAGTCTACTTAGCATTATTGAGACTTTGGAAAAATAGTAGTGGGGTACACAGAAGTAATTTTAAAGAAAAAAAAAAAAGTCATTCTAGCATATAGATTACAGAACTAGGTTACCAGAATTTAAGACATCTCTATTTTGTTGAGCCAAATCAACAGACTCAAGTATAAAAACCACATTTATAAGCTCTGATTTGGGTATCAACCATACATGGTTAGATAACACCAGCATATAATGAGCTACAAATCATCAAATCACCACATGCCACTTTTCAGGAATCTGGAATTTCTATACAAGTGAAATTCATAACCAGGTATGTATTACTACCAGAAGAATATTCAGGATACTAATGCTGGGCAAAAGCTGAAAACTCTTAAAGAATTAATATAAAAAGCAATTGCTCTTAAAATAAATATATATTTAAGTTCACTTGCTGTGAACAGGGGTTCACATGGATATATATATATATATACACACATCTATGGTATAGCTGTGTGTGTATATATCTATATACCCTTTTTATTACCAGTATTCTGGGAAAAAATCTTCTATTATTATTATGTTTATGTTATGTTATTATGGTTTGTTTTTTTTTTTCAGCTATTGATACTGGATAGTTTTGCTCCCGTGTTTGTTTTGGAACTCATGTTCTTTTACAGTTAATAAAGCCATGAGTTTCCCAAGACACTTCTTCAGAAATCTACTGTAGAAATGAAACTTGCATTTGTTCCTTTATGCAGGATGTAAATAATTAAAAAGTAGTTTATATATTCTTAGGTATAAACTAACACAGTACGTGCCTGTCTATGCTGCTATCAAGGGAAAAATATTCTGTATTTTTTTACCGTACTGGGTCGGGCTGGGATGTTAACTTTCCCTGCAGCAGCCCATACAGTGCTGTGCTCTGCACTCATAGCTAAAACAGCCATGGTATCACACCAGTGTTGTGTCTGCTGCTGAGCAGTGCTGGCACAGCATCAGGACACTCCCTAACTCCCCTAGGGGTGGGCAAGGATGTGAGAAAAGAAATATCACCAGGGCAGCTGACCTAAACCAACCAAAGGGATATTCCATACCATATGATGTCACACTCAGCAATAAAAGGTGGAAAAAGGAGGAAGAGGGGAGGGGTGGGCTCTCGTTGTGAAAACGTCTGTCCTCCTCCCGAACACCGGCTACGTGCGGTGAGGCCCTGTTTCAAGGATGTGGTCAAGCATCACTCATTTGTGGGAAGCAGAGAGTAATTTCTTTCCTCTGCACTTCCACATAGCCTTTACTTGTTTTGTTTAGTTTTCCCTTTTCCCCTCCCTTTTCCCCTTTCCTTTTTTCACCTTTAGTTAAATTGTTAATTGTTTAGTTAAATTGTTTAGTTAAATTGTTTAATTAATAATAATCTTTCCTTAATAATTATTATTTTTTTCCCTTTAATTAAATCATCCTTATCTCAACCCGTGAGTTGTTCTTTCCTTTACTTCTTCCCCTCCTCATCTAAGGAGGGGGAGTGAGAGAGCGGTTGTGGTGTTCAGCTGCCTAGCAAGGTAAAACCACCACATTTACCCAGATTGAGTTTTACTTTTCTTTTTTCCTTTTATACTGCCGGTGACTTTAACACACATAGGTAAATTCAATCACACACAAAGAAGGAAATTTATGCATAATAGAGCTTTATTGACTACACTCAATCCAAGATTTAACCCACAGTAATAAATCTTACTATAGTCTTCAGCAAAGCTAGATGTCATCCTCACTTTCAATATCCTTGGTCACATAATAGAGATATCTTGTTAAACAAGACAGACTGATTCTTTCTGAAATCAATGACCTATTGATTGAAATTGACAGACTGAAATCAATATCTATTCACTAAATAAATGATAAATCAAAACCAGTACAATTTATCTCACTAAGTATTATTCATGAAGAATGAAGGCCTATTCTAAAGTTACCAGTGGGAAAAGATTCTCCCAAGAAATATTGTGAAAATCCGTACCTTCTTAGTACAAAAAAAAATATTGATTGCTATACTTTAAACAACAAGCATTTAAATTAAATGACCACCTATGGAGCTACTCCTGTCAGCCCAATATACACAGATATTATCAAAGCAACGAAATTTTAATAAATAATCAAACCACTGCATTAATCAGTTATAGCTGCATTACCTGGCTTTGTTTAAAATCTCATGGCATAACTGGAAAAACACAACATCATCTCTACCTATGCTGTAGTTCTCATACTTAACTACTTACAAATTCTACAAATGTTAATGCCACACATTTAGCAGCTCAAAAATCTAGTTTTCTTGAAAAGGCAAAGTGATAGAACTGCTTCTTCCATCATTACCATATTTTATTGTCCTCAGAATATTATAGCATGTTGCATTTCTCCATTTTGCACATCTCTATTTGACAAACTCTTAATGAATATTAGGCTTCAAGCCCTGCTGCTTAAGCTAGGCAGCTTAAAAGCCTTTTCCTTATACACTGAAGTCTCAAGTACTACAGCACAAATAAAAAGCCACAAATGCACTGACCATTTATACTTTAGATTATTTTACTGTTTTAACAGTAAACAATTTTTATTTTTTTTTTTGACATGGTCTAGTGGATGACATTGGTGGTAGGGGGATGGTTGGATCAGATGATCTTGGAGGTCTTTTCCAACCTTAATGATTCTATGGTTCTATGATTTGTCAGAGGAGTTCTGCAGCTCACATCTCAAAAATTGCTAAAAGCAGTGATACTCAGGTATATACAGCATGGTTTCATGACCAGTATGGGAAGGTTATTGTGCCTTGGCTTGCTGATGCAATACGTGGCATAACTGAGCTCTCCATGTAGATAGTTGCAACGAAAGAGCTGTAATATGTGT